>NC_069393.1:9780000-10471250 GCF_027475565.1 Acinonyx jubatus | reverse complement strand
GACGGGTATGCGAGAAGTTCCGCAGCCCCTACAGAATCGAGAGTCCTGAGATGGACTGTGAGGAGGGGTGGGCCCGGTTACAGTGTGGAGGAAAGCACAACGAGAGGGCCAAGGTGTGCTTTGAGAAGGCTCTGGAAAGGAATCCCCAGAACGCAGAATTCAGCTCTGGCCTGGCCATTGCGAGCTACCGTCTGGACACCTGGCCGCTGCCTCAGGATCCCGTCGACCCTCTGAGGCGGGCCATTCAGCTGAATCCTGACAACCGGTATGCGAAAGTGCTCTTGGCTCTGAAACTTCAGGGGATGAAGGAAGAAGGTGAAGGAGAGAGGCTTGTGGAGGAAGCTTTGGAGGGGGCCCCGTGTGCAACCGACGTGCTTTGTGGAGCAGCGAAGCTGTTTAAAAGAAAAGGAGCCCTAGACAAAGCTATCGAACTGCTTCTAAAGGCTCTAGAAGGCATGCCCAACAATGCCTATCTGCATTACTACACTGGGTGCTGCTACAGGGCAAAAGTCCTCGATATCCTACAGGACACAGGAAAGAATGGCATGTCCTGGAGAAGAGAAAAGTTACAGGAAGCCATTGAGCAAGCTGTGTATCATTTGAAGAGAGTGGAGGAGGCCGATGCAAACCACCCCTGTGTCTGCTCCTATCTGGCCTGCCTCTATGCACAAGCAGGTCAGTACGACGAAGCAGAGTGCTACTTCCAAAAGGAATTCTGCAAAGAGCTTTCTCCCGTAGCCAAACAAGTCCTCCACCTGCGCTATGGCAACTTCCAGCTCTACCAGCTGAAGAGCGAGGACAGAGCCATCCACCATTTCATACAGGGTGTGAAAATAAAGCAGGACTCAAAGGAGACAGAAAAGATGAAAAATAAGCTGCAAAAAATTGCCAGTGTCAGGCTTTCTAAAAACGGGGCGGATTCTGTCGCTTTGCACCTCTTGGAGTTTCTTCAGGAGATGGGTACAGAGATGCGGCCAGCAGAGGAAAAGTCTGAGAGGCATTTGGATTCTGGAAGCTTCCTCCCTTCAGCATCTTCCCCTGAGGAATGAGGAATCAGGATATGGTGCCCGTGGGATGGTGACAGGAAGGGAAGCAGAAACCCCTCCACCAAGTAGTTTGTGTTCAAGATACTTCTCAACTGGTATGGCGTAGGCCTGGACCGAGCCACTGGCCACCAGTCTGGACCAGGTTTACAGAGGAACCCACTGCGTAGAGTGTTTACACATGGATCACTCAGGCTTTTCTGAGACAGGGACTAGATTGGAGTAGGGGGGGTGGCCCTGGGACTTGGTAAGAGGGCTAGTTCCGAATTGACCTCCTGGGAGCACTATGCATTGTGACATTCCCTTAGTCATCCTCCCTGGGTGGTGCTTTGGGTTTGTCTTTATGTTTATATAAAGCAGCCAGATTCCTCACATCTGTAACACTGTGGTCCATTTTTTGTAATGTTTTTCCACCCTTAGATCCTATACGGTTTGGCCCTGCATAGACACCAAAGTGCTGTTTCCATTTAAAGGCTGGGGCACCAAAGCCTACATAGGGCTGGGTGTGTCTTCTCCCCCACTTCTGCCTCCTCCCCCCAGACAGTCTTCCATCTAGATTGTCCTATACAACCTGAGTTCAACTGTCCCATTAACTGAATTGGGAACGTAGTTTGAAGAAAAGAGAGCAGAGAACAGGTTGAATTTAGAAGGAACACACCCAGGACAAGCCATGGGATCAGGCAATCACAGTACAAGGGTTTTGGGAGGCACGTGGGGAGGTTTCGCTTCCATTCCACCCTCCCTGTAACACAGCGCGTGAAGAATAAAAAAGGGGATTGTGCGCAGATGCTAGAAACCAAAATAATACATTTCTCTAAAACATGTGGAAAAATAAATATTACACCAGTAGGGACAGGGATCGAGTAGGCAAAATAGAGAAAGAGAGAATGCTGGTTTGTCACTGTAGACCGTAATCCTATGGAGAAAATTTTCATTTTCTTGGCCATTATTTGGAAAATTTCCTTGTAAGATGAAGTCGTGCTTTGTTCAAAAGTGCCCAGGTTCAAGGTGATGGGAAAGTAGCAGAACAGAAGGCTCCTTTGGAAGCCAAGGACCTAGAGAAAGGTCTTGTCAGATGACATCAATAATGGAGGGGTTTTCCCCCGACTAGACGTTTTTATATTAGGTGATATAAAACTGCTTTTCACCCTGAAAATCTTCAAGGAAACCACAAAATTCATGATTTGCTTGGGGTGACTGGGGTTTTCTAGGTAAATACTGAATGCCCCATGACATCAGGGTCCATGTGAACCAAAACAAAGTCGGTTGACCCAGCCTGAGACCATCAGTCACCCTCTGGGTTGGAAAAGGTTTGCCTGTTCTGATTAATTTAAATTTAAATGGCAGTTACCAGGGGTTGGGGGTTGGGGGAATAGGAGAGATGTTTAAGGGTACAAACTTACAACTGATTAATAAGAAAGTACTGGAGATCTAATGTGTAGTATGGTGACTGTAGATAACAATATCGTATTATAATCATCAAACTTGCTAAGAGGCTAGATCTTAATTACTCATACCACAGAAAAGAAATGATAAATATATGACATGATACAGGTAGTAACTATTGCTACAATCATATTATGGTATATAAATGTGTCAAATCAACCTTAAAGCTGCAGTGTTATATGTCAAGTATATTTCAATAGATTTAAGTATATTTAACATTTTTACTAAGAAATGAAAACATTATATAAACTTCAAGGTTTTTTTAAATGAAAAATTACAACTTTGGGTGATGGGCATTGAGGAGGGCACTCATTGGGATGAGCACTGGGTGTTGTAGGTAAGCAATGAATCACGGGAATCTAGAGCACGCTGTATACACTGTATGTTAGCCAATCTGACAATAAATTATATTTTGAAAAATTGCAACTATATAACAACACTTTTCATGTTATCTTTGCATTAAACATAGTGTTGTGGGGGCACCTAGGTGGCTCAGTTAGGCATCCAACTCTTGATTTCAGCTCAGGTCGTGATCTCACAGTCGTGGGATTGAGCCCCGTGTCGGGCTCCGAGCTGAGCACGCAGCCTGCTTGGGATTCTCTCTCTCTCTCTCTCTCTCTCTCTCTCTCCCTTTCTCTCTCTGTCCCTCCCCCACTAATGCTCGCTCACGAGCTCTCTCTCTCTCTCTCAAAACAAATAAATAAATTTAAAAAACAATAGTGTTGTGTGCACTTGAGATCACTGGTATGCAGAGCATCGATTCTTGAATAAAGCAATAGATTTAATTAATAAATAACTTAGAGGTGATGGAATATAAAGGGGGGGGCGGTTTCTGGTTTTTTTCAAAATTTGCTGCACCTTAAGTCTTCCAGACCCAGCTACTGATTAACGGAATGTCATGCGGGTTACAAACTATATATTAACCCAGATTGGTCTAACATTCTAACCACTGAATACTACAGGCTTTTTTCCCCTCTACCTTACGAATCCAGGACTTCAGCTTACACCCTGACCCCCACCACCATGCACCCTCATGCACACAAACACCCCAACCCCACACTCTGCCAGAGGGTGGGCTCCCTCTCTTCTTTCCGTTATATCTTGTTAACACCACGTGCTGCCATCCGCATTCTCTCTCCTCTTCTGACCTCCTTTACGGGAAATGACTGTCGCCCATTCTCTTTTATGCTCCATCCTGGAGGCAATCTAAATGCCTGTTGGAGAGGTTTTCCTATTAATTAAAGAATAGAAAGAGACAAAAGGCCCCGAAGTCTCTTGTTTTCCAAGAGGCCTCTAGTGGAAAATACAACTCACACCAGCTGCAACGGTAAACTCATTCCACTGGACTGAATTGAACAAGCATACATCTCAGGGAAAGGTTTAGCTTCCTTATTATTGGATCTGGTGCTTGGGGAGGAAGGGCAGGGGTGCTCTGAGCGGAAGGTAAGATGGGCAGGTAGGCCAACCTTGAGAGAGAACCACTGGCGTCTGTGGAGTGCCAAAGAAGGTATACTGGATGCACACCATCTTGTCCAGGCAAGTGACGCCAGCAAAACCAGTGCTTGGATCCTTTCAGGATCCTGAAAGGACACAGGTGGAAAGAACAGGGAAGAGATATAATGTGTTATACTCAATTTTTATTTGAGGACTTAACGCTGACAGAAATGATTAGAAAACAATAGACAAAATTATGTTGGTTGCTCATGTTTCCTGAAATCTCGCTATCCAGGGACAACAAATGGAGCCATGTTATTTGGAATGAGTCAAAACTCCCTGACTCTTAACCACATTTCTCAGTGCAGGGCATGTGACTCCCCTCGGATACCCACCCAGCTAATTCGAGGAGGCATCTCACGGGTGTCGAGGAACAAGCCTGACAGAATTTTCTAATCACATCTGTTATTCATATTGTTCCCACCTACATGCACTAACGTCCTCTGCTCATAAAACTGCCTCGATATATCGCCTCTGGTTGCCACCTTGAGAGCTTACTGATATCCTGCCAAAGATGTTCTCACCTGTGTTAGTGCCCGTGAAGGAGTAAGGAGTAAGGAGTAAGGGTGTTAAGCAATACTGAGTATTTGCCAGCATTAGAGTCTTCAGTGGAAGGTTCGTCATCTTCTGCTCATAGCCCCTTTTTCCATAGAGCTGAGAGACAGCCCCCAGGGGCAGCAGACCTTGAGTCATGCTCCATTTTTATCTTCCTTCCTACCTCATGTCAACAGATTTTCACAACCTACATCCAGTGCAACTAGAAACATTGGAAGGGTCCAAATCCTGAAGATAAACTCAGGTAAGACTGTAAGGTCCCCACTGTGTGCACAATCGACCTTGGACGCCAACCTGGGAAATGTGGATTCCACCCAGAGACGATATGCTCCTCTCTCCCTCCTTCCTCTACCATTTCCCTCATCACTTAGTTTTAGGAAGGGAGTAATTAGGATTGACAAGTAAGTATGATTTACAGTGTAATTGTTCATTGCTGGTGACCTGTAGCTTCTTGGGAGGCTGTGACACACTAAGGGTGTCTGGGTGGCTCAGTCGGTTAAGCAGCCGACTCTGGATCTCAGCTCAGGTCTCAATCTCAGGGTCTTGAGTTCAAGCCCTGTGTTGGGCTCCACTGGGTGTGGAGCTTATGTGAGAAAAGAAAAAAAGAAAAGAAAAGAGAAAGAAAAAAGGGAAACTAACTAAAATCCTTAGTATAAAACAGTACAGCGACTCAGACAAACAGTTCCTCAGTTCCTCAAATGGTTAAACATAGACTTAGCATACAGCCCAGTGTTTCCATTCCTATATACCCAAGAGAAATGAAAACACATTCACATAAACTTGGACGTGAATGTTCATGGCAGCATTATGCATAATAGCCAAAAAGTAGATTCATCAACTGATAAATTGGCATATTAAATATGGTATATCCCTACAGTGGATTATTACTCATCAATACAAAGTGTGGTACTTATTACAATTATTGCAAATAAATGTAGTACTGATACATGCTCCAACATAGATGAACCTTGAAAATATTATGGTAAGTGAAAGAAGCCAATCACAAAAGGTGTATTAATATGAAATGTTCACAGAAGGAAAATCTATAGAGATAGAACGTGGATAGTGGCTGCCTAGGGCTGGGGTGAATGGCAGAATCACAGGTGACAGCAAAGGGGCATGGACTTTTCTTTTCCAGGGAATGAGAATCTTCTAAAATTTACTGCGGGGATGGTTGCACAGCTCTGTGAAATGGTGAAAGCTTTTGAACTGTACCCTCTAAGTGGGTCAATTGCACAGTATATGGATTATGTTTCAATATAACTGTTAAAAATTTCATAATAGCCAAAAAGTAGATTCCTTAACTGATGAATTGACTCTTGTTCCAAATGAATATAAAGAAAGCAAGCTTTTCTTTCATTGCCTTCTATTTTTAGCCACTAGGTTTGTTTTCATTGTATTGTACCCTTCGTATGACTAGCATTTTAAATACTGTTGCTGCTTCACTGCTTTTGTACTCCACAGATATGTTGGGAGAAATCCTCCAGCCTGTTGTCTGAGTAGAGTATGAAAATCTAGTCTTTATCATTTTAATATTTATTTCTTTATTTGTTTATTTATTTAGAAAGAGAGCATGAGTGGGGGGCCAGAGCAGAGGGAGAGATTGAATCCCAAGCAGGCTCCATGCTGATGGTGCAGAGCCTGATGCAGGACTTGATCCCACCAACTGTGAGATATTGACCTGAGCCGAAATCAAGAGTCAGATGCTCAACTGACTGAGCCACCCAGGTGCCTTTATTTATTTATTTATTTATTTATTTATTTATTTATTTATGGAGTATTTTACTTGGTTTTTAAGTTTATTTTATTTTGAGACAGAGAGAGACAGAGTGCAAGCAGGTGAGGGGCAGAGAGAGAGGGAGAGAGAGAAACCCAAGCAGCCTCCATGCTGTCAGTGCAGAGCCTCAGGTGGGGCTCAAACTCATGAACCGTGAGATCATGACCTGAGCCAAAATCAAGAGATGCTTAACCGAGTGAGCCACCCAGGTGCCCCAGAGAGCATTTTACTTTAAAACACCTCTGCCAAACAACCATTCATGGGCAAACTGGCACAAAAGAAGGGTCCAAATGGAGAAGGAAATTTGACTTGGTGTAGAAATCTAGGTCTACTTGGGTACAGATTTAAGAGGACTGTGAATTTCTTAATATGCAGGATGTTATTCAACCATATGCGATGGGTACAAATACTGTACTGCTTCATAAGTACTTCTTGAGCCAGGAATTAGAATAAGAAAGAGAAGAAGAAAGTAGGCAGCCGGCACCACTGTACTTGGAAAATAACTCTTTCTTAGATAAGAGTCTATTGTATTCAAGCTGACAGGAAGGCTTTGACCAGAAAAGGAAAAGTTGCCTTTTCCCTAATCTAACCACTTCATTGCTCAGCCCCTCCCAGCCCCTCCAAACCCATGTGCGGCTCTCAAGTCAGTACCCTCACAACACGGAAACTTGCACCGTACAACCTCCCTTCTCTTTCAGCAAAGAAGGTAAGACACAGAGACCCGTTGCTCCTGGGCTGCATGCTTAGGGTGTACAAGCCTAAGCCAGGGTTAAGATCTGCCAGGGTTAAGCACCACATTCTGAGCAACAGAGATGCTATGTGCTCTCTTAAAAATTTACATTTTTGGGGGCGCCTGGGTGGCTCAGTCGGTTAAGCGTCCGACTTCAGCTCAGGTCATGATCTCGCGGGCCCGTGAGTTCAGGCCCCGCGTCGAGCTCTGTGCTGACAGCTCAGAGCCTGGAGCCTGTTTCGGATTCTGTGACTCCCTCTCTCTGACCCTCCCCCATTCATGCTCTGTCTCTCTGTCTCAAAAATAAATAAATGTTAAAAAAAATTTTTTTTAAATTTACATTTTTGTTTGTCTATGACATGTGAGGCCCTCTAAGGCACAGGGCTGAAGCCAAGGGCCCCTTCTACCTGGGTGTAAGGGTATGACACCTCTTATCGTATCACAAGTATTTGTACCATTTATAAAGGTATGCCACTTTATTACTATCAGGATAACAGATTGTTAAGGAAGACAACCAATCAGAATTACAGACTTTTCCAAGTTGCAGGTTACTTTCCCTAGATACAACAATAATCTCTGGGCTCGAGATATCTCCTGATATGCCTGCTGTTGGAAAAACCATATGCCAGCTTTGTTACGCAAGCATCTCTTCTTTCTGTAGTTGCAGAATGGAGGGAGCCTTTCTCCTATCCAACTGACCATTCTTTCATCAAATCAGCCATAAGAACTATGGTCCCTAGGTTTTTATGTATATACACATCATGACCAAGAAATCTTAGAAAAACTTTTTAAAAATCTCTCAGGATAATATCACTGCTTCAAGACTTGAAGCATAAATACATGAACTTATCAGACAGCCATGACACATTATTACATGGGTCACTATTCCCATTTTACAGCTGAGAAAACTAAAGGATTGCCTGAGACCTCAGAGAGCTAAACTGCACTCCCAGGCGTGGCTTCCTGTATTTAGCGTGGGGCAAGAAGGAAATTCAGACTCAGTGATTTGACTAATGGATAATCAATCCCACAGCTAGTAAACTGAACACACAAAATTAACCCAGGTCTCCAGTTGCAAATTGTCTCCCAGGAGTAAATTTACTGGAAGAAACTACTTTTCACAGAATATTTCTGGATAGTCTTTCGCATCATGTGGTCCCAGAAATCCCTACATCAGAATCTCCTGCACACTGCTATTAAAAATGCAGTTTCTGGGAATTCTGGTCCAAGATGGCAACGTAGGAAAACCCTGAACTGGCTTCTTCTACCAGGGCACACCAAATCACACCCATCGATAGAACAATTTTCCCCGGAAGTACTGAGGGCTGACTGAACAGCTACTGAACAACCAAAGATAGAGAAAATGGCCAGAGAGACGGAGACACCATAAGGAAGGGAACCCTGACCACCAACGCTGCCAATGGCAGTGCGGAGGGAATGTACTGAAGGACTGAGAACAGAGCCCCCTGTCCTGGGGCTTAGTCTCTTAACATATAAGAGACAACACAAGAAAACTGCCAAGTAGTGGAGGAGCTGCAGGAACACTCTCCAGGTCAGAGAGACTGGATAACGACACGGTCTATGTTCCCATCCACCTTAAAAGCCCAGATCAGAGTATGGACACCGTAACAGGCTGGTCCAGTGGTCACAGGGAGTTTGCAACCTCAGCAAGCACAGGATCCACAAGCCCACACCAGCCCTGGTCTCACTGGGGCAGAAAATAAGCCAGAGGTGAGAAAGGCTAAGTTGGTTAAGCGTCCGACTCTTGATCTTGGTTCAGGTCACGATCGCATGGTTCGTGGGTTTGAGTCCCACATCAGATTCTGTGCTGATAGCACAGAGCCTGCTTGGGGTTCTCTCTCTCCCTCTCCCTCTGCTCCTACTCTGCCCATGCTCTCTCTCTTTCTCTCTCTCTCTCTTAAAAACAAACGATAAAAAGGCTGAGGAGCTGTGGGGATGCTCCCTCCCCTCCACCTTACAAGCCCAGAGTGGAACAGAGTCTAGAAAGTATAAGTGGTGGGTCCAGTCATCATAGAGAGCTTGTGACCTCAGCAACCCCAGTGTCCACAAGCCCACATCAACCGCTGTAGTGCTGGGAGACAGAAAATAAACCATGCTGTATTTTTTTAAATTTTATTTTGGTTTTAATTAATTTTTATTTTCTTATTTTTTATTTTTTTAAATTTGTCCCATTTTGTTTTAATTTTGTTCTTTTTGGTTTTGTTTTTTCCTTCTCATTCATTTTTTTCTTTTCTGCTTTTTTCTCTATTTTGTTTTCCTTTCTTTTATTTTATCTTTCCATTATCATCATCATCATCATCATCATCAATCATCACTATTCCTATCATTACTTTCTTCTTTCTGTAAAAAGCCACTGTTTAAAAGAATAACTAGCATTTACAGCCACAGCTCCAGCCAGCCAGCAGTCACCACATACACAATCTACACAGGGAATACCTTTCACAAGACAAATTTAGGAGAAGTAGCCATTCAACCTAATCCACAGAAATAAACACAGAAAGCCAACCAAAAGGGGGAGGCTGAGGAATATTCTGCAAAAGAAAAAACAAAAGGAGAACAAGAAAAAATATCAGAAAAATAATTAGATGAAACAGAGATAAGAAATATGCCCGATAAAGAATTTAAAGTAATGATCATAAAGATGCCCACTGGGCTGGAGAAAAGAGTGGCAAAACTCAGTAAGACCTTCAGTAAAGAGATGGAAAATAGTAAAAAGAACCAGTCAGAGCTGACGAATACAAGAACTGAAATAAAACACACATGAAAACACTAGAGGGAATCAGCAGTAGATTAGAGGAGGCAGGAGAGTGTATCAGCCATCTGGAAGACAGGGTAATGGAGAACACAGGGGCTGAACAGCAAAAAGAAAAAAGAATTTTAAAAACAAGGAATCAATTAAGAGATCTCTTGGACAACATCAAGTAAACAAACATTCACAGTATAGGGTTCCCAGAAGAAAAGAGAGAGAAAAGTGTAGAAAATTTACTTGAAGAAATAATAACTGAAAACTTCCCTAACCTAAAGATGGAAATAGACATCCAAATCCAGGAATCACAGAGAGTTCCAAGCAAGAGAAACCCAAGAAGGTCCACATCACCACATGTAATAATTAACACATCAAAGACTGAAGATAAAGAGAGACTCCTAAAAGCAGCTAGAGAGAAACAAAAAGGTACCTACAAGGGATAAACTATAAGGCTATTAACTGATTTTTCAGTAGAAATTTTGTAGGCCAGAAGGGAGTGGCATTATATATTCAAAGTACTGAAAGAAAAAAACCCCTACAACCAAGAATACTCAAGGTTATCATTCAGATTTGAAAGTGAGATAAAGAGTTTCCCAGACAAACAAAAGATAAAGGAGTGTATCACCACTAAACCATCCTAAGAGGCAATGTTAAAGGGACTTCTTTAAGTGGAAAAGAAATGGGGGCACCTGGGTGGCTCTCAGTTGGTTAAGTGTCCGACTCTTGGTTTCAGCTCAAGTCATGATCTCCTGGTTCATGAGTTCAAGCCCTACAGTGGGATCTGTGCTGACAGTGCAGAACCACCTTAGGATTCTCTCTCTGCCTCTTCCTCATCTCTCTCTCTCTCTCAAAATAAATAAATAAGCTTTTTTTTTAAGTGGAAAAGAAATGGTCATAATTAGACATTAGAAAATTCTGATTAAAAGAGGTAAAATATGACAACATATACATAAAATGTGGAAAAGGGAATAAAAGGGGAAGAGAAGGTAAAATAGAAAAAGAAAGGTTTTTTTTTCAGAATGTGTTTGAATTTAAATGACCATCAAATTAATATAAAATACTATTTACTTAGGATGTTATACATGAACTTCATGGTAACCAGAACCCCAAAACCTGTGACAGATATGGAAAAAATAAAGATAAACATAGCACAATAGAAACTCATCATCCACAAAGAAAGAGATCAAGATAAGAAGAAAGGTAAAAAGCAAATCTACAAAAACACCCAGAATACAAATTTTAATATGGCAATAAGTAAAGACCTGTCAATAATTTTTTTAAATGGAAATGGCTGAGGGGCACCTCTCTGGCTTAGTCAGTGTGACTAAGCATGTGATTCTTGATCTCAGGGCTGTGAGTTCAAGCCCCATGTTGGGTATAGAAATTACTTGAGTGTAAATGGCCTAAATGCTCCAATCATAAGACATGGGATGGGAGAATGGATAAAAAAATAAAAAACAAAAAAAAAACCAAAAAGAAAAAACAAGACCCATCTATGCTGCCTATAAGAGACTCACCTCAGACCTAAAAACACATACAGACTGAAAGGGAAGGGATGGGAAAACATTCACCTTGCAAATGGAAGAAAAAAAAAGCTGAGGTAGCAATACTTCTATCAGACAAAACAGACTTTAAAACAAAGACCATAACAAGACAAAGAAGGGTATTACATAATGATAAAGGGATCAATCCAACAAGAGGATACAATAACTGTAAATATCTACACACCCAACACTGGAGCACCTAAATACATTAAGCAAATATTAATGGACATGAAGAGAGAAATTGATGGTAATAAAATAACAGGAGGGGACTTTAATAACCCACTTACATCAAAGGATAGAACATCCAGACAGAAAACAAATAAGGAAACAATGTCTTTGAATGACACATTGGACCAGATGGACACAACACATATATAGAAGGTATTCCAACCAGAAACAACAGAATACACATTCTTTTCAAGTGTACTTGGAACGTTCTCCAGAATAGATTACATATAAGGCCATAAAACCAGCTTTAATCAGTTTAAGAAGACTGAAATCATACCATGAATCTTTTCCAACCACAACGGTATGAGACTAGAAATTAATGACAAGAAAAATACAGGAAAAAACACAAACATGTGGAAACTAAATAATATGACACTAGACAATGAATGGGTGAGCAAAGAAATTTTAAAAAGAGATAAAAAAAAAATACATGGAGACAAATGAAAGTGAAAACACAATGGTCCAAAATCTTTGGGACAAAATGAAAGCAGTTCTAAGAGAGAAGTATATAGAAATACAGGCCTACCTCAAAATATAAGAAAAAAAACCAAACAAACAATCTAACCTTAGGCCTAAAGGAACTGGAAAAACAAACAAACCCAAGGTGAGTAGAAGAAAGGGAATAATAAAGATCAGAGAAGAAATAAATGACACAAAAGCTAAAACAATAATAGAGAAAATCAATGAAACTGAATAGTTGGTTCTTTGAAAAGATAAACAAAATTGACAAACCCTTAGCCAGACTCATCAAGAAAAAAAGAGAAAGGACCCAAATAAATAAAAACAGAAATGAGAGAGGAGAAGTAACAACTAACACCGCAGAAATACCAAGGATTATAATAGAAGAGTACAAAAAATTATATGCCAACAAACTGGACAACCTAGAAAAAATGGATAAGTTGAATTGGTAATCAGAAAACTACAAAAAGATAAAAGTCCAGGACCAGATGGATTCACAGGGGAATTCTAACAGACATTTAACAAATGTTATTATTCTTATTCTCCTCAAATTATTCCAAAAAATAGAAGAGAAAGGAAAGCTTCCAAATACATTGTATGAAGGCAGCATTACATTGATACCAAAAACAGACAAAGACACCACAAAAAAAGAAAACTACAGGCCAATATCACTCATGAACACAGAAGCAAAAATCCTCAACAAAATATTAGCAAACCGCCTACAATAATAAATTAAAAAGATCGTTCACCATGATCAGGTGGCATTTATTCCAGGAATGTCCGGATGCTTCAATATTCACAAATAAATTAGCACCATACACCACATCAACAAAATGAAGAACAAAAATCATCTGACCATCTCAACAGGAACAAGACAGGGATGTCCACTCTCCCCAGTTTTGTTCAACATAGTACTGGAAGTCCTAGCCACAGCAATCAGACAAGTAAAAGAAATAAGAGGCATCCATGTTGGTAAAGAAGTTAAACTGTCACTATTTGCAGACAACATGATACTATACACAGAAAATCCTAAAGACTTCACCAAAAAACTACTAGAAGCAATAAACAAATTCAGTAAAGTGGCAGGATACAAAATTATTACTCAGAAATGGGTAGCTTTTCTATACACTAATAACAAAGTAGCAGAAAGGGAAATTAAAAAATAAAACATCTACAGTTGCACCAAAAATAATAAAATACCAAGGAATAAGCTTAACCAAAGAGGTGAAAGACCCATACTCCAAAAACTATAAAACACTGATGAAAGAAATTGAAGATGACACAAACAAATGGAAAAATATCCCATGCTCATGGATTGGAAGAATTAATATTGTTAAAATGTCCATATTACCCAAAGCAATCTACAGATTCAATGCATTCCCTATCAAAATACCAACAGCACTGTTCACAAAACTAAAACAAATATTATATTATAGAACCACAAAAAGACTCCAAATAACCAAAGCAATCCTGAGAACGAACAAAGCGGGAGGTAGCACAATACCAGATTTCAAGATCTAGTACAAATCTGTAGTAATCAAAAGAGTATAGTACTGGAACAAAACTAGACACGCAGATCAGTGGAACAGGCTAGGGAGCCCAGAAATAAGGCCCCAATTTTATGGTCAATTACTCTATAACAAAGGAGGCAAAATATACAATATATAAAGACAGTCTCTTCAACAAATGGTGCTGGGAAAACTGGATGGCTACTTGTAAAATAATAAAACTGAATCACTTTCTTATACCATACACAAAAATAAACTCAAAATGGATTAAAGTCCTAAATGTGAGACCATAAACCATAAAAATCCTAGAAGAGAGCAAAGGCAGTAATTTTTCTGACATCGTCATAGCAACATTATTTCTAGCTATGTCTCCTACTACAAGGGAGACAAAAGCAAAAATAAACTGTTGGGACTACAACAAAGTTAAAAGCTTTTTCACGGCAAGGGAAACCATCAACAAAACAAAAGAAAACATACTGAATGGGAGAAGATAGCAGCAAATGATATATCTAATAATGAGTTAATACCTAAAATATATAAAGCACTTATACAACTCAATACCAAAAAAACACACAATCCAATTAAAAAATGGGCAGAAGACCTGAACAGTTTTCCAAAGAAGATGTACAGATGGCCAAGACACACATGAAAAAATGCTCAACATCACTAATTACTGAAATGCAGATCAAAACCACAAAGAAATATCAACTTACACTAGTTAGAATGGCTAAAATCAAAATGACAAGAAATAACAAGTATTGGAGAGGATGTGGTGTGGAGAAGAAGGAACCCTGCGCACTGTTGGTGGGAATCTAAACTGGTGCAGCCACCATGGAAACAGTATGGAGCTTCCCCCCAAAATTAAAAATAGAAATACTATGAGATCCAATAATTCCACTAGTGGGTATTTACCGAAAGAAAATAAAAACACTAATTTGAAGGGCGCCTGGGTAGCTCAATCAATTGAGTGTCTGATTTCGGCTCAGGTCATGAACTTGTGGTTCGTGAGTTGGAGCCCCACGTCGGGCTCTTTGCTGACAGCTGGGAGTCCGGAGCCTGCTGGGATTATCTGTCTGTCTGTCTGTCTGTCTCTCTCTGCCCCTCCATCACTTGCGTTGTCTATCTCAAAAATAAATATTAAAAAAAATTTTAAGTTGTTTTGTTTTCAAACAAGAATAATAAAATATTCACTTGCAATTAAAAAAAAAAAAAAAAAAAAAAGCTGTTTCCTGGGACTCGCCCTGGACTGATGGTCAGATTCCTGCGAGCGCCTTCACGTTCTCTCAAAGCATCGTTAAAGGATGCTTCCACTGAGTTACCAGAGATTTCGACCTTCAGTCTTCTTTTCCTGGAATTTGATCAGTTTCACTTTCCAGTTCCCTTCCCTTTCACGGAGGCACTGGCTCGGAAGCAGGGAGAAAACATCAGCTGACGCGTCCCCCGCCCTCACGCCCCTTATATAGCTCCTTCAGCAGGGACTTGGGGCACACTCGGGACGTTTCCCAAGAACAGATCAGCTTGGGGACCAGATTTTCAGAACGGAAGAGGAGCAGGTTGCAGACATGAGGTCAGTGACATAGAAATGCGTAAGCGCCCCTCCCCTGATCTTGAATGCGAATTGTAAACGGAGCTGCTGGGGGCAGGCAGGGTCCTGTGTTGTTCCGCGGCTTTTGGATGAACCGTGCGTTTATCGGTGTGGGCGCTTTTTATTTCCGGGTCTTTTCCCCGGTGTACACACACTGAGGCTTCCGGAGCTTCTAGAACTGCTCCTCTAGCTGGGAGCCCAGAAGAGGGAAGGGCTCAGCACGAGTGTTAGACCCAGTCAAGCACAGTTTGTGGATTCCAAGTTGGGCCTGGGAGGAGTGATGGAATTACTCTTTATGGGCTTTTTTGTTGTTGTTGTTTTCTTTGCAACGACTGAGAGGCTTTTTTTCTTGTCGTTTTAAAAAGAAGCATTTCTTTTCAGCAGATATTATTAAAGATGGAATTGGTAGTACAAACTCCACTCGTGTGTTGAGGAATTTTGCCCTGAAACGTTGGGTCAGTTCAAGGTGGGAAGTGGAAGAAATAATTCTTCCAGATGGGCATTTTTCCATTTCTTATATCAAAACAAAAGCAGAAGCATAGAGTGTGTTTTTATTTCTGTGATGAGAGCTGGGGAGCAGCAAACAATTTGCTCTTCAAAACAGAATGACCTAATCTCTTTTTTAGTAACAATCTAATCTCTAGTGATGGAAAGCAGGTCGGTGGCTGCCTGGGATGGTGGAGGGGGCTGGGGCTGGGTAGGAAGCAGAGTGGGGAATCTTTGGGAATGATGTCAATAGTCTGTAGGGAGATAGTGGTGCTCGTTGCTTGTCAAAGCGCAAAACTCATCAAACTCTACACTTAAAATGTGTGCATCTTATTGTATGTAAAGTATAATCTTGGCAAATTTGGGTTTTTGTTGGTTTTTTTGTTAAAGCATGTGAACATGCTTAAGTTCTGCCATTAGAACCTCAGGAAAGATAGAGTTGAGAGAAGGAGAAGCCATTTTCACTCAAACACCATGGGGAGAGAGGATCCCAGTGACCACACCCTGGGAAAGTCCCCAGGGCTCCTATTTGGGAATGGGCCGGGTAAGAGGAAGTCACTGCCAAGTGCCTCAGGTTACCCTTTGCTATGTAACAGGTTCCAAGTTATATATGTGTCTCCATGAGTGGGGTTAACCAGAAAGCCTGGCCCTGCCCAGCGCCCTGTTAGCCACTTTGCCCCAAGAGGTTTTACAGTGGCCTGTGCTTAGGTGTGTCCAGAGTCACTGACTTGAGGAAGTCTGGGGGGCGGGGGTGGTAAGGGGTTCTCTGGACTCTGCTGGACGGGTGCCCACATCAAGTTGCCCTGTTCCCAGAGGCTATATAGGGCCAGGGCCAGGTGGGTCTGCTCCTCCCTGGCAGGGCTAAAAACTGCCAAAGGGGAAAAACCGCCTGGGGAAACACCTACTATCTTCGGGCTGGCTGATGGGCGCCCTCCTCTGCCCCACTCACTGAGGAACTCCGTTGCTGCCCCGTGCACTAAAACTTCTTTTAAAATTGTAACACTAATAGACCAGCGATTATGAGGGTAACTCTTTCTGCGTGGTCAGCAGTTGGTAGTGCGCTCTGTTGAGGGCTTTCCATGCGTTATTTCATATCACCTTCCCAATAGCCCTAGGAAGGAAGAACTGTGATTTTTATCAGCCTCATTTTCTATTGTTTATGAATATAATATATTGTCAAATTGACTTACATACAACACCCAGGGCTCCTCCCAACAAGTGCCCTCCTCAATGCCCATCACCTATTTTCCCCTCTCCTCCATCCCCCATCAACCCTCAGTTTGTTCTCTGTATTTAAGAGTCTCTTGTGCTTTGCCTCCCTCCCTCTCTGTAACTATTTTTCCCCCTCCCTTCCCCCATGGTCTTCTGTTAAGTTTCTCAAGACCCACATCTTGAGTGGAACATATAAAACATATAAAATCTGTCTTTCTCTGCCTGACTTATTTCACTTAGCACAATACCCTCCAGTTCCATCCACGTTGCTGCAAATGGCATGATTTCATCCTTTCTCATTGCCAAGTAGTATTCCATTGTATATATAAACCACATCTTCTTTATCCATTCATCAGTTCGTGGACATTTAGGCTCTTTCCATAATTTGGCTATTGTTGGAAGTGCTGTTGTAAACATTGGGGTACACGTGCCCCTATGCATCAGCACTCCTGTATCCCTTGGGTAAATTCCTAGTAGTGCTATGGCTGGGTCATAAGGTAGTTCTATTTTTAATTTTTTGAGGAAACTTCACACTGTTTTCTAGAGTGGCTGCACCAGTTTGCATTCCCACCAACAAACAGGACAACCTGGAAGAAATGGACAAAATCCTACACACCCACACACTACCAAAACTCAAACAGGAAGAAATAGAAAATTTGAACAGACCCATAACTAGTGAAGAAATTGAATCAGTTATAAAAAGTCTCCCAACAAATAAGAGTCCTGGGCCAGATGGCTTCCCAGGGAAATTCTACCAGACATTTAAAGCAGAGTTAATACCTATCCTTCTCAAGCTGTTCCAAAAAATAGAAATGGAAAGAAAACTTCCAGACTTAGTCTCACTTTCTAGATGAGGAAAATGAGGCTCAGCAGGCAAGAGAGTAGGTGTCAGAGCAGAGTCATTAGTGAGGTACCAAACTCTAGGGCCGAGCATCTTCTAATTCTGTGGACCAAATCCAAGAGGGTGGAGGGTCTTAATGCTTTTAATTGTGCTCACACTAGAGACAAGGGGCAGGAGTTAAAGGACTGGGCCTTCGAGATCCCTATTTGGAGAATGAGGACCACTCTCTTTGATGGAAACTCTTGGAGTGCACAAAGCCACACATTAGAGGAAGGTAAAAGCAGACCTCCCCAAGGCATAGTTTCCTACAATTTGGATGGAAGGAAAAAGGAAGATCATTCAGGACCATTTCCTCATAAGGAAATGAGGCTAAATAATGTGATTCCAGAAATATTCCAGACTAGGTCAAAGAGGTAACAGAACTCCAGGTATCTTGTGGTCATTTTCCTCTCTTCTAGATGGTCTGCCTCACTCTTTGATATGCTACATTATCTCTGACAAGTAAGTGGGAAACTGCTTTTCAGAATCCCTCTAGAATAGTGCTTCTCAAAATGCGGGACAGGGGCTCCTCCAGGTACACAATTTCCCTGGTGCTTGTATGAATGCAGATTCCCGAGCCCAAGCCCACACCCAGATTTCAACAGAAGCTCTGAGAATAGGGCCTATATATATATATATGTGTAATGCCTTTTTCCAAACCCCCAGTGTGCGTGGAACCCTGTTCCCGGTGGGAATGACCTCAGCTCTGACAATTAGGTTTCAGTTTCTCCTCAGTGGGAATCCTGATAGCATTGTATTGGTCTCATTGTCCTTTTCTGTTTGATAAAAGCATAGATCTCAGGGCTAGCTGGCATCCTGGTTGGAAGGCCCTTCAGCAGTTGCTTCTGATCCACAAGCAGAAAATAAAATCAGCCTGGACCCCAGCTTTTCAGAATTGAGGGAAATAGCCATCATGAGGTAAATGTTCCCTACTTTTCTGATAGGAAGTTGAGAATTTCCCACAAATCTTCAGCCTTGCATGCAACTTCCTGAAGTATGTTGATGCAGTGCTTGCTTATAGATGAAATGCACAATTATCTAATTCGATCATAAATCTCTCTTAGTTGTGTGGCCATTTCTGATTTACAGACACTGAGGGAAGTGCTTCCAGGAGAGCGGGGCGGGGGGGGGGGGGGTGGTGGTGGCAGGAGAAGAGACTGGCAGGTGGAAAGGGGCAGAGGGCCTGGAGGGCACCACTGTCCCTCAGGAGAGTTCTGGAGGTCCCGGTCCCTCTTTTGTTTCTTTTGTGAAAAGACTAAGTCAGTGAATTTTGTTGTGGTTGTTGTGGGTTATTTCAAAAGTGTGGTTACTTCTCTGCTAATGACTAAGCCAGCACTGCATTTCATAATGAGGTTGCTCTTACCCAAAGTTTGCTCTTTCAGAACTGAGAAATATGGTGAAGGGGCGGAAAATACGCCACCCCAAAATGTGCCGCTTTGGCATGTGGGTTATTTTGAGCCAAAGGCAACTGAGACCCAACAGACTCAAGAAAACGTTTACCTCTCTGTTAACTGCCTGAGAGAATTTAGATACGGGGCCTGACCCCAAAGGGAGCTGTTACCAGAGATAACTTTTTATCTGAAAGACTTGCATGCACGGCAGGGCAAAAGGCTGAGTATCAACCGTCTACACTCATCTTTTTGGGAATTGCTCTCCACCACTTTGAAATTTCAGGACCCAATCCACTACTTAGCTGAAGAAGGCATTTGAGCCTCAACTGCCTGACTGCCTTTGGGCCTCATGCTTTTATGGGGCTCCTACACCTACAAAATTAAATTTTTCTTCCCTGTTCATCTGTCTTATGTCAACTTAATTATTAGACTAGCCGAAGAACCTAGAACAGTGGAAGGAAATTTTTCTGAGCTGACAATGTCTACCTGACACGCCCTCTTACTGACCTGCTAGGTGCCCCCTGTGGACTACGAACTGTCACAAACTGTAGCAAATGTCCTATGTCACAACTAACCTGAGTGCCCAGTTAGAACGCAAGTTAGCAGGCCCTGCGTTCCGAAATCCAGATTGAATAGATCAGAAATAAGGCCTAAACTTCATACATATACATATAAAGAGTGTTTAGAGCAACTTTCACAAACATATACAAGCTAAATTAGTAAGTGAGGAAGCCATGGCATATGGGGTATTGGTTTTTAAAAAGGGAATTGTATTTTTTATATTTTTTAATCAGAATTATCTTCAAATGTTTTATTTTGATCTACTCAGTTAATGATGTTAACATTATCATAAATATGTAATTACAGTGACATGTGTAAATATGTGAATTAACATATAAAAATATGTAATAAAAATCCAAAGAGGGGAGTGAGGAACAGAGTGTTTCATGTACCTAAACTACACAGAAGAAAAGGGATAAGAATTGCTAAAGTAATTCTATTCTTTTCTTTCAGCTTTATTGGGGAATAATTGGCACATAAAATTCTAAGATATTTAAAGGATACATCATAGTGATTCAATATACAAACACACTGTGAAAGGGCTCCCTTTTTCCATTAGGTCAGTTATCACCTCACAGACTTGTGTTGTTTGTTTGTTTATTTTTGGTGAGAATATTGATGTTCTACTTTCTCCACAAATCCCAATTATATATACAATACCATGTTATTAATTATAATCGCTATGTCATACATTAGATCTTCAGACCTTATTTATCTTACATCTGAAAGTTTGTACTTTTGGCAACCTCTACCTATTTCCACACTCCACCCCCCACAACCACTTTTCTACTGTTTCTATGAGTTTGACTTTTTTTTCCTTTTTTTTTTTTTTTTTTAAGAATCCACAGATAAGTGACATCATGCTGTATTTGTCTTTCTCTGTCTGGCTTATTTCACTTAGCAAGATCTCCTCATATTCCTTCCATGTTGATGCAAATGGCAGGATTTCTGTGTTTGTTTGTTTGTTTGTTTATGATTGAGTGATGCTGATCAGAAAAGATGCCTGATATGATTTGAGTCTCCTTAAATTTTAAGATTTTTTTTGTGGCCTAACATATGATCTGTCCTAGAGAATGTTCCATGTGCACTTCAGAGGACTGTGTATTTTGTGCTGTTGGATGGAATGTTCTGTAAATGTCTAAGTTCACCTGGCTAAAGTGTTGTTTAAGTTTGATGTTTTCTTATTCATTTTGTCTGGATGATCTATCCACTGTTGAAAAGGGATAGAGAAGTCCCTTATTGTTACTGTATTACTCTCTATCTCTCTTCAGGTCTATTAATATTTGCTTTATATATTTAGGTGCTGGTGTGTTGGGTGCATAAACATTTATAAACATTATATCCTATTGTTGGATTGACCACTTTGTTGTTAAGTAATGACTTTCTTTCCCTCTTTAACTTGAAGTCTATTTTGTCTAGTATAAGTATAGCTGCCCCTGCTTTCTTTGGCTTTCATGGAATATCTTTTCCATCCCCTCACTTTCATCTATGTGTGTCCTAAAAGCTTAAGGCAGCATGTGTTAGGTCTTCTTTTACATCCATTCAGCCATTCTGTGTCTTTTGATTGGAGAATATAGTCCATTTATATTTAAAGCAATTGTGGATAGTTATAGACTTATAGCCTATAGACTATAGACTATTGCCATCTTGTTCATTGTTTTCTGGCTGTGTTACAATTCCTTTATTTCCCTCCTTTTCTCTTGCTCTCTTTCTTTGTGATTTAATGCTTTTCTGTAGTAGTGGTGTGCTTCTATTCTTTTCTCTTTACCTTTTATGTATCTAGTACAGGTTTTTTCTTTGTGTTTACCATGAGGCTGAAATAAAACATCTTATATTTATAACAGACCATTTTAAGTACATAACTTAAAAGTTTGAATGCATACCTTTTTTACTCCTCCCTCCCCCTACATTTTATGTTTCAGATGTCACAATTTATATCTTTTTAACTTGTCTATACATTAACAGATTATGGTGGTTATAGTTATTTTTTTTTTAAAAAACTTTTGGGGGCGCCTGGGTGGCGCAGTCGGTTAAGCGTCCGACTTCAGCCAGGTCACGATCTCGCGGTCCGGGAGTTCGAGCCCCACGTCAGGCTCTGGGCTGATGGCTCAGAGCCTGGAGCCTGTTTCTGATTCTATGTCTCCCTCTCTCTCTGCCCCTCGCCCGTTCATGCTCTGTCTCTCTCTGTCCCAAAAATAAATAAACGTTGAAAAAAAAATTAAAAAAAAAACTTTTGTTTTTAATCATTATACTGGATTTATAAGCAATTTACCTATCAAGGCAATAGTGTTTTAAAGCAAATCTCCTGGACTCTAGCTCCAAGTTTCATGTTTCTTCTTATCAAGATATCAGGACTCATGGTCCAATATACTTTTCTCCAAATCTTACTTCAAGGGGGTATCAGGTGTCAAATATATAATCAAATTGGAAATGTACAGAGGAAACCTTATGAAAAGTCAACAGAACTTAATTAAAATTTTCAATAAGTCTTATAATCATGAAGCCACTTACACAGTTGGCTCTCCTCCTGAACAAACTGCCCTTTGTTAGCATACATTCCTTAGCATGGCTAGCTCTAGCATTTGGTGAGGTGGTGGTAGGGATGGAGTATCCCTAAGTGTTCCATCTTTGGGCTGTCTCTCAGGTTCAGGAATATAGAGGGAGCTTTTCTACTTGCCCTACACTTCATGAGCCACTGACATCTCCTGAAGCTTATGTATAACAGGATTGGAATGTGTTTCATCTTGGAGAGTTGATGGACTATGTTTCATTTTTATCAATAAGTGCCTAAAATTTTAGTCTGGTAAGATCCCTCTGGTTTACTAATATTTCAGCCTGTGTCATCACCACGGGAAAAAAAGATAGCGAGATAGTGTTATCAAACTGGCGTTATAGCAAAAACAACCAAAGTCACCTGCTATTCTGCAGGCTCACTGAGAAGTTGGATGAATACACTCTATGGCTGATAGAGTGTTCACCTATTATTTCCAGGCACCTATATCTACAGATACATTCTACCGATCTGAAACTCGTGCCTTCCTCCAATGCCCTAATTGGGAAGTCAGCAAAGTTAACTAATGCTGAAACACAGAAATGCCTCTATTATGCCTTAGTTGCATAACAGTTATAAACATATTTGTTCAGTGATCATCTTTACAACTTGCTCTTAATGTTTACTTTCTAATACTTGCTACCTTGAGTTATGATCTGTAGTCCTTCAAACAGGGCAGCTAGAATCACCACATGAAGCCAAACTGGAAAACCCTAGAATGGAGATAAAAGACATTGGCATTGTGGTGCTCTAGCCAGGGACCTAGAGAATGATAAAGATGGCCAGGAATAGAGGCATGCACATAAAAGGGTATCTAGATAGACAGCAACTTCCCCCTTTTTCCTTGTCTTGGGTCAATTGCCTTGCCTCTGTGTCTTTCACTATAAGGCATTTCACATGTGATCACATTGGGTCCAGAAATGGCCTAGATGAGCATTGCTGGAGAGACAGACAGAAACTAGAGCAGCAGCAGTAGTGTGTGGACCGGTGCTCGTCCTTGGGAAAGTACAAATAAAGTCATTGGCTCCTCAGTGAGCAAAATGTATTTTGACAAGTTAAAGAACTTCCCTTTATTCTCATTATATCTTTCTTATTTCTTCAGGGATAAAAATGCTTCTTTCTTTTTGTTTTTTAATCCAGTGCTGGCAAGCATAGGTGGTTGGTGTCTTTTGGAATACATTTTCTCCCATTGTCATGATTTTGCCAAACTTAAGTTGGCAGCCCTATTTGACCCAACTTCTTTATGAAGTTGTGCTCGTCTGTGAAACCCAAAACTATGGACGACAACTGGGTTTAATGATTTCTGGAGGTTCTTAACTGTCTTGTGGTGTCAAGAATCTACTGGTAGAGAAGGGGAGCACAAACTCAGTGAAACATCCTCCGAGTCCCAGGCAAAGAGCGATAGGAGAACACTTTGAGAACCTGGTAGTTTATCCAACTGAATAAGGCCAGTGATCTCCCTTGGCATCCTCCATCTACAAAACTCAGATATTTTGATTTTGCTTGTTTGTTCCTCAAAATTAATTCATTCTGTCTGGGGATCTGGCCTGTGACAGGAAAAATGCCCCAATCAGACTGAAAGTGAGCGCCCATGGGTCTGTGTGAGTGACTGTAGGGAGATGGTGAAGATGAAGGGAAAGGGCTCAGTCTCCACAGCACGGTGTAAAACCCCCCTGGGCTTCCGTCTCCTTATGTGGCTCCTTCTAACCAGTCTGTGGGCTGCTAGGCCAGAGAGGGCAAGGATAACTGACTTTACTTTGTCTTGGCATCCTTCAAAACTAACAAAGTGACACAAAGGAGTAGCCCTGTAAAGGGTCATTGGATCCACCTTGCCCAGCATGTGAGGACTGAGCCCTGACTTCTAATGGAGCAGGACAACAGATCCAGGTCTTCTCTCTGCAGTGCTGTCCTCCCAC
The DNA here is from genome assembly GCF_027475565.1 of Acinonyx jubatus. Taxonomy (NCBI): domain Eukaryota; kingdom Metazoa; phylum Chordata; class Mammalia; order Carnivora; family Felidae; genus Acinonyx; species Acinonyx jubatus. Next base: position 10,447,117 of record NC_069393.1, on the reverse strand, counting down.
CTGCCCACCTCACCTTGCAGATCTGCCCACACAGTGGGAGGGACGTGCTCCATGGGCTCTTGCACAGAGCACAGCTACAGGCGGGTGAAGCTAGGGAGCGTGAGGAAGGTACCTCCTCTTCTGTCGAGGACGACGTAGGGTGTGCATTAGTCAGGGCTCTCCAGACAAACAGGACCACTAGGAGATACATGTAGGTCCATGTAAGCTGCTGGGAGATGTCAGGCCCCACCCACCAAGGCTGGGAAGAGGCAGCAGGCATTTGCTAAAGGCAGTTGTTCCAGGCTCTTCCATGTGTTTGCTGACCAAGAAGTCAACCGTTCGGAGCACCGCAAGAAGGGAAACTCGGGCAGCCAACTATGGAGCTCAGACTGCATGAAGGGCTTTTTCTTCAGCTTCTACGTGAAGGTTGGGGCAGGATGGACTCCTGGATGGGGGACTCTTGGCTGTCCCACCATCAACTCTGCCCTGAACTGTAGTCATCGACTTCGCTCAGATCATGAGTAGGTTCAAGCAGTGGACTCACAACGTTTGAACTCAACTATTTTTTTCTGTTACTTTGTCCATTTGCCAACAGCGAAAAACAAACTGGATCTTCAGCTTTATCCCCATTTCTTGAAAGGGAAGAGCCTTTATACAACCGGACATATTTTTTTTGGTTTCCCTCACTGAGAATTTTAACCCTCTTTTTTCTTCTTTCTACAACAATTTCTAAACATGCTTATTTTTACCTACTCTTTTCTCTACTTTCAGTAAAATAAAGATTAAAGATTCTTACCTACTGCTGGTTTAAAATATATATGTGTGTATGTATATATTTATATATACATATATACAAAATATATGTGTATATATATTTATAGATACATACCATATTATAAATATATATTACAAATATAGTATTTATATATAGTATACTATACACACACACACACACACACACACACACACACACACACAAAATGAAAGAGATTTATTCTCAGGAATTGGCTCACATGATCATGGAGGCTGAGGACCATAATCACGGGTCACTGTCCACAAGCTGCAGACCCAGGAGAGCCAATGCTATAATTCCAGTCTGGGCCAAAGGCCTGAGAGCTGGAGGGACAATGCCATAGGCTGAGGTCCAAGTCTGAGGGCCCGAGAACCAGGAAGGCCGATGTACAGGCTCCAGTCTAAGGGGAGGAGAAGACACATGTCCAGCTCACACAGCCAGGCAGACAGAATTCACACTCCCTCTGCCTTCTTGTTGTACTCAGACCCTCACCAGACCGGGTGGTGCCCAGCCAACACTGGGGAAGACAGTCTGCTTTACCCCTGCCTCCTGAGTCAGATGCTGGTCACAGACACACCCAGAACTGATGTTAGACTCGAAGTCTGGGCCTCCCACAGCCCGGGCAGATTGACACACAAACTTAACCTGTAACTGCATCCCAGGGCGCGGTGCCTGGCAGGTGCACATCACAGTGACCGTGTCTATTTTCTCCACAGTGAGGTCAACAAGAATTCTCTGGAAAAAATCCTCCCACAGCTGAAATGCCATTTCACATGGAACTTACTTAAAAAAGATGGTGTCTCGCGTGATCTAGAAGACAGAGTGTGTAACCAGATTGAATTCGTAAACGCTGAGTTCAAAGCTACAGTGTACAACTTTTTGGCCTACATAAAACACTTAAATGGTCACAACGAGGCCGCCCTGGAGTGCCTACAGCAAGCTGAGGAGCTGGTCCAGCGAGAACACTCTGATCAAGCAGAAATCAGAAGGCTGGTCACCTGGGGAAACTATGCCTGGGTCTACTATCACCTGGGCAGACTCACAGATGCTCAGATGTATGTGGACAAGGTGAAACAAGTATGCGGGAAGTTTTCAAATCCATACAGTATGGAGTGCCCTGAGCTTGACTGTGAAGAAGGGTGGACACTGCTAAAGTGTGGAGGAAAGCACAACGAAAGGGCCAAGGTGTGTTTTGAGAAGGCTCTGGAAGAGAAGCCCAACAACCCAGAATTCTCTTCTGGACTGGCCATCGCAACATACCATCTGGATAATAAACCACAGAAGCCATTCTCTGTTGATGATCTGAAGCAGGCCCTTGAGCTGAATCCCGACGATCAGTATGTCAAAGTACTCTTGGCCCTGAAATTGCAGAAGATGAATGAAGAAGCTGAAGGGGAGCGGTTGGTCCTAGAGGCCGTGGAGAACACTCCTTGCCCAGCAGATGTCCTTCGCAATGCAGCCACATTTTACAAAAATAAAGGTGATCTAGACAAAGCTATTGAACTGTTTCTAAGGGCATCGAAATCCATTCCAAACAATGGTTACCTGTATCACCAGATTGCATGCTGCTATAGGGCAAAAGTCAAACAGATTCAGAGTGCAGGAGAATCTGAAGCTGGCAAGAATGGAGAGAAGATTGAAGAACTAAAGAAACATGCTATTGACTATGTGATCAAAGCTATTGAGAAAGGAGTGGATCCACTGTATGCATATTCTGATGTCACCGACCTCCTGGAAAGAGAAGACTGTTTTCAGACAGCTTTCAGTAAGGAGCTCCCCAACACTGGGAGGCTACAACCCCACCAGCACTACTGCGACTTTGAGGGGCATCATGGGAAGTCTGAAGACACTTCTGTCCAACGTGATTTAGAGGGTGTGCCCACAAGCACAAAACCAGCTGAGAAGGGAAAGATGAAGTGCCCACCACAGAATATAGCTGGAAATCAGCTTCCACAAAATGCACCCAATTCTTGGTATCTCCAAGGATTAATCCACAAGCTGAATGGAGAGCTGCTTCAGGCAGCCAAATGTTATGAGAAGGAACTGGGCTACCTCTTAAGGGACAGCCCTACCGGCATAGGCAGCTTTTTCCTGCCATCCCCTGAGCTTGAACAAGGCAGTGAGGAAGGAGGCCGGGGCCCACACAGCCCCGTTCTCAGAGCTCCCCCAACCCTGAGCTGAAACACAGAGGAGGGACGGGAGCACAGTCAGGGAGCATGGGGTGCTAGTCTCGCTTATTGCTTTAGGGCACATCTGAGGAGTTGTTTCCTCGTGTCTGTCTCCCCTGTGCATATCAGCCATACACACTTCCCTAGTCTGCAGGTCTTATAACAAAATTAGCAGTGGAAACAGTGCTTCAGGCCTGCATGCTGCTGAGTAATTCTCAGTTTGCACTCAGTTCACCGGATAGCCCCCATTTCTGCCCTTCTTGCCAAGAGTCTTAGCTCGCCGCTGCCTGCTCCCAGGTCTCCCGCCCTCTGCCCCACTGCTATCTAGCCTTCTGGACCTCCTGAAAGACCACCTTTTGACTAATCCTGGAATATTCCTTCTGTCTGACTCTTGGCTTCAGCCATGTATATATATGCCTGATTGTGATACTACAATAAATACGTATTCTTGATAGTGATGCTACAATAAACCTTAAAATTTTGACTCAGGATAAAGCAGTTGTGTGCTTTGCGTGTGTGACTGAGAGTAATATTAATTCCCAAAGTTTCTCTTCGGGACACTGTCTAGGGACAGTGGGTAACTGCTACAGCCATATCATACTACTGTCAACGTGCCCTTGTTAGCTAACACTCCCCTGTAGCCGGCCTGCCCTTGGCCATGGGAACTATCTCTCTTATTCCAGTCCAGGGGCCACGGCGGAGTGCAGTGCCCAGCCAGAAGCTTCTGCAGGGTTGCTGTGCACCCAGCAATGCCTGGACAGTTGCCCTCCTGACGGTGTGTAAGAGGTGCCAGTACTAGGCTGGCTATAGAGACAGAGATCTTCACCCGCCCGACGGTATGAAAATATTCAAGTAGTCCCTCCCAGCTGCGGAGACCCACAGGCTTGTGCACCATGCAGCTAGGAGATGTGCCAAGGACCCTGTCCACCTCTCCTCAACCCGTTACAAGGTCTGCGTTCGTATGCTTCTCTAGTGGTATCATCCGTTTGTCTGGGTGCAGAGGAAGACTGTTAGGCACCAGATCCCAGACAAGACAGAGGGACTGGCAATCCCACCTCCTTTATGAGTGGGCAGTCAGAAATTTGACTCTTTCCTTGTACACAAGGGGAGTTCTGGGAAGGTGTTTCATAAGCCACACTGGCTGTAAAAGCAGCAGACTTCAGTGAGGCTGCCCCCCACCCCTGAATTGTCTGTTGGCTCCAGCAAGGCTGGGAGAGCCTCCAAGTGCCCAGCAGTGAATTGCTGCCTCCTGGCCAGCCTTGGCCTGGAGCAGCCCATTCCAGAGGGGTTGCTGGGCCCAGGTAAAGAATATTAGCATGGAAACCAACATTGAAAGCGTGGAAGAGCATGGAAGGGTGGCTGGGGGTAAGGTGGAGACTGGCAACAGGTACAGCTCTGGGGTAGGTGAGGAATTGCCCATCTATATGCAAACACACATGCTCAAGGACACAAAGATTTTGAATACTGGTGGCGAAGGAGGACATTGGAAGTTTCTCCAACAGGGGTACCTGGTCCCATCCCCAGAAATCACACACAGCTGATTGACACAAGGATCGTGGCCACCTACCTACCCTGTCCCTCCATGCTCAGGGTCCCATCCACCTTCCAGATGGTGCTGAGGCTCCCAGAATTGCTGTTGATCTGTCCTGACCTACATACCTAGGCTTTGATTTATTTTGCTGCCTGGACAATTTTATGGAAAAGATGCCTCTGCACCCACAATCTACTGTTGTCTGAGGGAACGTCCACAATCTGCACTTCCTTGTGTGTGCCCCTGATCTCACACAGCCCCGCCTCTGGAGACCCAGAGGGAATAAGAAATCGCTGGTTTTTCATAGACATCCACTCCTTACCACCTGGGGCCATACCCAACCCTACCCAACTAGTAACTCGGTGGGGACTTAGAACTTCTCGATCAGTGCCATTTTACCACCTAGGCTGTGGGGCAGGCTTGACTGGTGGCCACATAGCATGTCTTAGCAGATTCTAGGGCTGTCCACAGAAGAGACAATTGGAGGAACGGGAGTCTGTCTCCACAGGGGAAACCATGGACTCCTCCCCTCAGGCTTATCAGCTCCAGGGAAGCATGGACTCTGTCTCCTTTGCTCACAACTATATGCCCATTCCAGCAGTGCCTGGAATGAACTGAGCTCTCAAAAAATTTTGAACACATTGTCTCCATTGACGGCTATGGCATTGCCATTACCACTAGCTCAGTGGCTCACTGTGTGAGCTCACCTCTTCTAAAACAACTTCTCTGAATCCTAGGGGAGGGTGCTGGGAAAATAAAAGAATAAGTGTCCCAAACTACAAAACAGTAACAATAAAATCATGGCAGGTTTCTGCACTGGCCTCTGAACTATGTTCTAGGATCTGCGCTAAGCCCATTGCTAGCATCTAAAACCAGTGTGGAAGGTATGAGGCTCAGAAAGGTTTGGTAACTTGTCCAAGGCCACACAGCTAGAAAGAGGTATCGCTGGGACTCAAGTCCATAGCTGTATGACACCAAGACACTCTGCTCACATGCATTTCTGTACTTTCTCACATGCTGTGTCCTCAGTCTATTGGCACAACCAAGAGGTTTCAGGCTCTACCGTGAGGGTAGACCCCTGACTTGTGTCTCTTCCTATCAGTTCCTCCACTTAATCCAAACCCCCCTCCCCCACACTCCTGTGTGTGATTCCGGAATCTCCTGGCTTTCCATTTTACTCCTCTTTCCCACTGTGTTTTGTAATCCAGTGTCAGATTTTTTTAATTCATCCTGATACGGCAAATTCACAGGACCCTGACAGTGGTAATGCTCCTCAAGCTACCTGCAAAGGAATTTAGAATTATGTCCACGCAGGGCTGCACCAGCCTCTCCAAAACCACCAGCAGCTGACACAGTGAGCTCCATTTTGTAAAAGTTGGGCCTGGACAGCAAGGATCTCTTAAATGCATGGGGAATACTTTCCTTGGACTTTAAGATTTTCCTCTGCAGTCCATTTTGTATTCATTCTCATAGGAAATTGGGAAGGGTGGAGAGCCAGCCACACTCAGCAAGTCTTGGCCTGTCCTTCCTCCCTCTTGCTCCACTAGATGGAGTGACTGTTCCCTAACTGCCTGCTGTATTGTGTTCTCCAATGAGAATTCTAGGAAGTTGGCATCAGAGTCCCCAAGATACCACCTGGGTCCGGTGATTCACTAGAAGGACTCACAGGACGCAACATACAGTCCTATTCATGGATTAGACTTATTACAACAAAAGGATACAACAAAAGCAAAATCAGCACAGGGAAAGAGTGCATGGGGTGAAGGTCAAAGAAACCAGGCACAAATCTCCCAGAGTTCTGTCCCAGTAGAATCAAACAGGATGTGCTTAATTCCTCCAGCATCAAATGTGACACATCTGAAGCTAGTTGGAGCCTCAGCGCCGAAGGGTTGTATCGGGGACCAGCCACACAGGTACCCCCTGCTTAGCACATATCAAAATTCCAGACTCCCAGAAGGAAAGCAGGTGTCGGTATTAACCAGATTGTTTGCACAAACTGTTTAGGCACAGCAAACCAGCCTGTTCAGTTAGAGAATGGTGGGAGCATTCCAAAAATCCAAGTTCCCAGATGTCAGCCAAGGACAAACCTTGCAAGCAGGTCTTTCTAAGGATCATAGTCTAAGGCCTGATATGTTAACCCTTTTCTGTACAGTTTATGAGTGCCACCAATGACTCCACAGGCACCAGGCACCCCAGGTGTCTATCCCTTTACCCTTCATTCCCAAACAATGCTTTCACCATGTTTCAGTGAGTCAGGGTCCTTCAAGCATGCAGTGAGGGGACCCATGGCCACCCTCAGGTTTGCCCATGTGTTAAAAGGACTCCCAGACTCAGCATGCAGCCATAATTACAGGTAAGTTATATTATAGTGTAAGGGAAGAAAACAAATCTTTTCCCCCTACAGTACTCCCAGGTTCTCCAGCAGGGGCCCTGCAAATTAGACTGACGACAGATTAGCAAGAGAAAAATAGCTGCTTATTAACTGGTATATCCACACACATGGGGGAACTCAGGGATGCATAACTCAAAGGGGTGGATAGAACTAGAGTTTCTATAGTGCAGGGGAGGAAAAATCTTTCTCCCTCTACCCTCCTATATTCAATGGCTGGGCTCATGAGTCAGTTAGACAAGAGCCAGGTTAGTAAGAGAAAAAATAGGTTTAATTACATACATACACACAGGAGTTCACAAGGAAAACATGGCTTCCAGAGGTGCCAGATGACTGAGGCTTATAAACCATCATGCAGGGTTGATAAGTCATTGGCAGACCTAATTCCCTTCAGCTCATATTCAAACCTAACATAATGAATTTGCTGACATCATGTCAATGAATTTTTCCTTTTATTAAATTTTTTTAATGCTTATTTATTCTTTTTTGAGAGAGACAGAGAGACAGAGCATGAGTGGGGAAGGGGCAGAGAGAGGGAGACACAGAATCCGAAGCAGGCTCCAGGCTCTGAGCCGTTAGCACAGATCCTGATGTGGGGCTTGAACTCATGGACCATGAGATCATGACCTGAGAGGAAGTCAGACACTTTACCGACTGAGCCACCCAGGCGTCCCATCAATGAAGTTTTCTAAGACTTCATGGCCTCTAAGACTTCTGTCTCCATGAACATGTGGAGCCCAGAGGGGACAGAGGTCACTGAAGTGGGATGCTGTAGGGGCTGCACCAAGCACAGGACAGCCTGGAATGATGTTGACAATGCTGAACTTTACCTGAGCCCTGTGCTTCTAGACAAAAGCCACGGTCAAAAAATCTGCCCACCCCCAACTTTGGTGTCTGAGAATGTGGGGAGTTTAGCTAAGCTACTCCATGTTATTGCTGTCTCGGTATCCATTTTGTTTGGCCAAGGAGCCTGAGTGGGGCGTTGAACTAACATTAGTCTTCGTGTGCAAGTACACGCCCTAGATAGCAGCCTGCAGAATTACAAGCAAATGTAGGTTCCTGATATGGTATCTCCCAGCAGCCTGTCTGAGCAACAACCTTCGTGGCCTCCCAGGGCCTTCCCCTTCTGCCCTCCTCCCCTTAGAGAAGCCCCTGTGGAGCTGACCGAAACCCCACTCTTTTGAGTTTGAAGGGACCATTCCGAACCTACGCCCAGAACCCCAAAGCATTTCACTCACAGCCCATGATAAACACTTCCTCTCTGCCTGCAGCCTGCCTTGACATCCCTATCATGTGGCATCAGGACCTGTGAGGAATAAACCTGTCCAGTTCAACTTCTCTTGTGGTCTTCTGTGAAACTGCAGAGAAACACCCTTTTCCGTATTACTTAGATAAAACTCGGGATGGGACCCCTGTCTCCCTCTGTTGAGGCCACAGACTCTCCAGATTCTCATTCTGCTTCTCCTAAATGATCATCTGAATTATTTGTTCCCATGATCAATCAGAACAAAGTGCCTGTACATTTAATCAGACTGACTAGAGGTTTATCAATTTTGTTAATTCTTCCAAAGAACCAGCTCCTGGTTTCATTGATCTGTTCTACTGGGGTATTTTCACTTTTGTTTTGTTTTGTTTTGGTTTGGTTTTGATAGCTTTGATTTCGGCTCTAATCTTTATTATTTCCCTTCTTCTGCTGGTTTTGGGTTTTACTTGCTGTTCTTTTTCCAGCTCTTTAAGGCGTAAGGTTAGATTGTGTATCTGAGACCTTTCTTCTTTCTTTAGGAAGGTCTGCATTGCTATATACTTCCCTCTTATGACCGCCTTTGCTGCGTCCCAGAGGTCTGGGGCTGTGGCGTTATCATTTTCATTGGCTTCCATGTACTTTTTAATTTCCTCTTTAACTTCTTGGTTAAGCCATTAATTCTTTAGTAGGATGTTCTTTAATCTCCAAGTATTCGTTGTCTTTCCAAATTTTTTTATTACGGTTCATTTAGAGTTTTGCTATGAAACCCTTTATTGTGGTCTGAAAATATGCACGGTATGATCTCAGTCTGTTTGTACCTTTTGAGGGCTGATTTGTATCCTAGTATGTGATCTATTCTAGAAAATGTTCCATATACACATGAGAAGAATGTGTATTCTGCTGCATTAGGATGAAATGTTCTGAATATATCTGTTAAGTCCATCCAGTCCAGTGTGTCATTCAAAGCCATTGCTTCCTTGTTGATTTTCTGCTTAGATGTTCTGCCCACTGCTGTAAGTCAAAATGCCTATAAATTTAACTTGGCCAAATCTCTCTCTCTTTCCCCACGAGACCCTTAAATTTGACTCGCCCCCAAGGCTAAACAAGTATTGGAAGGCCAGACAATCCCTCTCAAAGCTTGGCTAACAACAAGGAAAGAGATTTCCTGATCTCTCCACCCTCTCCCTTCTTCCCTGACACCCAGTTTCTAGAAGTTTCTAGAACACCCAGTTTCTAGCCTTGTTTGCACCTCTATGTAAAGGAAAAGCCCTCTTCTGACTAAACCTTTCAGACATTAGCAGATCTTAAGATCAGAACTGTCTCCCTTCCTTATTGCAAATCTTCTTTTTTTTTTTTTTTTCACTTAATAAACTCAATTTCTTAGAGCCCTTTTGGGCATATAGAAGAATGTGCAGGAAGTACAGAGTTCTAATATACCTCCCTCCTCCACACCCTCACCCCTCCTACAGTTTCCCCTATTATCAACACTTTGCATTTGTGTGTATATTAGCTCCAACTGATGAACCAATATTGATACTTTATTCCTAACTGAAGCCCACAGTTTACATTAGGGCTCACTCTTTGTATTGAGCACAACATCACCCATCTACCATTGCTCTATCATCAGAAGAATTACATCGCCCTAAAAACGCCCTGTGCTCCAACAATACCACTTCCCCTAAAGCCTTGGCAAACACTGATCTTTTTACTATTCCTATTGTTTGGTTCTTTCCACAATGTCATGAAGTTGGATGTACAGGGTATAGCCTTTTTAGGATGCTTCTTTCACATAGCAATGTGCATTTAATGGTCCTTCCTGTCTCCTTTAGCTTAAGAGCTCATTTGTTTTCACTGATGAATAGCATTCCATTCTGTGGCTGTACCACAGTTTGTTTATCCCCTCACCTGCCGAAGAACATCTTGATTACTTCTAATTTTTGGCACCAACAGGAGTACCAAATAAGCCAACTCACTGAGAGGAAGTGGGTATAATCCAGCTCTGCACCTCTGCTTCTTTGAGTCCGATCCCCAGGTGGTATCTTGCCTGTCCTAGGAAAAGTGAGGGGCTAGATCTCACCTACAGACCATGGAACAATTGATGACGTTCAGGGGGTATAAGTGCCAAGCCACCTGAGACAAACTCATGCCTGACCGGACGGTAAGGGCAGAATACACACAGCGAGGCCCCTGTCATGTAAAATGTCCCATTTCCAGAGTCCCAACTGGTGGTCAGCTGGCACTTTCACAGTTACATATTCCTCTTATCTGCTTCTGCACGTTTACTGTGACTTGAGATACAAGTGCTGGTTTGGCGATCCTTCTGGAAGCCTTAGCATGTGCAGCTAGCATCACTGCACCTTTGCATAAGTAGCCTCAAAACCGCCAGGGCCTGGCCTGGCCACTGCATATCTTCTTAGGAGTATTCTCTAAGTGGGGAGCCAGCAGGACTATGATTCTTCAAAATACTTCAGCTAAAAGATTAAGAGTTAACCCAAGAAGGTGTTTTCAAGAAGAGAGAAAGAATCCTTCCTCTGTGATTATAAAGCAACCAACATCTACTGCTTTTGTTAAAATTAAATGCTCATGGATCTGTCTCCCACCTAGATGGCAAGTCACCTGAGAAGAGGAAATCTGTCATATCCATGTCCCAACAGAGCGCCTGACATGTAACTAATGGTCATTCATGGCTTGCAGACTTTAGAAATGGGTAAGGAAGGAGCTCATGGCAACGAAGGCCGCCTTGGACATGCCAACAGCTCTGGGCTGAAGCAATAATATAGAAGCTCTCTGAACAGAAAGAAAGAGATCCACACAGCCCGACACTATCAGCAAGGCCCCGGTGCTGCTGGACAGCACCCCACAGCCAGGACCCTGTTCCCCTGTCCCACATGCACATCACATCAACATCAGACAAGGCCGCCCTGACACCATGAGAGACCAAAACAAAAACAAGGCCACTCCATAAAACATGTCTGAACACAGACACAAAAGATGAATGCTGTCCAGATGGGCCCTACACTGACCCAACACCAGGTGAAGTTCTCCCCACTTTTCCTCTGACAGCACTAGTGGTGCGCTGCAACGCTGAGGAGAGAAGGGTTTTGCAGTGCTGAGGGTGGGGCTAAAATTGTTTCGAATCAGCAGAATTAATCCCTTTCAGGTTGCCTTTTAGACTACATGTAACCTACCTGTTGGCGCCATAAAGCGATGAGTGTTTCCTCAGGGTTTTTAGGCCAACCTGCTCTCTGTCTTAATGACGCGACCACAGAACCCAGGGAGGCAACAGATAGGGGGAGGCAAGGACACTGGAAGGTATCATTTGACCATTCAAGTGCTGGCTCCATTCCTATTAGACTGAATTCTCCTAAAAATACAAATAAGTGTTGTCTACTTTTTACAGTGACGAATCAAACGGGAATCCCATTGAAGATAGCCTGGTTCAGCTGAGATGCCACTTCACCTGGGAGCTGCTAGTTGAAGACACTGAGATGCCCGATTTAGAGAACAGGATCTTGGATGAGATTGAGTTCCTAGACACCAAATACAACTCGGGCATACACAACCTGCTGGCCTACGTCCGACACCTGAAAGGCCAGACTCGGGAGGCCCTGGGGAGCCTGAAGGAAGCCGAAGACCTGATCCAGCAGGAACACGGCGACCGATCGGCTGTGAGAAGCCTGGTCACCTGGGGCAACTACGCCTGGCTGTATCACCACATGGGCAGGCTGGCGGAGGCCCAGACTTACCTGGACAGGGTGGCGAACACTTGTGAGAAGTTTGCAGCCCCCTCCTGCTACAGGCTGGAGTGTCCTCAGATGGACTGTGAGGAAGGGTGGGCCTTGCTGAAGTGTGGAGGAAAGAACTACGAGCGGGCCAAGGCCTGCTTCGAAAAGGCTCTGGCAGCGGAGCCTGAGAACCCTGAATTCAGCACTGGGTATGCCATCACCATCTATCGCCTGGACGGCTTCAACAAAGCGACCCAGGTCAGCGACGCATTTTGTCTGCAGCCTCTAAAAGAGGCCATCAGGCTAAACCCAGAAGACGCGTATATCAAGGCTCTGCTCGCCCTGAAGCTTCAGGACGTGGGCCAAGAAGCCGAAGGAGAAAAGTACGTCGAAGAGGCACTGACCGACATGTCCTCGCAGGCCTACGTCTTTCGATACGCGGCCAAGTTTTACCGCAGGAAAGGTGCTCTAGATAAAGCTCTTCAGCTCCTAAAGAGGGCCCTGCGGGCCACGCCCTCCTCCGCTTTCCTGCATCACCAGATGGGGCTTTGTTACAAGGCACGCATGATCCAAATCAAGAGAGCGGCAAACTGGCAGCCCAGAGGACAGGATAGAGACAATGTCCACAGATTGGTTCACTTGGCTATATGTGAAATTCAAAAGACTCTGATGCTAAGGCCCACATTTGAGTTGGCTTATGTTGAACTGGCTTACATGTATGCAGAAATAGGCCAACACACAAAGGCTGAGGACGCCTTTCAGAAAGTGTTGCACATGAAGAACATCAACGATCATCTACAACAAGAGATTCATTACTGCTATGGCCATTTCCAAGAACTTCACAAGATATCTGTGGATAAAGCAATCACCCATTATTTAAAAGGTCTCAAAATAAGAAGCATCTCCCGCACCAGGGAAAAAATTCTCAGCGCCCTAGAGAAGTTAGCTAAAAGACATATTCATCAGAATGTACGTGTGGTGGAAAGTTTCAGCATCCTTGGGCTCATCCACAAATTGAAAGGGGAAGTGAGTGAGGCCCTGGTGTGTTATGAGAAGGCTCTCAGGCTGGCTGCTGACTCCAACGCCATGGTCTGAAACAGAGGTCACCATTACTTGTTTAATGTCATAACTAAATATAGCCAACACCTTCCTGATCGCTGCTTTCAGGAACATGTGACATGCTGAAATACAAGAGTTGATACAACACAGGCTGTGCTGCCTGCTGAGCGCCGCCCCCCCCCCCCCCCACCATTTTCTTTCCCCTCCTGTCAATGTGTAACACATCCCTGTACTCATTGGCCAAGGTCGGTTGATGCTTTGGGAGGCACCTATCACCTGCTAGGCCAACGGAAGCTCTTTTCCCTATGGCTTTGCATGGGGAAAGGGTGCATGGGTGGCTTCCGTCCTCCATCTGCCTGGTCTCCGAAACAGAGGAGTCTTAAACAGGGAAGATTTCAGCCCCTCCTGGGCCCAGCACACTGGTCACACGCCAGTGTAGCTCTGTGCACACACCCCTGTCTCTGCAGGAGCACACACACAGGACGTCCGTGCCTTGGTCCGAAGACACTTCCGCTGGTTGGCTCACACACTCAAAGCATGAATTCCTGGAGACAGTCATCCTGAGCCAAGAGCATGGGCTGCTCATATACACATGCACCACGTGTATCTCTCTCCACACACACTGATTCTGGAGCTCACACAGGCCCATTCCTGCGGACTTGTGCACATACACATTCTGTATTTGGAAAATTCCTGACACTGTAACCCAGTCAGAAGTTTAAAAAAAAAAATTAAAAAAAAAAAAAAAAGATTTACTTTTCATGTGGCCGGGCGTGCTGACCTACCAGATCTAAAAGCAAGGCAAATGAGCAAAGATGAAAGAGAAAAGAGAAGGGACTTCAGGAGGTCACTAGAGTGTTCCAGTCCCGGTGTCCATCTCCCAAGGCCTTCCCACAGCCAAGAACTGCTGGCCAGGAAGCCAAGTCTATAACCTCATAAGAAACTCAAACATTTCGGGACACGTTTGTCCAGCCGCTGGCAATCGCAAAGAATCTGTGCATTCCAAACACGTCGCTGGACGTGTACTCACCCCTAAGAAAAATTAAAATGTACTGGGGAAAGACAAATAAAGGAAAAGCCCGTTTAGGAGGTGCAAGCCAAAAGTGACAAATACATTAATGCAGTTTTTAGGTGCTGGCCCTTGGGGTACATCATATAATCTTCTTTTTCCCTAAGATATTTTCTCCAAAAGCATTCAGTAAAGTTAGAAACTTGGTAAGCTAACAAAGTCTTTGAGTGAGTTTTATTAGTGAGATTTTAAAAGGTATATATTCCAGGGGCACCTGGATGGCTCAGTCGGTTAAGCGTCCGACTTCTGCTCAGGTCATGATATTGGGCTCATGGGTTCAGGCCCCGCATCCAGCTCTGTGCTGACAGGTGGGAACTTGCTTCGGATTCTGTGTCTCCCTTTCTGCCCCTCCCCTGCTTGTACTGTCTCTCTCTCTTTCTCAAAAATAAACGTTAAAAAAATTCTTTTTTTAAAAAAAGATGTGTATTCTTGGGGCACCTGGGTGGCTCAGTCAGTTAAGCATCCAACTCTGGATTTCAATTCAGGTCATGATCCATCGGTTTGTGAGTTCAAGCCCCGTATCAGTCTCCGTGCTGACAACGCAGAGCCTGCTTGGGATTCTTTCTTCCTCCTTTTCTTTCTCCCTCCCCGGCTCAAGCTCATGCTCTCTCTCAAAATAAATAAGTAAACTTAAGAAAAACATGTATTCTATGTTTGGATGGAAGTAGAAAAACACAGAAGCGACTTCTATAAGCAATAGAAGGTCTGAGGCAGAAGCTTTGGGAATATAAATACTACCAAGAATTTTTTCAAGTATTGGGTAGGGCTTTACTTTTGCAGGCCACGGAATTGTAAGGTTGGTTTTTCCCTGAGGGCTGGAACTGACCTATGGGGCGGAGGGTGGCGGTCACTCAGATGATACCCGGGGAAAACAATTAATAGCAATAATTAGCACCAAAATTACTGCCCTTTCCAATTTTGTCGCTCCTAAACCAAGAATGGATTTATTATATTGAAGCAACAAAAAAAACCTGTTGGGGCAGGAATACTGTCTTTTTCTTGTAAACAAGATGTGACTGAAGTCATCACAGTATGCATGCCGACACGTTTCATCAGCGAATTGCCTTCTTACACAACAAAAACTAAGGTAAATAAATGGATGGAGACTTGATAGATGAATAGATGTGCAGTTAAGCAAATGTGTAAAATGTTACTGTAGGATCTAGGTAGTTGAGTATATTAGTGTTCATTGTAAAATCCTCTCAACTTTTCTCTGATGTTCAGGACAAAACTGTCAGGATAAAAAGGTCAAAAAGCCGTATCTGAAAGGTAAACCAAAATGAGGCAAATGAGCCAAAATATATACGGGCTAGAAGATAAAACCACACAGGATGAGAAAATATTCTAAGTGATTTGTTTGAAGCACCAGGTATCTATGTTCCCCTGACGTGGGACTTTGAACACCACGGGACTTTGAACACCACGGGAACAGCCCCTCTGAGGGGAGGATGGGGCTTCCTTGCAGCCCGTGGCCTCATGGCACGAGACAGGAGAAACAGGCTTGTCTCTCCTGCTCTCACTAAGGACTGAGGGGACCCATGAGTGACTCCACCCCCTCCACCTCTCAGCCGGGGAGAAGCCACCTTGGTGACATGTTCTGTCCTAACCATTCCAGTACGCGGAGAAGGAGAGGCCCGGCCCCAGCATTACAGGGTGAGGTGTACATGGTAAAGAAGGGGCAAGGTTTGGATTAGGCCATGGGCTGCCCCCATCCGGAAGTGTGCGCAGCATTGGGGGGGCGGTGGAGAGCGCAGTGATTGGGCCTCTGCCCCACCTTGTCCCTGGCCGAGCAGGCAGAGTAGGGGACATGGATGGGGTACACTGCGTGTCACTGGTGATGTCCCCCAGTTTGGCCCCACAGCAGGCTGGCTTGCTGGCTCCTTGCCGGCTGCCCCAGCCACAGGACCTGAGAAATAAACGGGATGCTCCGAGCCACTGCATCAGCGTTAGACGTAAGCCATCCCCAGAGCTTGATGTACTTCCTGGGTCCGTTGGGGCAGTGTGGTCTTGCCAGTCCTGACGGCCCACATGGGCTCAGAGGCCAGGACGACCTTGCTCTGGTCCTTCGCGTTATCCACAGTGACCTTCTCGGTGACTCCAGCTTCCCTCTCATGTAGCTCCTCCCCAGTGCAGGCGATCACTCCCAGTCCCTCTGCAAGGCCCAGTCCCTGGGCCATTTTCTGTTCCATCAGCTCACCTGGCTCGCCCAGGACAGCCCACGTGGCTCATGCCAGGACTGATCACCCTCTGCAGCAGCTCTGTGCAGCCACAGCAGTCTTGGGATCCCTGCCAGGGGCAAAGTCCGTGTGACAGTGGGGGGTGCACAGACCACCTCAGTGTCTGCCCCAGTTTCAGAGTGAGGATGAGTTCCCCTAGCCTCTTCTTACAGTGCTCCCCACAACAAAGAACTTCCTGAGGGCGCCAAGGCACTGGAACCCACACACCAAAGGTCAGCATCACCCCCCACCTCCCAGAGATTTTTAGCGTACTGTAATTTGACTCTACAGTTTTAGAAGAATAGATCTTATGGACAAAAAGAACAGAAAAAAAAAATCTTAAACTCTACTCAGCAATCATTTTGAAGGTTGTTTTGTGGATTTTGTTACTCTGAGGCTGTTGTTACCCAGCCTCATATGAATAGAGCATATGAATATGGGTATCAGATACTCCATTCAGGAGAAGAGATACACAATTAGGTTGAGTAAAACTCCTATAAGCTTGAATCAATAAGATGAACTCGTGATATATTTTGTCTTTAAAACATACACACAGTGCCAGTGTCACTTTCCTGGTTTCGATACCGTATTACAGCTATGTAGGAAGTAGCCACTCAGGGGTGGGGGTCAGGGGGGAGTTGTGTGAAAGGCATACAAGACCCCTCTTGCTACCTCCTGTGAGTCTGTAACTATTTCAAAATAAGCTTGAAATGTATAAAAGGGAAATCATAAAAATTCAGTTCGTATTTGAATATGTTGCAATGGGCTAAATGGGGGGTCAAGGTGGCCTGAGAGGGTGCGGGAAGTACCCGAGATGTGAAATTCATCAAACCGTTCACAACAAAGGATTCCTGGTGTCTCTGAGTCCTTCCCCACGGATATGATTGCAAGTATTTGGGGAAAATCCCAAAAGCCAAGAAAATCCTTTTATAGAAGGGTCCAAACATTCAAAATTCCATTCTTTTTCCATGCCATCTTGTGGGGTCAGTAAGAGGTGGAGGAGTTAACTGTCCATTATGCAGGTGGGGAAATGAGGCTCCGAGTAATGAAGACACTGAATGTGAGCCACACAGAACGGCGAGTAGGTCCAGGGTTGGTGTCTCAGACCACTCAGTCAAAGAATTTCAGTTTTACAGTAGATTCCAGGGGTCATCTAGGCCCTGGTTCCTCCCCAGGTGTACATAAAAATCACCTGAGGATTTCTTTTTAATACAGAGATGGGAGGGGGGCATTCCCAGACATGTATTTGACTGGCCTAGGATCGGGCCTAGTTAGTGTTATTCTTAAAACCTCCCTAGATGCTTCTAGGGTACAGTAAGGGTTGAGATCCAATAATCTATCCCAAGTCACTTGTTTATCACTGGAAACTGAGGAAACTGAGGTCATCGAGGTGAAGTGGCTTATATCAGCTGGTCAGTCACTCAGGGAGCTGGTCGTAGACTCCCAGAAATGGACTCATAGTCTAGTGCTGAAATTTCATTTTCTGTAAGTTTCGTTTTCTCCAGTTCTTGATTTCTTTCCTAACTGAACACACACACACACACACACACACACACACACACACACACACACACACGCACACACAGAGGTACGCATGCGTATTGGCTATTTCCTCTCTGCTTTGTCTAGTGTCACTCATGGGCAAGATTCTGAATTACCTATTCACTCTGAGTCGGCGCTCATTCGAACTGGAACCATTGCCAAATTCACAGTGATCACAAGATACACATTCTTTCTGCTTGTCTACAATCTATTTAGTGCATTTGGAAAATTACAAACTAATTGCTTTTCTCCACAAGAACTCCAAAGACACTTTTCTACCCCCAAAAAGAGAGCTTTTCTAATGCATGTAGTTCAGCGTTTGCTTATGACCTGAGCATTTATCAGAACACATGGATAAATGTGTCTTATGCATTGAGAAATTTTTACTTGCGCAGAACTTTCTGGCTAGTTCAGGATGCCTCCATGGAGGCTTATGTTACTGGTGAGAGCTGAGATGGGAGATGAGCTGGGCACTCTGTTGTCAAACCACAAAATCTTTCTCTTACCTCTTGTCCAAGTGATCAGGGATTAAGAGGCGTTCTTGGTATTTGGTCCATTTCCTTCATTCGTGAACCAGGTGGCTTGTTTATTTCTGTCAGGCTGAAACCAATAGTAACCACCAGAATCCTGATCACTTCAAAATAAGAGTAGGTTTTTATACTTTACAGTAGATTCCTTCTATATTTAGGAGGCTAATTGAAACTGGGGCTACTACCTCCCTCAATTCTTCCAGAATCCAGCTACCAACCTCCATGACAGGTAACGATGGCCTGAAGCTCTCCTTTAGGGTACAAGACAGATCTGGTTCCAGACACTGCTGCTAAGTGTTTGCACCACTAGGAACACCCCTCAGTAAGATCCCAGGTTCACAGCCATTGGTACTCTGATTTCATACAATTCTGTACTCACCTGCAAACTCCACAAGACCCTGCACATGGTCCTTGCCTCTTGACTCTTGACGGTAAAGCTGCGGACAAAAGACATCATCAGAACTTTCCATCTCTTACTTCAGTTCTCTATTTCTCTCATTAACCACTTGAGATTCTTCTCTTTCAATAAGCTTCTTCTGTTTTTATTTTCAGGCCACATGAAAAAACATGGCTGACAATGGTACTCAAATATATATGCTACAGGTCCAACACTTCCAAGATCCAGCTTTCTAGGGAAGCAAGTCTAATTGTCTCCTCTTAACAAATTTCTTTTTTTTTTAATTAATGATTTTATTTATTTTTCTTTCTTTATTATTTCAATTTAAATCCAAGTTAGTTAACATATAGTGTAATAATGATTTTAGGAGAATTCAGTGATTCATCACTTACATATAACACCCAGTGCTCATCCCAAGTGTCCGCCTTAATGTCCATCCCCCATTTAGCCCATCCCCCTACCCACCCACCTCCCCTCCAGCAACCCTCAGTTTGTTCTCTGTATTGAAGAGTCTCTTATGGCTTCCATCCCTCTCTGTTTCTATCTGATTTTTTCCTCCCTTCCCCTATGTTCATCTGTTGTGTATCTTAAATTCCACACATGAATGAAATCATATGATATTTGTCTCTCTCTGCCTGACTCATTTTGCTTAGCATAATGGCCCCCTAGTTCCCTCCATGTTGTTGCAAATAGCAAGATTTCATTCTTTTTGATCACCAAGTGATATTTCATCATATATATATATACATATATGTATGTATATATATGCATATATGTATATATACATATATATACATATATACATATATATACATACATACATACACACCACACCTTCTTTATCCATTCATCAGTCGATTAACATTGGGCTCTTTCCATAATTTGGCTATTGTCAATAGTGCTGCTCTAAACATTGGGGTGCATGTGCCCCTTGGAATCAGCATTTTTGTAACCTTTGGATAAATACCTAGTAGTGCTTTTTCTGGGTTGAAGAGTAGTTCTATTTTTAGTTTTTTGAGGAACCTCCATACCGTTTTCCAGAGTGGCTGCACCAGTTTGCATTCCCACCAACAGTGTAAAAGTGTTCCCCTTTCTGTGAATTCTTGCCAACATTTGTTGTTTCCTGAGTTGTTCATTTTAGCCACTCTGACCTGTGTGAGATGGCATCTCATTGTGGTTTTGATTCGTATTTCCCTGATGATGAGTGGTATTGAGTGTCTTTTCATGTGTCTGTTAGCCATCTAGATGTCTTCTTTGGAAAAGTGTCTACTCACGTCTTTTGCCCATTTCTTTGCTAGATAGATTATTTGCTTTTTGGGTATTGAGTTTGATAAGTTCTTTATAGATTTTGGATACTAACCCTTTATCTGATATGTCATTTACAAATCTCT
Source organism: Acinonyx jubatus (assembly GCF_027475565.1). NCBI lineage: Eukaryota > Metazoa > Chordata > Mammalia > Carnivora > Felidae > Acinonyx > Acinonyx jubatus. Next base: position 10,427,085 of record NC_069393.1, on the reverse strand, counting down.
TCTCCCATTCCATTGGCTGCCTTTTAGTTTTGCTGATTGTTTCCTTCGCTGTGCAGAAACTTTATATTTTGATGAAGTTCCAATGGTTCATTTCTGCTTTTGTTTCCCTTGCCTCCAGAGACGTGTCAAGTAAGAAGTTGCTATAGCCGAAGTTCCTCTTAACAAATTTCAAGCTGAGGCTGCAAAACAAAACCAAAAAAAAAAAAGTTCCATTTCCCTAATGGAGCTCCATTTTGTGACCCTTAGCAATCATAACTCCATTTTATAACTCTGTTCACATCTCCTCCTTTTGATCAAGATCTTTCTTCAGAAAGCATTGATGATCAATAAATTTTCAAAAACATTGATGAATAATTTTATGTTTTGGGTCCTTCATCGCAGGAAGGTTCATTTCTGGTATGTCATGTCCCACGGAGGAGAGAAACAGGTGTAGGCAGGAGTTGTTGACCTAAGGACAATGGCTACATTTGAGCAACAGGGAGCCTCAGGGAAATGGATCTTGGGCATTGTCCTTCGTCATATCTGTCAGTTGAGGAAAGATGTCAGGAGGGAGGGTTTGGTCAATCATTTCTAGTCTCTGAGCTATCGTCACAACATTTTAGGAAGAAACAACAAAAAGAAATAAGAAATGCTGGGAATGCAAGCTGGTGCAGCCACTCTGGCTGCTATTTTGTCTATAGTTTATCACTTGGAAAAATTATCAAAAGGCTTTGTTCAACCTAATTTTTAAATTCATTCCCTTGCCTGACCCTCACTTACAAGCATGTGGACAAGTTGATAAAGGGTGGAATAGCCAGGCTCCTGGGTCTGACTGACTACATGGAATTCTTTCACAAATCTTAGCAGGTCTTCAAAGGCATTGGGAAAGTCCTCGGTAATGGCTTACAGTTCTGTCTTAGTCCGAGGAGCGTAAGGAACTGATGAAGTCTCAGAGCCTCCTTCCTTAGATCTAACTGGGAAAGGATGCCTGCAGGATCTACATGAACGCCCAGGCTGTCATTATAGAAGGGCAGTCCAACTCATCTAGGATGTGTACATGGAGAGTAGGAGACAGAGGGTGGGAAGAAGGGGTGGAGAAGGGGTGGGAACAGCAGGGGTGGGGGCAGAACAGAGGAGGAGGGGCAAGGGGTTGAGAGGCATCAGCTATTTCTTCTATTCTTGAGAGCCTCTTAGAAGGGTCTGAATTAACTGCTGGGAATGTAGACTTAGCTCCTGAAGGGAAGCAAACTTTCCAGTGTTTCTTTTGGAATCTCCATTTAAAATAAGCCCCCCCCTCATTTTGTTCAGTTGTATAAGTCCTTTTCAGTTTATGCATGCAAGTAACCTCAGTTTGGACTATCAGAAGTGCCCCATGTTGGCCAATAAGGCTTTAAATCACCGTGGGGAATGCGAGTCTAACAGGCAAACATTTTTCAGCAAGAAGAGCCGTCTTCCTTACACATAAATCCTTCAGGAGCTCCGGCAGGGGGCTGGTTATCAAGAGTCCCCTTAGGAGAATGATCTCCCCAAACAGAGCATTCATCAACAAGCTGAAACCCAACTCTTCCACTCAAAATGAGTGAAAACAGAATCCTCTCTTCAGAAACGAGAGAGGATAGAAGCCAGCAGCAGAGGACACCCAAACAAGGGAGGTTTGGGCCCAGGAGGACTTACCACCAAGAACAAGGTTGCCAGGGGAGACGGTGGAAAACAATGGCATCCTGCAGGTACTTCACAGGTGCCCACTGCGGCTTGGAACAGAAGGCAGTTGCTCCGGACCCCACTTCTCTGACACCATGGAATGTCAACGGATCTCAGACTGTGTCTGTAAAAACAAGCAATGCATTTATTTGGGGTCTCGGGGATTGCGGTTTGGAAGATAGATTCGAGAGGGATCAAACCACTGGGGGAAGAAATTAGGAGTTTCTAAAGGCAAAAACCACAAGTTGTTTTAAAAGAATAATGATTGATTCTGACAACATGTGAGCTATCTGATATACAGAAATGTTCCGGAAATGGTTCTGTGGTTAAGGCCCAGGTTCTAGAGCTCAGTCTCCATCCAGGGGCAGATATGCACAGACTCCATTTTCCTGAAGATCTCCCCGCTCCCTTTTGGGACCCCCAGCAATTCTCCAAGTCCATCTCGGGACTCCCCGTTCACACTCATCTCAACATGGAGCTTTCCCAGGACTAAATGAACTGTGTCTGGGGATAGATTTGCTTTGCAGGAGCGGCTGGAGAAACCCCCACTCTATGACGTGTATCGGGAGGGTGGGACAGCTTCCAGTGAAAGGTAGAAAGAAACAGGGACTTGGCAGACAGCACCAACAGGAGCCTCACCCCCCATTTCAGCACTTTTCTCGTCTCCCTGTTATCACAGACACCCTGAGCACAGAAAGTGACGTGGGCCAGGATGAGGGATGCCAAGCCTGGTGCCGTGGGCGCCTCCAGAACTGGACAGGGCCCTGAGCAGCTACGAGAGTCACGTCTGCTGAGTAAGGACACTTTAGACGACTACCGTAGAGGGCATTAAAAATACTGTCATTAAGGCCTAACGTGTTCTGTCTGAAGTCTCAAGATGCTAGCACATACACTTTCTCCGTTCTAATGAACAAGGAACAGGTTACAAGCTCTTACTGCCATTGGCCATTCTCAGGAAGGGTATGCAAAAAACAAAGCAGAGAAGAACTGGTAAAACACAGCCTCTCAGACAACAGTGGCAGATTTGGGTCAAAACTCCAGCTTGGAGACATGCAGAATTTTATGCCACGAAAGGGAGGCTTTCTATTTCCAGATGAGCAAACGAAGGCACAGATCTGGGGCAAGAGTGTGGCAAGGTCCCGCAGCCAACTTCCCCAGGCCTCCCTGGCTCCAGGGTCCGCGGACCCTATGTGCCTGGCACTCCACACTCCCAGCTCTGCACAAGGCCACGCGGAGCCTGAGACAAGAGTTAGCACATCGGTGAAACTGCTTTTCCTCAGCCTCTTCTCAGTTTCCAGACAGACCAAAGAAAGCAATCCTGGTTTTGTTTTCCCCAAGCAGGAACTCTGCTCACTAGTTTCACTTTCCACTTTCAGTTTCTATCTCGGTTTCCAGTCTAAATTGTCAACAACACGCCCACAGGTTACGTCATGAACTGTTCATCTTTCTTATATTGCCCAGGATGTGGCTCACATCCTGAAACCCCAGTCTCCTGGCTGGATCTCAGAAGAGCCCACAGCTAAACAAGGCCCTGCAGAACTGGCAGCCATGAGGTAAGGACTTCTCTGCTTCTCCGCCTGTCAGTCTGAAGTTCTGGGAAAAAAGGCTAATCAGTACTATCTCAAAAGACTTGATTTCAGTGATGTCGAGTTTCCTTACTCTTCCAGGTGAGCGTCCGCTTGGAGACTGAGTGTCCTTAATTCAGGCTTTTTCTTTCCTTTTCTTTTTCTTTTTTTCTTTTTTTTTTGTAGCATCACCCCGAGGAAGCTTACCTCATAACAAAGCCCAAAGAAGCAGAGGGATGTGGGAAAAGAGTTTTGCAGGGAGGGAGAAAATGATCCACGTCTCTGACATTCTCTTCTCCAAACTCCCTTCTGTCTGACCGAGGGAGGGAATGGACAGTTTGTCTGGAAAGGGACACTGCTTTCTGCTGGCTCCTCACCTGGGGAAAAGGACCCCACAGCCGTGTGAGCCACAGTCCTGGGCTCTCCCCAGATGTCTTGAGGAAAATATTGTGGGCAAATGGTGGCAGAAGCTCACTGTCTAGGGAACAAGGCCCTCCTCTGTAGACTACTGGTCTCACTCGCTGTGCTGCTGGGCTCCTATGTCAGGCCTTCTCAACGTCCCTGCATTTAAGATTAGCAGATGACCCTCTCCCCTGGGGAAGCCTCTGGTCTGCAGATACCCTCCTGTCGGTGGGGCTGGACTGCAGTTGTGGCCTCATGTGGGAATTTCTAGGCTGTCCAAACTGAATCTTGAGTTAAGTAACCCTTAATATCAACAGATTTTTAAAAAATTAATTCATGTTGACTTGCAAATTTCCCCTCGGTGCTCCAGTGGGCAAAATTTTCAAGGGGCAAAAGTTCCAGAAAGTGCATAATTACAGGCCTATGATCAACCCTCCTCCCAGGTCCATTGACAGAGGGGGTTGTCACTGACAGGGAAAATAATAATGATAATAAAGTAGCTATTGCTTCCTGAATGCTTATAAAGTGCCAGCCTGGCTTCTAAAATTATTATGTAAATTATGGGGCACCTGGGTGGTTCAGTCAGTTAAGCATCCCACTCTTGGTTTTGGCTCAGGTCATGATCTCACAGCTTGGTGGGTTTGAGTCCCACGTCAGGCTCTGGGCTGACAATGCGAAGCCTGCTTGGGATTCTCTCCCCAACCCCCTCACTCTCTGCCCCTCCACCACTTGTGCTGTCTCTGTGTCTCTCAAAATAAAGAAACTTTAAACAATTTAAATTATGATGTAAACTATATTTAATTATTTAAAAAACCCTCAAAAGACACCTACGAAGCAGGTACTCATATCACCCTGATTTTGCAATAATGAAGCTTAGATTTAGAAACATTAAGATCACACAGATAGTAAGTGATAGAGCTGGGACATGAGCCAGAGTCTCTATTCAGTGATACCCAATTTGACCTCTACACCCATGCTTCTTAAAGTGTACCAGTGGGAGGTTTGTGAGACTATTTCAGATGGCACTCCAATTGGTGTTTATGTTTTAATGTTTTGTTTATTTCAACATGTACTAACGAAAAATACATACATCATTTGAAGAATTTCTGTTCAGGTTACTAGTACAATGTTTCATTGTGATAAGATACATGTATGATAAAATTAGCCATTTTAACTATTTTTTGAGTATGCAATTTTGTGGTATTTAGTGCATCCACAGTGATGTCCACCCATCACTAGTATCCACTTCAAGAACATCTTCCTCACCTGAGGGGAAATCCCATACCCCTTAAGCAGTCACTCTCCACTCATCCTTCGCCCCAGGCCCTGGCAACCATTAATCTGCTTTCTCTCTATGTCTTTGCCCCCTGTGGATATTTCTTTTTTTTTTTTTTTGTAAGATTTAAAATTTTTTAATGTTTATTTATTTGGGGTGGGGGGGAGAGCACGGGGGGAGGAGCCTAGAGAGAGAGGGAGACACAGAATCCAAAGCAGACTCCAGGCTCTGAGCTGTCAGCACAGAGCCCTATGCGGGGCTCGAACCCGCGAACAGGGAGATCATGACCTGAGCAGAAGCCAGATGCTTAACCCACTGAGGCACCCAGGCACCCCCCCATTGTGGATATTTCACAAACAAAGAAGCATACAATAAGTGGCTCTTTGTGACTGCCTTATTTCACTTAGCACAATGTCTTCAAGGTTTACCCATGTTGTAGCAGGTGACAGAATATCCTTCCCTTTTAAGGCTGAATAATACACCACTGTATGTATTTACCACTTGGTTTAGCGGTTCATCCGTCTATGGACATTTAGGATGCTTCCACCTTTTGACTATTGTGAACAATGCCTGCTAGGAATAGAAGTATGCAAATCGTCTGTTTGAGTCTCTGCCTTTACTTATTTTGGGTACATACCCAGAAGTGATACTGCTGAATCACATGGCCGTTCTGTTTCATTTTCTGAGGAATCATCACCATTTTCCACAGCAACTGTCCCATTTTACATTCCCACTGGTAATTCCTCCACATCCTCGCCAACACGTGGTTTTTGTTTTCTGTTTTGTTGAGGGTAGCCATCCTAACGGGTGTGAAGTGGTGTCTTGTGTTTTCGATTTGCATCTCACTAATGATGGGCGATGTTGAGCATCTTTTCATGTGCTTCCTGGCCATCTGTGTGTCTTCTTTGGAGAAATATCTGTTTTAAGTCCTTTGGCCATTTTGTAGTCACCTGTTTTGTTGTTGTTGTTGAGTCATGAGAGTTGTTTATATAGTCTGGATATTAATCTCTTATCAGATATGTGATTTGCACATAATCTCTCCCATTTTAGGAGTTGCCTTTTCATTCTGTCAGTAGTGCCCTTTGATGCAGAAACGTTTCTAATTTTGACGAAAATCCAATTTACCTCTGGTTACTTATGTTGCCTATGCTTTCAGTGTCCTATCCAAGACTGCCAAATCCAATGTCATAAAGTTTTTTCCTATTTTCTTCTAAGATTTTTGTAATTTTGATCCATCTTGAGTTCATTTTTTTATATGTATACAGTGTAAGATAAGGGCCCACTTTCATTCTTTTGCAAGTGGATATCCAGCTCTGCTGGCACCATTTGTTGAAACATGTTTCCCCATTAAATGGTCTTGGTACGTGTTTCAAAACTCATTTGGCCATTGTTATGACCATTGTTACGGCCATGTTATGGAACTGTGAACCCCCATCTCCCCAGATTTATATGTTGAAGCCCGGGCCCCCAGTGTGACTGTATCTAGAGATAGGGCCTGTAAGGAAGTACTAAGGGTTAAATAAGGCCATAAGGGTGGGCCCTTAATCTGAAAGGGCTGATATCCTTGACAGAAGTGCATGTAGATGAAAGGTCACATGCGGACTCCAGTAACAGAGCCCTTCTCAGGAAACAAATCAGTGGGCACCTTGATCTGGGACTCCCAGCCTCCAAAACTGGGAGAAAAGAAATATCTGCGATATCTGTTGGTTAAGCCACCCCGTCTGTGGTACCTCATCATGATAGCCTGAAATGACCATTGCAACCATATACGTAAGTGTTTATTTCTGGGCCCTCCATTTTGTTCCACTGCTCGAGGTGTCTGTTTTTATGCCCATCCCACACTGTTTTGATTGGGGTAGCTTTGTAGTAAGGGTTGAAATGCAAAAGTGTGAGACCTCCAGTTTTGTTCTTTTTCAAGTTCATTTTGGTTATTCGAGATCTCTTGAGATTCCATATGAATTTTAGGATGGATTTTTCTATTTCTGTAAAAAACATGTCATTGGGATTTTGATAGGGATTGCACTGAATCTGTAGATTGCTTTCGGTGGTACTGACATCTGAACAACATTAAAGCTTCCAGGCTGTGAACACAGGATGCCTCTTCCTTTCTTTGTGTCTTCTTAATTTCTTTCAGCAATCTTTTGTAATTTTTAGTGGACAAGTCTTTCGCCTCTTTGGTTGACTTTATTCCTAAGTATTTGACTCTTTATGATACTATTGAAAAAGAATTGTTTTCTTTTTTTTTTTTAATTTTTAATTGTTTTATTTTATTTTTGAGAGAAAGAGAAACAGAGTATGAGAGGGAGAAGGGCAGAGAGAGAGGGAGACACAGAATCCAAAGCAGGCTCCAGGCTCCCAGCTGTCAGCACAGAGCCTGACGCGGGGCCTGAACCCATGAACCATGAGATTGTGACCTGAGCCGGAGTCAGACACTCAACTGACTGAGTCACCCAGGCACCCCAGGAAAAGAACTTTCAACCCAGAATCCTATGCCCCACAAAAATATCCTTCTAGAATGAAGATTAAATCAAGACGTTCTCAGATGAGGTGCGTCTTGCCGGCTCAGTCAGTGGGGTGTGTGACTTTTCACCTCAGGGTTGGGAGTTCTAGCCCCACACTGGGTGTAGAGACTACTTAAAAAGAAAATCTTTTAAAGTGAAAGTGAAAAAGGTGAGTGAAAAAAAGGTGGTCTCAAAATGCTGTATAACTCCATCATATGACATTCTCGAAGTGACAGAGTGATAGAGATGAAACAAATTACCAGAGGCTAGGGATGTTTGGAGAGTGGGGAGCGAACAGGTGTCACTGAAGGGACAGTGTGCGGGAGATATTTGCGATGATAAAATAGTTCTGTATCTTGATTGGGTGCGTGGATTTACTCACGTGATGAAACGACACAGGACTTACACACATTGTACCAATGTTGGTGTCTTCATTTTGTTATTGTATGGTACTTGTGTAAGGTATTGGAAGAAACCAGGCGAAGGGTACACTGGAGCTCCGTACTCTCTTTGCAAATTTCAGTGATTCTCTAATTATTTCCAAATTATAAGTGGAAAAAAAAATTGGTCGAACAAATATTCTCTTTCAGGTGGTCTAAATTTGTGGCATAACCTACAGACTAAGGTCCTGAAGTGAATACTGTTTTATAAGCCTCTACGTTTCTTTCTTTTTTCTTTCTTTTTTTTTCTTTCTTTTGAGAGAGAGTGTGTAAGCGGGGGAGGCACAGAGAGGGGGACAGAGGATTGAAAGCAGGCTCTGTGCTGACAGCAGCAAGCTCAGTTCAGGACTCAAACTCACAAACTGCGAGATCATGACCTGAGCCAAAGTCGGATGCTCAACTGACTGAGCCACCCAGGCTCTATGTTTCTAACTGGTTTCTGTCCTGAATGTAGGAATAGGAAAATAGGAAACTCTCATTATAGCATGTAATATGTGCTCTAAGTACTTAACACACATACAGGCTTATTAATTTTCACCCAACTTCAGACTCAAGTGTGCTGAGTCTATTCCTATCCCCATTTTACAAACGAGACTCTGAAACAGAGAGAGGTTACTTGGTAAAAAGTGGCGGAGCCAGTGTCTGAGACCAAGCAAACTGCATTCAAAGTCTGTGCGGATCTTAGGAACGTAGGGATTCTAAGGAAAATCAAAGCAGGCGTGCCCTTTCCAAGGCTAAGTCCTAAAGATGAGCTGTTTTATCTGGCTTCTTTCTATCGACCGTTCCTCACTTAACAAAGAAAACTTGTTTTTCTCTTTTGCAGTAAGAATGCTGATGAGGTCAAAGGTAAGCTGCTTCAGCTGAGATGCCACTTCACCTGGGAGCTGCTAGTTGAAGACACTGAGATGCCCGATTTAGAGAACAGGATCTTTGATGAGATTGAGTTCCTAGACACCAAATACAACGCGGGCATACACAACCTGCTGGCCTACGTCCGACACCTGAAAGGCCAGACTCGGGAGGCCCTGGGGAGCCTGAAGGAAGCCGAAGACCTGATCCAGCAGGAACACGGCGACCGATCGGCTGTGAGAAGCCTGGTCACCTGGGGCAACTACGCCTGGCTGTATCACCACATGGGCAGGCTGGCGGAGGCCCAGACTTACCTGGACAGGGTGGCGAACACTTGTGAGAAGTTTGCAGCCCCCTCCTGCTACAGGCTGGAGTGTCCTCAGATGGACTGTGAGGAAGGGTGGGCCTTGCTGAAGTGTGGAGGAAAGAACTACGAGCGGGCCAAGGCCTGCTTCGAAAAGGCTCTGGCAGCGGAGCCTGAGAACCCTGAATTCAGCACTGGGTATGCCATCACCATCTATCGCCTGGACGGCTTCAACAAAGCGACCCAGGTCAGTGACGCATTTTGTCTGCAGCCTCTAAAAGAGGCCATCAGGCTAAACCCAGAAGACGCGTATATCAAGGCTCTGCTCGCCCTGAAGCTTCAGGACGTGGGCCAAGAAGCCGAAGGAGAAAAGTACGTCGAAGAGGCACTGACCGACATGTCCTCGCAGACCTACGTCTTTCGATACGCGGCCAAGTTTTACCGCAGGAAAGGTGCTCTGGATAAAGCTCTTCAGCTCCTAAAGAGGGCCCTGCGGGCCACGCCCTCCTCCGCTTTCCTGCATCACCAGATGGGGCTTTGTTACAAGGCACGCATGATCCAAATCAAGAGAGCGGCAAACTGGCAGCCCAGAGGACAGGATAGAGACAATGTCGACCAAATGGTAAGGTTAGCCATAGCTCATTTTCAATTTGCTCTGGAACAAAAGCCCACATTTGACGTTGCTTATATACACCTGGCCGGTATGTACATAGAAGCTGGCAACCACAGAAAAGCTGAAGACATTTACCAAAAATTGTTATGTTTGACGTCCCTCGATGAAGAAAAACAGCAAAAGGTACATTTCCACTATGGTCAATTTCAGGAATTTCAAAAGAAATCTGAAGTCAATGCAATTATCCATTATTTAAAAGCACTAAAAACAGAAAAGGTGTCACTGACAAGAGATAAATGTATTAATTCTTTGGAGAAACTGACTTTAAGAAGACTTTCCAGAAATGCATCAGACATAGAAAGCTTGAGCATTCTTGGGTTTATCTACAAAGTCAAAGGCGAAATGAATAAAGCCCTGGAGTACTATGAGCAGGCCCTGCGGCTGGCTGTGGACTCTGGGAACTCTGGTACCTGATCCTGGGTGTGGAAATATGAACCACATTCACATTTTATTTGATTTTAGGTAAACATGTTAACTCTAACCATTGTTTCTGCTTGCTACTTTCAGAAACATATTAAGCAATCCACTGCAGTGATGCAAGTTTTTAACCATTACCCAAACCTGGTAAAATATTGGTTCTATTCAGAAAATACTGAAACAGAATATATACATCTCTGTTACGTGAGAGAGGAACCATTTCTCTGTGAATGTTATATAGTCGAAAAACCATTTGTCGAGTAGATTCGTAGCAAACAAAGGCCTGGATTTACATAAAACAAAAATGTTTCATTCATTCATTTTATCAACAAATAGTTTTTGGTGTTAGATACCAAATATGGTGATGTAGCGGAGGAAAAAATCTTTTTACGCTACCCATTTTAGGTTCATTGGCCAGGACTCCATAATTAGAATGACAAGCACAGATTAACAAGAGATAAACAAACAGAGATTTATGAATACATGCACCGCACACACACAGGGGAGCACCCAGTGATGAGTAACTCAAAAGGGTGGCTAGAACATAGCATCCTGGCAAACGAACAATGCATTTTTAGAGAAGGGATAAGAAATTTTAGAGAAGGGAAAAGAACCTTGAGTTTTTAGGGTGACAAACTGTAGGAATGTAAATATTTGGGGGAGATTAATGGAAAACAAGGGCTAGTTGAGAAGGTTTGTTATGGGGGCCTGGGTGGCTCAGTTAGTTGAGCGTCCAACTTTGGCTCAGGTCATGATCTCACAGTTGGTGAGTTCGAGCCCTGCATCAGGCTCTGTGCTGACAGCTCAGAGCCCCAAGCCTGCTTCGGATTCTGTGTCTCCCTCTCTCTCTGTCCCTCACCTGCTCACTCTCTCCCTCTCTCAAAAATAAATAAAGATTTTTAAAAATTAGGAAAAAAAAAAAAAGAAGAAGAAGGTTTATTATGTAGATTCCTCCAGCAGTGACTCTGGGCTGATAAGGGTCTACACTTGTCTCAGGCAATCAACTTCTCACCTTCCTGGTGGAGAGGGTAAGGGGACACCACTACAAAGTTCTGTACTGCTTGTAGGCAGGTAGGGGGAGTGTGCAGAGCATTTCTTGTACCCTGCTTCTTCTCAACTGCCCTCAGTTCAAAATAATCCCTACACCAACATGGCATATTTTGGGGCAGCATACTCTGCTCCCCTTCAGCAAAGAAAGCAGACATCTCCCCAAACCTCCTGAAGTTTACGATCTAGTGAGTAACAAGTACACAGTCAATTACTCGTTTGCTGTTTGCTGTTTATTGTTCCAAAGCAGTTTTTCTTCTTTCATGCCACATGTAGCACTGTTTATTCAGTCATTTTCTGGTATTGATTGATCAAAAACACAGGAAAAGGATGCTAAATGATCTGAGAGACCATCAGTAACAACCACCTTTGTGACATTTTATTAAAAAGGGGTTGCACACCAAGCAATATTTTTAAAAGGAAGAAATAAGGAAACAATGTGTCTTTTCTCATCCAATAGTTTTAAAAGGAAGAGATAAGGAAACAGTGTGACTGCTTTTTTCATCCATGTATTTTTTTAGGGGGAGGATATATTAATTTCCCACTGTGGCTGTTAACAAATTACCACAAACTTAGTGGCTTAAAACCGCAAAAACTTATGATCTTACAGTTCTGAAGGTCAGAAATCTGAAATGGGTGTCACTGGATGGAAATCCAGTGGCAACGGCCACAGAGGTATTGGCAACTGCCTCCAGAGGTCCTAGGGGACAATCCTTTTTTGTACCTTTTCCAACTACTAGAGGCTGCCTGCATTTCTTGGTGGGGATCCGTAATCCACAAGAACACAAATCCTCAAGGAATTCATACACAGATTGCGAAAGCCTTTTGATTTCTACTAAAATTCGTTAGGAATCGAAGGGAGCAAACTTCATCATTGAAGGCTAGACATCAGAGCCACACAGATCCGATCTTCTCAACATACTTGTAACTAAAACAAAAGACTTGTTAGATTTAACAAAAATGGTATCTTACAGTGCTTGAGTTTGGGGAGGAGGCCCAAAGTGACACTTTGGCACTAAAGTGAGTCTAACCACTGGGAACTCTTCCAGAGAGAGAAACATGAAAGGTAAACACTGGTCGGATGACTGGTTAATCTACTAGGCAGCTCTTCCCAGGTATTGCTATACATCACTTGCAGCCGGAAAGCAGAGCTCATTCATGCAACATAAATCTCTGGATTATGGATGTGTTTGTGTGAGGGGTGCTTGACGACCCAGAGGTCACAGTCATCAGAGTGTCTTATAATCTAACACCATCTCTCTATCCCCTCGCATCCCCTCCTCTGGAAGAGGTGTCTGCACGCTGGGGGCTCGGAAGCTCTAATGTGTGGAACAGCCTGGACACTTGCAGGGCAAAACAGCAAGCAGCAAATCCAGAAAAACTGACTTACATGTATTTCTTAAAAGCATTACTTAATTTTCGGTTTCCCAAGAAGATTTTAGATCAATTGCCATGTTTCACTTTCTGTTTCCCTTTGTTGCTAGTTGCTGCGTCCTGCATGTTGACTAGAGTACGCTCAAAAGACAACACACTACTGGTTTTACCAAGAATCCACCCAATCCAACAGTCTGTGAAAAAAGATCAATATTCAAATTCCATCTAGTAATTCTGGCACGTTCAACACCCACTCAACAGCCAGACGTTTGTTTCTTCTCAATCCTGAAAATGTATATTCCTTTAAATTTTTCACAGATGGTTTTTGCCTTTCTGAATTTGCATTCCTAAATATAAGCAGATAGGCAGTATTTCCTTTCCCTGTAATGTTCACTTCTGGTTGCTTAGTTGCTATCGGTCTAAACCTTAATAAGCAAAGACGACCTTTTGGCCTGGATACGGATAAGAGAAAGGAAGGGAGAGAAACAGGAACAAGGAAGGAAACATAATCCACGCACTGAAAATTTTTTCAAACATTGGAGCGCCATTAAATTTTTCTACATCCTTGGTAAGGAGGGTATTCTGGCTTTATTCTTCCACCCACAGCAAACTGTTCGGTACCTTTTCTAAAATGCAGCTTCCTTGAGGTACCTGGGTGGCTCAGTCAGTTGACTGTCACTCTGTCTCGGCTCAGGTCATGATCTCACTGATCGTGGGATCGAACCCCACTTGGGATTCTCTGTCTGCCTCTCTCACTCTTTCTCTCAAAATAAATAAACATTTTTAAAAAACAAAATAAAGGATGCCTGGGTGGCTCAGTTGGTTAAGTGTCAGACTCTTGATTTCGGTTCAGGTCATGATCTCAGGGTTCGTGAGATCAAGCTCCACATCACTCTCCATGTTGACAGCACAGAGCCTGCTTGGGATTCTCTTTCTCACTCTGTCCCTCCCCTGCTCGCTCTCACTCTCTCTCTCAAAAATACATACATACATACATGCACACATACATCCATAATAAATAAAATTTAAAAAAAATAAAATGCAGCTTCCTGCCTAAGTTAAACATTACAGTAGCCTTCAGGCCCATGCCATTCTGCCTCTGATCTCATTTCTTAAGACCTCCCCCCTACCCTTATTGCTCCAGCCACACCATCCATTCATGGCAAATATGTTCCCACCTCCCTGGGGTTTGTACCTACTGCTTCCCCTGCCTGAACCATTCTTCCCTGACCCCATAACCACTCTCTCTTTCACCTGCTTCAGATCTTTACTCAAATGTCACTAACCCAGTGAAATCTTTCTTCCCCACCATATTTATAACAGTGAAACGCCCTGCACTGTAACCCTCTCCATGCTTTTTCTCCATAGCACCATCTCACACACAATACTTCATTTGTTCTTTATTATCTTTATCTCCCATACTAGGAATGAAGTACGCGAAGGTAGATCCTTTGTCCGTTTTTTTCATTGCTGCATTGCCTGTGTCTTGGACAACGTCTGCCTCTTAGCAGTTGTTCAATGCAGTTCACTGAATCCACGAAAGAATGACTGAAGTCACAGGGGCACAAAAATTTTAGTGTGTGGGTATTTGGCATTTTCGGCTCAGATTCCCGATACCACCCTGATCTTTATTAGAAGTTGTTAGGCGAAGCACGGTTGGCAAGGGCACAGAAGGCAAGCACTGTCCTACAACTCCAGGGAGGGGTGTATAAATCTCTCCGCAAAGTTATTAAGCAATAGCTATCAAATTTTAAAATGTGTATGCATTTTGACTCCCAAGTTTCTCTAACTTTACCCAATGGGTAGTGCACCTGTGTTGTTTGTTGAATCAAGACGAGAAGCAGAGACTTCTTTCCGCTTAGGATGCAGAAAGACGAAAAGAGCATCGCTGCTAACCTTGCAACAGAAATAACGCGGACCAATCTCCTGTCACTTTATTTAAAAAGGGGGGGGGGGGGACACGAGGACTCGGCAAGGCAGGCGAGAGCCCAGACCAAAGCCAGAGGCCCCGCTGCAAATACCACACCGAACCGCCCGGAGCCTCGCAAACCTCTCCCCGGCCCCACTCAGCTCTTGCAGAAGTTTCCGTTTCTTGGAGCTGGATTCCGCCGGGTCGGGAAGCTGAGACACCATCTACGTTCCATTTCCCGTTCGGATGCCGCCTTTACAAACGCCAACTCCTAGCCTCAGAGAGCGCGCAGCTGACGCCCGGAGGGAAGCGCACTCCCGCGCCGCCGGCACTTCCGCGCTCCCCGGTCCGCACGCCCGCGCCCCCGCGCACTCCGCGCCCTCTCGCCCGCACTCCCGCGCCTGCCGGCGCACAGGAGCGCGCGCTCCGCAGCCGGGGCTCCACTTCTAGAGCAGAAAGCCCGAGGGGACTGCCGCCTGCCGGGTCGGTCCGCAACCACCACGAGGTGAGGGTTTTCTCCGCTTCTGCTCCCAAACTCCGCGTAGGCCTTGGACTCCGTGGCCCGCGCAGCGCCGGGGCCCTTCCAGAGGCCGAGCCCCCGGCGCCCCGCACGGGCGTCGGGTTTAGGTTGCCCCCGCGAGCCCGGTCCCCGCCGAGGGAAGGGCAGCCCCAGTCCCGGGACGGGGAGGGGAGCCGGCGGACGCGACTCGTCACCGGGTCTGCTGCTTCTGCCCTGGTGCCTTTCTGACCTCGGGGTCTGAGTTCTTCCCTTCCCGGGAGCCACCGACTCCTGCTGGTCCGCCCAGTCGGCTATTTGGCGCGGATGCCTGAGGCTGTCTCCTTTACCAGCTGACGCGCGGGGCAGGGTGCTTCTCACCCGCTTTGGATTCCCCAGGCTTCCGCAGCCTGCCCTGCGCCCGATCCGTGAACCTCCGCATTTAAATGAGTTGAGGGACGGGAGGCTAAAACCTTGTTCGAAGTCGTGACTCTGAACACCTCCTCGTTGGATGCCCAGAACATTTTGTAAACTCTGAGTCCGTTTCTTATTCGTAAAACTTAATGGCACCCAATCTTAGGACCGCGTAAAGAGTTCATTGCTTAGCATGAAGAGTTTTGCGAATGTTGATTACTATTACGTGAAGTAGAAGAGGAAATTGAATAAGCGCCCCACTTCCAACAAGTTTAAGAAGGGAGGAAGTTCGGGGGGGGGGTGTGCCAGAAGAAACAAGAAGGAAAAGGGGGTGCACTGTATGTAGAACAGGAGCGGACCCCACTGGGGACAACGAAAGACTGCTCCTTCCTGGCTAAAACTCAAAATTGCCTAAAGATAAATGTCGCCTCTTCAGACACAAGAGCCTCTCTCTGCCAGCTTCCCAGAGACAAAGTTTAAAGGTTAAGTAGACTGGGTTTAAAAGTAAAACTTATCATGGTATCCAGTTGTGTATAAATTCCACCGAGTCTGAGCGAAGCACTTCAGTGGCTGAGTGAACGTCCCTTTGAGATGTCACTGTCACGGCCACATTCCTATTGCTGATGCGGTCTCCTCAGCCTCCTTGGGCTGGGCCGGTGTGTAAACCTCTGGAGCAGAAGTGGATGTGCATTTCACTCTGCCCACGGGCAGGGGCCTGGTAAGCCCAGATCGCCATGGGTCTGGATAGGCTGTTAAGAGGAGGTCTTGCCCAAAATTTTGGTGACGTTGCACCAGAGAAAGGAACAACTAACTACCGAGGGATGATCATACCAGGTTTCCCAGTCAGGACCGTAAAAGACAGCCCAAACCCTGTATTCAAAATCCAAACACAGAGCCAGACAGAGCGCATGCCAAGATACAAAGACAAGTGGGGTGGGGAGAATTGAAGTGGGGGGTGGGAGGTAGTTTGGAGCCATCAGCAGGAAGGGAGGGACTAGCAGGAACTCCTCATCAGGTATCCAGGTGCTTTTGATGCTAAGCCCAACCTCTGGGCTGGACACGTCAGAAGCTGCTAGTATGTGACTACATTGTCATTCATTCAACAAATATTTAGTGAGCTTCCATTATCTGCCTGGAATAATAACTAGATGCTGGGACACAGAGGTGCAAAAAGTAAGATCAAAACAAGGTCCCTATTTTCATAGGGCTTTTATTTAAATGGAAATACACATACAATAGATAAATGAGTAAATAATATAATTCAGAAAGTGAACAGAGCTGTAAGGAAAATAAGTGTAATGGGCTAAGAGAGTGACCTAGAACAGAGGGGGCTATTTTAGATGGTTCTGCCTCAGGCACCCTCTGGGGTAGGGAATATTTGAGCGGAGTTACAGGAAAGAGCTGGGCATGCAAAGATTTAGAAGCAGAGCATCCCGAGTAAAAACAACAGGTATAAAAGTCCTTGAACTTGATGTGTTCGAGATAGGAAGAAAAGTCAAAATGTCTAAAATGACAGTGAATGTGGAGGACAGTAGGAGGGAAAAGGTCGGATGGGTAGGCAAGGCCAGGTCCTTTAGGGACTTGTAGGACCTGGCAAGGGCTGGATTAATATCTAAGGGTGTTGGGTAGCCATTGGGAGATTGTAAGTAGGAGACTTACATTTTCAAAAATATACTAGGGCTGTATTGGGGAATCAAGACCAGAAGGAAGCAGGGAGACCAGATTTTTGCCCCAGCTCAAAGGAAAGGTGATTGTGGTTCAGAGGAGGAAAACAGCAGTGGAAGTAGAGAGAAGTGGATGGATTTGAGATGTGACAGAATTAACAGAACTTCGTACTGGAATGGATGAGGGGTTGGGAGAGGAGGAATAGAGGGATCAAAGATTACTCCTAGGTTATTTGGCCTGTGGAACTAAGAGGTGCCAAACAAGATGGGGAAGACAGGAGGTACAGGATCAAGGCGCCCAGGTTTCTGTATTGCATGTGTGTATTTGAGATGCCAACTGAACTTCTTTTTTTTTTATGTTGATTTATTTTTGAGAGAGAGAGACAGAGAGAAACAGAACATGAGTGGGGGAGGGGCAGAGAGAGAGGAGATACAGAATCCGAAGCAGGCTCCAGGCTCTGAGCTGACAGCACAGAGCCCCACGCCGGGCTCGAACTCACCAACTGCGAGATTATGACCTGAGCCCAAGTCAGTCACCCAACTGACTGAGCCACCCAGGTGCCCCAAGGTGAATTTTAAATACATTGCATGTATCCTATATTTTAAAGCAAACTATTCTGGGGTGCCTGGGTGGCTCAGTCGGTTAAGTGTCCGACTTTGGCTCAGGTCATGATCTCTCAGTCTGTGAGTTCGAGCCCCGCGTCGGGCTCTGTGCTGATAGCCCAGAGCCTGGAGCCCGTTTCAGATTCTGTGTCTCCCTCTCTCTGACCCTCCCCCATTCATGCTCTGTCTCTCTCTGTCTCAAAAATAAACGTTAAAAAAAATTTTTTTTAAATAAATAAAAAATAAAGCAAACTATTCTAAAAAAAAAAAACAAAAACCACCTCCAATTTTTGTGGTAAAAAGAGGTAGTTTAACAGTATTGAGCTTTGAGTCAGGCAGAGCTAGATTTGATTCTGAGCTCAGCCACGTTAGAGCTGAGTAACCTCGGACATGTAATATAAACTCTGTCCCCTACTCCTCATCCACAAAACTATGAAAATAGTAAAATGGCATAAAAATTAAATGTAATTTGTAAGTGCCTGGCGCACTGCCTGGCATGCAGTAAGCTAGTGATGCATGGCAAATTCAGGTTTCCTTGTTTGTGGCGTTCTCCTCTGATTTCAGACAGTCTATTATAAATAGTGTAACATTTACACCATTGAGCCAAATCTGCAATGAGCCCAGCTCGTGTGTATAAGGTTGTTTTTTTCAAATCCATCTTTATTTGCCATCTAATTTAGTTCTTCACCTTGAATAAAATGGCAGAGAATTTTAAGTTAAAGGAGAGCTCTAACCTGGTGTGTGGGAGCTCTTTTATTCCATTAAAGTCCGACAGGCCCAGTGTCTCCAGTGTCCTGTCTCACACAGGAGCCGCTGGTCATATACAGTTATTTAAATTAATTAAAAGTAAACGACATTTAAAATCCAGTTCCTCAGGCATCCTAGCCACATTTCAAGTGATCATGGTCACTTGTGGCTAGTGTCCATCATATTGCAGAGCATGGATAAGAACATTTCCATCATGGCAAGAATTTCTGTGGGCAAGCTCTGGCTAGAACCTATAGTCACTAAAGTGTGGGACCTGTATATTGGTGTGTATGTATATACACGGAAAGTGAGAATAAGCATAAAAAAATATATACAATTGAAATTAATTGCAGATTAACTTAAATGTGTACTAAAGATAGTATTAAGTCACTAAGGATTAAATTTAGTTTCTATAAAAGTTGGAAAACTGTTCATGGAATAATATATTTGATTGTAAATATGAAATGGTTTTATCTGTCCAATTACTACTACTCATTGTGCCACTAATCCAGTTCTCGAACTCTTCTGTCACTTTTGGCTAATTAAGGCAGCCCCTTCACAATTCCTAAAGACTTGGTCGATTCACTGTAAAGCCTCAGTCTCTTATTTGATTCAAAGCACTCTTCTCCTGCTATGCAGGACAGGAAAATGAGAAAATACTATACTGTAGGGTGACTGGCAAGGCAGGGGTGCAGTGTTAGCTAGAGTGGTCTGAGATACCCCTCTTGGAAGACCTCACATTTGAGCCAAGACCAGAATCATGAGAGTGAGTAATCCCTAGACCTCTCTTAGGAAGAGTTCAGAGACTGAGGGTGTAAAAAGCAGGTGCAAATGCCCTGAGGATACAGACCTGGCACAGGAAAGAAACTTTTTTAAAGGCCAGTATGACTGGAGGGCAATGAAGGAGAGGAGATTGTACAAAATGAGGCTATAGAAGTAGACACAGGACAGATGAAGAAAGGCATGGCGACCACGGTTAGGAGTCTGAGTCTGGAGATAAAGGTGTATTAACATTGTATAGCTTCACTTCTGCTTCATGTTCCATCTTTCTCGCAGTTATCCCCACCTCTCTCCTACAAGCGTCATTTTCTCCCTTGATACTGGATCATCCCCACGGGCACATCATTAAGTCATTAAAAATTTCATGATTAAAAATGTTTTTGACAGTTCCGCCAACCCCCCTCCAGATGTAGCTCTATTTGTCTATTCGCTTAATAGTAAAATTCCTTGAAAGGAGTGACCTCTGTTGCCCGTATCCACTATTCCACCTCCCATTGTCCACCCCCCCCCAACTAGTAATGCTTTCATCCCTACCTTTTTAGTAAAATGCTCATCAGGGTCCCCCACAGCTTTGCTCCAGCTCAGTGATCTCTTCTCTGTCCTCAATCACTCAACTTCTTAGAGTCATTGTACATATCGAACATCCATCTCTCCTTCCTGAAATAAATATTTCTTCCTTAGGCTTCCATAATATCATGGATTTTTTTTCCTTTTCCCTTTTTTTAAATCTACTTCACCCATCCCCTCACCTACCTCCCCTCTGGCAACCACCAGTTTGTTCTCTGTATTTAAGAGTCTGGTTTTGGAGGGCACCTGGGTGGCTTAGTCAGTTGAGTGTCCAACGCTTGATATTGCCTTAGATCATGATCTCGCGGTCATGGGATTGAGGCCCACATCAGGCTTCATGCTGACTGGGGAGCCTGCTTGAGATTCTCTGTCTCCTTCTCTCTTTCCCCTTCCCCCACTCGTGCATGCGTTGCTCTCTCTGTCTCTCTCAAAATAAATAAACATTTTAAAAAAGAGTCTTTTTTTTGTTCATTTGTTTCTTAAATTCCATATATGAGTGAAATCGTATGGTATTTGTCTGTCTCTGACTTATTTTACTTAGCATTATACTCTCTAGGTCCACCCATGTTGTTGCAAATGGCAAGATTGCATCCTTTTTTTATGGATGAGTGATATTCCATTGTATATGTATCCACATCTTCTTTATCCATTCATCTATCAATGGACACTTGGGCTGCTTCCATAATTTGGCTAATGTAAATGATGCTGTGATATATATATATATATTACATATATATATATAATATATATAAATTTATTGTTTTGTTTTTTGTTTTATCTTGTTTTTTAGTAGGCTCCATGCCCAGTGCAGAGCCCAACAGCCCAACACAGGGCCTGAACTCACAACCCTGAGATCAAGACCTGAGCTGAGATCAAGAGTTGGACGCTCAACAGACTGAGCCACCAGGTGCCCCCAGAGGGACATCTTTTAGGCCTGTATCAAACATTATCATTTCCATACTTAAAAATCTCCCTGTAATGGCTTCCCATTAGAATTATTGTAAAATTAATATTCCTTGTCATGGACTGCAAGCCTGCACCTTCTGTTCCTGCTACTGCCATGCCTCACCTTCCACTTAACCCTTCTTCCTTCTGTCCCCTGAACACTCCAAGTCTGTTCCCACATCAGGGCCTTTGCACTTGCTGGTCCCTCAGCCCCAACCAGGGTTTCTCAACCTCAGCATGATTGACATTTTGGGCTGGATAATTCACGGTGACTGGGACCTACCCGTGCACTGCAGGATAGTTAGCAGCATCCCTGGTCTTGACCCACCCAGTGTGACAACCAGATTGTCTCCAGACATTACCAAATGTCTCCGGGGAGCAAAAGCACCCTGGTAGAGAAGCAGTGGCTTAGACCATTCTGCCCTCAGATCTTCTATGACTGCCTCTGTTCCACTGTTGGGATCTGATTATTTCAATTGCCCCTTTTTACACGGGCTATTTCTTCACAATCATAACTAAAGTACCTCCCCCCGCCTCCAACCACCACCTCTTAATACCATTACTCTGATTATTTTTTTCTTTTTAACACTTATCACTATCTGGAATTATACTTTCCATTTGTTTCCATATTGATTTGTTTCCATGTTTCTTTTCTTTCAACTCCTTTTGTTCCCTCTTCTTCCAGAATGAAATTGCCATGAGGAAAGGGCCTTTTTCTAACTTGCTCGCTCACTACTATATCTAGGATACAACTAGGATACTGCCTGGCCTGTGTGACATGAGGTGGTCAACAAATGTTTTGATGGAAATATTACTGTAGTTCCCATAAACATTTATACAAATAGGTTTATATTTTTACATACAAGAGGGTGGGGATCCCGTGTGCAACAGAAACAGAAATACACACATGTAAGCAGGGAACTTCTCTGTTTGAGAGAAGATTTAAGGAATTTTTTTTTCTGCGAATTTCTTAATTATGGCCAGTAGTATTGTAGAATGTCTTTCTTGACTGTCTCACCACCACCATCAGCAAAACAAACAAGTAAAACTAGGAATATTACTCAGGATTTCATCAGTTGCAGACAGTAGAAACCTAATTCAAACCAGCTTAAACAAAGGAGAGAGAGCTATGTCTTTAAGTAAACAGAAGTTCAGGGGTAGACAGGGTGATCCAGGCAAGACTCTTTAGTCACTGGCATAAGCCGTCTGTCCTTCCTCCTGTCTGAGCTCTGCTTTCTGCTGTGTTAGATCCCTTCTCAGGTAGGCTGTCCCTAAGTCTGGAAAGATGGCCATTAGCAGCTCCAAGCTTATATTCTACCAGCTTACACTTTTCAGAAGGAAGAGACTTAGTTTCACTAAAATTATATATATATTAAAATATATATATGAATATATTAATATATATTTAAATTATATATTAATTTAATAATTAATTAATAATAATAATAATTAATATAAGTATTACAATTAATTATATTAATTATAATTACATGTTGCATATATTAATTATACTGATTAATACTAATTATATATAATACAAATTTTATATATTATTATATTGTATTAATATTAATTACATATAATATTATATATTTAAGTTTATTTATCTATTATTGAGAGAGAAAGCGAGCACCAGCTGGCGAGGGCAGAGAGACAGGGAGACGCAGAATCCGAAGCAGGGTCCAGGCTCCGAGCTGTCAGCACAGAGCCCAACGTGGGGCTTGATCTCACCAACTGTGAGATCATGACCTGAAGTCAGATGCTTAACAGACTAAGCTACCTAGGCGCCCCTCAGCAAAATTATATTTTAACTGGACTACCTCTGAGTGAATCACTGGGACCAGGGAACGGCTGGAATATCTTGTGCCTTCCCAGATTGGAGTGAATGGTGGATGGCCCATCTCAAATCACATGGACTGAGAGTAGAGGGAGAGCATGTTCCAGAAAGGAAAACCAAGAGAAGGGATCCTCACCAAGCCAGAGCCACAGATGTCCACAGCACTGGACTGTGTGCACTTCCTGGGTCACTTTCACAGACCTTGGTTGGAATGCTAAGCTGTAACTGACCAGTGACTTATAACGTAAGCTCTCCATGAGCAGAGCTGTGTCTCACTCAGGATGTGAGTGAAGATCCCCTCACTCAGGGGATGTGTTACATCCCCAGGGTTATTGACGAGATCTTGCACAGAGAAGCCTGTCCCTAATGAATAAGTATTTCCTAGCCCTTCCTTTCCTCTTCCTCTTCGTAGTTTCTGAGATCATGTTTCCAATGGGCTCTGCAGAGTTACACTGTGTGTTGTACGAAGGGAGCTCAGCAAATATTTATGAAGTGAATATTGAGGGAGCTGATGAGTTAATAATAGGTCTTAGTCTTTATTGTTGCCCACAACCCGAGAGGCCAGAAGGTTGTGGGATTTGACAGCAAAACCTACACATTACCCACGCTCCTTTTGTCCTTTCCCGATCTTTCTTTTTAAAAAAAAAATTTTTTTTAATGTTTATTTATTTTTGAGAGAGAGACAGAATGTGAGTGGGTTAGGGGCAAAGAGAGAGGGAGACACAGAATCTGAAGCAGGCTCCAGGCTCCAAGCTGTCAGCACAGAGCCCAACGCTGGGCTTGAACTCACAAGCTGTGAGATCATGACCTGAGCCAAAGTCGGAGGCTCAACCGACTGAGCCACCCAGGTGCCCCTCCCCATCTTTCTTGAACTCTCTGCTGCTCTCCTTGTTATCTATCTCAAATCATGCTTTCCTCATCTCTTGGTATACCTGTTCCTGTCTGTTTCTGGGCCTTTCTCTCTCTGGGGTTTTCCACCCCACCTGCTCTCCCTTGCTTTCTTCCTTCCTCCTCAAAAATGATACATTGATATGGCTTCTGTGTCTCCTCCAGTGAACTTCTTTTTCTTATTTCTCACATATTCTTCTCTCCCTTCCTACTCATAATGCAGAAATGGAATTTTTATATTCGTTACTGTTTATAGATCTATTGTTTTTAATTTTCAAGGCTGTTGGACAAAACATTTAAATTCCTCTCTGATTGATTGATTGATTGATTTTGAGACAGAGACAGAACACGAGCAGGGGAGGGGCAGAGAGAGAGGGAGACACATAATTTGAAGCAGGCTCCAGGCTCTGGGCTGTCAGCACAGAGCCCAACACAGGGCTCAAATTTGTGAACCACAAGATCATGACCTGAGCCAAAGTCAGATGCTTAACCGACTGAGCCACCCAGGCATCCCTAAATTTGTCTCTGTAGGGGCGCCTGAGTAGCTCAGTTGGTTGAGTGTCCAACTTCAGCTTAGTCATGATCTCATGATGTGTGAGTTTGGGCCCCAAGTCAGGCTCACTGCTGTCAGGGCAGAGCCTGCTTCAGATCCTCTGTTTCTGTCTCTGTCTCTGTGTCCCTCCCCCTCTTATGCTCTCTCAAAAATAAACATTTAAAAAATCATAATCATAATCATAAATTCCTCTCTGTAAAAATATGCCCAGTACTGACGTGTGGGTGGCTTAGTTGGTTACACATCCGACTCTTGATTTCAGCTCAGGTCATGAGTTTGAGCCCTGCGTTGGGCTCTGCATTAACAGTGCGGAGCCTGCTAGGGATTCTCTCTCCCCTCTCTCTCTGCCCCTCCCTGGCTCTTGCTCTCTCTCAAAAATAAAGTTAAAAAAAAAAAAAATAGGTGGTACCTGGGGGCTAGTGACTGCCAAAAGGAAATTGATACCCTGTGATGCAGAAAACCCTGCTGTCTTTCAGAACTGGCTTTGCAATGAGAATTTAATGAAATATTTCTAGAATGTAACTGGACCCAGAGGAAACCAAT
This sequence comes from Acinonyx jubatus, assembly GCF_027475565.1. Lineage (NCBI taxonomy): Eukaryota > Metazoa > Chordata > Mammalia > Carnivora > Felidae > Acinonyx > Acinonyx jubatus. Next base: position 10,402,611 of record NC_069393.1, on the reverse strand, counting down.
ATAAAGTTACAGGGGCCCAGTGCTTCAACTATAAATTCCAGTAGAAGACTGGTTTGGTTGCTAAGCAGAGAACAGTGTTAGAGGTTTAAACAATGATTCAGTTCTTCAAAAATTTAAAAACGACTTTATCTTTGACAGTGAAATGCCTAAGGACCCCCTGAAGGCCATTCTGTTAGAGTTGGAATGTCACTTTACATGGAATTTACTTAAGGAAGACATTCTGTTTGATGTGGAAAATACAATCGGGCAGCAGCTTGAGTTTCTCACCACAGAATCCAGACTCACTCTTTACAACCTATTGGCCTATGTGAAACACCTAAAAGGGCAAAATGAAGATGCCCTGGCGTGCTTGGAACAAGCAGAAGACATAACCTGGAGAGAACACCCGGACAAAGAAGAAATACGGCGTCTGGTCACTTGGGGAAACTATGCCTGGGTGTACTATCACATGGACCAGCTTAAGGAGGCACAGAGGCATTTAGACAAGATAGGGGCCGTCTGCAAGAAACGGTCCAGTCCTTCTGACTACAAGTTGGAGAGTCCTGAGATTGAATGTGAAAAAGGGTGGGCATTCTTGAAATTTGGAGGAAAGTATTACCAGAAGGCTAAAGCGGCTTTTGAGAAGGCTCTGGAAGCGGAACCTGACAATCCAGAATTCAGCATTGGCTACGCCATCACGGTGTATCGGCTGGATGACCGTAACAGAGGAGGGCCTGCAAGGAGCTTGTCTCTGGGCCCGCTGAGGAAGGCTGTCACCCTGAACCCAGATAACGCCTACATGAAGGTTTTACTGGCGCTGAAGCTTCAAGATGTACATGCAGAAGCTGAAGGGGAAAGGCACATTGAAGAAATCCTGGACCAGATAGCTTCCCAACCTTACGTCCTTCGTTATGCAGCCAAATTCTACAGGAGAAAAAAATCCTGGGACGAAGCTCTTGGACTTTTGAAAAAGGGCTTGAAGGCGACGCCCACGTCCTCGTTCCTGCATCACCAGATGGGACTCTGCTATAGGGCACAAATGATCCAGATCAAGAAGGACACGTGCAACAGGCCTAAAGGGGAGGATAAACTGAGAGTCGACAGGCTTATTGCGATGGCTCTCTCTCATTTCAAAGCAGCTGTGGAACGAGACTCCACGTTTGCGTTTGCCTACACGGACCTGGCCAACGTGTACGCTGAGGGAGGCCAGTATAGCAAGGCTGAAGACGTTTTCCAGAAAGCCCTTCACCTGGAGAACATAACTGATGATCACAGACATCAGATCCACTATTACTATGGCCGCTTTCAGGAATTTCACTGTAAATCAGAAAGTACTGCCATCCGCCATTATGTAGAGGCCTTGAAGCTTAGAGACCGGTCACTCCTCCGGACCAAACTAACAAGTGCTCTGAAGAAATTGGCTGTCAAGAGACTTAGTCACGATGCTTCAGATGTGCAGAGTTTATGTGCCCTGGGGTTTGTTTACAAGCTGGAGGGAGAAAAGAGGCAAGCTGCTGAGTTCTATGCTCGGGCCCAGGGGATAGACCCAGAAAATGCAGAGTCCCTTGCTGCTCTCTGTGAGCTCAGACTTTGTATTTAAATACACACTCTAGGAAATTACTTTGAAGATTTTCTCCTCATTGTGGGTTCAAGTATTCTTGTTCATTGTTTTAATCTATTGTAAATTGTGGAGCCGATTTTTATTGAATGTCTACTGTGTAGCAGGCATCATGCTAAATATGAATCTTTCACTGTTTTTTTTTTTCTAATGAAAATAGTGTAATCCATTTGGCAACAAAAACATTCCAGATGTTGTTACCTTTCAAAAATGGGAGGGCTATTATGACTTTACACCTCGATCTCTGCTATTTATAATAATTTTCTGATAAATTTTTTGTCAAATTTCACATATTGCTCACTTATGCAACAAGCATAATCTTGCCGTAAGCCTTTGACCCCTAGGTCAAGAACGGACTTTCGGCAAAATGGAAAATTCTATTAGTTAAGCTCTTAACTGTGTAGCTTGCCAAAGATGGATCCTATCCAGTTCTGACTCTGAGGAAGGTATTGAACCATGAGCCCGCTAGTCACTTAAAGAAAGTTGTTGAAAGAAAAAGTTCTGAACAGTAAAAAGTCTGCTGTCTGTGATGACCTCAATGAAAGGAGAAAAAAACTAGAACAGGGGAAAAAAGATTTCTTTAAATACAGAATTTTAGGGACCCTTGAGAAATGAGAAGTATTCTCTTCCAAAATGCTCATTACGCAATTAGAAATAGTTGTGAGGAAAAAAGTGAACAATGGAAAATCCTTAGTCTCGAGTTTCTCCGGTCTTTTTTTTTTTTTTTTTTTTAATTTTTTTTTTCAACGTTTATTTATTTTTGGGACAGAGAGAGACAGAGCATGAACGGGCGAGGGGCAGAGAGAGAGAGAGGGAGACACAGAATCGGAAACAGGCTCCAGGCTCTGAGCCATCAGCCCAGAGCCCGACGCGGGGCTCGAATTCACGGACCGCGAGATCGTGACCTGGCTGAAGTCGGACGCTTAACCGACTGCGCCACCCAGGTGCCCCTCTCCAGTCTTTCAACTGGAAAGTAAACCTTATCTAAATGGAATTAACTTCATTCCAACCAAAATTGCAGAAGTTTTAGGTTAAAATCATTGCGCAGATTGAGGAATTGTGGGAGAAATGATAATTAAATGGATGCACTAGATATCCCCATTCTACATCCATTGATTGCCAAGTTTTGGTGATTAAGTTTTGGGTCTGGGCTGGGTGGTTCTTGTTCCCCCAGTTTCCAGCCTGTGGTTAACTGTACAAGCATTCCAAAGTTACTTCTGTGTGGCTCTTTCTTTTGCCTGAAGTTTTCAGATTGACATGTTTTCCTGTAGATCGTGCAGGAGTAGTTAAGCCCTGCTTTCTGTTTGAATATCCACCTCGAAGGGTCTACTACTCAAGGACTCTGACCCCAGGGATGCTTTTTACAATGGGATGCTACTGAAAGTGGCTTCTTTTATGTTGTTTCTTTGATTATCATACACAATTGTATCTACCACCAGTGTTAGTGGAAAGGCGTGCCGTGCGATTTGATTCTCCATACTGCCACTGCCTTAAGACTGCCATGAATTTGTGTGTTATTTCTACTTGTTACTATTTTTATTTTTTTAATTAAATTTTCTGTTATGGTTTTGATGGGTTTGATTATTATAAAAGTGGTGAATTCTCACTGTAAAATTTCAAATAAACAGAAGCATATGAATTTACAAGTAAGAGCACTTCCCTCACTCTAACCCAGTTCCACACCCCCATGGTAACCTGTTAACAATTTAATATGTATCCTTCCAGATATTTTTCTATGCATATTCAGACACGCATCCATACTGCAGTGTATTTCGCGAATTAAATTTTTTTAAATGTTTGTTTTACTTAAGTCTCTGCTGTGTTTATTTTGCTCATTTCATATGTTTATTCAGGAAGGAAGAACAGGGAAGGGAAGGATCTTTACTCAGGTATTTCAGAAATTCAGGACTGAAGTCCTAACCTGTCAGAAGAAGCATTTGTCACACTTTGCATCAAATATTTTGCAGCAAGTCATTTTCTCTCACTGGGAATAATGTTGTAATCAAGCTTATGTTCCCAAGTAGGGACTCCACATGCAATTAAATACAATTATGATATCAAAATAACAGTAAGTATCTGTATTTAAATATTAGACTTTAATGTCTATTAAATGACTTTAAAATTTACTAGATATTAGAACCTTGAAGAATTGGCTCACGTGATTACAGAGGCCGAGGACCATAATCACGGGTCACTGTCCACAAGCTGCAGACCCAGGAGAGCCAATGCTATAATTCCAGTCTGGGCCAAAGGCCTGAGAGCTGGAGGGACAATGCCATAGGCTGAGGTCCAAGTCTGAGGGCCCGAGAACCAGGAAGGCCGATGTACAGGCTCCAGTCTAAGGGGAGGAGAAGACACATGTCCAGCTCACACAGCCAGGCAGACAGAATTCACACTCCCTCTGCCTTCTTGTTGTACTCAGACCCTCACCAGACCGGGTGGTGCCCAGCCAACACTGGGGAAGACAGTCTGCTTTACCCCTGCCTCCTGAGTCAGATGCTGGTCACAGACACACCCAGAACTGATGTTAGACTCGAAGTCTGGGCCTCCCACAGCCCGGGCAGATTGACACACAAACTTAACCTGTAACTGCATCCCAGGGCGCGGTGCCTGGCAGGTGCACATCACAGTGACCGTGTCTATTTTCTCCACAGTGAGGTCAACAAGAATTCTCTGGAAAAAATCCTCCCACAGCTGAAATGCCATTTCACATGGAACTTACTTAAAAAAGATGGTGTCTCGCGTGATCTAGAAGACAGAGTGTGTAACCAGACTGAATTCGTAAACGCTGAGTTCAAAGCTACAATGTACAACTTTTTGGCCTACATAAAACACTTCAATGGTCACAACGAGGCCGCCCTGGAGTGCCTACAGCAAGCTGAGGAGCTGGTCCAGCAAGAACACTCTGATCAAGCAGAAATCAGAAGGCTGGTCACCTGGGGAAACTATGCCTGGGTCTACTATCACCTGGGCAGACTCGAGACGCTCAGATGTATGTGGACAAGGTGAAACAAGTATTCGGGAAGCTTCCAAATCAGTACAGTACTGAGTGGCCGCTGGGTTCTTCAGTGACCAAAGCTGCCAGGGTCCTCTGCAGAGCAGGTCACTGGGAACTGTGGATGCCACCCCAGTGTGTTGACACTGGTGGCTCCCGCTCGTCCTTGTTCCCAGCCATCTGCGTAGGTCCCAGCTTCCCAGGCTCTGAGTGGGGCAGAACCAAAGCAGGCCCTTTGCCCGGTGCCACAAAAGGGCTCAGAAACCCAGTGTTCACTTGGCTCTTCCTTTCCCAGCTAGAACCCTTTGTGGCTGGAAGTTGCCTCTTGGCACTGGGCAGCGCCAGCTGGCATGGGCAGGATCAGGGGCAGAAGGAAGCTGTCCTCCTTCTGTTTTTGAAGTTATTCTCAGGGTTTTTGTTCCACTGTTGCTGAAGTTTGTTAAGTGGACTCCTGAGCTCTCCCGGAGCTGTTTTGTTCATGGATAGGTGTCTTAATGTTGAGCTTAAATGGGGGAGGCGGCATCTCCTACTTCACCATCTTGGTGACATCACTCTCCAACAGAGTTTTGGGTTTCATTTTCAAATAACTCCTAATCAGCTACAAGACTGTCGGACTCATAACTGATTGATAAATATATTTAGAACTTGCTTATTTTTTTTTTTCCATCTTACAACAGCCCCGTAAACTAGTTACTGCTGTCATTCACTTTTTAGTGAGGGAGAAACCAAGGATTTCAGTGGTCAAGTCACCTGTCTAGACTCACAAATGTGTTGAGCGGTAGAGACTGGCCGTGTATGCAGACCAGACTGACTCCAAAGTCCATGCTCTTCAACAGTGTTTCACTACACTGCTCCTATCGGACAGCCTTTAACAATCCTCCTCAGTCACATTCATGGGCCTTGTATCCTGACATATGCAGCTGAGGAAGAGACCTTCTGGAACCAAGGCCCATAGAGTGTACTGCATATAGGGAGCTTTCCTTACAGAAAGTAACGAAGGCGATCCCAGCTCATCCTCTGCACCATGCCATTCCTCCTCTCCCCACACCCTTCCCTCCACCTTGAAAACCATGGACATCTGGCACAGCCTATCCTCAAGGGCCTTTCTTTGAAGGCAAGTCCCCAGCAGGCTCAAAACTACACACATTAATACACCCACTTGAGAAGCATTTGGAGAAATCTTGAACCCTACCCACTGCAATCCAATTACAACTCTTTGTCCCTCTGACTACCAAATTCCACAGAACCCAAAGGGCACAAACTTCCTTTCCAGTTCTCTGTCTAGAACCAGGTCTCCCAAGGATAAGAGCTGGAGCCTCATGCCTCAGCCCCCTCTGGAGTCTGGAGACAACATGGAAGTGCACATGCACAGAGCCACGAGCTATGCCTTCCCTTCCCTGGGTCATCAGACATCATTATTTACAGTTCTGGACTCGGTGCCCATTAGCCTCTATGGCCCTTCCTTTAGAGCTGCCCCAAACAATCTCTTCTCCCAGGAGGTGCTGTTTCTACAATCTCTAAGGAGAGGGTTTAGAAGTGGGCTTTAATCACAGCCTGTGTCTATACTGACATAAAACTACCACAAATAAATGTATATCACAAATATATCCATATCATTTATGATCATAAAATATTTAAGAAAAACTAAAAACAGAGGCCAACAATTTAAAAATGTCATATCCATGATCGAAACCTCTCAGAGTTAACTTTAAGTGCAAACTCTGACATTTTTATAAAGAGCATGATGCTTTGTGACTATCTCTTTACTGAATAGTACACAGTGAAGATCTTTATTAGTAAATATATTTTAACAATATAAAATTCCTCCCTTACGTCCATGATAATATAGCCAAGAGGTTTACATGCTCAAAGAAAGAAAAGATATAGGTATAAATAAGAAATGTGCAGTCTATATGAAGGAAACTATTGAACTTTAGTGCATAATAGTTTAACAGATTTTATGTTTACCGCCCATATCGTAATGAATACATACTTGTGTGTAATTGTATTTGTATGTATTCCTAATTGAAATATAAAATTTAAACTATAAAAGTTCAAAAATCATGTTTCATAATTTTAATGTTGAGAATGCATGACACCAGCTGCAGACAAAATTTACTTAAAAGTTTGAACTTACGAAATCTTGATCTCAATAATCTTTCTGTAGACAAATTTTAGAGGGCACTCCAAAAAAAATGAGAAGGGTATCATATTAATGTGGAATAATATATTATCAAATGAAAAAAGTCAGTATGTATAGTTCTCATGGTTGCTGTAAACAGAGATAAAAGATATTATTACAAAGAGCACATAAATCAAGAAACTATTGTACTACTCTTTTATGACCGTTACAGAGTAAGCACCTCAATTAAAACCAGGCCTAGGAACCAAAGGCGCTTCAGGTCCTACAGATACCAGTGCCCTGAGCCCTTGGGGAGGGGGGCAGTGGGGGAAGGGTGGGCAGTCAATGGCCAAATCAATCCTCCTACTCCCCCTGCTGGCTTGCCCGTGCTGGTAAGAGGTATGAGTAAGGCCTTTGAGCTCTACTCTGGAGGATCTCTGGGCCCCGGGGTCCAGGAACACAAGACCTCTCCCCCAAACTCAATTACTGACCACCTTCCCCACATATGGCTGCCCCGGGAACCCCAAAATATAGACCCTGGGTCCATCCGCCGCTTATCTTTTTGCACAGACCCAGCCCAATGTAAAACAGTAACACTAGAAATTTACAAAACAAATAATTTTTTTATGGTTCATAAAAAGTGTCCTTATGGCTAAGGACATGAGCCAACACAAAGAAAGAAATTGAAGATGATAAGTCAATAAATAGTATTAAATTGCTCAATGTCTCTAGAAAACCTTATATCATATAAGGCTGGGAAAAATTGTAAAAGAGTAGGATCCATGGTGGGAATAGGTTTAGAAAACTCACATTTTCAAACTTTGGATGGATCTGAAATTCATACAGCCTTTCTGGAGTCAATTTCATCAGCACTGAAAATGAACTTACCTTTTAATCCAGACATTACACTCTTAGAAAGAAATTCAAAGAAGAAAACTTGGAGGAGTGTAGAAAGGTATATGCCCCAAGGTGCTCCTCCACAGGTTATTTATAATAAAAATACTGGAAACCACCTAAGCGAGTATCAATAGATTGTAGGTAAAACGGTACTGATCCATAAGACAGAATCCTGGGCAGTCATTAAACATGATCACATAAAGGCAGAAAAACATGTAAAATGTTAATCACATATTGTGAAATGAAATGTTATATATAATATATATGTTATCCTAGTAACTGTGACAGAGAGAGAGAGAGAGAGTGTGTGCGTGCATATTTCCTAAAAGAACACTGAAATAGAAGAAAGCAAACCGAACACCAGAGACAAAGCCACAACCCACCTATGGATGACAAGAGAGCAGTATTATTTTTTCACTAATTTTCCCATATAAGTAAAATTGAAGAACACGTTTCAGAGAATGTAAGTCTGTGACTCCTGTGGTATATGAAAGTCATTTTATTTATGTTTTCTGAGCATACTATTTTTCTCATTACCTACTAACCTAACAGCATGCTATTTCCATAGTATTTGCTCTTCTAAAGTTACTGTGGTTCAGATGTTTTTCATCACAACCACTAACATCAGCAGTTTTAAAACTTTTGGATACATTTTATAGGAATTTTAAAATGTTTTAAACTATAATAATATAGAATATCTGCACAAATCACCAAATCATATGCCAAAAAACTCCAAAAAACATAAATAATAGTTGTTCATCCATAGGCTATTAAAAATTACATGGTTTATTTCTCTTTCGGAGCAATTACAAAATTCAGCTTGCAAATCGCTGGGCATGACAGCTTTAAAGTTGTCTAATTCCAGGCAACAACGTATTATTTGGAAACGGCATATACACTTTTGCTTGCAATGTAGGATTTTAATATTTTGACAGTGTTTCTGATTTGCAAAAGTCAAATGCCCTTCAGATTCTGGTTTATTATAAATTCTGTGTAGGTAAACAAACATGGATTACAATGCATGGAAAAAGTCCTAGGATACATGCTGGACTGAAAAATGATAGTTATTTTAGGGGAGGCAACTATTTAGGAGAGGATGGGGGTGAAGGCTACTCATCTGTTATATTCCAAAGAATACTCATGCCCTTTCCCCCCAACATGGGCAGATGGTAAGGACCATCAGCATAGGAGCGCCCAGTCACAGGAAGACTAAGGAAGTCCCACAACTCATGGACACTAGACACGGTTGCCATGCTTCTCCAAGTTCCTTTTCTAGTTTAAAGAATGTGGTCAGAGACCCAATAGAGCAGGAAACATCTTCACTAGGGGCTGGAGTTCAAGTAGTTCTTTTTTTTTTTTTTTTTTTTTTTTAGTGTTTATTTATTCTTGAGAGGGGGGGGACAGAGCATGAGTGGGGGAGAGGCAGAGAGAGAGGGGTGAGGAGACACAGAATCTGAAGCAGGTTCCAGACTCTGAGCTGTGAGCAAAGAGCCCGACGCGGGGCTCAAAGTCCCAAACTGAGAGATCATGCAGACAACCCACTGAGCCACCCAGGCGCCCCAGAGTTCAAACAATTCTAACCTCCCCTCCTATTCTCTAAGGACTTTGGGGGGTTAGACCAGTGAGAGTTTTTGGCCTGTGTGTCACTACAAGCAAGATGAAAATGTAGTTCTTCACATGGGGAGAACTACCCCCATTTTGTATATGAGGAAACTGAATGTCAGTCTGAGTGTCAACCATCCCGACCGCACACGGCAGAAGGCGCAAGACATCAAGCATCACTTTTCCACCTCCCCAAGTATCTGAGGGGACCTTGCTCCTAAAGTGGTGTCTAAGAGTAGATATTGGTCCTCGTTGTCTGGAAGGGAAGCCTGGGGATGTAGAATCTGAAAGGAGGGGCAGGCGGGGAAAAGGGAGGAGGCTGGGATCCCATAGAGTCTGGTCCCTGAGTGGCAGATGAAGATCCAGCTGAAATACCAGGAATCGGAACAGGATAAGCCCTCCCCACCAAGAGGCAGAGGCGGGTAGCGCAAGGGCACAGCTACAGCTACAGCTTCCGACTGGAGCCACAAGCAGGGTGGCTGAGGGCATCTAGGACGCCATGGGTTGAACCTTTCCAGAGACTACAGCTCTACCTTTCCTTGCCAAGTACAGGCTGGACATGAAGTGATAGGGCACACCAGGCAAGGGGAGGCCAAGTTCAACACAGAAAATGGGCCCAGTTCCCAAAAGACAAGTTCTTGGGAGTTTATCAGAAAACAATTTCCAGGCACTGGAAATGTAAATTGCTTACTCATTTCAGAAAACCACACCTGTGACCCAGGAATTCCTTTTCTGAGTTTGCACTTGAGCACTGGCTTTCAAGCTCTGGGAGATGACCCATTCATTGGCTGTGAAATCGGTTTAGCATACAGCAACAAGTCTTTCTTTTAACAGAATGCAGTACAATACAAAATAAGACATCAGAATATATCACACGTAATTAGGGTGTTGTTTCAGGAAACAAAATTACAGGTATGTAAAACTGTTGGTTACACATGCACACGTATTACACACATACACGCAGCACACTCTCCCTCCCTCCAGATGACCAAATGGTTCACTCCCTCCGCTGCAGCCGTCCAAGTGAGGTCAGTCCCTCTCCACGCGATGTAGAATCAAACCATGTTTCTGACAACTTTTCCTATTTTTATTTTACTTTACAGCACTATCCCCATCAGGTTCTCCCGGGCAGACGTGTTTTCTTGATAGGACTTCTGGCAGCAACAAGGACATAAACTATCTGGTCACAGAGACTTGTCAAAAATATTCTGGGATGGGTCCTCATTGGCCTATTTTGTAACAAGTGACCATTCCTGGATCAATACAAATGTGGGGCCAGGAAGAGATGGTATCATCTGTGATAAATGTCAACTCACACATTCACAAGGACAGGTTATATTACTTGGAAGAATACAGAAGAGTTGCCTTGAGCAGACAAAAAGCAATAGTCACTACACACGATATATAGTACATGCTCAAAACGCCATTATCAAGCTGACGAGGAAAAGGGTGAATTGATCAAAAAATGCAGGGACAACTGGCTACTGATTTGGAAGAATACAGAGCTGCGTATCTCACAACACATATAACGAGAAACACCACAAGAGATGTATGAAGAAAGCAATTCAACATACTACCTGCTTCATGCATGTCAACAGAGACACCTGCCACAGTGCTCAGTTCCAAAGGGAATTTACTTACGACACAAAAGCACAATGGAGCAGAAATATGGAACTTTCAACTAGTAGAGTAAGTTTATTTCTAATACGGAGACTTTACATAGGAATTTACAGAAATAAAACACACTGAGCAGCCATTAGCTCCTCCCAGACCTGCTGTCCCTTCTCTGTGCCCACCTCAGCTAACCCGCACGTAGCACCGGGCTGGGTACTCCAAAGGGAGGCACCAGCAATCCAGTGCCACAATTCTGGTAGTGACAGTGTCTCCTAGGAGATGGTCTCTCCTCCGTGAGAGCAGCTCTTAATGGGCTCTGGTGACACCTGTCTCCATCCTTCGCCCCTTTAGGATTTAGACTGGCCATGGCTTCTCAGTGATGCCAGCCCCTAGGCGCTTCAGTATTCCTTGTTTCTGGCCCAAACCGCTGTGAGAAGTCTGCCATCAGAATCTTAGTTGGGGTAGCATTCTGGTTTTCATCAGAACCAAGGCTGATACAAAGAGCTATCCCTGTATTAACTTGTCAAAAGAAATCATTCTTCCCCCAAATCACTGTATAGAACATAAACACTTAGAACTAAGTACGTGTCGGTACCAGCTGGAATGCTTCAGCTCTAAGTGACAGACAGCCCTAAGGATCAATAAGAAACCATTACTACTGCAGTAATGTAAAGTCCTAGCAGAAAACAGGTCCAGATGGAGTTGTGCAGCTCTATGACGTCACCTCTGAGCCAGGCTTTTTCCATTTTGTCTATTGTTCTCTTCAGGCTATTGCCCTTCAGGGCCACAAGCTATAATTTGGTACAACATACAAACGTGAAAAAATCCAGCATAAGAGAGGCAATCTCTCCTTGTGTCTTCTCATGCCATGACAATATTTTATCACTGAGATCTTTCCCAGAAGTACCGCAGAATATTTTCCAAACATCTCACTGCTCACGTGTCCATCCCAACAAAATCATTAGAATAGCATCTCCATGATTAACTTAATCTGGATTTACTCCTAAATTGCCTGGGGGTGGGGGGATGGGGGATGGGGGATGGGAAGAGAAACAAAACAGAGCCCAGCAAGTAAGAAGTAGAGAATGGGTGCTGGGTGGGCAGTGTCCTTGGAACCGCTGATCAGTGTGTTCCAAGGAGGCAAAGGAAACAGAACAAAGGAGGAAGAGACAGTATATGACATCCTATTATTTTAAATACAATTACATAGTTCCAGTTCCTGGGTCACATACAACGTATCATGCCTAAGTAGATACAACAACCCAATACCAAGAGAATGAACGTGGCATTCTAGCGCATAGCACTACTTTTATTTGTGGAGAGTAGGGAGTATTCCTGTTCATAACTGATGGGGACCTGTGCAAAATTCATGGGATACCATTGTTATTAACAGCTCTTACGTTACAGACTGACCCAGAGGCAGCTGAAAAAACTCAGAAAAATACTATCTGGCTTCTTTTGGGAAGTAATAGTTCAGTAACAACAGCCCTACTCACTCATCATATACGCCAGCAATGTCACAGAAGAGGGTGGTGATGCGGTGGTGACACAGCACAGACTGGCCAAACTACGAAGAGGCTCTGGTAGTATTTACAATGAAGACTGATGTAAAGGTAGTTAAAAAAACCTCACAAAAACAGATTTGGCGATCTTTATTGAAGACGCAGTTCAGCGATAATGGCCACAGCCATTTATTTATGGCGGGAAATGGGACAGGGGGTAAGGTATATAGTTTGTACTTTAAATTTTCCAAATATATTTTCATATATACACAGCAGTGTGCCGGTAAATATTTGACAACAGGCTGTCTGAGAAAATAAAAAAATAAAAACCCCGGTTTGTAGGGTTTGCCAATTTGCAGGGTGTAAACACTCCCACTAAAGCCAAGCTACCCTCATGACTGAGTACAGAGGTGGGAAGGGACGGGCAGGAGCACGTGTTGTATGGTATTGTCACCATGCAGACTCGATACTGTGAGTGACCTAAAGAACAAGGCTAATAGCAAAATATTATAAAATAATTAGGAAGCAAGGAGTGCTGAGTATTTATTACCTTTGTTTTTAATATAATTTAATTTTTAAATAATGATTATGTTCTAAGAACTGGCTCACAAAATTCCTGGGAATTTAACCATCAGCAGTACTTGCAAGCCATTGTGGGCTTACTCTAACACACTACTGCATCTGTGTGGGTATGTGTGCATAAATATATTTACATCTACATATATACATCTATATTTATGTCAACCCATAGACACTGGTGGTATTTAGTGTGGGAAACATTAATACAGACCATAAGTTATTTAATGAAGGGATATTTTCTCCACAAGTTCGTTGGACTCCAATTTGCAAATCAAGCGTACATCCAATTCCTATTACATTGCTACACCCACATTGGGCCTGCAATCGTCAGGGACTCCTCACATAAATGTTTAATGCTGCTGTGACTGAACTTTTTTTAAGCTTCAGATTCCACTGTGAGTCTGGGTATGAATGAATAATACCATCCACTGTATTTACAATAAAATTTGGTATCACATCTGGAATACAACACAACATAAATTCTAGACCAAGATTTTTACATTACTTAAGTGAATAAACTTCCCCTCAATATACATTTTCTGATGAAAAGTTTCAGTTTTTGAGAGCTTTCACATATTCAAAATATCTGTAAGGTTTCATTCTAGTATTAATTATTTGAAGTACAACAAGATGTCGCTTTCTAGTAACATGAGGCATTCTTTGGGTCTCATTCATCTCATTTTCAAAAATGGTGTAAGACTTTGAAAGGGTGGGTGGAGACTTCTGGACATCAGGATGTTGAAAGAGCTTTCACCCTCGTGTGAATTCTCTGATGTTTCGTCAGTACTGACCTCTGACTAAAGGTTTTCCCACATCCGTTACACTCATAGGGTTTCTCTCCTGTGTGAGTTCTCTGATGTTTAGTGAGAGCTGATTTTTCACAGAAGGTTTTCCCACACTCATTACATTTATAGGGTTTCTCCCCTGTGTGAGTTCTTTGATGTACAATGAGGTTTGACTTCACACAGAAGGATTTCCCACATTCATTACATATAAAGGGTTTCTCTCCTGTGTGTGTTCTCTGATGTACAGTTAGGGCTGACCTGTGGCAGAAGGATTTCCCACACGTATTACATTCATACGGTTTTTCCCCGGTGTGCGTTCTCTGATGTTCTGTGAGGTTTGACTTTACGCAGAACGTTTTTCCACACTGCTTACATGCATAGGGTTTTTCTCCTGTATGTGTTCGCTGATGGTTGGTAAGGTGTGGTTTCTGACAAAACGATTTCCCACATTCAGTACATTCATAGGGTTTCTCTCCTGTGTGTGTTCTTTGATGCTGAGTGAGGTTTGACTTCTCCCAGAATGTTTTCCCACATTCACCACATTCAAAGGTTTTTTCTCCTGAGTGAGCTCTTCGAAGTTGGGTGAGATGGGACTTCTTGCTGAAGTTATTCCTATTTTCATGGTGCTCATAAGGTTTTTTGCCCATGTGTACTATCTGATGTTTAAAGAGGGATGACTTTTCCCACGTTTTATGACTCACTTTATATTCGTGGGGAATCTTTCTTGCATAGGTTCCCTGATGGATAATGAAAGTTGAGTCATCACAGAAGGTTTGCCCATATTCGTCATATTCATAAGGAGTCTCCCCTGTAAGAGTTCTCTGGTGTCCCAATCTTAAATCGGTATAGAAGGACTTCCCACAAAGACTGCATTCATATGGCTCCATCTCCAAATGAGTTCTCTGAGATAAACTGAGTTCTAAACTGTGGATGAAGGTTCTTCCACATGCATTGTATTTACAGAGCGTCTCTCCTATCTGTATTTTCTTGTTTGTGAAAAATGCCGCTTCCTCATGGAAGGCTTGTCCATTTTTATTATACTCAGAAGGCTGATCAAAAATTGGCTGACTGAGATCATGACTATGATGGAGCACATTCCTTTTTTGATTATATTTATAAGATTTCCCTCCAGGAGGAGTTTTCTCATGCCTGATGTCAAGGAGCAATTTCTCATATACATTAAACTCATCAGGCTTCTTTCCAGAATAGCTCTTTCTACTAATAATTAAGCCTGAAATATTTTTCAAACTCATTTCACACGAGTCACATATCTTATATGGAAAATTTCTTGAAGGAACAGAATCTGTGCCCAGATTGAAAGTTTTTCTTACTCTAGCACCACTATCTATATTTAATGTTTTGTTGGCGGTAAAATCAAGTTGCCAAAAATGTTCGTCTTCGTTGTCCTGGCTGCTCTCTATCAGGTCATCAACTTTCCAGTCTTCTAGAAATGAGAAAAATAACCACATCTTATGAATCCTAGTACATTTCTAATGGAAACGAACTCACACAAACGCCCTTTTATCTAGTTGATACTTTTGTCTTAGGCTCGTTTTCCTGGTGTGAACTAAATCCAAGCATACGTTTTTTATCCTTCTGCTTTCACTGGAAAATAAAGACACGCGACAGTGGAAACAGGGAAGGAACCTGGCAATGACATTTAACATTTTATTATTTTTTAATTGTTTTTTAAGTTTTATTTATTTTGAGAAAGCGAGCGAACAAGCAAGCATGAGCAGGGGAGGGGCAGAGAGAGAGAGGGGGAGAGAGAATCCCAAGCAGGCTCTGCACTGACAGTGCAGAACCCGATGCATGGCTCGAACTCACAAACCATGGGTGAGATCATGACCTGAGCCGAAATCAGGAGTTGGACGCTTAACCGGCTAAGCTGCCCAGGTGCCCTGACATTTAACATTTTAAACACGTAACCTTCAAAACTGGACAGGAAAGGGTGAAAATTCAAAGCACAGGGAGCCAGGAGTGGCTGATTCAGGGGAACTCAGAGAATGGGGTCAGCCCGACAGAGACACTGAACACTGCATAAAGTGACAGTGGAGATTAGCGGACAGGGCTTTCAGAGGATGAACTATGTTTGGTGGAGACAGAACAGTCCAGTCCTAAATCCCCTCAGACACAGATTTCTGGGGCAGGATTCCTGCTGGAGCATATCTTCTATCGATGCACCAACACCAACTTCCTCAGGTTCCACCAGGAGGTCCTACAGCCCAGAATCTTGTTTTTCTTTTGACTTATTTCACAAGAAATAATTATTTTTTTAAAAAAAGCTGTAAGAAGCAGGCTGGAAGTGAAATAAACTCAAGACACGGTGAGCAAGGGCTGGAGATTTTCTGAGAGGTGTCCATTTAGGAAGCAGGAAATGTAGAGAATTGGATGAGTTCAACAAGGGAGGGTTTTTTGTTTTGTTTTGTTTTTTAGTAACAAATAAACTACAAATAGACTGTTTGAAAAACACGGCCGAGGAAGATTTCCGAGGCAGATCATGACTGATATCCTCACATCCTCACAGCCCGACCTCGAACTACGGTAGGATCCTCGCCTGTGTGCGTGTGGCCATTCCTTTTTTCCCCTCCGTTTGATAGATCAGCATCAGAAGACATTTCTGAAAGCACCTATTTCCTCATGTTTTGAAGGACACTGCTTCACCTCAGACTCTCATTCTCTACCTAGCTGTGATTCACAACACCACAAATATCCAGTAGGAAATACAAAACAGATGAGGGGCGGGCCATCTCTGCAAAGGAACAGGTTCATTTTGTTTTCCCACAGCTGTTAATGAATCTGTCCTGACCGGCAAGTCACACGATTACTCACCCCAGTCTGCTGGCTTACTTCTCCCCAAAACATTCTGTTTCTGAGGCAATGCTGATCTTTAAGTCTGCTTTTATATCTAAGCTTATCTTTCACATCAAGGTTTTCTGCCTTTACACCTAGCCTCACCTGTGGCTTTTACCTACTTGTGAGACTTCCTTATGGAAGGATCACTCCTCTACACGGTTCTGAGACCTTCCGCAAACTTTATCGTACAAATTCTTGGCTGTGCTTCACTGCTGCTACCCAATGCAACAATGTTCATTCGTGTGAAAAAAAGTCTAATGCCGTCCTGAGCCCACTGCTCCAAGGACCGACTGATAACAGTTACTACACTGCAAAAACAAATTAAAAGTAAGTGTGCAGGCCGCCCCGTCACAAGTCCATTAACAGGACTTCTGTGCGGCTCCAGCTGGGCCTCTCATAAACTGCTCACTCCCAGAGACACATCTTTCACCTGGCCAGCTGCGCTCCAGCCCCCTTCTTCCTGGAACCTGGACATCTTCCAGGAAATGCTGCTTTCTTTAATTGAAAACAACCACAAAAATAACAAGCAAAGAATGAACGCCAACGAGCACCGCGACACCCCTTCCACCTCCAGCCTTTAGTCGCTGTCTTCAGAACAAGTTTACTGCCTGTGAAATTCACCATAGTGTAAGGAAAGTCCTTCGCTCCATGCTACACCTTTGTGAAGACCGCAGTCTGGCTCTTGGCGGGTGTTACCAAAATCCTGCTTCCTCTGACCTCACTAAAGAGGCAGAATATGAATGACTCTTAAAAGGAATGTGAATGTGAATCATTTCCAAACTGTTCCTGACGGGCTGGTATACATGAGGACCAAACGGCAATGTGCATTTAGGAGAAGTACCACAGAATGCATTCTGAATCGATGAAAAAGAATGATCTCTTCCAAACGTGGCTCCACAGTTAATCAACAAAGTAATTAGTAAACTGTCAGAATTAGGAAAATAAAGGGCTTTCTCTTTGGGACAACAAAATCTCAATAAAGAAAGAAACCCTAAACAAGGGTGCTATGATTAGATCTGAGTTTTGGGGATACGGCCAATCGTGGGTGAGGGTCATAAAATATGGGCCACTTAAGTGATAGGAAAAAAAACTTGAGTTCTAACTTAAAATAAGTGAAATAATAACGAGCCATCACAGTGTACCGTGCAATGTCTAAAGAATTCACATGGACACTATTAAGTATCTGAAAAGGCAAAGTAAACAAGAATAAAGGTTGTAAATAAGACAAAGCATTTATAAGTGAAATTTAAGATATAGGAAAGTATGGGGTTTGGTATAAATTCTGAAGAGCAGAGAGAAAGAAATGACATAGGCAGCATAGGACCACACTGCAATAGTCAGTGAAAACAGACTTCAATTTTAATTTTATTTTTTAATAACTAGCAACTTTTCCAGGCTAGTGAAAGATAAATTGGATGCTTTAGGTAAGAAAACAAAAACCAGTTAGTAATTAGATCGAGCCAGGAATGAGAGAACACAGATGCAGTTCTGGTTTTGAGTGGGATCAGTGAGAAACCGAAGAGGCAAGAAGACGGTTCTGGAAGGCAAACAACCCAGGAACATGAGGAGACCAGCAACAGGGGAAAACGGGTTTAGCGCGCTGGTGCCGGAGCTGCCAGTGAAGGTAGAAATACAATGGCAGACTGTTCCCTGTTGGATTCCTGGGAAACCAGGCTCCAGGGTTTTCCTGTCACTCAGGCTGTTCCTTCTCCAGCTCCTCTCACGATGCGATTTAACGGACTGTAAACCACTTGTAGAAGTGGAACAGTTCCAGGGCCACTGCTTTTACTTGGAAACAACCACTCTCTAGAAAAGGAGTCTGCTGGCTGAGCGGGGTCCTTGATCAATGAATGCTTTTTACATCTTTAGAGGGAAAGATAAAAGAAGCAGTAGGGAGGAGTGGAAAGGAAGAAGAGAGGCGAGAGAAGAGGAACCAGGAAGGAGGAGGAGCAGGAGGAGGGGGAGGAGGAGGAGCAAGAACAGGAGGAGAAGGGGGAGCAGGAGGAGGAGCAGGAGGAGGAGGAGGAGGAGCAGGAGGAGGAGGAGGAGCAGGAGGAGGGGGAGGAGGAGGAGGAGGGGGAGGAGGGGGAGGAGGGGGAGGAGGAGGGGGAGGAGGGGAGGAGGAGGGGGAGGAGGGGGAGGAGGGGGAGGAGGGGGAGAAGCAGGGGGAGGAGGAGAAGCAGGAGGAGGGGGAGAAGCAGGAGGAGGAGGAGGAGCAGGAGGATGAGGAGGAGCAGGAGGATGAGGAAGAGGAGGAGGAAGAGGGGAAGGAAGAGGAGAAGGAGGAGGAGGAGGAGGAGAAGGAGAACAAGCAGGAGGAGGAGGAGCTGCTGCTGGAGGAGCAGGAGGAGGAGGAGCAGGAGGAGCAGCAGCAGGAGGAAGAGGAGGAGGAGCAGGAGGAAGAGGAGGAGGAGGAGCACGAGCCACCACTGGAGGAGAAGGAGGAGGGGGAGGAGGAGAGCAAGCAGGAGGAGGAGGAAGAGCGGGAAGAGGAACAGGAGGAGCAGCCGCCACCGCCCAGACCACATGTGACCCATGGAACCTAAAATACGTGCTATGGTCTTTACATAAAAGTCCGCCAACCTCCGATCTAGAAGCTCTCTCCCAGCCTCGTGCCTTCCCCGCGACCCACAGCTGACGACTCTCGCGTGGGCACTTCTGGCTCTGGCCTCAACCACATCCAGCACACGCGCATACATCCATACTCTTGTTCAACACACAACTGGATTCTAGCAGCTCTCTGGAGCTTCTTGTGTCCAAATTTAAACATGTCGTGATTCCCCTATAATCTCCAACGTCTCTCTCAGTAAAGGGCACCCTCGTTGGCCCAGTTGCTTGAGACGGAGCAGTGGAGTCAGGCTGGACTCCTCTCTCTTCCACGCTCTCATCCTCGAGATACGCGTACAAATCTCCTGCTCCTCAGCACTTCCAGTATCGCCTTAGCTGCTATCCTCTCCCCTCTGGAGATCAGAATAGTCTCCTAAATGATATTCTTTCCTTGCCCGCGCCCAAGCACCATCTAACCACCACAGTGTATTTACTGCATAAACAATAAATCACATCTGATGACTTAATCTGACTTACATTTACTCAAAAAAAAAAAAAAAAAACACAAGGTTTTCTCATATCACTCAAAATAAAATTACCAAGGGCCTGGGGTGCCTGGGTGGCTCAGTTGGTTAGGCGTCCGACTTCGGCTCAGGTCATGATCTCGCGGTCTCTGAGTCTGAGCCCTGCGTCGGGCTCTGTGCTGACAACTTGGAGCCTGGAGCCTGTTTCAGATTCTGTGTCTCCCTCTCTTTCTGACCCTCCCCCGTTCATGCTCTGTCGTTCTCTGCCTCAATAATAAATAAATGTTAAAAAAAAAAAATTTTTTTAATAAAAAAAAAAAAAACGACCAAGGGCCACACTACCTCTACGACATCATCTCCTACCAATCTTGCCCACACCTACTCACCTCCAGCCACAATGGCCCCCTTGCCATTCTTCAAACACTCTTAAACACAGCTGAGAAGTTTAGCACCTGATGTTCCCTGTGCCTGGAACAGCTCACACTTTCACTTCATTAGAGTCTCATCTCTATTGTGGACCTCATCGAAAGGTTTTCTCTGATGTCCTTACCAAATAGCACATGCCATCATTCTCCCTCCCCATCACAAACTGTATGTATGTAGTCACAAGCATGCACGCGTGCGTACACACACAGGCTCCTTGTCCTTCACTGTAATATGTGCTCCATGATAAAAGGGATGTTATTCTTTTAATTACCTGAAAACACAACCAGGTCATAGTGGGTGCCCACCACATGTTTGTTAAACAAATATCTACAAGTACAGCAGGAATACACACGAAGTAACACAAGGCGTCCAAAGAGAATAAAACAATTTTAAAAGATAAACTAACCAAGAAAAATTATCTGAGATGAAACCAACTAAGTTTGCATCGTGGGCACAAGTAAATCACTCAAAAATGTTGAAGGACAAGGAAAGCATTTATGAGTGGAAGTGACATATGGAGGAGTATGATTAAGGTAATAGGGGGATGTGGGCCAACCGTCCTTACTCACTTCCAAAGCTCTAAGACTAAAAAAAGACATTTTTTAAGCATATTTATTTTGAAAGAGAGAGAGAGGGAGGGTGCAGGGGAGGGGAAGAGAGAGAGAGAGAGAGAAAGAGAGAGAATCCCAAGCAGGCTCCACACTGTCAGCACAGAGCCCAACACAGGGCTCAATCTCATAGACCACAGGATCATGACCTGAGCCAAAATTAGGAGTTGGATGGCTCAACTGACTGAGCCACCCAGGCGCCCCTAAAAAAAAGAAATTTCTGAAGAATGATTTCAAAAGTGATAAACCCTAAACCAATGGCCTAAGATCTCATCCCCCAGCCTTCCATCTGCCCATGAATTCACTAACTCACCTTGGTGGCAGTGGCTTGGGAATCCTGCCTCTAATATCCAGGGCTCCTCTCCTTGCTCTATCTTGAAGACCACTTCTGGCTTAGCAAAGCAATATCCTGTTAAGAAAAAACAATACAAGACTGGTTAAAGAGCCTGGCTTCAGGAACTCTGAAAGGTACAGCTTTGGGAGCTACCCAGATCTCAACCCCTGAGAAAACAGCATTTTTTACAGGGGCCAGAGAGAGACGGGTCATCTCATGGCCCTGAATCTCGAGTTTCAAATCAGAAAATTCCACAGGCAATTCATATGTTTCAACAACCAGAAATGTACCGGTAGTCAGGCACAAGGGAAAAAAAATTCTTACCTACTGAGACAAGGTGGCTGTAATTTTCTAGAATCACATCTCTGTATAGTATCTTCTGAGCAGGATCCAGCAGATACCACTCTTCTTGAGTGAAGTCCACACATACATCTTTGAATGACACTTGTTCCTGTAATGGTATATTCCTTTTCTATATGAAAGTGTCAGAACTACAGGACACGGAAGAGATTTAAAAGAGCTTATCTCTTTCGGATTCACTAAAAATTGACATACGGGACGCCTTCTTTTGTGCTATACTATGTAGGATAAAAGAAGTATCTTGCACAAACTGAGTTTCCACTAAGGCCTGGAACTGTTCCCCTTGCTGCAAATACTGCTGATGAAAACATCGTTCCTGTGCTTAACGCGCTTACGATCTGAAGAGTAGACGCATACGTTAACCTTTACTAAATTACACACTGCAGGAGCCAAGAGTGTGCACACAGTACACTGGGAAGGAAGGCAAACCAAGAAAAAGTTAGCTCTTTAATATTATCATTTACGTGACAGAAGAAATAGGTAATAAAATAGAGCAGACCACGAGGAGACCCAGATATTGGAATTAATAAACAAGAACTTTAAAACGAATTATGATTAATATGGCTAATAAAACAGAGGAAAACACGAACAAAATAAAGGAACAGAGGAGATAAGTTGACAGATACGTGGTATGGGTGCCGTGCAGAGAAGTAATAGAGCAGGCCGGAGACTGCTAGCCCCTGAAAGGTCCGCTGTGAGGCGCCCTTGACTGGCACCTGGGAACTTGGACTTCAGGAGACTCACGGTGCCCTAATAAGAATGGTTTGCTGAGCCTAAACTGTGTGTAAGCAATATGCTTTATGCACACATGTGCATTCCTTCTGGTCTCGAAGTTTCTGTGCTAAGCAGAGAGTACCGATGCCATCAGCTCCTGGTCTCTGAGCACTGAGTCTCCTGACCTCCCGGGCAGACATTTCCCATTTGCTGTCACATCTCACTGCTGGGGCACTGACGGGCGTCTCGGGCGTCTCGGGGGAAGACTCTTAGAAGTCTGCTCCTGGCTTCCTCTCAACTCTGCTCCACGTGCCTTTTCCCTTCCCTGATTCTGCTTTGTACGCCTGCCCGTTAAGGAGTCAGAGCCATAAGAAGGACTACCCGCTGAGTCACTGAACCTGGGGATGGTCTCCGGGCCCTCGGATACATGTGTCTACAGACACACAACGTACACACATCCGAACACAGATCAAACGGGCACTTTAGAGCTAAGCAACACAGCATCGGAATTAACTCATTACCTGGATTCAAGTCCTCACAGAGAACATACACATGCATCTATCAAAAGAGTATCAAAATATGTACCTCAAAACTGACAGAACTGAACGGAGAAATACACAAATTTACACTCATAGTTGGGAGACTTCGACACCCCTCCGTC
The DNA here is from genome assembly GCF_027475565.1 of Acinonyx jubatus. Classification (NCBI taxonomy): domain Eukaryota; kingdom Metazoa; phylum Chordata; class Mammalia; order Carnivora; family Felidae; genus Acinonyx; species Acinonyx jubatus. The sequence continues at coordinate 10,379,888 of NC_069393.1, read as the reverse complement.
AATACTGACAGATCAAGGAGGCAGAAATCAGTTAAGTACATAAATGACCTGAACAGCACTATCTATCAACATGATCTAATTGACAGTTATAGAATACTCCATCCAAAATAGTAAAACACACACTTTATCATTCTATTTTAGCTCACATGGAACCTTCACCAAGATAAAGCATAGTCTTGGCCACAAAACACACCGTAACAAATTTAAAACAACAGCTATGATACAAAATACGTTCTCAGACTACAATGGAATTAAATAGAAATCAATAATCATGAGATAGCTGTCTGTGCTGACAGACAGCTCAGAGCCTGGAGCCTGCTTTGTATTGTGTCTTCATCTCTCTGCCCCTCCTCTGCTCATCTCTCTCTCTCTCTCCCCCAAAAATAAATAAACATCCAAAAAAAAACAGAAAGAAAAATTTTAAATCAGTAACCTAAGTTTCCATCTTAGTAAACTATAGAAGAAAGGCAAATTAAGCCAAAAGCAAGCAAAATAAAGGAAGCATTAGAATAAATCAATGAAATTGAAACCATGAAAAAAAAAAATCAATGAAACCAACAACTGCTTTGAAAGACCAATAAAATTAATAAACTTCCAGAAAACCTAACCAAGAAAAAAAGAAAAGAAACAATTATGAATCTCAGAAATGATCGGTCAATACTGATCCTAATGACATTAAAATAATAAGAGAATACCACAAACAATTCTATTCCTGAAAAATTAGATGAAATGGACAAATTCCTTAAAAGACACGGCTACCATTTCCTACAAAAAAATAAATAGCCTGAATAGATCTATATCTGTTAAAAAAAAAAAAACTTGAATTAGGGGCACCTGGGTGGCTCAGTCGGTTAGGCGTCCAACTTCAGCTCAGGTCATGATCACATGCTCCGTGGTTCGAGCCCTGCATCAGGCTGTGTGCTGACAGCTCAGAGCCTGGAACCTACTTTGGATTCTGTGTCTCCCTCTCTCTCTGCCCCTCCCCCACTCACTCGGTGAAAAATGAAAAAACCTTAAAAAATATTTTTAATAAAATAAATTTTTAAAAACTTGAATAAATAATCAAATCACTCCCATAATAGAAAGCACAAAGCCCAAATGGTGTCACTGATGAATTCTATTAAACGTTTAAGGAAAAAATACCAATTCTTCACAATCTCCTCCAGTACACAACACTTGCAAATTCATATTATGAGGCCAGCAGTATCCTAATACCAAAACCAGATAAAGACATGAGAAACTAAAGACCAATATCTCCCATTAACATAGACACAAAAATCCTGAAATATTGGCAAATCAAATCTGACAATGTATAAGATGTATTTTAAACCACGACCGGGTGGAGTTTATTCCAGGTATGGAAGGCTAGATCAATGTTTTAAAAAAAAAAAAAAATCAATGAATACAATCTAGTACGTCAACAGGCCAAGAAGAAAATTTACATGATCCAATCAATTGATGAAGAAAAAGCATTTGCCAAAATCTAACAGCATTCATGATGAAAATTCCCAGCAAACTAGGAATAGGGGGATCTTTCTCAGCTTGATAAAGACCATCTACAAAAATCTTACAGCAATATCACAGTTAATGTTAAGAGACTGGACACTTTTCCTCTAAGGGCAGGAATAGGGCAAGGATGTCTTGTCTCAATATTCCTATTCAACTCTGTGTTGGAAGCACTCACTAGTGCAGTAAGACCCAAAAGAAACCAAAAGAAAAAAATATATATATATATACATACATATATATATATACATACATACATACATACATACATGCATGATTGGCTCTCTATTCTCCTCCACTGATCTATGTGTTTATTTTTGTGCCAGTACCATACTGTTTCAATTACTGTAGCTCTTTGTAGTCTATCTGGAAATCTGGGATTGTGATACCTCCAGCTTTGCTTTTCTTTCCCAAGATGGTTTTGGCTATTCGAAGTAGAACAGAACAGACAGCCCAGAAATAAACCCACAGTTATATAGTCGATTAGTCTTCAACAAAGGAGGCAAGAATATACAATGGGAAAAAGACAGTCTCTTTAACAAACGCTGCTGGGAAAAAGCTACATGCAAAAAAAATGAAACTGGACCATTTCTTACACCATACACGAAAGAGATTAAAAACCTAAATGTGAGACCTGAAACCGGAAGAAAACATAGGCTAATTTCTTTGACATCATCTGTAGAACCATTTTTCTAGATATGTCTCCTCAGGCAAGGGAAACAAAAGCAAAATTAAACTACTGGGACTACGCCAAAACAAAAAAGCTTCTGCACAGCAAAGGAATCCATCAATAAAACAAAAATAAAACCTTGGAAGAAGATATCTGCAAATGATATATCTGTTAAGGATCTGATTTCCAAAATACATAACTTATACAACTCAGCACAGAAAAAAACAAGCTGATTAAAAACTGGATGGAGGACCTGAATAAACATTTCTCCAAGGAAGACATATAGATGGTCAAGAGACACATGAAGAGATGCTCAACATCACTCATCATCAGGGAAACTCAAATCAAAACCACGAGAAGCACTTTACAACTGTCAGAATGGCTAGACTCAAAAAAGAAATGACAGGAGTTGGTGAGAATGTGAAAAAGGAGCCCTCATATACTGATGGGGGGGATATTAGGGGATAGGGGTGCAGCCACTATGGAAAACAATATAAACTTTCCTCCAAAAAAAAAAAAAATAGCACTACCATATGATCGAGTAATTCCATAACTTAGTATTTACTCAAAGAAAATGAAAACACTGAATTGAAAAGATATATGCACCTCTATGTTTATATATAAATGTAACATTATTTACAATAGACAAAATATGGAGGCAAGCCAAGAGTGCATCGACAAATGGATAAAGAAGATGTGGTACACACACACACACGCACACACACACACACACACACACACACACACACGCAATGGACTATTACTCGGCCATAAAAAGAATGAAATCTTGACATCTGCAACAACATGGATAGATGTAGAGACTACAGGGCTAGGTGAAAGAAGTCAAAGAAAGACAACTACCATATGGAATTTAAGAAACAAAAGAGACACAAAAAGAGACTCTTAAATATAGAGAACAAACTGGTTATTGCCAGAGGGGAGGTGGGTGGGGGAAAGAGATGAGATCACTGGGATCAAAGCAAAAATAAAACTCTCTATTTGAAGTCAATAGGAGTGTCTATATAGAAAACCTCAAGAAATCTATAAAAAGAAAGAAAAAACCAACTGGAAGTAATAAGCAAATACAACAACATCACAGGATAAAAGTCAATATTAAAACGTCAACTGTTTTCCTATATCCAAATAAAGAACTGGAATTCCACAGGGCACCTGGGTGGCTCAGTCAGTTCAGCGTCTCACCTGATTTTGCCTCAGGTCATGGTCTCACAGTATGTGGGATCAAGCCATGGTTGGGCCCTTAGCTGACAGTGTGGAGCCCACTTGGAAATCTCTCTCCTTCTCTCTGCCTCTCTCCCTGACTCGTTCTCTCTCACTTTAAATAAATAAATAAACACAAATAAAATGAAGAATTGGAATTCCAAATTTTCAAATGAATGAAAAAATACCATTTATAATAGTGCCAAAAAAAAAGGTACTCAAGTATAAATATAACACAATTATCTACAGGTGTTTGCAGAAAAACACAACTGATGGAAGAAATCAAAGATCTAAATAAATGGAGAAATGTTCCATATTCATCAATAGGAAGACTCAATATGGCTAAGATACCAATTTTTCCAACTTAATCTATCAATTCAATGTGACTCAAATAAAAACCCCAGCTATTTTGGGGCACCTGGATGGCTCAGTCAGTTGAGTGTCTGACTCCTGATTTTGGCTCAGGTCATGATCCCAAGGCCACAAGATCGAGCCCCAAGCCCTGCTTGGGATTCTCTCTCTCCCTCTCTCTCTATCACTCTGCCCCTCTCTCCAGCTCACACACTATCTCTAAAATAAAACTTTAGGGGCGCCTGGGTGGCTCAGTCGGTTAAGCGGCCGACTTCAGCTCAGGTCACGATCTCACGGTCCGTGAGTTCGAGCCTCGCGTCGGGCTCTGGGCTGATGGCTCAGAGCCTGGAGCCTGCTTCCGATTCTGTGTCTCCCTCTCTCTCTGCCCCTCCCCCGTTCATGCTCTGTCTCTGTCTCAAAAATAAATAAAACATTAAAAAAAAAATTAAAAAAAATAAATAGAATAAAACTAAAAAAATAATAAAATTAAAAATTAAAAAAAAACAGCTATTTTGCAGATACTAACAAAATGACTCTGAAGCTTATATAGAAAGGCCAAAGATCTAGAACAGCCAACACAATGTGGAAGAAGAAAAATGAGAATTCACATCAACTGATCTCCAGGTGTAGTATAAAGCTACAAGTATCCACAACAGTATGTTATTGCTGAAAGAGACACACAGGTCAATGGAACAAATAAGAGGGTCCAGGATTAGCTTTACCAAAATACAGTCAAATAATTTTTGACAAAGGAACAAAGGCAATAAAAGAAGAAAAGATACTCTCAACAAATGGTGGTGGACAACTGGATACCCATGCAAAAGAAATGAACCTAGACAGAGACCCTACACCTTACACAAATATTAACTAAAGATGAATCAGAGATCTAAATGGAAGATGCAAAACCTTCTAGAAGAAAATACAGAACACAGGATATAAGAGAAAAATCTCTGTGCCCCTGGATTTGGTGATGAGCTTTTAGATACAAGAGAAAAAGCACATCCCATGACAGGGGGTTGTGGGGGAGGGCAGGAAACATGGGCTGGGTGTTATTAAAAACAAAATCTGCTCGGCAAAAGGCATTTTCTAAGAAAATGAAAGGACAAGGCACAGACTAGGAGAAAATATTTGCAACACATATATCTACTAAAGGATTTGTATCCAAAAAATACAAAAGAACTCTTAAAGCTCAGTAAGAAAACAAATGACCCATTGAAAAATGGGCAAAAGATGTGAACAAACATATCACCAAAGACATAACGATAGCAAATAAACATATGAACAAATGTTCAATATCACCTGTTAGTAGGAAAATGCAAATTAAAACAAAAATAAGAGGTGCCTGGGTGGTTCAGTCGGTTAAGCATCTGAGTCTTGATTTCGGCTTTGGTCCAATCTCACAGTTGGGGAGATTGAGCTCCGCATCGAGCTCTGAGCTGCCAGCACACAGCCTGCTTGGGATTCTCTCTCTGGCCCTCCCCTGCTCGCATGCATGCACTCTCTCTTTCTCTCTCTCTCAAAATAAATAAATAAACATTTTTCAAAAAACCACACAAAAATGAGATGTCATGACACATTAGAATGGTTAAATCCAAAATAATGACAATACCAATTTCAGGTCCAGATGCAGAACAACAAGGATTCTGATTTGTAATTGGTAGGAATGGAGACGGATACAGCACCTTTGTAAAAATGGTTTGGCAGTTTCTTGCAAAGCTAAACATACATTATATAATTGGCCCGGCAATTTCACACCCTAGCATCTGAAACCTTATGTCTCCTTAAAACCTACACATGAGGGGCGCCTGGGTGGCTCAGTCGGATGAGCGTCCGACTTGGGCTCAGGTCATGATCTCGTGGTCCGTGAGTTCGAGCCCCGCGTTGGGCTCTGTGCTGACAGCTCAGAGCCTAGAGCCTGCTTCGGATTCTGTGTCTCCCTCTCTCTCTGCCCCTCCCCCATGCATGCTCTGTCTCTCTGTCTCAAAAATAAATAAAACATTAAAAAAATTAAAAAAAAAATTAAAAAAAAAACCTACACATGAATATTTCTAGCACCTTAATTCATAATGGCCCCAACCTAGAAGAATCAAGAGTCCAGGGGTTAACAACTCTGAAATCATGTACATGTATGCTCAAATTGAACTATCAAGTAAATAAAATCCATTTGATGTTAGCCAGATTCTCACTGTTAGAGTGGGAGACTACAGACAAGCAAGGAGAGAAGGTTAGAATGCTCCATGTGGTAATGATTACAACAGGAGAAAACAGTGTGAACTAATACGTAGCCTACTGTAGATATAGATGGTTGCATACTGAAATATTTATAGACTTGTGTATATGCATGGGTTAGTACACACATGTATTTCCTTGTTCAGTTAGCTGGGAGGGTCTACCAGCAATGATGCACCACTAGCAAAAGGCACACCTAGTCCCTCAGTCTTGGTTTCTAATACTGTGCTCCAATGAAAGGAACAAGAGCTATTTAGGAAAAATAGGGCAGAGACAGAGGGAGACACAGAATCCGAAGCAGGCTCCAGACTCTGAGCTGTCAGCACAGAGCCCGACGCGGGGCTCGAACCCACAAACTGTGAGATCATGACCTGGGCTGAAGTCGGATGCTTAACCAACTGAGCCACGCAGGTGCCCCTGAATTGGCTACTCTTGACGTACTGCCCTCAATATAATTCTTGCCCACTTCTACTTTTTCGTGTTAAAAATATGAATCCTTACAAACTTTAGACAACTCGTTTTAAAACAAAGTGGGAATACACAAACCAAAAAACTCACCTGGGATCTGTTCATTTTCCGCTCTCAGTGAAGGAGGCAGAGCTGAGGGGAACAAGGAAGAAGGAAGTTAGGAGAGACTTGGCCTATCTTGCAGTTCCTGAATTTACCTGCCTACGCAACAGCTCCACATACAAGATACTTACGTGTCCATGTGTGGCTCCGATATATGTTGAGCTTAGACATGATACTTTTCACTGAGTGAATGTAAACATTTGTTTCTTATTGATTTATTACCAATTTAGGTTCTGTGACACAGAAAAATTAAAAACATGAGAAGATGAGTTTAACATAGAACAGTAACCTAAAGGAGGAAACACTATGGGTTTGTCAAAAAAATTGATGTGGTGGGGAAAAATTAAAAACCTCAAGCCACATTGTTAATATTTTCCTGTTAACACCATTAATCCCTTGAGGTCAGAGAATCCAAGAAACCTCTGGAAAAAAGAGATGGGACTGTTTAAGGCAACGTAAAAAATGTTTAATGTTTGTTCTAACCTGCTTACAACTTTCAAAAGGTCTTTTGGTAACAAACTATCTTTGACTTCACAGTGGCACAATGGGCAGTGGCCCAGCCATCGGCAGACCTAACTTTTCACCGTGCTTCTGGTACTAACAAACTGCATAATCTCAGTCAGTCAGCTCCTCAGGCTCAATTTTTGCCTTCTCACTTTTCAAATACGGTCAAAACAGACAACCCTACAAGAGACTTGCCTGCACTACCATTCTGTACGCCTGTAAGGTCAGGAAAGCGGGAACCTCGGCATCTTTCTAGATGCCATCAACAATGGGACATTGTTCGAGGGCAGCTCGCCTCCGGAAACAGTGAACAGAAAATGAGGGGAGAAGGGAGTGTTCAGAGAGGGGTGATGACAGAACTTCCTTAGCTATGGCTGGTGAACCTTTCATTCCCGACCATGCCCTCACAAACTCTCCAAAGAGGCGACGTTTCCTGTGCAGGCTGTGTGCCCACCCCTCTCAGCTCCAGCTCACCTCGCTCTTCTTAACTCTGTCCCAGACCTTCCACCGTCACACAGCCTTCGATGGCTTCAGGATACAGTCATGCTTATACATAACAAATAACAAATGAATACATAATAAATAATAACTTGGGATCTGGGGAATGTTAGAGCCAGGAAAGGGCCTTGGTGGCTAGCTAGTCCAGCCCCTTCCCTGTTCCATTGCACAAATGAGTTAACTGAGCAATGAAGGCCCTAGAGACTTGTCCACGCTCCAGCCGCACGTATCACACACATAACAAACAAATGCAATAGCAGCTAACAAAATGCGAGTGCTCAGAACAATGCAGTGCGGCAAGGATTCCGGACACCCACACTTTACAGATAAGGAGCCCCAGCCTCACGTCGGCTATTCGGTCAGAGCCCTTCATTTACATCAGAAGCCCTGCCTGGCTCACTCGTTCTCTCCTACGACCGCGCCCCTCCTTAGGTAGCCAGGCGCCTATAAGACGCACGCGCACACGTCACAACGTGAAGCGCGCACGCACGTCGCGCACGCGCGTTCACTCTTTTCCGCAGCCCCACCCCCTCCCCGTGGGCCCAGCGCACACGTCACGCACGCGCACTCCCCACCCGCGGCCGCACGACGGCGCAGCCTGCTTAGCGCTGGAGCTGGACACCTGCGGACCCTGCAAGCCGGAGAGCCCACGTTCCCACGCGGGACCCCGGTCCCTTAATCTGAGACGCCCATGCCCCCCCCCCCCCCCACCCCGCGTCCCTTCCACTCTGCAGGCGCCGCAGAAGCCTGGGGTCCCTCCTATGTCCGCGGGGCCCCTACCCACCACTGGGCACCGCCGCCCCCGCCGGACCCCCGAGCTGCGCGGGGCCCTCTGGGCCCTCGCACCCTCCCTCCGGGGCTCACCCGCAGCTCCCTCGCCGCGTGGACCCGGAAGCCAGGGAAGGTTTCCCACGAGGGGCTGGAGGCCGGGGAAGGACGAGCCGGGAGGAGTAGGCGGGGATGCACATGCGCAGAGGGAGGGAGCGGCGCGGCTGCGGCGGAGACCTGGAGCTCTCTGCTCCTGGCAGCTTGGGCTGGGAAAGTGCCCGTATCCTCCTTAGAAGCGACGTCTCACTCCTAAGTTGTAAAAGCTAGTGGTAGTAGCCAGCGAACAGGGTTTTAGTGAAGCTTGGAGGCATTTGCGTTGTTAAAGCCCTTAGGATGTTGCCTAAATTGTTCAGTACCTCTCTCAGGATTCCCTTTCCCGATATACACCTGCCCACTCCTCGAGAAATCAGCTGGAGCGTAGCTGCCGAGTCTGCTGAGTTCAGAGCTTATCATCTGAGATAATTCACTTCTGCCTGGAGCCAGCATTCTGTCCGTGCCCCCGACGCCTGCAGCAAAGCAGTGCGCCTTCTAGACACAAGCCAAGAGAAGGAAAGGTGTGCATGGATTTCAGTTATAAACGTGGGATCTGTGACCAGCATGGTTATCCTTTGGAATGAAGGAAGAAGCAAGCTAGCAATTCGGTATTCGTGCTAAAAGCCGTTGACGTGTTCTTATACCAAACTCGAAGAAAGCACCCTCTCATCTTCCCGGGACCGTCCCCTATACGCTTCACTCAATTTCCCCCAATGTGAACGTCTTGGAGAACTACGATACTTTCATCAAAACTAAGGAAGTAACTCGGGTGCAATTCTTTTAACTAAACTACAGAGTTTATTCAGATTTCGTCAGTTTTTCCACTAATGTCCTTTTACTGGTCCAGGATCAATCCAACATACCACTGTACAGTCACCATCCGTCACTGTCCCCTCCAATCTGTAAGAGTTTTTTTGATCTTTCACGTCCTTCAGATGGCTGAAGAATAATGGTCAGGTATTGTGAAGAATGTCCCTGAATTTATGTTTGATGTTTTCTCCTGATTAGACTGAGGTTATATACTTGTAGGAAGATTCCCCCTGAGAGGATGTGCCCTACCTACGTATCAGGTAATACAGGATGTAAACATGTGACATACTAACCGTGATTACTTGGTTAAGGTAGTGTCTGACAGGTTTCTCCACTATATGGTTAGGATTTTTCCCTTTTGAGTCTACAGTTAAAAGTGGGTTGGGGGCGCTTTGGTGACTCACTTGGTTAAGTGTCCGACTCTTGGTTTCAGCTCAGGTCATGATCTCACAGGTTGTGAGCTCAAGCCCTGCATCAGGCTCTGCGCTGTCAGGACAAGCCTGCTTGGGATTCTCTCTGTCTGTCTGTCTCTCTCTCTCTCTCTCTCTCTCAAATAAACTTTTAAAAAAGTGAGTTTCTAAGTCCAGTGCACACTCAGGGGCAGAGGAAATAAGCCGTATCTCGAAGTTTTGCTCATATTTTCCAATATTTATTAGTAAATTTGAGGAGAGACCCTCTGAGGCTACACAAGTATACTGTTTGTATTTAGAGTTTTGGCCACTAATTTTAGCTTTCATTGCTGGATCTTGCCTGCAACTTTTACTGCAGTGTTTTAAATGATGACTTTTCTAGTTTACTTCTTCTATATTTATTTATTGAGACTCTTCTGTAAAGCACAAATTTTCGTTTTCCCCATTTATTCCATCGTTTATTTCCGTCAGTACAGGCTCGTAGATATTTATTTTATTCTCAACCATTTTTTCTCAACCCCACCTTTTGCACCCAACTCTGTGATGTGTTTTACATTTTATAATTTTACTCTTTTCAGAATGTCTGCAGAATTATCGAATATGTATCTTCTGGGTGTGGCTTTTTTCACTTGGCAAAATCCATTTAGGACTCATTTGTGCTGTTGCTCTTTTTCTTAAATTGGCTCCTTTCTCTCCACTCTTTCCATTTCATCCAATGCTATCATGTTATTATGTTGCGCAAATTGTCCCAGCTTTGGCATTGAGAGCTATCACACGTTAGCTTTGGGGTCCTTTTAACAAATCCGTGTAACTGTTTTTAAAGCACCTCCTTACCTTTTGACACACAAGGTGCTCCCGGCTCCTTGAATTCTCCCTGTCCAGCCCTAGAATCAGGCCTTTCTCCAAGGAGCCCTGGTTCCTTTTATCGGAGAAATCGAGATCTGAGCTCTAGGTGTGCTCATTGGTGCTGGGTGAAATTGTTTCTAGACACTCTCAGCTGACACAGCTAAGAAATACATGTATGTACTAATCCATGCTAGTAATCTGTTTCACAGTATCCACTGTATCCATCCCAGTATCTGTTTCACAGTATCCACAGTATACATACACGTGACTGCCTACGTGAAAATTAGTAAGCTAACACTGATACCTTTTCGTCTAACTCGGTTCATTCTAGCCTTCCCACCCACCCCTTGCTTATTTTTAACTTCCCAGTTAGACACTGAGACACCTGCCTACCATTATGTACAATATGTTTATTCTTTTTGCCCTAATGTACTTGTAGTTTCAGAATTGCTAACCCCTGTGAGAATTTACCAAACTAGAGTGTTTATGTACATTTCTCTTTGTTTTGAGTCATAATGTATCCAGTCAAAATGTGGCTTTATGGAATTATTTAGGTCAGCTCCTATTTCCCCACTTTTTAAACTCAGGTTGTGTGATAATACATTTGTAAAAACACAATCACTAGGGGGCGCCTGGGTGGCTCAGTCAGTTAAGCATCTGACTTCAGCTCAGATCCTGATCTCCCAGTTCATGAGTTTGAGCCCGAGTCAGGCTCTGTGCTGACAGCTCAGAGCCTGGAGCCTGCCCCAGATTTCTGTGTTTTCGTCTCTCACCCCTCCCCTGTTCATGTGCGCTCTCTCTCTCTTTCAAAAATAAATTTAAAAACATTTTTAAAAATTTTTTTAAAAAGATTTATTCCTGTGGTAGTGTGGGCACTAGTTCATTCCTCTTTTTAGTACTGAACAGTATTCCATTTATAGATGATCCACAGTTTATTCACCTATTGAAGGATAGCTGAGCTGTTACCTGTTTTGGTGATAATGAATAGATAAGTATAAACATTTGTGTTGATACTTTTGTGTTTGACATAGTTTGCAATTCACTTGGGTAAATACGCAGGAGTGAGATTACCAGATTGTATGGTAAGTATATGTTTAAATTTATAAGAAATTCTAAAACTTTTCCAAAATGTTTGTATGATTTTCATTCCCACCACCAATGTGTGAGAGTTCCTGTCTCTCAAAGTCCACAGCGGTGGCATTTTGTATTTTCAGTGTTTGTTTTGTTTTTCTATTCTAGTAGGGATGTGAAGGCCTTATGGCAGCTTAAATTTGCATTTCCTTATAAACTAATGTACATGTTTTCACATGCTTAGGTGCTAGCCATGAATCTTCCTTAGGAACTTGTGACATCTTTTGCCCATTTGGTTTTCTAATGAGTTTTAATAGACTTTTTAAAATGTTGGTTTATTTTTGAGAGAGAGAATGAGTGCGAGCAGGGGAGGGGCAAAAAGAGAGAGGGGGGCGGAGGATCCGAAGAGGGCTCTATGCTGACAGCAGCGAGCCTGATGCAGGGCTCCAACTCACAAACCATTAGATTGTGACCTGAGCCAAAGTTGGACGCTCAACCGACTGAGGCACCCAGGTGCCCCTTTTGTCCATTTTTAAAAAATTATTCTTTGTTTTTATTATTTTAGAGAGAGAGAGAGAGAGCACAAGCTGGGGAGAGGGGCAGAGAGAGAGAGAGACAGAGAGACAGAGAAAATCAATCAGACTCTATGCTTGGCACAGTGTCCAAACTGGGGCTCAATCCCACAACCCTGGGATTACAGTTTACTGACAGAACCACCCAGACTCCCCCTGCCTTTTGTCTGTATTAAAGATGAATTGTTTATTTTATTTTTGTTTTCAATAACTCTTTATTCTGATACAAATGCTTTGTCAGAAATGTGACTTGCCCATATTTTTTTTTAACCAGTGCGTGGCCTATCTTTTCATTTTAACAGTATCTTTCTTAGAGCAAAAAGTTTCCATTTTCATAAAGTCCAGTTTATCTGAAGTTTTAGAATTTTAAATTTATGTAGGTCTAAAATCCATTTCAAGTTAATTTAGGTACAAGCTGTGAAGTGTAGGTTGGCATTCTTTTTGTTTGTTTTTGGTTTTTGCATCTGAATATTTAAATTTTTTTTTGACCTTTACTTTTGAGAGACAGAGAGAGACAGAGCACGAGCAGAGAGGAGCAGAGAGAGACAGAGACACAGAATCCAAAGCAGACTCCAGGCTCTGAGCTGTCAACACAGAGCCCGACACAGGGCTCGAACTCAGGAACCTGTGTGAGATCATGACCTGAGCCGAAGTCAGACTTTTAACTGACTGAGCCACCCAGGTGCCCCTTCATATGAATGTTTTAATGTTCCAGCACCATTTGTTGAAGACTGTCCTTTCTACTGAGCTCGCTCTGTGCCTATGTCAGCAACCAAGTGGCCATGTTTATGTGGGTTTATTTTTGTTCTCTCTGTTCTGTTCCACTGATGTCTCTGTCTACCCTTTCACCAATACCACATTGTCTTTAATATTACTGGTTTAGAGTAAGTTTTGAAACTGGGTAGTGTGAGACCAACTTTATTTTTCTTCAAAATTGTTTTGACTATTGTAGATCATTTGCATTTCCATATTAATTTCATAATAAGCTTGTCATATCTGTACATAGTTTTGCTGGGATTTTGACTGCATTACATTTGAGTCTATAGATTAACTTGGGAAGGATTAATGTATAATATTGAGTGTTAGAAGCCAGGAACATGGTATATCTCTATTTATTTGAATCTTCCTTAATTTATTTCATCAGTGCTTATAGATTTCACCATATAGTTCTTATACATGTTTGTTAAATTTTACATGGGTATTTTGTTTTTGACACTTTTAAATTTTTTACTTTTAAACTTTTTTAAAGTGTTTAAAACTTTTAAACACTTTAAAAAATTATACACATACACATGTTTACAAAAATCATACACTTTAAAGTTTAAAAGTTTAAAACTTAAACACTTTTAAAAATTATACACATACACACGTTTACAAAAATCATACACCTGTAATTTTCTTTTTTGAAGATTTTTTAAAGCATTTTAGGGGTACTTGGTTTGGTTCAGTCAGTTAAGCATCCGACTTCAGCTTAGGTCATGATCTCGAGGTTCATGAGTTCCAGGCCCACATCAGGCTCTCTGCTGTCACCATGGAGCCTGCTTCTGAAGCTCTCTCCTTCTCTCTACCTCTCCCCTGTGCGCACACACATATGCATGCTCTCTCTCTCAAAAATAAACATTTTTTTAAAAAAGCATTTTATTTTTTTCTTTCCCTTTGTTTGTTTGTCTTTAAACCAAGTTAGTTAACATATAGTGTAATGATAGTTTCAGGAGTAGAACCCAGTGATTCATCGCTTACATATAACACCCAGTGCTCATCCCAACAAGTGCCCTCCTTAATGCCCATCACCCAGTTAGTGTATCCCACACCTCTCTGCCAGCAACCCTTAGTTCTCTGCATTTAAGAGTCTCTATGGTTTGTCTCCCTCTCTGTTTTTACCTTATTTTTCCTTCCCTTCCCTTCCCTTATGTTCATCTGTTGTGTTTCTTAAATTCCACATATGAGTGAAGTCATATATTTGTCTTTCTCTGACTGACTTATTTCGCTTCGCATAATACCCTCTAGTTCCATCCACATTGTTGCAAATGGCAAGATTTCATTCTTTTTGATCACCAAGTAATATTTCGTTGTGTATATATACCACATCTTCTTTATCCATTCATCAGTTGTTAGACATTTGGGCCCTTTCTATAATTTGGCTACTGTCGATAATGCTGCTCTAAACATTGGAATGCATGTGCCCCTTGGAATTAGCATTTTTGTATTCTGTAGATAAATACCTAGCAGTGCAATTGCTGGGTTGTAGGGTAGTTCTATTTTTAATTTTTTGAGGAACCTCCATACTGTTTCCCAGAGTGGCTACACCAGTTTGCATTTCCAGCAACAGTGCAAAAGTTTTCTCCCTTCTCCACATCCTCACCAACTTTTGTTGTTCCTGAGTTGTTAATTTTAGCCATTCTGACAGGTGTGAGGTGGTATCTCATTGTGGTTTTGATTTGTATTTCCCTGATGATGAGTGATGTTGAGCGTCTTTTCATGTGTCTATTAGCCATCTGGAAGTCTTCCTTGGAAAAGTGCCTATTCATGTCTTCTGCCCATTTCTTCACTGGATTGTTTGTTTTGGGGGGAAGATTTATTTTTAAACAATCTCTACACCGCCCAGTGTGGGGCTCAAACTCACAACCCCAACATCAAGAGTCGCATGCTCCACCAACTGAGCCAGCCAGGCTCCCCTACACCTGTAATTTTAAAAAGCACTAAATTATATATAATTACATATATATATTACATATACATATGGCATATATTTTTTATGTATAACTTCAAATTCCAAAGGATCATTTCTGGTACCTGAAATACAATTGATTTTGTGTGATCACTTTGTATCTTGCAATCTTCTGTTATATTTTGAGCTTTTAAAAATATTTATTTAGGGAGAGAGAGAGAATATGAGCAGTGGACAGAGAGAGAGGGAGAGAGAGAATCCCAAGCAGGCTTCGTGCTGTCAGCGCAGAGCCCAATGCAGGGCTCCATCTCAGGAACCATGAGATCATGACCTGAGCCAAAATCAAGAGTCAGATGCTTAACTGGCTGAGCCACCCAGGTATTCTTTGAACTCTTTTTATGGGTTCCATGGGATTTTCCACATGGGCAAACCTGTCCTCTGCAAGTAGACATTGTTTGTATTTCTTATTTTTTATTTGTATGCCTTTTATTTCTTCTTCTTGTCCTATGCACTAGCTATAAATTCCAGTACAATGTTGTAAAAGTGGTAAGAGAGGCCATCCTTGCCTTGTTCCTGGTGTTAGCAGGAAAACATGAATTCTTTCATCATTAAGTATGATGTTAGCTGAAAGTTGGTTTCAATGCCCTGTATCAGGTTAGGGAAGTTCTCTTCTATTCCTAGTATACGGGACATTTTTACCATGAATGGATGATGAATTTTATCAAGTGTTTTTTTCCACATATACTGAGATGTGCATGTGGCTTTTCTTCTTCAGCTGTTAATATCGCAAGCTACACTGATTGCTTTTTAAAATTTTTTATTTTAGAGTAGTTTTAGATTTACAGAAACATTACAAAGATAGCACAAGAGATTCTGTATCTCCACACCTAGTTTTCCCTATTATTAACATCTTACTTTAGTTTGGTACATTTGTCATAATTAATGAATCAATACATTAATACTTTATCGAGAGCACCTTACAAGCACCTTAGTAAGCATGTTCTAGAATGCTATCCAGGACAAATGCATATACTTGTCACCTCTGGCTCCTTTTGGCTGTGACAGTTTTTCTGACTTTTTTTGACTTCCTCTTTTTGACGATTTTGACAAATTTGAGGAGTCCTGATCAGGTATTTCATAGGATGTCCTACTAGAAACTGCTGTTTTTCTCATGATTAGACTGCAGTTCTGTGTTTTGGGGAGGAAGATCCCAGGGTTGAAGTGTTATTTGAGCACATGCTATCAACATGCCTTATCACTTTTGAGGTGTCTCTGTTAATCACCTGTCACCTGGCTAAGGTAGCATTGTTCAGGTTTCTCCTCTATAAAGTTACTCTTTGCTCTCCTGTTTTCATACTGTCCTCTTTGGAAGGAAGTCACTGTGTGTAGGCCATACCTAAGGAGGGAGAGTTATGCTTCACCTCCTTGTGAGCAGAATATCTCGAATGTATTTGGAATTCTTACAGAAAATTTATGTGTTCTTCCTCATTTACTAATTTATTCAATCATTTATAACAGTATGGACTCCTGGATATTTACTTTATGCTTTACACAATCCTGCTTTATTTTTTTTAATGTTTATTTATTTTTGAGAGAGAGAGAGCAAGCAGGGGAGGGACAGAGAGAGAGGGAGACAAGAAAATCAGAAATAGGCTCTGTGTTGACAGCAAAGACCCCATGTGGGGCTCAAACTCACAAACCATCAGATCATGACCTGAGCCGAAGTTGGACACTCAGCTAACTGAGCCTCACGGGCACTTTGATCCTACCTTATTTTGTTGCTCAAATTGTTCCAGTTTTGGCCACTGGGGCTTTTTCGGTTAGCTCTTGTGCTACCCTTCCCCCATTACAAAAATAAAAATAATAAGTTTTATTGCAATATAATTTGCATAACACACAACTGACTCATTTAGAGTGTACAACTCAATGATTTTTAGTATATTCACAGGAAAGAGTGATCATCACCACAGTCAAACTTAGAACATTTTCATCACCTCAAAAGAAGCTCCAAACTTTTATTACCCCCGTCCCCATCCTAAGCAACTAGTAATCTATTGTTCTCTCTATAGATTTGTCTCTTTGGGACAGTTCAAATATGCGGAATCAAACAGTATGTGGCCTCTTGTGACTGATTTCTTTCACTTAGCATAATGTTTTTCAAAATTCATCCATGTTTTAGCATGTTTTAGTACTTCATTCATTTTTTTTTTTTTTTTGGACCAAATAATACTCCATTGGATGTACCACATTTTGCTTAGCCATTTGTCAGTTGATGGCCATTTGAGTTGTTTCCATTTTGGATATTATGAATAACGTTGCTATAAACATTCATATGTAAGTTTTGTATGGATATATGTTTTCATTTCTCTTGGGTATTTACCTAAAAATTAAATTACTGATTCAGATGGTAGCTATATGTTTAATATTTTGAGGAACTGAGAGCCTGTTTTCCAAAGAATTCACCATTTTTCAATTTCACCAGAGTGTATGATGGTTCCTGTTTTTCCACACCCTTACGCACATTGTTTTTACCTGGCATTTTTATTCTAGTCACTCTAGTTGGTGTGAAAAGGTATCCACTGTAGTTTTGATTTGCATTTCCCTGATGAATAATCAAGTTAACATCTTTTCATAAGTTTATAGACCATTTGTTATCTTCCTTGGAGAGTTTTTATTCAGATCATTTGCTTATCTTTAATTGGGTTGTTGCCTTAAGAATTGACTTGTAGGGGCACCTGGGTGGCTCAGTTGATTAAAGCTTCCAACTTCGGCTTAGATCATGATCTCATGGTCTATGAGTTCGAGCCCCACGTTGGGCTCTGTTCTGAAAGCTCAGAGCCTGGCTCCTGCTGCGGATTCTGTGTCTCCCTCTCTCTCTGCCCCTCCCCAGCTTGGGTGCTCTCTCTCTCTCTTTCAAAAATAAACGTTAAAAAATAAAGAACTGATTTGTAAAAGTTTGTTATATACTCTTAGATGCAAATTTCTTATATATGATTTGCAAATATGTAATCCCATTTTGTGGGTTGTCTTTTCATTCTCTTGATAGTGTCCTTTCAAGCACAAATGTTTTTCATTTCAAAGAAGTACAGTTTATCTATATTTTGTTATATTGCTTGTGATTTTAGTGTCATATCTAAGCGCTCATCACCAATTTCAAGATCATGCAGCTACACTCCTATCTAAGAGTTTTCTTCTAAGAGTTTTATAGTTGTAGCTCTTATGTTTAGGTCTTTGATACATTTTGGGTTAATCTCATATGGTGTGAAGTAAGGGTCCACCTTTACTTGTAGTGGCTATCTGGTTGTACAGCACCATTTTTTAAAATATTATTCCTTCCCCACTGAATGTTCTTGACCAAAACCCCGCTAACCATAGATATATGGGTTTATTTCTGGACTCTCAGTTCTGTTCCATGTCCATACTATGCTGTCTTGATGCATCTGCTTTATGTAGGTTTTGAGATTGGTGAGTGTGAGTCCTCCAACTTTGTTTTCTTTTTTAAGATTACTTTGGCTATTCTAGGTCTCTTGCTAACTCATATAATTTTTTGAATCAGCTTGTCAGTTTCTGTGAAGAAGCCAGTTGGGATTATGATAGGATTTCATCAAATCTGTAGATTCACTTGAGGAGGATTGCCATGTTAACAATACTAACTTTTCTGCTTCAAAACTATGGGATGTTTTCCCATTTTGTTAGGTTTTTAAGTTTTCATCAGTGTCTTATAGTTTTTAGCACAAGTCTTGTACTTCTTTTGTTAGAATTATTCCAAAGTATCCTATTCTTTTGATGCTATTATAAATAGTACTGTTTCCTTAATTTTATTTTCAAGTTGTTCATTACAAGTATATAGAAATACAATAGATTTTTTTTATATTGATCTAGTATCCTGCCACCTTGCTGAACTCAAGGATTCTTTAGGATTTTATATAAACAAAATATTGTCATCTTGGATGAAAAGAGATTTACTTCTTACTTTCCCATCTGGATGACTTTTATTTCTTCTTGTCTAATTTCCCTGGCTAAAATGTCTAGTACAAAGTTAAATAAAACTGACAATAACTGGCATCCTTGAATTTTAATTGATCTTGTTGGAAAAGCATCCAGTCTTTCATCATTGAATATGTTATTAGCTGTAGATTTTCCTCGGTGATCCTTCTCAGATTGAAGAAATTCCCTTTTATTCCTCATTTGTTGAGTGCTTTTATTATGAAAGGATATTGGGTTTTGTTCCTTGTTTTGTGTGTCTATGGAGATGATCATGTGATTTTTGAAAGTTAAACCAACCTTGCATTCCTGAGAAAAATTCCCCTTCATCACAATGTGTAATGTTTTTGTATGTTGCAGGATTCAGTGTGCTATTATTTTGCTGGGGATTCTTGTGCCCAAATTCATAGAAGATTCTTGTCTTGTTTTAGTTTTTAGTTTTTTTTTTAACATTTATTCATTTTTGAAAGGCAGAGAGAGACAGAGCACAAACGGGGGATGGCCAGACAGAGAGGGAGACACAGAATCTGAAGCAGGCTCCAGGCTCCGAGCTGTCAGCACAGAGCCTGATGCAGGGCTTGAACTCACAGACCATGAGATCATGACCTGAGCCGAAGTCAGCCACTTAACCGACTGAGCCACCCAGGTGCCCCTATTTTTTATTTTTTTTGTCATGCCTTTGGTTTTGATAGGATAATACTGGCCTCATAGAATGAGTTGGGAAAAGTACCAACCTCCTCTATTTTGGTGAAGTGTTTGCAAAGAATTGGTGGAATTCACTTGTAAGCCATCTAGACCTAGGCTTTTCTTGCTGGTAGTTATTGATTAGTGACTTTGTGTCTTTACATGTTGTAGGTCTACTCAGATTGTCCATTTCTTCTTCAGTCAGTTTGGGTCCTTTATGCCTTTCTAGGAATTTTCCCATTCATACTAAGGTATCTAATTTATTGGCATGTAATTGCTCATATTATTTCTTACCATCTTTTTTTTGTTTCTGTAAGGTGGGTAGTAAAGTCCACTCTTTCGTTTCTTATTCTAGTACTTTGAGTACCACTTTCTCCTCTGTCCACTCCCCTCTCATCGGTATAGTTAATGTTTGCCAATTTTTTTTTTACCTTTTCGAAGCACCAGCTTATGGTTACATTGATTTTCTCCACTGTTGTTCTAGTCTCTATTTTATTAATTTGTACTCTAATCTTTTGTTATTAACTCTTCATACTTGCTTCAAGTTTATTTTACTTCCTCTTTTTAATGTCTTAATGTGGAAGTTTAGTTTATTGATTTGAGATCTTTCTGATTTTAAATATAGGCATATGCAACTATAAATTCCTCGCTAAGCCCTGCTTTAACTGCATCCTATATGTTTGTTATGTTGTATCTTCAATTTCCATCATCTCAAGGTATGATATAAATTCTTTCTTATTTTTTTCTTTGGACCATTGGTTATTAGGAGTATGTTGTTTAATTTCTACCTATTTGTAAGTTTCCCAGATTTCCTTTTGTTATTGACTTATAGTTCCAGTCCATTGTGGTTAGAGAACATACTTTGTATTATTTCTATCCTTTCAAATTTCCTTAGGTTTGTTTATGCCTAGCATATGGTCTATCTTGAATAATGTTTTATGTGGACTTAAGAAGAATGTGTATGCAGGTGTTGTTGGATGGAGTGTTCTATAGATATCTCTTAGGTGTAGTTGGTTCATGGTGCTGTTTGAGTCTTCTTTTTTGTTGTTGTTGTTAATCTTCTGCCTAGTTGTATCTTATTGGAAGTGAGATATTGAATATTAGTCTCTGACTACTATTTTGAGTTGTCTATTTCTCCCTTCAAACCTTGCAGTTTTTGCTTCATGTGTTTTGGAGCTTTGTTTTTAGGTGTATATGTGTTTATAATTGTTATATTTTCCTGATGGATTGACCCATAAAATGCCCCTCTTTATGTCTAGTAACATTTTTTGCTTCAAAGTCTATTTTATTTGATGTTAGTATAGCCACTCCAACTTTTTTGAAACTGCTATTTATATGATACAACTTTTCCATCCTTTTACTTTAAATCTTTTTATAGCCTAGATCTAAAATATGTCTCCTGTAGATAGCATATAGGAGGAAACTGCTTTTTTTGCCTATATAACAAACAGTTACTTTAGATTATATTGTTTAATCCATTTACATTTAGTGTTATTATAATATAGTTAGATTTATATCTGCCATTTTATTTTTTTGTTTTCTAAATATCTCATTTAAATTTTTTTAATGTTTGTTTATTTTTGAGAGAGAGACAGAGAGATACAGAGTATAAGTGGGGGAGGGGCAGAGAGAAGGAGACATGGAATCTGAAGCAGGGTCCAGGCTCTGAGCTGTCAGCACAGAGCCTGACGTGGGGCTTGAACCCAACGAGCTGTGAGATCATGACCTGAGCTGAAGTCAGATGCTTAACCAACTGAGCCACCCAGGTTCCTCTAAATATCTAATTTTTAACCTACTCCTTCTTTACTATTTTCTGCATTAAGTGAATATTCTCTAATGTGGCATTTCAATTTCCTTAGTGATTTTTTTCATAATAACTTTTGAGTTATTTCCTTATTGATTGCCCTAGGGCTTACTACAAACATATTTTGTTTTCCTGGTACAGTAGTCCACCCTCCGCCATGGAGGTATGTCCCAAGACCCTCAGTGGATACCTGAAACCACATACAGTACCAAACCTTAGTCATACTAATTTTTTCCTCTATATGCATACATGTATATGATAAAGTTTAATTTATACAGTAGACACAGTAAGAAATTAACAAAAATAACTAATAATGAAACAAAAAGTATAGCAATATACTATAATAAAGGTTATGTGAATGTGGTCTCTCTCAAAATATCTTATTGTACTGTACTTAGCCTTCCTCTTGTGATGATGCAAGATGATAAAATGCCCACATGATGAGATGAAATGAGGTGAATGACATAAACATTGTGACATAGCATTACGTTACCATTGACCTTTTGATAATACATCATGGGTAACTGAAACCACAGAAAAGGAAATGCAGATAAGTGGGGGACTGCTACATATAAAAGCTTATTTTTGTATAACTTTTAAAATCATGGTAAAAAATCATGTAACATAAATTTACAATCTTAACCATTTTTTAAAAAATGTTTTATTTATTTTTGAAAGAGAGCAAGTGTGAGCAGGGGAGGGGCAGAGAGAGAGGAGGACAAAAGATCCAAAGCATGCTCTGCATTGACAGTAGTGAGCCTAATGTGGGGCCTGAACACACAAACCATGAGGTCAGCCTGAGCTGAAGTCGGACACTCAACTGACTGAGCCATCCAGGTGTCCCTCAGTCTTAACCATTTTTAAGTGTATGGTTCAGTAGTCTTAAGTATATTCACATTGTTGGGGAATGAACTTTTCCATCTTGCAAAACTTAAATTCTAAACCCATTAAACAACACCTCCCCGTTTTCCCTAGCCCCTCAACCACCATTCTACTTTCTATTTCTATGAACTTGACTGTTTTACAGACCTTCTATAATTGGAATCATACAGTCTTTGTTTTTTTATGACTGGCTTATTTCACTTAGCACAATGTCTTCAAGTTTCATACAGGTTATAGCATATGAAAAAATGTCTTCCTTTTTTTCTTCTATTGGAACACCACATAAAAAGTATTAGTCCTGAATTTTTTCATTAGAAAAATAGCAGAGGGTGATAGTATAGGAAATCTGATGACTCAAAAAAAAAAAAAAGGGTGAGCTCATGGGTTGAAGATGAGGGCAACTAAAATACTAAATGAATGATGAAAGAACTTAAACTTCTATTAATATCATTAGATTACAAAAGGAGGACATATGAAAAAAGAGCTCAGGGTGCCTGGGTGGTTCAGTTAGTAAAGCATCTGACTTCAGCTCAGCTCATGATCTCACTGTTTGTGGGTTTGAGCCCTGCATCAGGCTCTGTGCTGACAGCTCAGAGCCTGGAGCCTCCTTCAGATTCTGTGTCTCCCTCTCTCTCTGCCCCTCCCCCGCTCATGCTCTGTCTGTCTCCTTCAAAAATAAATAATATCAATTTGTTTAATTTAGCTTTTCATATAACTTTCAAAAATGTTGCCAATCTTACATGTCATAAGAATTATTATGTGGTATTTTAAATCCTTACATTTCTGTTATTTCTTATAATATACTTTAATATACAATAAGTGGATTGCTCATTTTTTATTGTGTTTTAGGAATATTTTGTATGGTTTAGATATGAATTTTTTTGCAAATTTTGTATCAAATGTGTGTTTAGCAAATATTTTCTTATAATCTGTTGTCTGTTTTTTCATTCTCTTAGCACTACTCTGTCTTCCACAGAGTAGATATTTATAATGTCAGTAAGTCCTGTTTATCCATTTTGTTTCATGGATTGTTTTGTAGTGTATATAAAAATATATCACCAAACCTGAGGTCTCTTAGATTTTCACCTGTTATCTTCTAGAAGTTTCTTAGTTTGCGATTTTGCATTTAGGTCTATGATCCACTTTGAGTTAATTTTTGTGAAAAGTGTAAATTCTATGTCTAGATTCATTTGTTTTGCATGTTTGTCCTAGCATTATTTGTTGAAAAATTATCTTTTCTTCATTAAATTGCTTTTGCCCTTTTGTCAAAAACCAGTTGACTGTATTTGTGTGGGTTTCTGAATCTGTTCTAAAGACAGTTAAAGACATTGATCTATGTCTTTATTTGCTAATACATACTGTCAAAAATCAATTGACCATGGATGTGTGTGGTTATTTCTAGGCCCTCAATTCTATTTATTTTTCTATATACCTATCTTTAAAGCAGCACCACACTGTTCTCTTTTATGTAGTTGTGTAGTAAGTTTATAAATCACAAAGTGTGAGTCATCCAACTTTGTTCTTTTTCAACATTGCTTTGCTATTCAAGATGCTTATTTCTTTATGAATTTGAGAATTGGTTTTTTCATTTCTGTAAAATGGCTGTTGGAATTTTGATAGCGATTGCATTGAACCTGTATATGGCTTTGAGTAATATTGCCATCTTAAGAACATTAAGTCTTCCATAGCATGAACATGGAATGTCTTTCCATTTATTTCAGTCTACTTCAATTTTTGCAACAATGTTTTGCAGATTTCAACCTACAATTTCTTTATCTCTTTCTTAAGATTGTTCCTAGTGTTTTACTCTTTTGTATGCTATTGGAAATGGAATTTCTTAATTTCCTTTTCCATTGCTGCTGTACAGAAACACAAGTGATTTTTCAGTATTGATCTCGTATCTTAAAAATTAACCTAATTCATATACTAGGGCTATTTGCTAGTATTTTATTAAGGATTTTTATAACTATACTAATAATTTTCATCTGTAGTTTTTCTTTGTGATGTCTTTTTTGTTGTTGTTTGTTGTCTCTTCTTAATAAGGAGAATGCTGGCATAATAATGAATGAAATGTTCTCTCCACTATTTTATGGAAGAGTTTGGAAAGATTGATGTTAATTATCCTTTTAAATATTTGGTTGAATTTATGAGTAAAGCCATCTGATCCTAGGCTTTTCTTTGTTGAGGGGTTTTTCATTACTGATTTAACCTCTGTCTGTTATGGATCTGTTGAGATTTTCTATTCTTGAGTTTAGGTAATTTATGTGTTTCTTGGTATTGTTTGACATTTATTGTCGGTGTATTTGTCTTTTACCTTACATGAGAAATAAAAAGAGGAGTTACTAACACAAAATACAGTGATACTGGTTTTTATATTTACCTGTGTAGTTATCTTTACTGGTATTCCTTATTTCTTAATATGGCTTCAAGTTACTGTCTAATGTCTAGTGCCCTTCCTTTTCAGGCTAAAGAAGGCCTTTTAGAATTTCTTATAGGTCAGGTCTACACTGACTTAGCTTGACTAAACTTTGGTCAGGCCTCTCTTCCCTTCACAAGCCCTGAATTTTGTTTTGTCCCAGGTCTGAGCCTGAACAGCTCCCTGAACATGCACCCTGAACAGCTCATCCCAAGGTTGGCTGACCACAGTGGGAACATTTCATGTCAGACTACCCCATCATGCTTTTTGTTCACCTCCCCAACTCACTTGCCCAGTTTTCTCTCAAAAATTTCTGCTGAGCGTTTTCCATCCTCCCTATAAAAGAAAAACCTTTTTCTGAAGTTTATTTCCTTATTTAAGTAATCTCTACACCCAACATTTGGCTTGAACTCACAACCCTGAGATCAAGAGTCACATGCTCCCCCAACTGAGACAGCCAGTTGCCCCTTTTTTCTATTCAATTTTGAGATGCTTTCAGATTGAAGTCAGAGCATTGTTCCTATTGCAATAGTCTTTTTGAAATAAGTTTCTCCTTACCGAAGTCTGGATTTATTTTTATTTGATACTTGAAGGGTCCAGCGCTTATCTTCCTCACTGCTGACAGAAATGCTATTATTTTATATATTTTTTACTATTATTTTTATTTCATTGCTAGCATTTCCTAGTATTTAATTCGTTTGGCTTTCTACTATTCAAGGTAACTTTCCTATTTATGTTAATAACATACATCGATTTACATTTTTGCCTCCTTTGGTAGCTTGGTGTTCAAAAGGCACATAGGCTTTAAGACTTTTTCTCTGAGGTACTGAGAAAATACAGGGCTGCATACAGAAGTGACAACCACCTGCCACAATCTCTGAATTGCTAAAGAAACATCAACGTTTTCCAAATTCTCCAGGTCCTCAGCGAGCGGACTTGTGGGAAATGGAGTCCGGAAGTTTGAGAGTCCGCCGCGCGTGATCATGGGAACGGGTCTTCTGCGGCTCCTTCTGCGCATGGGCAGAACTTCGCAGGCCCTTCTAGGTTCTCCCGCTTACGGTGAGAGACGGTGCGGAATCTCCACGATCCTGCAGGTCTGCTTGCCGCTCTGGGAGCTGGTGCGGCCCAAGTGGGAGGGTTGGCGAGGCCAGAGGGTTGGAGAGCTCCCAAAGGATCCCTGAGCGGCTCCAGGGAGCGTTGGTGCCTAGCGTGGGGAAGAGGCCCGCGAACTCCGGCGGGACCCTCGGCTGTTGTACCCGAGAGACTGGGTGGGGGAGGCTTCTGCCGGGTGGAGGGACTCCGGGACCGGAGAGTTTGTGTTATGGGGAGGGGCCGGCGTGGGATGCGGGGATGCGGGGACCAGGTACCCCGGGGAAGATGCACATTCCGCGTGGATCCCGGGGCGTGGCTTGTGCGGCCGCGGGAGGAGCGTCCGGTGCGCATGCGTGGTGGGTGCGCTCAGCCGCAGAGAGAGGGGGCCCGGGTTAAGCGGGTGTTTTGATGCAGGGCAGCACCGGGTATAAAAGAGTCATCTGGGAAAAATAACCTACCTGAGACTTTACGTCTGTAAAACTGAAGGTATTCATAACACCTGCCTCCTGGAGTTGTTCAGAGGCCTAGCAGTAAATATTAGCGACTGTTAACAGACTTCTTATTCGTTACTTTATGCTCACTTAGGTGGGTATAGCTCTCCCTGCTGTAACAAATTGGAAAACTGAGACCGAGAGGAAAGTTATATGCCCGAAGTCACAACATTAGCAGATAAACTAGAAGACAATTTTAGTTGTTTCTCCAAATGTCATGGTCTTTGCAATTTACTATCTTGGTTATAAAAGCCAGCACTGCATCCTGCACAACGCTTAGCGGAAGTAATTTGGCATGTGAAGAAACAGTTTGAACGATTGAATCTTACCATGACAGTTCTGTTTGAGGGATTTCTAGATGTCTTCAGAGCCTCTGATAGACAGGATAATTGTTTCTGAGTTAGTCTGTAACTGTTCTCAGAAGCCTTGATTTGAGTTTATTGAAGGTCTGACCTGAGAGATTCCATGGAGCAACAAATACAGTTGAACTGTGGGCCTGGGTGACAATTCAGTTAAAAAGAATTTGCCCCTTAGGTGCATTTCTCATCTACCTTTGAATGAAGCACGTTTTGTCAAGTAAGGAAGAGTCCCTGGGAACAGAATCTTACCTGGAGAGAACCATTCCATGATTTGACTGAGTTTTTGAGCAGAGGCAGTGTAGTTCCCAGAGAGGAGCAGATTCTAGGTTTGCACAGCCTGTTCAGAATGAGTGAGATTTGAGAATGTTGCCACCTTCAGAATCCTTCAGGGCTGCCTAATGAAGGGAAGTCTGGACCAGGTTTCAGAAGAGAGGCATCTGGGTTGCACCAATGGAGGGCAGTTAGGCTTCATTGGAGGCGCTCCAAGGACATGCAGGAAGGGGCCTTAAAACCAGATCTGAGTCAGTCTTGTCTCACCAATCCCAGCTCATCCTCCACTCTCTTTATTTTTCACTCACTCTTCCCAGATTCCGAGCTGTCTTTCACATGATGAATCTGACATTTAAAGGTGTGCGGATGAGTTCTTTATAGGATAGCAGTACAAGAAGAGTTTATTTTTCTTCCTAAAAGGTGAGGAAAAATTGGTGCTGAGGGTGTAAGTGAATTTCCCTGGTTTTGTGTTAGGGGCAGAGCCCAAAGTAGATATTGAATCTCCCCACACCCAGGCCAGTGCTGACCACATCATCACTGTGGAAACACATTTCTTAAAAGACAGCCATTTCAGAGTGTACATCTATTTTAGAAAAACAATTAAAAAGTACCCTTACCTGAAAGTGCCTCCGTCCTTTTTTTTCACAGCTTTGGTTGAGTTCTCTAATTTGGGGAGTAAACAAGGAAATATACATGTAACAACTTTTATTATAAAACCTTTGCTGAAGGTGTAGTGTTCCTTCATTTAGCATATTGTCATTTGTTTAACCAATTTTCTGATTTTTAAAACTTCTTTGAAGTAGAATAAAGGGGTTATTATTTTAAACTATTTTAAAATATCAATATTGTAAAATATCAATAGACAAGAGTTCCATTCACCCAGTGAAAAATTGCACACCCAAGCTTTGCATGGCCAAATCACAGTCACATGTGGACATGTGGGTGCTTTATCTTATGTCCTTTCCTGCCCCTTCTCCAAGGTGAAAAGGGTATAAAATGCCTATAGAGAGGCATTTTATCCTGGTGATGTTGGCGGCTTTTTAAGAAGGCAAATCCAGGAACTGCAAAGCAATCTGTATCTTTAATGACTTCATTCCTGTTTTTCTATCCCAGCTATACTTTCAGAGATTTCAACATTTTTCCAAGAAAGACCAGCAAATTATGAAGAAATCCTATGTGAGTTGTTGTTGAAGTCATTTTATGCTTTGTTTTATAATGGATTTTATGAGGGTAACGACTCCTGTATTTTAAATGAAAAGTAGAAATAGATAAAATGAACCTGAGGGAATCAGCATGACACAATGGTTCTCAAACTTTAGTGCACATCAGATCAAAACTGGAAAGTTTATTAAACCATAGAATGGGACCCGAAAATTTTCATTTTGAACAGGATTGCAGGTGATGTTGAGGTCTATAGACCAGTAGCATTGGAGTAACAGATCAATAGGGCAAAATTGACGAGACACACACACACACACAGTTCAAATGAAATTAGATGGTTAGCAAACTTAAGTTGCAAATATTTCTGACCTTTTAGCCATGACCAAAAAAAAAAAAAAAAGACTGTTACATTGATCATGCACCAAGCAATCTGACTCCATTTGGAGCCTAAAGACTTTCTGGCATTGAGAGGTGAATAAAACAACTTTTGTTTCTTTTATGTAGATGATAAACAACCTTCTGGTGGCAACCAGAATGCCTGTAATTATCTTTCAGTGGAAGCAAAAGACAAAGAGCTGAGCAGAGCCCAGTTAATGAGGTTTTTTAGGAGACATTGTTACTGAAGCCATGGAGACAGCTTTCCGATGATCTTGATTTATTTTTTTTTTTGTTTTTCCTTGATAAAAACCTAGAGCTCCTGTAGGCTAAATGGATGGTGTGTCCTTAAAGTTACTCTGGAATTCTCAGTCCCTGGCAAACAGTAAAATACATTCTGTTGCTGTAGACTTGCCTCTTCTGGGTCTTTTATATAAATACAGTCACATGATACGTATTTTTGTACGTCATTCTTCCTTCACTTAGCAGAATGCTTTAAAAGTTTGTTCGTATTGTAGGATGTTACAGACTTCATTTTCTTATCCAACTTTATTAAGGTGTATTTGACAAAACTCTAAGACATTTAAAGTGTACATCATGATGATTTTGATATTTGTATACATTGTGAAAGGACTCCTCCCGTCTAGTTAGCAAACATGTCCGTTACCTCACGTAGTTCTTCGTTTCTTCGCGTAGCAACTTTTTTTTTAATGTTTTATTATTAAAAACAATTTTTTTAATGTTTATTTTTGAGAGAGAGAGAGAGGAGACAGAGTTTGAGTAGGGGAGGGGCAGAGAGAGAGGGAGACACAGAATCTGAAGCAGGCTCCAGGCTCTGAGCTGTCAGCATAGAGCCCTATGTAGGGCTCGAACCCACGAACAGTGAGATCATGACCTGAGTTGAATTCGGAGGCTTAACTGCCTGAGCCACCCAGGTATCACTGGCATAGCAAATTTTAATTGTACAATACAGGGATACCAGCTCTAGTCCCCATGTTACACATTAGATCATCAAGCCTTCTTCATTTTATAGCTGAATGTTTGTGCCTTTTTACCAAGACTTCATTCCTTTTTATTGGTGAATAATATTCCACTGCATAGATGGACCACATTTTGTTTATCCACTTATTGGTTAATAGACATTGGGTCTTTTTCTGCCTTTCCACTATTGTGAATAGTGCTGCTCTGAACATTTCATGTGCAAGTTTTGCTTGAATACGTGTCTTTAGTTCTTCTGGGTGTTTACTCAGAAGTGATAATGCAGGACCATATGTTAGTTGTATTCTCACCTTACTGAGGAACC
This sequence comes from Acinonyx jubatus, assembly GCF_027475565.1. Lineage (NCBI taxonomy): Eukaryota > Metazoa > Chordata > Mammalia > Carnivora > Felidae > Acinonyx > Acinonyx jubatus. The sequence goes on along the minus strand of NC_069393.1, from coordinate 10,350,283 downwards.
GCCAGACTTTTTCACAGTGGCTGCACAATTTCACATTTCCACCAGCAATGTATGCAAGTTCGTTTCTCCTCGTTGTTGACAATGCTTGTTGTCTTTTTATGTTAGCCATCCTAGTGGGTATGAAGTAATATCTCATTGTGGTTTTGATTTGCTTTTCCCTAATGACTAATGAGTACCTTTTCATGTGCTTGTTTGGTATTTGGATATCTGCTTTGCATGCATGTCTGTTCAAATCCTTGGCCCATTTTTATTATTATTATTACTCCTGGCACCCTTTATTTTTATTTTTTTCTGCATTATTCTTTTAATGTTTATTTTTGAGAGAGAGCGATTACGTGAGAATGGGGGAAGGGCAGAGAGAGGGAGAGACAGAATGTGAATCAGGTCTTCACTGTCAGTGCAAAGTCTGACGTGGGGCTGGAACCCACAAACCGTGAGATCGTGACATGAGCCAAAGTCAGATGCTCAACCGACTGAACCATCCAGGCGCCCCTCAAATCCTTGGTTCATTTTTTAAATTGGATTTTTTGTTAGTATTTTGGGTACTAGATTTTTTTTAAATGTTTTTATTTTATTTTTTGAGAGACAGAGAACTAGTCAGGGAGGGGCAGAAAGAGAGGGAGACACAGAATCCGAAGCAGGCTCCAGGCTCTGAGCTGTCAGCAGAGAGCCTGATGCGGGGCTCGAACTCACAAACCACGAGATCATGACCTGAGCTGAAGTCGGATGCTCAACCGACTGAGCCACCCAGGCGCCGCATTGGGTACTAGACTTTTATCAGATGTATGATTTTCAAATATTTCTTCTCATTCTGTGAGTTGTCTTTTCATTCTCTTGATGGCATGTCCTTTGATTCACAAAAGGTTATAATTTGGTAAAATCTGGTTTCTCTTTTTCTTTATTGCATTTGCCATTGATGTCTTGTCTAAGAATCCATGTCAAGTCTAAGATCATGAAGATTCTCTCCTGTTTTCTTCTAAGAGTTATAGTTTTTAGCTCTTACATGTAGGTCTTTGATCTGTTTTGAGATAATTTTTGTGTATAATATGAGGGAGGGGTCCATTTTCATTCATTTGCCTGTGGATATCCGGTTCCAGTGTCATTAGTTGAAGAGACTATTTTTTTTCTCCCACACCCCTTAGGCTTGTTACTGTTAGGTAAGGTGCAGTTTTGTTGTTGTGTAATGAATTTCTGGAAAGAAAGACTTTTTTGTAAAGACTGTATTTGCTCTATTTCATTACAGAAGTGTATTCCATTTACCAATGGTGAACTAGTAATTAAAATTTTTTTTAATGTTTTTATTTATTTTTGAGAAAGAGAGTACGCACACATGCAAGTGGGGGAAGGGCAGAGGGAGAGAGGGAGACACAGAATCCAAAGCAGGCTCCAGGCTTTGAGCTGTCAGCACAGAGCCTGATGCAGGGCTCAAACTCATGAACCGCGAGATCACGACCTGACCCCAAGTTGGACACTTAACCTACTGAGCCACCCAGGTGTCCCCCAGTGGTGAACTAGAGATTTTCTTAAATGCCTGGGGCCAACAAAACCAAAAATCTCTGAGTCCTTGCTGCTGGGGTCTAGGTGTGTTGGGTTATACCACCACCACCACCACCACCACCACCGGCACGAGACCAGGCCGTTGACGACTCTTCCCTCGCGCTCACTTCCTGTTGGCGCAGAGCTGATGGCCACCAGAGGTGAGAGCCTGGGGCTTTATTGGGTCTTTTCTGAACATGCACCCTGTCCTGAATACGTGTGTCTTCTAGATTTCCAGGAACATGTGGAAGCTTTTCAGTCTCAGGCTGTTCCACTCCCCAGCGTTCTCGCCAGACTTTTTTGGCATGTCTTGTTCGCCCCACGCGTTACCTTTTGCCCCTGGTGGCAGCAGCTGGTTCATTTGCCTTCAAATGTTTTCAGCAGGTGCCCTCCCCGTATCCTGTGATGTGCGAGAGTTATATGAGTATTTTGCCTTAGTCTTTTCACGTCTCCGCTAGACAGGTCAAAACAGACAGTCCCCATTGTTTGAGAACCAGCTCTGTTCTATTCTCTCCAGCACCAGGAATCCACACCAAGAATGTGGGATTTCATCTTCCAAGACTGTTGCTGAGCCAGTTCGTGGGTTGAATTGTGTCTCCCGAAAATTCATGTGTTGGAGCCCTAACCCCCGATACCTTAGAATGTGACCTTATTTGGAGGTAGGATCTTTCCCAAGGTAATCAAGTTAAAGTGACATCATTAGGGTGGGCCCTAATTGGTATGACTGGTGTCCTCATCAAAGGGAGATTTGGACCCAGAGTTGCGTACAGAGGGAAGATGATGAGACACAGGGAGGCGGTCGCCTGCAAGCCCACGGAAGAAGCCTTGACCGGCTTCTTCCCTCACAGAAGGAACCCCCTTGCCAGCACCATAGTCTTGGAGTCTAGCCCCGGCACTGCGACCGTAACTTTCTGTGAGGACAGCCGCCCAGTTTGCGTTCTTTGCTGTGGCGGCTCTGGCCCACGAGGGCCCCCTGCGAGGCTGAGGTGGAGCAAGGCTAAGTCAAAGCCACACGGGTCTCCTACCAGGTTTCAGCTGCCTTCTGTATCCGTCCTTCGGTAGGTGGTTGTCCACCTTTGCCTCTTTTCCAGAGGTCTGATAAAATTCACTCTGATGGTTGTTGCCATTGTGCTGATGTTTCTGTGGAGGGATGGACCCCGGGCGGGTCCCCGCTCTTACCTTCCTGACCCAGACCCGCTTCGGGGATCGTTTGCAGGGCACGAGTTGCTCGACCTCTCTGCCTGTGCTCTTGTGCGGTCCCTACTGCTGGCTCCTGTGACTCCACACAAGCCCCTTCCTCCTGTCAGTGAGATTTCCCTCGTGGAATCTTGACTTGGCAGACCATGTTTCCTATCACATTGATTTCCTACTAGAGCTGTAACAAATTACCTCGGAGGTAGTGGCTGGAGCCGACACAGATTTGTCCTCTTACAGATCTGGAAGTCTGACGTCTGAAATGACTCCGACGGGGCTAAGGTCAAGGCAGTGGCAGGACAGGTATCTTCTGGAGGCTCTGAGGGGAGAATCTGTTTCCTTGCTTTTTTGGCGGGGTGGGGGTGGGGGGGCTCTTGTGGCACCTTCCTCCATCTTCAAAGCACATTACGTCAATCACTGCCTTTTTGTCTTCACGTCGCCTTCCCGTCTGTAGTCCAGTCTCTGCCAGCTTGTTAGGACACCTGTCATTATGCTGCAGGCAAGATCTGGATAATCCAGGAAAATCTCTTTTCAGGATTCTTACCTTAATCAAACATGCAAAGCCCCGTTAGCCATGTACAGGAATGTTCACAGGTTCCAGGGATTAGATGTGAATATCTCTGGGGCCATAATCACCGTACCACTCCTGGCTTTTCATCCCTGACTCACTGTTCGCTTCTATTTGTGTATGTACATTGATTTGTCATTCCATTTGTGTAGGGAGACAACCGTATGTATGTATCATGAAGGAATATGTATTTTTGTTGTATATGATTTTTAGAATTCTGAAGGCTGTATCTCATTTGATGTGTACGTTACCTCAGCTCTGTGTTTAAAATTTAATATTGCATTTAAGATCTATCCAAGTTGATTAATACTTAATTCTTTCTAATGTTGTTATGACACCATACATTTTAGTTGTCCGTTTCTTTAAGGCATGCCATTTTCATTTTTCACTTTTATGTATAATTCTCCAGTGAACATATTTTACGTTTTCTCTCCCCGAATAAGAGCAAGCATTTCAAGCACACCAGAGCCTACACACATGATTAGTATTGTTGGGCCATGAAAGGAAAGGACTTGCACTGTCACTTGGTACTGCCTGATTGGTCTCCTAAGTAACCATACGGCTCACGCCAGCTTATAGGATAGCACAGAGTTCTTTACCTCCTTATTGATGGTTGTTATTGTTATTTAAAAAGTATTGCTTGGGGCACCTGAGTGGCTCAGTTGGTTGGGCTTCTGACTGCAGCTCCGGTCATAGTCTTACAGGTTGTGAGTTCCAGCCCTGCGTGGGGCTCTGTGCCGACAGCTCAGAGCCTGGAGCCTGCTTCGGATTCTGTGTTTTCCTCTCTCTCTTGCCCTTCCCCTGCTCTCTCTCTCTCTCTCTCTCTCTCTCTCTGTCTCTCTCAAAAATAAATAAACATGTTTAAAAAATTAAAAAATTATGGCCAGTCTGGTGGATAATGAAAGCCTCATTGTGATTTGTATTTCTCTGATTATTTTATCAGATTGTGTCTTTCAGTTTTCTTCTGTGAAACGTTGGCTTATATATTTTGTATATTTTTACAGATTTTTCTCTTGATTTCGTTCTTGTGTTTCTTACTAATTTATAAATATCCTTTATGAGTTTTGTATAGTAATCTTTGTTTTTATTCGTTGTAACTATCTTCTCCAGGGTTTGTTCTCTCTTTTAACTTTACGGTATTGTTGGTCACGTGGAAATGTTGTATTTTGATGTAGGCAGATTTATGAATCTCTTTTTTCAAGGTTTTTGTTTTTATTTGTTGGGTTTTTGGGTTTTTTTTTACGTTTTTTGTTTTTGTTTGTTTTCTGCAGTTCTTTTATCCTTCGGGTATATTCCCATTGTGATATGTAGTCACATTCCTATGCCTTAAATTCAGCAGATATTTTCTCACTGAGGTGTACCATCAAATTGAGACACAATTAGATTCATTTGTTTCATTTGCTATTTGTTTTAGGGTTTTGTTTTCATTTTGATAATTATTTTTGTTTAAGTATAAAAAACACAGTTTTCTGAAGATGAACTATACATATAATACGCAGCATATTCAGAAATCAGTCTGGCTTCTATCTCTGTCCCCTCCATCCTGTTTCTTGTTCCTTCCCTTACCTTTTGAGGGTGACCATTTTGTTTTAAGTTTTTTTTTTTAATTAAAAAAAATTTTTTTTTTTTTTTATTTTAGAGCGCACATGAACAGGGCAGAGGGAGAGAGAGGAGGGAATCTCAAGCAGGCTCCCCATTCAGTGTAGAGCCTGATGTTGGGTTCGCTCCCACAACCTGGGAACTTGACCTGAGCCGAAATCCAGAATCAGGCAGGCAACCAACTGAGCCACTCAGGTGCCCCAAGTTTTCATTTGAATTCCAGTTAATTAACATACAGTGTTGTGTTAATTTTACTTGTACAATACAGTGATTCTCATTTTGTTATTTTTAATTAAGCAGACCCATGTGTAGGTCTTTGTGGGTCGCATATTATACTTGATTTTCTCACTTAAACTTTTTGTCACTTAATAATATATTATGGAGTTCACTCTGTAGCACTATACGGAGATATTCCCCAGTTCTTTTTCCAGTCGCTCCGCACCACTCCATGGTGTGAGTCTATCACAACACATTCAACCAGTTCTTTATTAATCAGTGTTTGGGTGGTTTCTAGTCTTTTGTAAATATAAATAGTGATGTAGCCTTGTGCCTCTGTCTTTTCTTTCTTTGGCTAGCGTGCCCTGTGGTTGGTTCCCAGAAGTGGGATTTCTGCGTTAAGTGGTAAATTCATCTGTAATTTAGCTAACTATTGCCATATTCCACTTCTTAGTGGTTAATCATTTTACATTCTCAACAGCAGGATATCAGGATGCTTTTATGTCAACAGCAAATTAAATTAAGTATATATGCTGTTATTCTTTTGGATTTCTGCCAGTCCGATAGGAGTGAAATGGTTCGGTATAATTTTTATTTTCACTTTTCTTTTTAAAGGGTGAGCTTGATTTTATAAGGTTTAGTTAGTGCCATTAGTGTTTCTCTTCCTGTGAGTTTTCTCTTCTCAGTTCTTGTCCATATTTCATGGGGCAGTTGCTTTTCTCCTTTTAAGGAGCTCATTATATAGGGATATTAACCCTTTCTTTGTCACCTAAGTTGTGAATACTTACCTCTGAGTTGTCATTTTTGTTTACTTTTGATTTTGTTTTTAACTTTATTTAACTCTGCAGAGGGTTTTCTTTGCTTGTTTTTTAATTTTTTTGGTCAAATTTGTTATTTTATTTTAATTGCATCAGGATTTTTAGTCACGGTTAGGAAAATGTTATTCTTTCTTAAGTTATTGGGGAACTCACCCATGTTTTCTTCTATACCTTACGGAGTCTTTTACATTTACCTTGACCAATCCGTTTGCAGTTTTCTTGATGTATAGATGAGAAAGGATCCCATTTATCTTTCTTAATCCTATTAAGTTATCTTATCACTGTCTAAGAAAATTTTTTTTAACGTTTATTTATTTTTTGGGAGACAGAGACAGAGGGTGAGTGGGGGGAGGGGCAGAGAGAGAGGGAGACACAGAATCCGAAACAGGCTCCAGGCCCTGAGCCATCCGCACAGAGCCCCATGCAGGGCTCGAACTCACAAACCGTGAGATCACGACCTGAGCTGAAGTTGGTCACTCGCCAACTGAGCCACCTAGGTGCTCCAAGTTATCTTATCAGTGTTAATGAAAGATTCTTTTTCCTACTCTATGATATTGTCTTTATCATTTACTAAATTCCAGATGCATTTGAGTCTCTTTCCATTGATCCCTTTTTTTATTTATGTGTCTTGTACCACGTTATTTTAATTATGGCAGCTTTATGTTTATATCTGGTACTGTCTGGTAGATTAATTCCTCCTCATTGCTCTTTTCTCATGTTTTTCTTGGCCTGCTTTGCTTTTCTTCCAATTAAATATATAACCAGCTTGTTTTATGCCCACTTAGAAGCTTGATGGTATTTTTTTGAGACTGCATTAAATTGCCCTATTAATGTTACGAATCAAAATCTTTTTGATGCTAAGATTTCTTATGGGAGAACATGGGCTAGCTTTCAGTTTCTTCTAATAGCTTTTTAAAGGAGTGTTTTCACAGCTTTCTTTATGTAGGTTTTGTTCATTTTTTGTTATGACTTCATGTCTAAGTATTTTACTTCAGCTTTTATATTTTCAAAGTTAAAAAGATAGAAGCATTTTCCCCACATACTTTCTTTGTCTGTGATATCCCTATTTGTACCCAAAGTGTCCTTTAAACTTTAGTGGGTTTAGGATCCAGTTAAAGATCATACCCTTATATTCTTTCATATGATAGATTTTTATTTTTTAAGTCCTGGTCACATGTCTTGCTGAGTAGTTATTCTTGAGCTTAATGCTTTAGAATCATCTGAAACTCTTCGAATATTCCTGGACCCAGACTATGCTTCATACCAGTTAAGTCCGAAGGTCTGGGGATGATGCCTGGCTGTGGGCAGCCATGTCCAGAAGCAGGTCTGTGGAGTGCCCCCCCCCCATGTCTGGTTCAACGGATCTGTTTTTCCTCATGATTAGAGTCAGATTGTGTATTTTTATTAGGCTCATTTATTGTATACTTGTAAGGTATGACTGTACCATTATTAATAATACCACCAAATACCCCACTCGAAAAGTAGAGTTTTCTTGTCTCCTTTTGTAAACTCATAATCTGTCACAGGACACTTGGAGACTGTGTGAATGTTCTTATTCCCAATAGCCTTTCACTCAGTGGTTGATGGTGTGGGTTGAGCATTTTTCTCATGTTGATTGGCCATGGATCTTTTCTTTTGTGAAGTCACTGTGTTAGGTCCTTTTCCCATTTTTCCATTAGTTTATGTTGTTCCTTACTGATTTTAGGAGCATTTTATATATTTTGGATATAATCCCTGTATCATTTCAAGATGTCGCTAAAATTTCCTGTTCTCTGGTTTGCTTTTTTAAAAACTTATTTCCTTTTGATTAATAGAAGTTCTTAACTTCACTGTCCTCCTATTAATTTCACTCTTTTTCTTTATGGTTAGTGTTTTTGGTGTCTTGCTTAAATTTTTTTTGCTTGTCTACAGATTGTGAAGATAGTTTTTTGTGTAATATTCTGGAAGTTTTACTGATCGCATTTCAACCTACAGTCCATCTGGAATTGATTTTCACATATTATGTGAGATTCAAATCAAATTTTTTTTTTCAATGTCCTTTTCTCATTGCTTTATTACTAACACTTTTTTTTTCTTTTTTTTAATAAACCAGGTGTCCATGTTTGTGGGTCAGATTCTAGATTATAAATTTAGCTCCATTGATCTTTCAGTTTATTCTTTTACTGATAGTGCACTCTGTTAAATTACTCTAACTTTGGAATAAATCTTTATATCCACTAGTACATCAGTTTTGTACTTCATAATAAATTACCTCAAATTTTACAGGTAAGAACAACACAAATTTATTATCTCACAGTTTTTGTGGATAAGGAGTCTGGAAATAGGTTATCTAGGTCCTCTTAGGTGTAAGGTTGCAATCAAAGTGTCACCTGGGTTCCCTTCCATACATATGTGGCAGAATTTATTTCTACATAGCTCTGGAACTCAGAGTAGCCTGCTTCTTTCAGATCAGTAGAAGAATGTCTCTGATATTTTACCCTCTTTAAGTGACTCACATGATTAGGTCAGGCCCACCCAAGGCAATCTCCCATTTAGATCAGAGTCAGCTGATTAAGGGATCTTAATTATACTTGCAAAACCTGTTTTGTCATTGAATATAACATAACACAAGGAACACAATATCACAGGAACACAAGTCTCTCCCACTTAAGGGAAGATTATATCGGTGTGAGGCTCTTTGGAGGTCATCTTGGAATTCTGCCTACGTCATTGTGAGTTTACTCATTTTGTTCTCCAAGATGGCTTTGGTTATTCTTGGTCATTTGAGTTTCTTCATAAGTTTGAGAATGAACTTGTCAGCTTCCACAGAAATATCTGCCAAGATTTTAATTCTGATTGTCTGGATTTAACCAATCGTTCTGATTTATAGGCTAATTTGGGGAGAAATTAGGTTTTTGTAATATTGAGTTATCCCATCCATGAATATAGTGTATTCATTTATTCGGGTATTCCTTGTTTATTCTCAATAATACTTAAAAAATTTCTGGGTAATAGTCTAATCTTTTCCCTGTTAACTAGTTTTTAATATATGGCATGAGCATTTATTAGCTGTTTGTTTTGATAACCTGGGAATGATACGTCTCTGTCTCTGCCTGCTTATGTCTGTTTCTTGCAATATTTTCCACAGTGGTCATCTCCTAAGTGGGTCATATATAACCCAGGGACTGTGCAAGAGTCTGTTCATTTATGGGAAGAAAATACTCAGATGCCTCCCTACATTTATTTTAATCCAAAAAAAAAAAAAAAAGAATGGAGAAATCTAATGTACGGTGAAATGAATATAGACAGTAATACCATATATTATCATTAGATAATGTGGTAAATAGAGCTATGCCGGCAATCATTATAATATATAGGTGTATCAAAGTTACACAATGTTACATGCCAAATTTATTCAGCTGAAAACAATAAAAGTGACTTAGAAAAAAAAATAATGAGGAAACTTAATATATAGATTCACATTATAAGTTAACAATCCTATGAAAAAAAGATTTCTTAGAAGAGTTACCAAATATTTTGGATGCCCCTATTCTACTGGAGTTACGTCCAGAATTGCTCGTACCACGTTCCCTGAATACCACTATAGCTCTTTATCTTCTCAGAGTCCCAACAGTACTCCCCTGTGTGTTCATTGTTCCTGCTTTCACTACATATTTTGGACATATACGTGGTGATGCTGTTGCCCGAGTTTCATGAATGATACTCTGTTATCAGTGAAACCCACCCCAGTAGCAGGAGTAGAACTTTTCTCCCCTCTGTAACCTCCATCTACATCGTGCATCTTTTTCCTGTAGTAACATCTCATCGCAGTTACATGCTTACACGTTTATGTGTGTTTGTCATATTATGTGCTCCTTGAGGACAGTGACGTGGTGTTATTGGTCTTTAGATTCTCAGAGTAGGAGAGGTCTTTATGGCACGTAGGCACGTACCACGACCCCGGTAACTTAGCACAACGGTGAGGACCTTTTCAGTCAAGTGCACAAGTAGACATGCCATAACACATTTTCTAATTGCCTGTGAATGGCGAACTCCCTAACGGTTCTCTGACAGCTGTTCCATGCCTTCCAGTTCTGATTACTTACACTTGAACACAAATGTGCTGTTTCAGGGATCCTTATCATTTGAGGATGTGACTGTGGGCTTCTCCCAGGAAGAGTGGCAGCGCCTGGACCCTGCCCAGAGGACCCTGTACAGGGACGTGATGCTGGAGAACTACAGCCACCTTGTCGCAGTGGGTAAGGGGTTGTTTGCCATGTAGACTGCTAGTATGCACATCCTTTCTTGGTTTGAAACCTGTAGAAGCTTTGTTGAATTTAGTGATATGGAGGCTTGATACTCAAGTATTAAGGGGAAGGATTGTTGAAACACCATAAAGAATGTTTTCTTTTTCGGGGCTCCTGGGTGACTTAGTCGGTTAAGCGTCTGACTTTGGCTCAGGTCATGATCTCACGTTCTGTGTCAGGCTCTGTACTGACACCTCAGCCTGGAGCCTTCTTCGATTTTGTGTCTCCTTCTCTCTCTGCCCCCCCCCCCCCAAATAAATAAACATTAAAAAAAAAAAAGAATGTTTTCTATTTCAATGAAAGATTGTATTTGGCCCCTGAAGCTTCGTTTTCTGTGTTCTTCAAAGGCCCTGAAACCCATGGGCCTAGCCCAGTTGCCATGTCGTTTCCCATTCACAGGGTGCTGCGTCCCTAAACCAGACGTGATCTTCAGGCTGGAACAAGGACAGCAGCCATGGCTCGTAGAGGAAGAGTCCCTAGACCAGAGCTGCCCAGGTGAGTTAGTATGTGTTAAACGGATGGACACCCGATGGCATGGTATGAATTCCTTTTATTCTCAGGTGCTTGCTTGTATGTTCATTTTCACATTCAGCAAATACTGAGTACCCACTGTGTGGCACGAAGGTTTTAGGCGCCAGAAATACTTCAGCAAACTAAATTTGTTCCTCACTTCGTGGACCCTGCATTCTGATAGGGAGAGAAAGATAAGAAACAAACAACAGTTCATACGTAACACCCAAACGCATAATATGCCAATAAAATAGCGAGGAAGTTAAAGATGAAAACTAATGAAATGTTATACTTGAGAAAAGAGGTTCAGGAAGGCACTTGGGTGATATCAACTTGAATGGAATGAGGTGAGGATTATGGATGGCAGAGGAGACATTAAATGTCAGTCCACCGAGGCAGGAATGTGCTTGGTGTTTTTGAGGACACACACGTGTCACTGTGGACTAGGGGAAATGAGTGAGCAGAGAGTGGTAAGAGTTGACATTGTGGAGGTAACGGAGCTCAAATTACATAGGGCCGTTCAGGCCATGATAAAGACTGATTTTATACTGAGTCAAATGAAAAGCCATTGGTAGGATTTTACCTACTAAGCAACATATGCCTATTTTTCTTTTTAACTTTTCTCTCTGGCCACTGGGCAAAGAAAATACTACTGGGGCAGAGGGATGAAAGGGAGACCAGCAGGACAGTACTGCAGTCTCTGAGGAGCGGGGATAGGTTACCCCCGGTTGGGAGTGGCGGAGAAGAGTAGCCATGGTTGGCTTCTGGTTATGGTTTCAAGGTGGGACCTATAAGATGTGCTGTGAGTTGGATGAGGAATGTGAGAGAAAGAAAGGAGTCAGCAACTCCAAGGATTTCATCCAGAGCAATTGGATGAATGGGTACCGGTTGCCAAGATGGGGGGGGGGGGGATTGGGGAGAAGCAGTTTAGAAGTCATAGGAGTTTAGACTGCACATACCAAGTTTCAGGTGATTATAAACTGTCCAGGTTTACCTGGGAGTAAGTAAGCGACTGTTTGAGCAGAGGTAGTTTAGGGGAGACCCCAGGTTGGAGATGATTTATTTGGAAATTATCAATTTATGGTAGTACTTAAAGTTTTTAAATTTAGTGTCTGAGCCTAAGGGACCAGACAGCCTCTCCTTAGAGGTACCAATGAACAGATCTGAGAGGTCTGAAGACTGTCCCCTGGGCTACCAGCTTTCAGAAGTCATTAAAATGAGAAAGCTCAGTGAAGAGAGAAAAGCAGTTTGGGGATAAGGTGGAAACAGAGAATGTGGCGTCCTGTAGCCAAGTTAAGACAGTTTTCAAAAACAAAATGAACATTTTGAAGAATACGTAACGTCAGCCTTTTTTCTCTCTCTGCTCACAAACCATCCAGAAGCATTAAGGAAAATGAACCACATACACGTCACTATGACACGAGAGGATATCTGAAATCCCAAATCAGTACAGGTGTAAACGGTGCGAAATTGGACAAATCAAGGAGCGTATGTATCAGCAGGCGGGTAGAAAACAAAAGCATTTCTGATGCTCCGGGGGACTGGCACAGTGCTTTTCGTGAACAGAGTGCGTAGTCTGAGGTGTGAAACGTAAAACTTAGATTAACAGCAGTGCTGTGCCCTAGATGGCTGAGCTCCCTCGGATGCAGTTTGCTTCTGCCAAGCAGATGTAGTAAAGTGTAGAAACGAAACGTATCTTCCGATAGCCTCTTCTGTTTCTGTGATAGCGCGAGAGAGGCTTTACGTCTGGGAAAACTGCCTCACAGACGTCTAAATGTGGAGAGAGAATCTTACGCGCTCCTAGCGGGTACTTGCAGGACACAGGATTTGAAGCAAAAACTCACTCGGTAACAATTGGTAAGGATGTGCAGACCTTCTACAAAAATGAGGGAAGCAGTTAGGAGGAAAGGAAAGTTCCAGACGGCAGTTGCCTTGGTGACCAGAGCTCTGTAATTAGCACATCGGGTCGCTCGGACCAACAGGGTATTGTCAGAGTCTTCATGTGAACCGCTGTGTCCCAGAGCGGCGTGTCGGAGAGGTGGAAGGGAGAACGATAGATCTGTGGTCTTCTTCCTGTTCTCCTTTATTAGATGCAATTGTTCTGTAGAGGTTTAACTACCTTTCTTTTCTGGATTGCATCAGACGGTTTGTCTGGGCAGATGCTGGGGCCCCAGAGCCTCCGTGGGTCCAGTTCGGTTACCAGGGCACGTAGTTTCTGGAAGTCAGCTCGACACCCGCCGTTCCTCACTCTGGAGCGACAGCAGTGCCAGCCCAGTGACCCTGACGCAGGGATCGCCAAGAGAGAAGCCGCTGCCAAGGCCGCTCTGGCTACGAAGGAAGGCAGAGTTTGGCTGATCTATAAACTGAGTCCAGTACATGTGCAAAATGCTTGTTCATAAGGAATTACCTTGTCAGCCTAAGACATGACTCTCTTCCCTTCTCTTGAGTAAACCTTGTGCAGCGTGCTGTTCCTTACAAAGCTCACCTCCTTTCAGCCTGAGTAATTGAACAGGAACCAGCACAAAATACATACAAAACTGTTGCAAGAAAAAAGGGAGGACAAAGATCGGCAAGAAAGATAGTAGGTGATTGAATTGTCATTTGATCAAAGTAGTCATAAAGTAGATAAATAGTGTGACCAAATATTAAATAATGGGTTTCAAAAGAGAGAACTAATGGAATTAATTACCTCTGTGATACAAGTTTTTTTTTTTTTTAATTTTTTTTTTTAACTTTTATTTATTTTGAGACAGAGAGAGACAGAGCATGAACGGGGGAGGGGCAGAGAGAGAAGGAGACACAGAATCGGAAGTAGTAGGCTCCAGGCTCTGAGCCATCAGCCCAGAGCCCGACGTGGGGCTCGAACTCACGGACCGCGAGATCGTGACCTGAGCTGAAGTCGGCTGCTTAACCGACTGAGCCACCCAGGCGCCCCTGTGATACAAGTTTTTAAGAAAGATGTTAATAGAAAACAAATTGTGGGGTGTCAAAGTCAGAAAAGAATTGAAACAAAAAATAAAATCATAGTCAAGAAAGGAAATCGGAGGAATCGTGAGAAAGAACAGATAGTGCTGAAATTACACTCAGAAGGAAGTGAGACATGCGAGCGAGAAGCAGCTGAAATGAGTCCTGAAGGTTAGAGCTCACCCGCATGCTCTGCCTACAGTTCGTCCCCCAAATGGGAAAGTAAAGGAAATAGAACAAATATTTAAAATAACCCAGGAACACTTTTTGTGGGGGGGGTTGGAGGGAGAGGTGCAATTGAATCTGTATAAAAGGGCCAGTCGCATCCACATTAGGATAGATTCTAATAAAGGGACGGGATTTCAAAAACAAAGAGTCAATTTGATAACCAGCCAATATAAGAGAAAGTCCTACTAGCTTCAGACTTTTCCATAGTTAAATCTGTAGGTAAGAATTAGCACAGCAGTTCCTACAAAATCCTTAGTGTGTTCCATTGACAGTATTATACCCATTTAAGATCTTCTTTAATGAGGAACAAATCTTTTTCGAATAGGCAAGAACCCTAGGATCATTGTTCCTGGAAAGCTCTATTAGAGAATGAGTATCAGGTAACCAAGGAGTGACAGAAAGAAAGCATGGTAAAAAGACTGGTGGTGGGCTTTGAATTTAACTGAAGAACTAATTAAAGCAATTGTGGGAGCTAGCTGACAGAAGAGAATGTACCAGTTGCAAATCTGGGCAACACAAAGGCTGGGTGTCTGTGTAGATAAAAGGAGGCTAAAAACAAGTGGAGAGCAATGAAGGTGTACGAATACACCTGTTATAACACGATATGTGCATTTCTGAAAAATCACTGCTCCATATGAAGCAGTAAACTAAAAGTCACTGGGCTGATGGCAAGATGGGATTGGGGCTAGAACACTCAAAAGCTTTGTCAGTGACACAGTGAGATAGCACCGTTCGAGTCTCCAGCTAGAATTTTGTATTCATTTATTTCTCCTTTCAGTTCTGTTAGGTTTTGCTTTATCTATTTAAAGATTTATTTTTGGGGCGCCTGGGTGGCTCAGTTGGTTAAGCGTCGACTTCGGCTCAGGTCATGATACCACGGCTCATGGGTTCGAGCCCTGCGTTGGGCTCTGTGCTGACAGTTCGGAGACTGGAGCCTGTTTTGGACTGTGGATCCCTCTCTCTCTGCCTCTCCCCTGCTTGTGCTCGCTCTCTCTCTCTCTCTCTCTCTCTCTCAAAAATAAACATTAAAAAAACTTTTTTTTAAAGAATCATTAAGAATTATTATTAAGTGTATAAATATAAGGATTTTTATGTTCTTCTCTTAATGAGATGACCCCGTTATGATGATGTCTCTATCTCTCGTAGAACTTTTTGCTCTGAAGTGTGCTTTGATATTCATACACCTACTCCACAAATCCTAGGTAAGCCATTTATTAGCTTAGACAAGTCACTTAACCTCTGAGCCTCTGTTTCTTTATCGTATATTTCAATAGTAAGACCTTTGTCACAATACGTACGAGCATCAGATGAGGCAAGGTACAAATCACAGTGCCTTGCTAAAATAGGCATTCAGGAAGTTTACACCTCCAGCTAACATTTAACTAATGCTCTCCTAAAAGCTTGGGATACATCAAAGATACATCAAGGATTCTGCTTTCGTGGAGCTTAGATTCAGGAGGGAGTCATAGAGGTAAGGACCATAGACGAAGAAGTAGACAATAAACAAGGGTGCAAATAATTTAATCTTATAATTTCAGGTCATACTGAATGTTATGAAGCGTTTTATTTTTTATTTTTTTTAAATTTTCTTTTTAATGTTTATTTTTGAGAAAGAGAAAGAGCCCCCGCGTGCACGCACACGTGAGTTGGGAGCATAGAGAGAGGGAGACACGGAATTGGAAGCAGGCTCCAGGCTCTGAGCTGTCAGCACAGCACTCAAACTGATGAACCGCAAGATCATCCCGAGCTGAAGTCGGATGCTTAACCAACTGAGCCACCCAGGTGCCCCATTGTGAAGGGTTTTAAAGATAAGAAAATGAGGTGATGTGATCGAGGGCATTTGGGATAGGTGGACTGTTTAAGCCAAGTGGCCCAGGTGGCTTCTTCAGAATTTTAGTTGAAAAGGACCTAAACCACGTGGTCCCTGAGAAGAGCATTTTCTGAGAGAGAAGGGAGCGTGCTTGACTTGTCGGGTCAACGGCAGGACGGCTGGTGTGGCTCTGGCGTGGCAAGTGCAGTGAGCAACAGCATGGAGTAAAGTTGGAGACCTCAGCATGAACTTGATCTTGATGTTCTCAGCCATGCCGCTAAATTTGAATTTCATTCAGATAAAACTGTGGGGGTCTATCGCAGTTTTCAGGTAGTGACAGAGGCTAGAATATAACAGAATTTTGAACTTCATATGTGATTCCTTGTACACACAGCTCCATAATCCCTTGGGGTCTCTGGCATGAGAAGAGGGTCTTTGGTATACTGGGCTGACTGGATGCTGGGGCCCACTAGACCGCTTCAGCAAGGGGCTGGCTGCCACCAGCGGCCTGTGATTTAATCATTCAAGCCTGGGCGATGAAACCTCCATAAACACTTCTAAACAACAGAGTTTGAGGAGTGTTGAGTTGCGTGCCCGGAGTTCCACACGCTCACACACCACTAACGTCCCAAACCCTTGCCAATGTGTGTTTTCCTTCTGGCTGTTCCAGAGTTGAATCCTTTATAAGAAACTAGTAATAAATAAGTAAATTGTTTTCTGAGTTCTGTGAGTTGTTGTAGCAAATTATCAAATCTGAGGTGGGCTGGCTAGTCACAGGAACCCTCAGTTTTTAGTCAGAATGCTGGAGGCAAAAAAAGAAAGATGCATACATAGTACCTTCACCTTTCTTTTCATTAACGTTTCCATGTGTATCTTTTTCCATCTTTTTACTTTTTTTGTTGTTAAGTTGATTTATTTATTTTGAGGGTGAGAGCACAAGCGGGAGAGGGGCAGAGAGAAAGGGAGGAAGAGAATCCCAGGCAGGCTCCACACTGCCAGCTCAGAGCCCAACTCTGGGCTTGAACTCCCGAACCATGATGTCTTGACCTGAGCTGAAATCAAGAGTTGGAGGCTTAACCAACTGAGCCACCCAGGTACCCCTCCATCTTTTAACTTTTAGCCTATTTATATTTAGAGTGGATTTTCTATCGATAGCATTCAAAGACCCGTATGGTTGGGTCTCTTTTACCTAGTGTGAAAACCTCTATTTTTTAATAAGAATATTTCAAGCATTTAAGTGTTTGCCCTATGGAATACAACATCTTTAATTTATCAGTCTGATTTCAAATGACATACTAGTTTACATGTAGCTTTGCAATCTTATGTCAATATACGTCTGTTCCTCCCATTCTATGTGATATTTTACTTCAAACCCCACAAAGCATCTTTGATTTACTTTCTTTTTTTAAACCATTAGCGCTGTATTTCTTTGTGCAGCTTATTCTTTCTAATACTCCTTTTAGTATTTCTTACAACATGGATGTGTTGGCAGTGAATTCTCTCCACTTTTATTTGTCCAAAGAGCCTTTATTTCCTCTTCATTTATGAAACATGTTTTCTCTAGATACAAAATTCTGCATTGACACTCATTTCTGTACATACTTGAAAGATTCACTTCATTTTCTTCTGGCTTAATGTCCCTCCTCCTGTGATTTTCAAGTGTTCTTCTGTTCTTTAATACTCTGTTTTGTTGCCTTCAAGATTTTCTTTTCATTTTGGTTTTCATCTGTTTAGCTTTGATTTGATTTTTGAGGTTTTCTGGGTATTCCTTGCTGTTTTCTCAGTTTCCTTTTTCTTTTTTTTTTTAAGTTTGTTTATTTTTAGAGAAAGCACGAGTGGGGGAGGGGCAGAGAGAGAGGGAGAGAGAGAATCCAAAGCAGGCTCTGCGCGTCAGCGCAGAGCCCGATGTGGGGCTCAAACTCGCGAACTGTGAGATCATGACTTGAGCCAAAGAGTCAGATGCTCAACTGACTGAGCCCCCCAGGTGCCCCTGCTTTCTGTTTCTTAAATTTGTGGTTTGATGTATTTCATCCTTTATTTTTGGCAGGGACTACAGTTACTTATGTGTGGCTGTATTTGATTGTGTTCCATAGTCCTTGAGTGTCCTGTGTCAGGAGAATTTCATTAGTGTCTGTGCTGCATTTTCAGCCGCCCTTCCAAGCCTGTGTCACAGAGGGTTTACCTCTCTGCTCCTGTTCCTCTTGCGGCAGTTGACTGAGCTGATGCTGTTTCAGAGAGGAATAAAGCCAGACTCCAGCTAAAGGTGATAGATACAGATTTTATTCAATAGCTATGGGAATAGTAAGTGAGAAGCTTCAGTAAAACTGAGCTCAACTCCAAATACTGCTAAGGCAGCTAGGGACTTATAGCCAACAATCTGGGGGAAATCACTGGATAGAACAGTACTAAGAGGAACATCAGGGGTAGGGGGATTCTTGCTAAATGCAGACCAGGCACATCAAGGGCAGGGAATAAGGAACTTGATCAGATATCAAGGGTGAGGGGCTTCCCACTAGACTGACTTAAAAGGACTCTTGCTAGAACCGAATTCAGCATGGATAAACATGGAAAGGCCTAGTTGAGAACAGGGCTCAGAGGAGCGTAACTAAGTCAACGGGAGAGTTCTTAGTCGGAGCATATCGTAAAACTTGGGTTGATCCTGAAATAAACGATAGAAGCCGTACCTTTTATTGTGTAATTTCATTGTAAAGTTCTAATAGAGATACTACTAGAAAAGACAGTATGATCCCCAAAAGGATGCTGGAGATGAGAGAAAGAGCAGTTAGTGATAGGAAATTAGAAAACATCCAGGTAAATCTGAACAATAATGTGTATAAAATGTTGAAGATACCTAATGTGTGGGACTAAAAAAGACACTATGATCTGCAAAACAATAACTGCATATAAATGAGGTGAGAGGTGGTCAAATTGAGTTTGATACTTCTTTTATTCAGAAAAAGAGGTTCAAGATTTTGAATTACTTTAGATTTTAAGTTAAGTATTTATGGTAAGATTAACGGAAAGCCACCTAAAGCTGAGAAACCAGTGTGTGTAACTTTCAAAGTTGTAAAGAAGAAAAAGTAGAAAAGATACAAAATTAGCCCCAAAAGGAAAGAAGAATCAATAGAATGGATAACTATGGCCAATATAAAGTACCAAGTAAAATGCAAGAGAGGACTTTGCAACATTTCGATAATCACCATCAAACTGACTAAATTTATCTGTTAAAAGACATCTTGTCAAATTGGATCTTCAGAGTAGGGTAATACCTTCCTGTGGCTAAGATACCAGGTTTTCATTTATCCTGAGAAGTCCATGTTTCTATCTTCATCTTTTGCCCACTCAACATTCAGCATTCTACTTGCCTGTGTGTAGGACGTCCTGGGTAGGATATCCTGATCTCTTCAGTGTGGCAAGAACTAAAATTACAATTAGCATTTACAAATCATAGATTTTCCCCACTTCATTTGTTACATTCTCTGAGTCTTCTACTCTTACAACTGACCATCATAGTATTTTATTTTTCTGCCTTCTTCCTTCCTTCCTAATGTTAGATCAGTATTGTTATTATTTTGTAAATGTTGCAAATTATTTTATATTCTCATTTTGCACTGACATCCCCCAAAACACTTAGGCATACTGTTTTACACTTCGATGGTCTAATTCCTAAATGAAATTAGACTTTGCCCCACAAAGCATCTGATTTATCATGTTAATATCCTGAGTTATATTTTCCCCAATATGTAATATAGCAAATTTAAGTTTTCCTCATTTAATGACCCTTAAATGTGGCTACATCTCATCTGTGTGGCACAGAACTGGTGCTAAACTCCCATTTAATCCTTCTTCCTGAGTTTTACCCCCAGGTATGCTTTCCTGCCCTACAGTGTCACATTTCATTTCTAATGTATTTGGTGATTCTTGTGAATTAGTACATGAAGAGTACATGGAACAGTACCTGGCTCACGGAAACGGTCTGTTACTGTTCCTCTTGTGAATATCATTGTCAGGAATGTTAAGTTTACACTCAGCTTTCCACACCTTTTGTAATGTAAAATGTTCCTTCATTGCTTTGATTTACATTATCTGCTGTAGAACCTGGTTCCTGATGGTGTATGGATTTTGAATGAAGCTGTTATCTGGATTATAATTTTTTCTGAGAGCATACTTTTTTTTGTTATATAACATATAGTAGATATTGGATCATTACTTAATTCATTAACTGTGACTCTTGAGTGAGAGAGCCGATATACATTCATTCAGAAAATACTATGAGAAATTAATTTCTAAACCCACGTGTTGGGTTATAAAGCTGTAGATTCTTGTCCAAAATTATAAATTTGATCAAGAACAAACTTGATCTTTGTTTTGGAAAGCACACCACTTGTTAAGGACCATTACTTTCAGAATCCACTCAGATGAATTTAGAGGAAATCAGATATAAATACTTCTGATACCATAGTTTGCGGTTGGAAAAAGAAAAAAAGACTACTGAGTATTCTAAATTTCAGCAATTAACAGGATATGTTTATGTTTCAAGGGAGTATAATCTAACATTGTGATAGAGTGAGATGTATAGAATGTGATTGATTTTAAATTTCAGTGTATGTGGGACTTGAAATTGTAGAGAAGTTTGTGAAGACATATGAATTATGAGACATGTCATTTTCCTGAAGAATGAAGTTGTGAGCAAGTCCAAAGTGGGAATGTAAGCTCGCTGAGTGAAAAGTCTTGGTTGAACTTGAACAAGTTTTGGCAAATTAATAGTCTGGCATTTCTAGAAAGAAGACATTTATTATGGACTTGTGAAGTGATTAGTTGAACAACAACTAATTATGTATATTGTTAGTAAAAAGTCCCCCCCCCCCCCCCCCCCCCAGAATTATAACTGCAGTCTGTTTGCTGTGATGGCACTTGGAGACAATGGGCTGTGAATAGGTTTTACATTGTATGTACTAAGCAAGAAGGTAACGTGAAGTATGGCTGAGAATTCTTAGGGTAAATAAATATAAATATCTTTTAGTGTTTTAGGTCAGGTCTTCAAGGTAGAGATCTGAGTGTCAAGAAAAAATTTTTACTATTATATCAGAGCATGTTTAAAATGGGGGAAAACTAGCATCTGGTGGTAGTAGAGGTTCCCTTTTGAACAAACTCTGAGACTAAGCTGAATATACCACAGCTAAAAACAGTTGATGGATTTGGTCATTTCAGCCTTTTTTCTCATCTGATTTCATATTTCCTGGTCGACATTTGTAAGTAACATGACTGGAGGGAAACTTAGAAGCTATGTTACAGGAGTCCTTTCATAAGCACAAAGAAATCGGTGTTTTGGGGATTTAATTTGGCATTGACAGTATAATAAGTTAACGTGTAACAAAATAGACATAATTAAAAAAAATTTTTTTAAGTTTATTTATTTTGAGAGATAGAGAGACTGGAGGAAGGGCAGAAAGAGAGGGAGGGAGAGAGGGAATCCCAGGCAGGCTCCACGCTGTCAGCACAGAGCCTGATGTGGGGCTCGAACTCACGAACTGTGAGATCATGACTTGAGCTGAAACCAGGAGTCAGACATTTAACTGACTGAGCCACCCAGGCACCCCAAAACAGAGATAATTTTAAAAAGAAGGGGATGAAACTAGAAACATGTAAACCATAGAATTTAGGTGCACAATGTAAGGATGGGAAGAAAATTACCTAAAGTCTGATCCTTCAGAATATCAGATCATCCCTCTGGTACCTCTTTAGGGCATTCTCATCTACTTCTTTAGGGCCTCTCTAGTTCTCTGTATTTCCCATTCCTAGATCAGCCCGCTTTTTTTTCAATGACTGTTTCCTTTTCTTCACCGTGCTTTATATTTATTTCTACTGTGTATATGAAGTCTTGAAGTACATATTTGTAAATTGCCAAATATAGTTGTGTTTGTTATAAGTTTCTATCCCCCTTTTTCCATCCTGTCAGGTTTTATTTCTTCTGATACAAAAGGATGGGGCAACACGACTATTTGGATCTGTCTTATTTCATAAAACTAAGTCAACTGTGTAAAAGGGCATTTGTTTGTAAGTGTAATTTCATCATAATTATCATAAGATTCGTTACTTATGATTGTTGTGGTTGTTTTGTTTTGTTTTTTTTCCTTCATTTCTAGAAGTCTGCAGAGTTGATAACCAACTAGAACAGAATCAAGAAATCCAGCACAGACATTTCTGGCAGTCTCCATTTATCAACAACAAAACACTGACTGTACACAGAGGTAATGTATTAGGAAACATTTTTAATTTCAGCACGGACAGCATTCCTTCCATAAAAATACCCTGTAAATGTGACTCATGTGGTATGAATTTGAAATGTATTTCAGAATTAATTATTAATAAGAAAAACTATTTAAGTAAGAAGCCTGATGACCTCAATCCATGTGGGAAATTGTTCCTTCATAGTAACCCTGAAAAAACTCAAATGGGGGAGAAACCTTGTGAATTCATTCAGAATCAAAAATATGTAAGTTGTAATGAAGATTTCATTCCATATCAGAAAATTAAAAATGTACAACAATGCTTAATTCAAAGGAATAAGGAATATGAGGAATACGGGAAAGAGTTCCATGAGAAGGCACTTGTCCCATATAACCAAACTTGTATAGGAGAGAGTCCTCGTGAACATAATGAATCTGATAAAACGTTCTGTAATAATGCAACCCTCGTGGTCTGTAAGATAGCACAAAGAATGGAAAATCTTCATGAGTTTAATGAATACGGTAAAACATTTGAGAAGTCCTCCCTCTTGAAACCTAGAGTTCATTTAAAGGTGAAGGGTTATGAGTACACTGATAGAGTGGTTAGTTTCAATAGGAGATCAGACTTCCCTGACACAGGAGATAGAGTATTTGAATATAACAACTTGGGAGAACCTTTCTGGGAGAAGTCCGTTCTTAATATAACTCCGAGAACACACGTAGGAGACAAAGTCCATGAATGTAACGAATGTGGAAAAGCATTCTGCAAAAAGTCAAAACTCACCAAACACCAGAAAATACATCCAAGAGAGAAACCATATGAATGTAAGGAATGTGGGAAATGCTTCTCTCGGAAATCCCTCCTCACTTTACATCAGAGAATCCACACAGGAGAGAAACCCTACGAATGTAAGGCCTGTGGGAAATGCTTCTCTAGGAGTTCACACCTCATAATTCATCAGAGGACTCACACAGGAGAGAAGCCCTATGAATGTAAGGAATGTGGGAAGTGTTTCTACCATAAGTCCTATCTCACGGTACACCAGAGGATTCACACAGGGGAGAAGCCCTATGAATGTAACCAATGTGGAAAAACCTTCATAAGCAACTCAGTCCTCACAATACATCAGAAAACACACACAGGCGAGAAACCCTATGAGTGTAATCAGTGTGGGAAATTCTTCTCCAGAAACTCGTACCTTACGGTACATCTGAGAACTCACACAGGGGAGAAGCCCTATGAATGTGAGCTCTGTGGGAAAGCCTTCTGTCACAAATCAGATGTCACGAAACATGAGAAAACTCACATAGGGGGAAAACCCTATGGATGTAATCAGTGCGGGAAAACCTTTAGTCGTAACTCGGGCCTAAAAGTTCATCAGAGAACTCACACAAAGGAGAAACCCTATGAATGTAACGAGTGTGGGAAATCCTTTTCTGAGAAATCAGTTCTCACAGTACATCAGAGGATACACACAGGCGAGAAACCTTACAAGTGTAATGAATGTGGGAAAACCTTCTACAATAAATCGGACCTCACTAAACACCACAGAACTCACACAGGTGAGAAACCCTATGAATGTAAGGAATGTGGGAAATTCTTCTCTAGGAATTCATACCTTACAGTACACCAGAGAAGTCATACAGGGGAGAAACCCTATGTGTGCAAGAAATGTGGGAAAACTTTCTACCTTAAGTCAGACTATACAGTACATAAGAGAACACACAGAGGGGAGAAATCCTATCACTGTAATCAGTGTGGGAAGACTTTCACTTGCGGTTCAGTCCTCAGATCACATCAGAGAACTCACACAGGTGAGAAGCCCTATGAATGTAACGAGTGTGGGAAATCATTTTCGGAGAAATCCGTTCTCACCGTCCATCAGAGGATACACACAGGGGAGAAACCTTATAAGTGTAACGAATGTGGGAAGTCCTTCTATCATAAGTCAGATCTCACTAAGCATCAGAGAACACACACAGGAGAGAAACCCTATGAGTGTAAGCATTGTGGGAAAACCTTCAGTTGCAACTCAGGCCTCAAAGTACATCAGAGAAGACATGTAAGAGAGAAACCCTATGAATGTATTGAGTGCGAGGTAACTGCCAAGAAATCCGTTATCACAGCACATCCAAGGTTACACACAGAGGAAGAAAACTAGTAAATATAGCGGTGAGAGGAATCTTTCTCTCGTGAGTCATACCTCAAAATACCATGGAAAATTTACAAAGGACGTGACTCAAAGAATGTAAAGAATGGCAAATCTCTTACCAGAAGTCATCTTCCAGAGCAAACGAGAATACTCATAGGGGAAAACACTCTGAATTTGATGAATGTTTGAAAATCTGATGTAAATAAGACAACTAAAAATGAGTGCATGTGGAAGAAAGCCTACTAATACGTGTAGGGAGTATGGGGGATTATTTTATTATGAATTAGAGCTTATTAAACCAAGAATTTACATAGGAGGTAATCCTGTCAATCAGAGATATGAAAATGTTCTTCCAGAATTTGGCCATTAGTAATCAGACCACATTTGGGAAAAACTGTCAGCATCTTACGTTTTTTTTGAGACCTTCGTCCACAAGTTGTACTCATTTGTAAGTTAGAGGAGTAATAGGGGGGATACCCAAAGAATGCAGCAAATATAGTTGAGCAACTTTATCAGAAATGCCCTTTGTTGAGCAACACAATTGATAGTGAGAGGAAGTCCTAAACGTGTTTTGAACGTACAGGCTTTAACAAAATTCAGACTTTATTATATCTGAAGATTGTATTGAAGGAAGTATGTCTTTAGGAAATACGGACAGAAATTTTCTTTTAGATCTCTTATCCCTAAAGTTACGCTTTTCTCTGATCTCAAAATTCTTTAATAGAAATAAAGCTGATGGTAGACATTTATAAAAATACTAACCATGCAACGTGAAGCTTTTTGAAAAGAACAAATAAACAGAATAATCTTCTCAGTCTCTGATTTCACTTTTGGAGAAACACGTGTCACCCCATGACATTCCCTATCATGAGCCATCGTATGTTTTTGATTAGTCCGCCCCCCAACTATGCTGTTACCTCTGCAAATAATGTGTGATGGTCTGGTTCCTCCTGGGATCTACTATAGGGGTTCCCACCGTGGACTAGCCCAGCCCAGAATGTACACCGCCACCAGCCAGGAGCAGTCTGAAGGATGTGTCTGCTTCCTCTTCGTAGGTTCTGGAATCAGAAATAACATTGAGTGTATACTCTGTAGTACTCTAATGCATATGACCTTTGTGCCCCAGTTCAAATTTACAGGAAGGGCATCTTAGCTTTGTTGCTTGAATTCAAGCCTGTTGACCCAATTATAGCCTGTCTCTCCAGGGGGGAGAAACTTGACATAGTTCCTATGTGTGTCAAATTATGAGCAATAGCATAACCATTGTGTGCCTGTGTGCCTGATGCAGGTTGGAAGTAATGTACTACGAGAATAGTTGAATTCTCTGCATACCGTCCTCAAAACTGTCCCATACCCTATAACTTTTTCCACCTTCAGCACTTTTCTCAATTTACTTAATATTGATCCATGTCTCATTACTTTTACAATAACATTTTAATGTATGTGTGTGTGTGTGTGTGTGTGTGTGTGAGATTGATTTGCTAGGGTATCGGTGGAAACACGTGTTTTCTAACTTGTCTTTGTCTTCAGATGTATGGTTTTGATATTTATACATATGCTTTAGTTGATTTGTTTTAATAAAGCATAATATATGATTATGTAACTGTAACAATAATGTCTATTTTCCTGTCTGTGATTTTCAAAATTTTACGAGTTTCATTATTAAAACAATAATGTTTCAAAATTAAAAAAAATCAACTCTGGGCAGTCATTTAAATATGGTAAATATACCCTATTTAAGTATCCAACTTGAGTTTTATTATATATGTGTGTGTGTGTGTGTATAAATTTACATCCAAATTAGTTAGCATATAGTGCAACAATGATTTCAGGAGTAGATTCCTTAGTGCCCTTTACCCATTTAGCCCATCCCCCCTCTGACAACCCCTCCCATAACCCTCTGTTTGTTCTCCATATTTATGAGTCTCTTCTGTTTTGTCCCCCTCCCAGTTTTTATATTATTTTTGTTTCCCTTCCCTTATGTTCATCTGTTTTGTCTCTTAAAGTTCTCGTATGAGTGAAGTCATATGATATTTGTCTTTCTCTGACTAATTTCACTTAGCATAATACCCTCCAGTTCCATCCATGTAGTGCAATGGCAAGATATCATTCTTTTTGATTGCCGAGTAATACTCCATTGTATGTATACACACCACATCTTTATCCATTCATCCATCTATGGACATTTGGGCTCTTTCCATACTTTGGCTATTGTTGATAGTGCTGCTATAGACATTGGGGTGCATATGACCCTTCGAAACAGCACACCTGTATCCCGTGGATAAATGCCTAGTAGTGCAATTGCTGGGTCATAGGGAAGTTCTATTTTTAGTTTTTTGAGGATATATATATATATATTTCTTTTTTTAATTTTTTTTGGTTTTTTTGTGAGGATATATATATTTTTAAGAAAGATCTGTTTAAACATTTTTTAAAAATATTTATTTATTTTTGAAAGAGAGAGCACAAGTGGTGGAGGGGCAGAGACAGAGGCAGACACAGAATCTGAAACCGCCTCCAGGCTCCAAACCGTCAGCACAGAGCCGGACGTGGGGCTTGAACCCACGAACTGCGAGATCATGACCTGAGCTGAATTTGGACGCTTAACCAACTGAGCCACCCTGTCACCTCCTACTTGAATTTTAGTAAGAGTATACTCACACGTATTACTTCTACAATTAAGAGAGACAACACCCTTATCACTAGGAGGGTTTCTCCTTCCCCTTCCCAGCCACTCCTGGGACTTCCTCCTCCCTCCTGGCCCCTGGCAACCAGTGATCTGCTTTCTGTCACTAGGTTAGATTGATGTTCTTAATATCATTTCACGTAAATGGATCTATACAAGATGTCCTCTTGCTCATCTGTCTTTTATTCTGCATGATTTTGAGATGCATCCATGTTTTAGCACGTATCAGTCACACATTCGTTTTTATTGCAAAGTTGTATTTTTTTTTAAACTTTTTTTTTTTCAACGTTTATTTATTTTTGGGACAGCGAGAGACAGAGCATGAACGGGGGAGGGGCAGAGAGAGAGGGAGACACAGTATCGGAAACAGGCTCCAGGCTCTGAGCCATCAGCCCAGAGCCCGACGCGGGACTCGAACTCACGGACCGCGAGATCGTGACCTGGCTGAAGTCGGACGCTTAACCGACTGCGCCACCCAGGCGCCCCAAAGTTGTATTTTATTGTATTCATATATTACAGCTTCTTTATCCATTCTGTTTCCAGTTTTTGATTATTAAGAACATAGCTGCAGTGAACTTCTTGTGCATTTTAATGTAGGCGTGTTTATATTTCTCTTGGGTAAATATTGAGGAGTAAAATTTCTGGGTTTGTAGGTTAGTATATGTAATGTCTGACTTGTCTGAAGTGCTTGTTACGTTTTGCATTTCCGTCACCCTTGTGTGAGAGTCGCAGTTATTCACATTTTTGCCAGT
This sequence comes from Acinonyx jubatus, assembly GCF_027475565.1. Classification (NCBI taxonomy): domain Eukaryota; kingdom Metazoa; phylum Chordata; class Mammalia; order Carnivora; family Felidae; genus Acinonyx; species Acinonyx jubatus. Next base: position 10,322,733 of record NC_069393.1, on the reverse strand, counting down.
ACTTTGGTACCGTGACTTTTGACTAGCCATTTTCATGTGCCTAGTGGAATTTCCCTGTGCTTTTCATTTGCATTTCCCTAATAATGATGTTATGCATCTTTCAAGTCCTGGCCATTTGTGTATCTTATTTTGTGAAGCATCTGTTCAAATCGTTTGCCCTTTTCATAGTTAGATTGTTTGTCTTATTTGTATTGATTGTGAATATTCTCCCCCAGTGTGTGGCCTCTTAAAAAGCTTTTCATTTTGATGGGGCGCCTGGGGGCTCAGCTGGTTAAGCCTCTGATTTCGGCTCAGGTAACGAACTCACGGTTCGTGAGTTCGAGTCCCACATCGGGCTCTGTGCTGATAGCTCAGAGCCTGGAGCCTGCTTCAGATTCTGTGTCTCCCTCTTTCTGCCCCTTGCCCACTCACACTCTGTCTCTCTCTGTCTCAAAAATCAATAAGCATTAAAAAAAATTTTTTTAAGTTTTTCATTTTGATAAAATCCAGCTTATCGGTTTTAATATTTTCTAAAAAATCTATACCGACCCAGTAGCATCAAAGATTTTCTCCCTGTTTTCTAAATGCCTTGGCTCTATGTTTAGGTGTATGATCTGTTTTGAATGCATTTTTGTGTATAGTGTGTGTTAAGCGTCGAAATTTAGATTTTTCCATTTGAACATTCACTTGTTTTAGTACTATTTATTGAAAAGACTGTCTTTTCTCCATTGAATTACTTTGGTGCCTTCTTAAAAATCCTAGTTATTTGTATTTGTGTCTGTGTTTTTGGGGGTTCTACCTGTGGACGCTTTTTTTCTGTCTCACTAACCTGTTTATCTTCTCTACATTGTCTGTATTCCCGTACCTTTGTTAATAAGTCTTTAAATGAAATTGTATAAATTCTCCAACTTTGTTCTCTTGTCCAGTATTGTTTGGACCCTCTAAGTCTTTTGTGTTTCCACATACATTTCAGCATGAACTTGTCGATTTCCAAAAAAAAGAAAAGAAAGGCTGTTTTAATACTGCTTTAGGATTTTATTGACTATGTAAGTCAGTTTGGGGAAAGTTGACATCTTAATAATATTGAGTCTTCTGATCCATGAAGATGATCTCTTTCCTTCCATTTAATTAGATCTTTAATTTCTTGAAGCAGCGTTTTGTACTGCCAGAGTATGGATATTGTGTGTTTTATTAGATTTATCCCTAGGTCTGTCTCTTATAAGCAGTACTGTTTATGTACTTTCACTTTTTGGTTGTTCTTTGTTAATCAGTAGCAGCACAGTTGATCCCTGTGTATTGACCTTGTTTCCTGTAACCTTGATAAGCAAACTTCATTTTGGTGGCTTTTTGGTTAAGGTTTTCTAATAATGGTATATGACCATGTCTCCTGCAGTTCCTTTTTAATCTTTATGCTTTTTATATCTTTTTTTTTTTTTTTTTTTGCCTTTTCTGCTTTTTCACTACAATGCTGAACAGAATTGGTGACAAGATATTCTTGTCTTATTCTGTCTTTGGGGACAGCATTGAGTCATTCACCGCATGTCTCATGTCCGCCATGAATGGTGTTTTCTACTTGAGTTTGCTCAGAGTTGTATCATGAGTGGAGTTTGATTTTTATCTATTGGTCTTTTAAGCACAAAGTCTAATAGTCATATGATTCCTTTTTAAATTTTTCTAATATGATTAATTTATATATATTTTAAATGTTCAAATAACCTTGTATTTCTGGAATAAAATCCAGTTGGTTGTGGCCGTCATTTATACATGGGTGAGTTTGGTTTGCAGACACTGTGTTAAAAAGTTGGTTGTGTCAGTATTCATGAAGAATGATGTTTGTATGAACTATACCAGTCACCTCTTTCATTTATAACATTGATAATTTGTTTTCTCTCTTTTTCTTCATCAGTTTCAAGGAAATTTACCAGTTTTCCTGATTATGTTTTTCAAAAGAACATGCTTTTGGTTTCATTGATTTTTCTCTATTTATTCTTTTTTTATTTCATTGACTTTATTTCTTTGCTATTTTTATCCTTCCACTCACTAGGGGATTAGTTTGTTCTTTCTTTGACTTCTTATAATGAAACCTGGGTTTTTCATTGGTTTTGATATTATTTTCATTTTAATTATAAGCTTTTAAAGTTCTGAATTTCACTCTAGCATCTAGAAATTTTGGACAGTTACGTGTTCATTTTCATTTAGTTCAAAAATATTTTCTAATTTACCTTGAGATGTCCTGCCCCCCACCATGGGTTATTTAGAAAAGCCTTGTGTGATTTCTAAATATATGGGTATTTTTTTCACATACTTTTCTATTATTCATTTCTAACTTAATTTGTGTTCTGAGAATATAATCTTTATGATTTCACTGAATTTTATCTTTCTTGGTGAATGTTCCATGCGCATTTGAAGAGGTTATGTATTCTGCTGTTATTAGGCGAGATGTTCAAAAACGGGGTGCCTAGTGGCTCCATTGGTTAAGCGTGTGACTCTTGGTTTCAGCTTGAGTCACGATCTCACATGGGGCTCTATGCTGGGGGTGTGGTGCCTACTTGAGATTCTCTCTGTCCCTCTCTTTGTCCCTCCCCACTCATGTGCTCTCACTGTCTTTCTAAATAAATAAGCAAAAATAAATAAAATGTCAGGTCGAGTTGGTTGATAATGTTTTGCAAATTATATGTATTTATGATAAATTTCCCTTTCACCGTTTTATCCATTTTTGAGAAAGGCATGTTGAGGTTTCCAACTGTAATTGTGACTTTGTGTTTGTCTATTCTGTCATTTGTCATGTAACCTGAAGCTCTAATGTTAGGTACAGTCACATTACGATTGTTAGGTCTTCTTTTTCATTGTGAAATTTTTCTACTTACTCCTGGCAAAACTTATCTTCCTGAATTTTTTTTTTATAATGTAACCAGTTACGCTTTTTATGATTAGTGTTTGCATGGTATATCTAATGCCATCTTTTTAAAAAAATCTGTATTTGTCTTTATATTTAAAGTGAATTTTTTATAGGATAGAGTTTGCACTTACTTTCTTATCCTGTCTGATAATCTCTGCCTTCTATTTGAGTGCTTTTATTTGGATTAAGTTTTTATTTGAACATCTACCATCTTGCTATTTTTTAAAATTTTAATTCTTATGAGATGATTGTAGATTGACATGAAGTTTTTAGAAACAATGCATATAAGTCTTGTGAAAACTTTACACAGTTTTCTCTAATGGTAACATTTTGCAAAGCCATTGGATAAATATCACATCCAGGATAATGACGTTGATAGAATCCTCAGGTCTTGTACGGATTTCTCCAGATATTTTTCATTTGTTTGAGTGTATATATTTAGTACAATACAGCTTTGTCACTTTTGTAGGTTGTATCTATCTGCCACTGTAGTCAAAATACTCTATTGTTCCCTCATCACAAGGGCCTCTAGTGTTGCCCTTTTGTAACCACACTGCCTTTACTTTGATGTGGCCGCACTGTCAGTTCAGAAATTTGTATTTATGTGTAAACATGTATGTTACGTAACCTTTTGGAATCGGGTTTTTTCATTAGGTATAATACCTCCAATATTCATCCAAGTTATGTTTATCAGTAGTTCATTCCTTTTTGTTGCTGAATAGTGTTCCTCATTTTATATATATATATATATAACAGTTTCCTTAACCATTCATTCATCAATAGATATCTGGTTTTATTGCAGTTTTTGGCTATTAGAAATACGCTACTATGAATGCACGGTATTATATTCCCATCAATAATGTATGAGTGATCAGTTTCTCTGCATCCTCACCATCATTTGTGTTATCACTATATTTTGTTTTAGCAATTCTGATAGGTTTGTAGTGAACGCTCATTGTCATTTTACTTTGTGTTTCCCTAATGGTGCTTAAAATATTTTCATCAGTGTATTTGCTGTCTGTGTGAAACAGGTTCTATTGTCTTTTGCCCATTTTCTACCTGGGTTGTGGTTTTACTGTGGAGTTTTGAGAGTACTGCATATATTCTGAACTGTAGTTCTCTGTCAGATACAGGCATACCTCAGAGATATCACAGGGTCGGTTCCAGACCATAAAAATAAAGCAAACATTGCAATAAAGCAAGGTAAATTAATTTTCGGGTTTCCCAGTATATATGAAAGTTATGTTTACACTATACTGTAATCTATTAAGTGTGCAATAGCATTATATCTAAAGAAAGAAATAGTACATACCTTAATTTCAAAATAATTTATTTCTGGGGCGCCTGGGTGGCTCAGTTGGTTAAGTGTCTGACTTCGGCTCAGGTCATGATCTCGCAGTTTGTGAGTTCGAACCCCACGTCACGCTGTGTGCTGACAGCTCAGAGCCTGGAGCCTGCTTTGGATGCTGTGTCTCCCTCTCTCTCTGCCCCTCCCTCACTCAGGCGCACTTACACGTGCTCTCTCAAAAATAAATAAACATTAAGAATAAAAAAAAATACTTTATTTCTAAATTATGCTAACCATCATCTGAGCTTTCAGGGAGTCGTAACTTTTGGCTGGTGAAGGCTCCTGTCTCAGTGCTGATGGCTGCTGACCCATCATGGTGGTGGTTGTCGAAGGTCGGGTGACTGTGGCAAGTTCCTAAGGCAATAGTGCAAAGTTTGCCACCTCAGTGGATTCTTCCTTTCATAAGCAGTTTCTCTGGGGCATGTGCTGCTGTTTGCTAGTATTCTGCTTCAAGTAGAACTTTCAAATTTGGGGTCCATCCCTCTCAGACCCTGTCACTGGTCTATCAACTATGTTGTGAGATATTCCAGATCCTCTGTTGTCATTTTAACAGTCTTGATGGCATCTCCATCAGGAGCAGATTCCATGTCAGGAAACCACTTTCTTTGCTCATCCATAAGAAGCATCTCATCTGTTCAAGTTTGATCATGAGATGCAACCATTCAGTCCCGTCTTCAGGCTCCACTTCTGAGTCCAGTTCTCTTGCTCTTTCACCACGTCTGTGGTTACTTCCTCCCCTGAGCTCTTGAACCCCTCAGTGTCATCTGTGAGGGTTGGAATCACCTTCTTCCAGACCCCTGTCAATGTTGATGTTTTTACCTGTTCCCGTGAATCACAAAGTGTTCTTATTGACATCTAGAATAGGAAATCTTCCCCAGAAGGTTTTCAATTACTTTGCCAGATCTATCAGAGAAATCACTATCTCTGGCAGCTACAGCCTTTTAAAATGTATTTCTTAAATAGTAAGACTTGAAAGTCAGAATCATTCCTTGCAGCGTGAGCTGCAGAATGGATGTTGTGTTAGCAGACATGAAAGCAACATTAATCTCGTCCATCTCCATCAGAGCTCTTGGGTGACCAGCTGCATCGTCCACGAGCAGAATCTTTTTTATCTGGGTGATAATTGTCAGCAGTTGGCTTAAAATATTCAGTACACTATGTTGTAAACAGATGTGCCATCATGCAGGCTTTGTTCCATTTATAGAACACGGGCCAAGTAAATTCAGCATAATTGTAAATGACCCTAAGCTTTTTGGAATGGTAGATGAACATTGTCTTCAGTTTAAAGTCAGCAGCTGCATTAGCCCCTCACAAGAGTCAGGCTTTCTTTAGAAGCTTTGAGGCCAGGTGTTGACCTCTCTCTCGACGGCATCTTGTTCCAATAGAAGGCTGCTTTGTCTACACTGAAAATGTGTTCGGTGTAGCCGCCTTCCTGAACTCTCTCAGCTGGATCTTCTGGAGAACTTGCCGCAGTTTGCACACTAAACACGTGCCCCTCCACCTGGCACTGTGATGTCACGGAGACAGCTTCTTCCCTTAAACCTCATGAACCAACCTCTGCTAGCTTCCTGCTTTTCTTCTGCAGAGCACCTCTCTCTGCTCTCACGGAATCGAAGAGAGTTAGGGCTTTCTCTGTAGTAGTCTTTGGCTTAAGGGAATGTTGGGGCTGGTGTGACCTGTCCAGACTACGCAAACTTTCCCCACATCAGCAACAGGCTGTTTTACTTTCTTATCCTGTGTGTTCACTGGAACAGCACTTTTCATTTGCTTCCAGAACTTTTCTTTTGCATTCGTAACATGGCTGACTGGCACAAGAGGCGTAGCTTTTGACCTGTGTTGGCTTCTGACGTGCCTTCCTCACTATGCTGAATCATTTCTAGCTTTTGATTTAAAGTAAGAGACATGTGACTCTTCGCTTAACCCTGAGAGGCCATGGTAGGGTATAATTGGCTTAATTTCAACATTGTTGTGTCTCGAGGAATAAGGAGGTTCATGGAGGGGGGAGAGAGATGGGACGGCTGGTTGGTGAAACAGAACACACACATTTATGATTAAGTTCGTCATCTTGTGTGGGCATGGTTCTGGTGACCCCAAACAATTATTATACTGACATTAAAGATGACTGATCGCATGACCATCACAACAATAATAATAATGAAAATGTTTGAAGTACTGTAAGAATTAGCAAAAGGTGACACAGAGACATGAAGTGAATAAATGCTTTTGGAAAAACGGTGCCGAAAGAGTTGCTGGACACAGGATCGCCACAGAACTTCAATTTGTAAAAAATGCAGTATCTGTGAAGTGCAGTAAAGCAAAGTAAAATAAAACGAGGTATGCCTGTATTTGAAACTTTCTCAAATTTGACCAAAAACATAAATGTACAGATTGAAGAAGGAAAATAAACCACAAGAGGATAAATTAATATAAGTCAGTGCACAGACACGTTTGATTAAAACTTCTAAAAGCTGATAGTGAAGAGAAAATCTTGAAAGAAGTTCGAGAAAAACTGTGTATTAACTTTTAGGGAACACCGATACAAATGGCAAGAGATTTCTCCTCTGAAACCTTGCGAGGCTAGAAGTATATGGCATAAAATTGTTCAAGTGATGAAATAATTGTCTACTGTGAGCTTTCTATGAAAAATAGCCTTGGGGAAACAGATAAAGGATGACAGAATTTGTTGCCTGGTGACCTGCCTACAGACAGTGGCTAAAGGAAGCTCTTCACGAAAATAGTAACAGAAGGAGTCTTGGAAATTCAGAAAAGAAAAGGAAATGGGTAAAAATTTGGTAAGTGTAAGGCTGTTGTCATAAGTTAATTAAATTATTTCATATTGAAAACAGACAAACAAAAAATAACACCACCTGATGTGGTACTCAGTGTATGTAGAGAAAATACTAAGGGCAATTAGATTTCCAAATAGGACCTGTAAAGAAATTGATAATTTTCCATACTTCATTCGAAGTTTTAAGACATCACTACCAGTGGACTATGAGCAAACAGTAAGAAAATGGTAAAAAAAAGAATATACTGAAAGTGAATTTTGTCCAGGCCGTCCCTCAGCAGGATCTACTCTGAGGTGCATCCCGTACAGTTACTCAGAGTCCACGGTGGTGTTAGACGCTGTTCCTCCAGTGGCGCTTTATTCACCTTCCCTGCTTTCTTGGCCAACTCTCTCCATCCCCCTCTGGTTTTCCTCGGTGACGTCCAAAATCAACTCTCTGTTGACAGACAGTTCCTTGTCTGTCCCTGCCTTCGTTCCAACCAGAGCAGTAGTGTTGGCGCCACAAATGGGCCTACAAATGAGAAGTTGGGTTTTGGAATCTAAAACTAGATTGCTTATTAGTCAGATGGCAGTGAAGTCCACATTGCTGATGGTAAGTGGTGGGAGGCTAACCCTCATCCCGTGAAAGAAGGATTCTCGAATGTGGTAGAGTAGGGTGAGGAGGGGTAGGCTGGTCTTCCGCAGTAGCTGCAGCACTTGAACAGGATGGGGCAATGATAAGTTTATGAGTTGTGGAGTTACTGACTTTCCTGCCTTAGGAGCCTTGAAGATGGGTTCAGGTTAACTGTCAACACGGGGCACACAGTAAAGGACAGCAGCCCGCCATAAAAGCTTTCAAAGGAGTCTTCTATCCCGAGATGTAAGGCCATGTCCCGTAAGTCATGCCCCAGCTTTAATTGCGGGGGAGCAGGAGCTTGCCATGGTGCGGGTGTCACAGACCTCTTGTGTGAGATTCAGGAACCTCCTGAATGGGGGTGGGAAATTGAGATCCCGAATGGGGAAATTTGCAGCTGTACACCCGAGACTTGAGCCTTGAGGTTCCCTTAAACTCTTCAGACGGGCAGAAGAAGCCATTTCTCCTTAATAGAAAGGAGGGCACTACCATTTCCTAGAGACGGTGTGGATGCCCAACATGGGGCAGATGCCTTTCAAGATGGTACTTGGCCTTTTCAAAATCTACCTTCCTCTCTTCATTTCTTACATGAAGATGAATTATTGGTGGATTTAGTTCTGTAATTTCATTATTTATGATTGGTCCCTCTTGTTGTTGTGATTTCTTGCCTCTTTTGCTGTTGAATTTGAATATTTTTTAGAATTCTTCTTTAATTGATCCGTTGGCTTTTTATTTTATTCATTTCTTAAAATAAATTTAAATGTTTGTTTTTTGAGAGAGACAGAACGCAAGCAGGGGAGGGGCAGGCACAGAGGGAGACACAGAACCTGAGGCAGGCTCCAGGCTCTGAGCTATCGGCACAGAGCCCGACGCAGGGCTCAAATCCACAAACCATGAGATCATGGCCTGAGCCGAAGTCAGACACTTAACTGACTGAGCCACCCAGGCGCCCCAATCTGTATCTCTTTGTATTGTACGTTAGTTGCTCTAGCAACTACTTTTTCAGTGTACATTTCAACTTTTCACCTTCTAGTTAGAGTTAATAATGTACCATTTCGCATAAAATGTAGAAACCTTGCAACTGAAAAAGTCCATTTACCTCCTTCCTGGCACTGTTCTTTTTGTTGTAGTTGTCATATGTGCATTATGAACTCAAAGACGAGGTAATTTTTGGTTTCTAGCTGTTGCAGACTGAATGTTTGTGTCCCTTCAGTTGTTGAAACCAAGCCTCCTGATATGATGGTATTAAGCATTGGGACCTTTGGGGACTAGGATTGGATGTGGTCATGAGGGTGGGGCCCCCATGAATTGGATTTGGTGTCCTTGTAAGAATCCCCAGAGAGCTTGCTTCCTCTCCTCTGCTCCCTGCTACATGAAGATTCAATGAGAAGTCGGGTTTGCAATCCAGAAGAGGGTTCTCACCAGAATTTGACCACGCTGGCTCCCCAGTCTTGAATTCCCCACCTTTCAGAACAGTGTGAATAACATTTCTTTTAATTATAAGCTGCCCACTGTATGATTTTTTTTTCTTTTTCTTTTTTTTTTTTTTTTTTTTTTGGTAACAGCCTGAAATGACTGACATGGGTCCAAGATTTAAAGATTAATGTGTTGTCCATAAGCCGTCACCACAGACCCCTGTGAGTGGAGGCCCTCTCGTTGCCTTTTGGTCCTGTGCCCTGTATAGTATTTTACTCTCTGTACTTTCGACTGTTAGTCTTGCCAGCTGGCTTCTATTTTGGAATTCACCATCTCTCTTGGCATTTGTGAGAGCAGTTCCATGGCAGCGTCTCCCACCATTAGACTTGGCCTCCAGAGGACAGTCCCTGCTAAGCTCACTCATTGTCCCTGTGCTCCCGTCACGGGTATGTTCTTACCACTTCATTGTCCTCTGGGCCCTAACAAAATTGGTGCCATCTCTTGAGAGGACCCAGCAATCCCATTCCTCTTTATAACTCCTGGAGCTCTGGTTTAAAATTGTAGGATGACATCCATGAACAGGTCGCGAAGTTCTTTCCATGGATTTGGGCAAACTTTCCATATACAACACTGAAGTAGAATATAAAACTGCATTATAAGTAGCGAAGGTATTCTTTCCAGAAATTTTTTTAGGATATATATTTCTTCGGTTGTATTTGTATATACTAGAAATAGTTTTTCTTCTGTCTTTAATGCTTTTACTCTAGATTTTAACATGACACATCCCCGTATGTACTTCCAGTGTTACGTCAGTGTAACGTCAGTGAGGACTTCCTTGATCGCGCACCCGCCTCCCGGTTCTTTAGCTTTCTTAGGTTTTCATCCTAGCACTTCTGCAGTGAGCCGTGAGTATCTTACTTTTTGATCCCTACCCTGTCTTCCCCACCTAGAATTAAGCCTGTGGGAACACACGGAGCTTTCTTTTACTGCTTTAAACCCTATGCCAAGAATAGTGCCTCGTACGTAGTAAGTGCTAAGACGTTGTTGAGGGTATGACCACATTTAAGCTTTTATTGTCATTGAAGAATACCACATTGCTTAGAGGGAAGTGAAGTTAAAAAAATAGGGGACAAAAGTGTTTGGGAAACAAATGAGTTTGGTTAGAGAAACTCATAATCTAAGACTTAGTAAGTGCTCATATCAATAAGTAAAATGATAAAATAGAATTGATTATCAAATATAGTAATACATCATAGGTGGAAACGATACTGTTTAATGAAACAGTATTTCAAGTTGATATACATATATTCATTTATGAATACATGTGAATATACATATATACATATAGATATATATAGATTTATACCATTTATCATATATTTACATATCATATATTCCCACAAATATCCACAAAGTTCACTTACTCATTCTTCAGCTATTGGCTGGAATGTCATTTTCTCAGTGAGACCTTCCCTGACTACCTTTTTAAATTCGAATTCTCTCTCTATAATTCTCTATCCTCTTTTATTCTTTCAAATAATGCTTGCCATCGTGTCTACTATATGTTTTACTTTTTTACATTTCCTAAACTCTCTTCCTCCCCCAACACCTTGCGCATCACTACAATACAAGCATTATTGAGGTAGAGATGTTTCTATTCGCTATTTCCAAGTGCCTAAAATAGTTCCTGATGAATGGTAGGTACTTAACAGAATTTTGTGAATGAATTAATTTAAATTTGTGTGGTTATGCTGGGTCATGAAATATAATAAATTATTTCTTATAGTGTGTTGAGATTTTTTTAAATGTTTAAAATTCTCTATAAAGAAATTCTTACTCTGGGCACCTGGGTGGCTCAGTCAGTTAAGCATCTGATTTCAGCTTGCCGTCTGTGAGTTTGAGCCCTGCGTCGGGCTCTGTGCTGACAGCTCAGGGCCTGGAGCCTGCTTTAGATTCTGTGTCTCCCACTCTCTCTGTGCTTTCCCCACTCACATTCTCTCTCTCTCTCTCTCTCTCTCTCTGCCTCTGTCTCAAAAATAAATGTTTTTAAAAATTAAAAAAAAAAGGGATTCTTAACTCCTCAGCAATGAGCAATAATTACATTCAGCTGTAGTAGTGAATCTCTTACTCCTTTATATAATGAAATTATATTTCCCTTATCATAAAAAATTGGAAACTAAATGATCTACAACTGAAAAGATTCTTGTATGAAGTAGAATAGTATGTACTAGTTTAATCAACTTGACTGTACATAGATCATATAGATAACCCTGAAAACCATAGAATTGAATAGCAAGGTTTAGAAGAGCTTACATGCTACCATAGATAGAAAAATTGCAAAGCAAAAATATATATTATTTCTAGTGTTGTTGTTGTTTTAGTGTTTATTTATTTTTGAGAGAGACAAAGACAGAGTGTGAGCGGGGGTGGGGCAGAGAGAGAGGGAGAAAGAATCCGGAGCAGGCTCCAGGCTCTGAGCAAGTTGTCAGCACAGAGCCTGCTGCGGGGCTCAAACTCACAAACCGCGAGATCGTGACCTGAGCCAAAGTTGGATGCTCAACCGACTGAGCCACCCAGGCACCCCAAATATATATTATTCTAGACACAAACATACAGAGTAAAAGTATAAGTAGATATAGAGGATAAAGGAGTTTAGAATAGCTGAGAATGGAAAGGGTACAGTTGGGTGAATGATTTTATAAAGATCGGCATGGGCTTTGGTTTTTGTAGCCTTTTACTTGTCAACAGGGCAATAGGTGATCATGTTATTCTCGATTCTTTTCTGCTTGCAAGAAATAGTTTCTTCTTAAAATGACCAGGCTTCCGATACCCTAAAAAGGTTATCTGTAGCACAGAACCTTGCACCTCCCCTGACCATACTGCTTTTCTGGGAATTGGACACATGTCATGGAAGGTTCCAGGAATGGCAGTTCTCCAGCTTCATGTTCATGAACATTTTGCACCTAGAAGAGGCAGGGATGGCCTGCGGTGCTGCCTCTGGCTCCTCTCAGTCTCTTTCGGGGGAGACTGTGGCCAATTTTAAGCTCCCCTAGGGAGGATTCTAGAATGAAATAGACCAGGCAGGCACTATGTGGAAAGCTGAGGCCAGTCTTCTGACAAACGTGAGATGGGAAGGTCACAATCTTGCGAGGATTTCCCCCAGCGTGACGAGAGTTTGAGAAGAAAGGGACGGAATTTCAAGCCAAGGGAATGATGAGGTGAACGTACTCACTGCTGATTATGATGTTGGAGCCTCTCCAAGGATGTCTGTAATTAGGGAGTCCATATTTTGTCAAAGAATTACTTAAGAGGTATTTAGCATTCTGTACACAAATTTACTCTGGTATAATTTACAAATTATACCAGACAGTTGTGCCAACATAAAGGATTCATTTATGAAGATAAAATGGTAAATCGTAGCTACAATGAGAACAGTGAATCTTACCTTTTTACTTTTTATTTATTTTTTTCTTTTTAGGTAAAGTGAGTAGTTTGGCAGCTAACAGAAATCAGTTTGGGAAGTCTGTCTTAACGTAGCCTATCCAGGACATCCAAGAAAAGATGAGTTTTTATAGATTGTCTGAAAAAAAGTGAGAGCTTAACTGTTAAGTACATGTGACAGGTTGTCTCTATATAATCGGTCAGTGTCCTTCTATGAGCAACTCTACATTAGATCGATATCATTTGCCTCATTAGAAGTTTTCAAACTCCTTCATTTTGGACAGAACAGTTTTGACCATAAAGGCTTCAGTCTCTTTAGTGCAGAATCATCATTTAATGGAGGCTGAGCATACTGGCCGCGTAGCAACCTTTAAGCACCTGGAAATCAGACATCTCGAAAGATTCTGTCTGTCTACAGTATTCAACATCAATTTTAATTTCTTGGTATTACTCTAATGAATGGAGTTATTTCAGTCTGTAGGACCTTTGTGACTTAAGCCGTTTTATCCATTTGTTCCAAAGTCAGAAATAAATGGATGACCTATTCTGGTAATTTTCTTCCATGCTTTTATTCTTGTAGCATTTGAGAATATAAATATAGGACATGGTCCTTTGCAGTGTGATTTTAAGACTAACATTGATTGGTGTCTCTTTTAACATATATAATATCTTTGTAGACTTTGTAGGTGTTCTGGTGACTTTACTTTTAGAAATGCAGTTTTTACCTTTCAGGCATATGGCTGTGCACATGACATTGGCTATTTGATAAATCTAAACTTAACCTTTATGAGGGGAAAATTCAAGCCAAATCTCAGATCATTTAGTAACAATTTTATGAGAATTTATAGGGATTTTATTTATTTAAAACTTTTTTCAGTGTTTATTCATTTTTTAGAGAGAGAGAGAGACAGAGCACAAGTGGGAGGGGCAGAGAGAGGGAGACACAGAATCCGAAGCAGGCTCCAGGCTCTGAGCTGTCAGCACAGAGCCCGACGTGGGGCTCGAACTCACAAATCGTGAGATCATGGCCTGAGCTGAAGTCCGACGCTTAACTGACTGAACCATCCAGGCACCCCGTGAACTTATAGGGATTTGAAAAGTATAGGGGCACCTGGGTGGCTCAGTCAGTTAAGTGTCTGACTTCGGCTCAGGTCATGATCTCACGGTCCGTGAGATCGAGCCCCGCGTCGGGCTCTGGGCTGACAGCTCAGAGCCTGCAGCCCGTTTCAGATTCTGTGTCTCCCTCTCTCTCTGCCCCTCCCCCGTTCATGCTCTGTCTCTCTCTGTCTCAAAAATAAATAAACGTTGAAAAGTATAGCTCACATTGTCATTATCGTTAGTAATAGTTGTAGAACTTTGGGCTAAGGCATACTAAGCATTTCTCAAAGCATCGTGTATTAATCATGTTTTTTTATTTTCTGTATTTTACGTTTGACAGCTTAAAAAGCTTGTTGGCCAGGGAGAGTCTGCCTCCCTTAGAGACCGCACAGGGCTGGGCCTGGAGCACCTCTTGCATATGCAGACCAACTAGTAGCAGCCCCAGCCTCCTACTCTCTCTCATAGAATCCAGTTCCCCTGCCCTAAATCAGCCAGACAGCTAGAAATACCCCTTTGGTCCAGCGCTATAATGCTCGAAGAGGGAGGGCCCCTAGCCCTGTGTGCACTTTACAGATAAAGCATGATCTGGTCAACTGTTAAATCTCTTAGATAGAATCTTTATTGTAGGACAGTGTCTGGACAGTTTCCCCTTGCACTTGGGTTTAGTCTTTCTAATACTCAGCGTACAGCTGTGGCTGGGGCAGCAGCATGAGACAGTCTAGTTTAGCTAGGGTTGCTTCTTTTTCGTGGCAATAGATTGTGGTGTGTGGGCAAATCCTTGTTAGATGTCAGATTGAATGGTGGTCATTGTGGTGTTCTTCATGGCAGCAAGACTGGCGCTGCGTGTACCGTTAAACTTTTATGAAAGAAGAGACTGGTCAGTACCTGAAGCAAGCTTGACTTCTGGCTCCCTGTCGGTTTCACTCATCTGTTACTATGTAACAGGAACACTCAAAACTTCATGGCTTTTGTAGTGATTTGTTCTTGTAGGTGGAGTAGGTGGCTCCTGCACTTGGCGTTAGCGGAAGTCTCGCTTGGCTGGGCCAGAAGATGTAAGAACCTTCGCTTCTGTGTCTGGGATTATATTGGGCTTCCACCTCTAGCAGCCTGAGTTTCTTCACAGCTTGGTGATTCCAGACTACTTGGACTTTGTGCACAATGGTTAGCTTCAAGAAGGAAAGAGGAACCTGCCACACTTCTGAAGGGTTGGCCTGGAATCTGTCACATTCTAGTGAAGCCAGAGCAAGTCAGGAGGCCAGTCCAGATTGAAGGGGATGAGGAAAAAAAAGCACCTTTTTAGAACGGAGTAAGGAAGGGATTGGTTCTGTCCACCGTGGGCCACCATACTAACCAGAGAAGGGCTATACTCATAAGTCAGTCCGGGAAAGTAAAGTGATTCAGGGTTTGGGAAATGGATTCAGGGATTGGCAGGCTTTTAGAAGCAGAAGTGTTGGGGGACTGACTTGCTGGCTTTCAGTTGTAAAGGTTTGGTCACTGGAGCGAGGCTGCACCTGACTGACGTTCCGAGCACCGGCGAACTGAATGCTGGTGCTGATTGGCTTTCAGAAATGTGGAACTGTCAGGTTGGCTGGTCTTCTTCAGAAGCATGTGTGGTGACAAGACACCGATCATTTCTCTCTGATCCATCAATTCTCGTGGTTACTAATTCGTGGCTTGAGGCTCTTGCCAGGAAGCAGTCCAGTTCCCACCTTGAATTTGAAGACCAGGAATATTTTATTCTCATCAGAGTATTTTTAGAAGATTTTCATTAGTACAGACTTTATCCTTTTTTTCCTTTTTTGTTTTTTAATGTTTATTTTGAGAGAGAGAGACAGTGCGAACAGGGGAGGAGCAGAGAGAGAGGGAGACACAGAATCCGAAGCAGGCTCCAGGCTCTGAGCTGTCAGCACAGAGCCGGATGCGGGGCTCGAACGCATGAACCGCCAAGATCATCACACGTGGCAAAGCTGGATGCTTAACCGACTGAGCCACCCAGGCGCCCCAGTACAGACTGTATTCTTTTTTTTTAATATGAAATTTATTGTCAAATTGGTTTCCATACAACACCCAGTCAGTGCTCATCCCAACAGGTGCCCTCCTCAGTGCCCATCACCCACCCTCCCCGCCTTCCCCGCCCTCCCACCCCCCCCCCCCCCAGACTTTATTCTTAATAACAGGTTTGGCAGAGTTACTGGACTTTCCCCACAAAATACTAATTTTTATTTAATTTTTGGCTGCGAAGCCAGGGGAAATTTAGAAATATATTTGCTTTCAAAGCAGGTTGAAATAAAGAACTACCCTAAAGAAGGCTGTAGTCAGGATGGCTTACTTACGTCACTGTTGGGTAGAATATTGGTAACAACATTGTATTTGAATGTTCGGAAGTTCTATAAATCATGCAGTCACTAAATATAGTAGGTATTCATTAGTGGTAAACATTAGACAAATCAGAAGGAGGCGTGCGTAAGAAGTTGAGCATCACGGAAGTCATCGTTAGGAAGGGGAGGTAAGGGCAGGATATAGATGGGAGCAGCATTTGACAACTGAATGAAGTTCAGGCAGTTCAATGATTTTACTAGTAATGTAGTGATACTAGTAATGCAGATTACTGGTAACGTACCTGGTGGAATTGGGTTGGGTATTGTAAGGGTTTTGTTGTTGTTAAATTACGTTAAGTGTGACATAAAGATGGTATTTTCTCATGGGACAGGGAGAAAATTATGAAATGATACAGGGAAAGCGGGCCATAGACTTGTAATAAAGTAAAGGAATATTTTAGGTAGGGACAAATTAACAATTCTGTTTAATTCAGACAATGTTTATTTCATACATGTAGTGCTACATTCCATCAGAAGATGTTTGCATTTTATGACAGTTCAACAAGTAAAACACATTTCTTTGAAAAAAAATTCTAATGCTTAGGCTTTTAACATATAAATACAATGTACAAAATAAATACACCACAAAAACCACCCACCCACAAACTGCTGTGTGCATCACTCCTGGAACATGTAGCATATACAAAAGTACACTGTATACATTGATTGTGATGTCTTCAGTCCTAAGTAACAGAAAAAGTTGACTTTGTAAAGTGCCAGACAGTAACTGTCTTAGGCTCTGTGAGCCATATGGTCTCCCGTCAGAACTACTCAACTCTGTTCTTATAGTGCTGAAGGCAGCCTCAGGCAGAACAGAGACAGCGGTCTCTGTTTTATAACTTTATTAGTGTTCCAGTAAAACTTTACTTATGGACACAAATCTGAATATAATCGGCACATGTCACAAAATATTCTTTTTTTTTTTTTTCAACCATTTAGAAACGTAAAACCACTGTTGGCTTGTAAGGCTACAAAGACAGGCAGCGGGTCACACGTGAGTATCTGAATCATTCGTAGGAAAATGCACAACGAAGCCAAAGCAAGGCACTACAGCAAGAAAGTGAGTGATGAATGCTGGGAGCGAACCCTTTTGTTTTCCAGCATCATTCAAGAAATACAATTATAATGATAGTCGTAGCCAACTTAGGCTTTTCTCGTGTCTCAGACGCTATTCTAAGTGCTTTAAAAATATTAATTCATACCTCCAAGCAATTCTAACATTCTCACTTCTCTTATGGAAAAGGAAACCGAGGCACAGAGAGACAGGGTAAGTGGCATGCCCCATGGGATCTGAGCCTTGGCAGTGGGAGTCCAGAGTCCACACTCTTAACCGCTGCCATGTTGTGTGAAGAACATCCTTCCTCACACAAAATTGTCCTGCAGATACCTCTGCACCCTCCTAAAACATCAACAGTAGGACAGACACTACTTCTTCATACAGCACTGTTTATCATACAGACTGTTTTCATCAGCTGTTTTTAAAAATAACCTCAGTCTGGGGCGCCTGGGTGGCGGAGTCGGTGAAGCGTCCGACTTCAGCCAGGTCACGATCTCGCGGTCCGTGAGTTCGAGCCCCGCGTCGGGCTCTGGGCTGATGGCTCAGAGCCTGGAGCCTGTTTCCGATTCTGTGTCTCCCTCTCTCTCTGCCCCTCCCCTGTTCATGCTCTGTCTCTCTCTGTCCCAAAAATAAATAAACGTTGAAAAAAAAATTAAAAAAATAAAATAAAATAAACGCAGTCTTTTCTTAGGAATAAATGTGTCCCTAATGCAAAATTTGGCTGACCACGAGACAACTGGAGAATTTTACAAAAAGACTTTTAGCTTCTTTCTGAAGGATCAGTTCAGGAACATCTGAATTCACTTAAAAATGCCAGGAAGTAGAGATGCATTAAATTTTAAAAGAACAGTACACTTAAAATATACACTGGAACAACAGGAGTCGATGCTGAGGGTTGACGTGGGATCTCCTCACGCACGTGAGAGCTGCGGAGCTGAGGTTACGGATTTTCCTGTGTACACTTACGGATGGGATCCGTGTACGCACAGACATCTGTGATCGGCCTAGCAGCACGCGGACACACGTCAGCTCCACTCAAGGACTTTTCACATGAGTTTAAGGATGTCACCTGGCTTCTCAATGGGTTTGTGCTTTTTAAAAAGCTTCATCTATCTATCTATCTAGACATTTGCAGGTTTCTTCAAAGAAAAAAATAACCCAACCCTCACAATCCAGTCACTGCAACATGACTTCTGGCGTAACTGTCACTCTCACCCAATACAGATACTGAGTTTTTGTCAGGAAACTGACGTATTGGAGATGTCTGCGATGGTTCTATCCTGGCATCGCTCATCTGAAGGTCACAGAGACGTCACTTCTCAAGAAGGGCTTCTGGATCTGTTTCGACGTCTAGTCACCCCTTTGAGCATTTGGAGTCCACCTGTAAAGTATTTCTGAAGCTCAGGATGGACACGGATAGGAGGCTCTCATTCACGTGAGCTTTGGGATATCTAGTGATGGCTGCCCTGACCAGAAAGTTCCTGACCTTCTTTTTTTTTTATTTGTTCTTCTCTCATGTGATTTCTGTGTTGTACAGTATACTGTGACTTCTAAAAGAATGGTCTCTCTCACGCTTTACAATTTGTAGAGTGTCTGACACTAAAGTCTAACATATGGTAAAAATTTCTTCCTTCTAGATTCAAAGAATTTTTGTGTATTTGCTGTCAAGAAACACTCTTATGACTAAAACGTTCCCATATAGATGATATTCCTAAGTTTTTTGGTCTTGTGTGAATTATCTGATTATTCTGAAGGATGAACTCAGAAAAAAGTTCCCAATTCATGCTGTTTATAAGCTTTTTTCCTCTGTGTGTGTCTTCTGATGGGCAGTGAGTTTTGATTTCTGGATAAAAGTTTTCCTACACTCCTGACATTCATAGGGTTTCTCCCCTGTGTGTTTTCTCTGATGTATGATAAAATGTGACTTCTGAGAGAAGGATTTCCCACACTCCTTACATTCATAGGGTTTCTCTCCTGTGTGAGTCCTTTGATGTAATCTGAGGACTGAATTCACAGAGAAGGATTTACCGCATTCTTGACATTCATAAGGCTTCTCCCCTGTGTGTTTTCTCTGGTGTTTAGTGAGGTCTGATTTATAGTAAAAGTTTTTTCCACATTTATTACATTCAAAGGGCTTCTCCCCTGTGTGAGTTCGCTGGTGCACTGTGAGGGCTGACTTCTGGTAGAAACACTTCCCACACTCCTTACATTCATAGGGTTTCTCTCCTGTGTGAGTTCTCTGATGAGTTTTGAGGTGTGAATTTCTAGAAAAGAATTTCCCACATTCCTTACATTTATAGGGTTTCTCCCCTGTGTGTGTCCTCTGATGTACCGTGAGGTGTGATTTCTGGGAAAAGGATTTCCTACATTCCTTACATTCATACGGCTTCTCCCCCGTGTGTGTTTTCTGATGTACCATGAGGTATGCCTTAACATAGAAGAACTTCCCACACTCGTTACACTCATAGGGTTTCTCTCCTGTGTGTGTTTTCTGATGTTCCACAAGGTGTGGCTTCTGGTAGAAGGATTTCTCACACTGATTGCATTCGTAGGGTTTCTCCCCTGCATGAGTTCTCAAGTGTCTACTAAGAGAGGACAGGTGGTAGAAGGTTTTCGTACATTCTTTACATTCATAGGTTTTCTCTCTGGCTTGACCTTTCTGTTGTCTTGTGAGGTCTCCATTCCTAGGGACCGATGTCCCACATTCCCTGGGTTTGTCCTTTGAGTGAGTGTGCTGATGTATTAGGAGGATAGACTTCTGGCAGAAGGACTTTCCACATTCACTACATTTATAGATTTTCTCTCTGGCAGGAGTTTGCTGGTGTTTTGTGAGTTCTCCATTCCTAGAGAGAAATTCCCAAAGTCAGTAATACATAAGGTACTCTAGCTGAGAACCCATTTCTAGAGATGTTCCCATACTGATTCGATTCATGGTTTCTCTACTATGAATGTTCTGACACACACTGTGGTTTAACATTAAGTAGCAGGAACCTTCCTTTGCATTGTATGCAGTCTCTTAATTGCCTGAGATCTGCTTTGGTTAACAAAGCCTCCCTTCCTGTGCAACTGAAGAAATGAAAGACTGCTTCAAAGTTTGAATCTCCTGGTCCTACAGAAGATCTCCACTGGGGAAGAGGGCTTTCCCATTTGGAAAGTGAATTCTTTGGAATTCACTCCAGTGTTTTAGTTTTCTCACGTTTAGTATGAACTAGTTAGTGCCTTCCCACTTCCAGTACTCCCATCAACACTTTTTTTTTTTACAAGTCTTTTCATCTTAAAATCAAAATCTTGAACTTGCCTTGAATTTTCAGCTTGGCTTCCCTGGGATCTTGCTCCTAAGTCATGAATCTTCCAAAGGTCTTCTACAAAAGAATTCAAAATTTAATACCATTTAAATCTTAACATATTATTATGGTTGTAGGGCTGATTCTTACGCTTCAGGGCAATCTCCCCAAATAAAGGAATTCTTATATGCAAATTTCCTCTATGCCTTTGGTTTAGAAAAAAATATAAACACTAAAGACGGTTGGAGCAGACAAGGGAAGAAATGTCATTATAAACCCAAGTACTCTGACACTTTACAAACATTTTAAAAACCTGGAGAAAAAGTTAAGGAAAAAGAAAAAGAATGGGGAGCAGAGAACAAAAGACATTCAGAGTGCTGCCCAAGAATCTGGGACTCAGAATGCGGTAAGCCCATTACAGACAATGAACAGTAGGTAGGGTGAAAAGAAAAATTAGTAGACGACTGTGTCCACTGGAAATATTGGGGAAAGATGAAATTGGATGCAAAGCTAAGCCTTTGTCAGCCAGAATGTAATTTACTGTTCATTAGTGACTATAAACTTCTACTTTATTTCCTCTGTACCCACACATGACAGTCTAGATGCCTAGTCTAGTCCCTACAGTGACTACACCACAACGTGTGTGGAGGAACAGTTCCACACTCCGGGCTCTCTCCGTCTCACTGGCGTAATTTTCACCGGGACAGAAGACCCAGGAACACATACATCCCAAAGGAAAGATGATTAAACAGCAGTGTGCAAGCCATCGTACAACAGGATGAGTTTCCATTTGTAGCACAGACGTTTTCAAGCCTGACCACCAAAAAATACTGCATCTCCAAAGTAGCGTTACCACGACCCAATGCCAGTCTTCCACTGCTTTCCTGTCTTAGTTTCGACATTTCTGCTTCAATTTACTACATGATCTTTAAGGATGAATTATTGAACATGATCCTGGAACCTTTACTGACCTTTAGATTTACTCCTCTTTAAAGGCCTGAAAGGAAGCGAAAGATAAAGAGCAGGGGCTTGGGGTAGGAATTTCATGGCCTTTGCAGGGAAGATGTAAGAAGTTAACGTGACGGGGACATGTGCAAGGCTAAGTGAGATGCACAGGAAACAAGAGCCTGTGTGTCTTGGTCTTAAGAAAGGATAAGCCCTTGCAGGAGTGACTGTGAAAGGCACAGAGCAGAAGAAAGGGTCTGTCTCTTGTGAGTTCAGATTGAATATTTCCACAAACATCTAGTGAACAACTAAGAAATACCAGGCATTGTTCCTAGTCCTGGCAACGCAGAAGCTCACAAGTACAGGAAAAGCATTTAAGGAGCAGAGTGAGATCATCTTAGTGGGTTTTCTGTTTTTGTTTTTCTATCTTAGTGTTATAACACTCCAAATAAGGTGCAGATTTTAGGAGGGATAATCAGTACCTGTGTGAAAGACAAACACCATCTAAAAGGAAGTATCAACTCTGAAATAATATAACTGATGAAAGGCATAATGACTTGTAACCTAATTTCAGAGTTTAAAGAGAGAATAGGAAGTTAATAAACTGGTGCTGAAAATAACTGAGGCACATTTCATTGTTAATAAAAGCAGGGAAATGGCATTCGAAGAAAAATTTATGGTCAGATTTAAGATCTAACACTTTAGGGGTGCCTGGGTGGTTCCGTTGGTTAAGCGTCTAACTCTTAATTTCAGCTCAGGTCATGATATCACAGCTTGTGAGATTGAGCCCCACATTGGGCTCTGTGCTGACAGCGCAGGGCCTGCTTAGATTTCTCTCTCCTCCTCTCTGCCCCTCCCTTGCTCATGTGTACACGCATTCTCTGTCTCTCTCTCAAATAATAAACTTAAAAAAAAAAAAAGAATTGTTAAGATTTAATACTTCAAGATTATGGTGTTCTAGAATTCCCACTTAATTCCCAGGTACTGGAATAATGGGAATTCCAGAAAAAAAGACAAACATCTAAGACAAGGTTAGGCAGGAATTAGTTTTGTGTATAGGAAAGAAAAGTAAATCTATTTTACAAAGTCTGGCAAAGGACGAATTTATGTGGAAAGAATGAAAACTGGAGGTGCGATTTATGTTACTTGCATATGCAGACCAAGTGCCCTCAGTCATTCCCAGATGTATAGGGCATTTAAAAAAGAGATTCCTGAAACATATTTCAGAAGGCAAAAGGCACCAACCACCTCACTAGCGACAAGGGTTCTGATTTCTCGCTCACCTGGGTAGTTCCGACGTGGAAATTCCACCTCCAGTGTCCACGGTTCTTTTCCTTGCTTCAGCTTGAAGACTGCATTTGGCTTATTCACACAGTAACCTATGAATGGAGACGAAAACACGGTTTACTTGGGATTTAGGGCCTGTGAAGGATAAGGAAGTACAGTTTGAGAACACTGAAGTCCTACTTGGGCTCGGCAAATTTAGATTCTTTCACCGGCGAGGGTGGGGACACGCATTCTTTCTGGTGCCCGAAATGGCCTCATCACATTTGACCCCTGAAACAAAGCCAATATGGCGCAGCCCTACAGGGACCTTACGTGTTGCAGCAACTGGGAAAGGAAATGCGAACTGCTGGCAGTTCCACACGGGGAAGTTTTCCTCACCCACTGAGACTAGGTGACCGTAGTTCTCCCGCATCACTTCCTTGTACAGGGTCCTCTGAGCAGCGTCCAGTAACTGCCACTCCTCCCGGGTGAATTCCACAATAACATCCTTGAATGTTACAGGTCCCTGTAACGACATATTTTGGTTGAAACTGAAGTATTCAGAGTGCAGTACCATGAAAAAACCACTTGTGAACTAGCTCTTTTTTTTTTTTTTTTAACGTTTGTTTATTTTTGGGACAGAGAGAGACAGAGCATGAACGGGGGAGGGGCAGAGAGAGAGGGAGACACAGAATCCGAAACAGGCTCCAGGCTCTGAGCCGTCAGCCCAGAGCCCGACGCGGGGCTCGAACTCACGGACCGCGAGATCGTGACCTGAGCCGAAGTCGGCCGCTTAACCGACGGAGCCACCCAGGCGCCCCTGTGAACTAGCTCTTAACGTGCCATCAGGTTTACTCTAGAAAGCTGGATACATGGCTACTCTGTACATAGATAAAATATCTGCTCACTCTATTTGCTGAGCTACAGCTCCATGCCTGGAATCCTGCCAGGAGATACATAGATGAATGAAAGCAACTGTTCCTGCTGTGAAGGAACACACAGTCTGACAAGGAGGCAGAGACGCCAATACTCAAATGCAATACACATGGCAGGTGCTCTGACAGAAACATGTACGCGATATAAAATGGTCACAAGAGGGAGTGGTTACTTGAATTTTGTATTATCAAGTTAGATTTTCTAGGTTAAGCTGACTAATGGAAACTTTGGGAGCAAAGAAGACAGAACTGACAAAGACACGGATGGATGCATGAAAAATGGCAAGTTGAGGAAAATTACAAAGAAGACAGTCTGATACGAGAATAGGGTGTTGGACAAAGATTAGTTAGAAGGTAATACAGTCCGGTCCGGTGACAGAATATGGAATAATTCTGAATGTGTCTCTGGACCATTAAAATGTATTTTGCATACCCACTGAATTGGTACCTGCTTATTAATTTATATTTGTAATAATCCGTTTATTAAAAATTGGCAAGTTTTATTTCTATTTATAATTAAAAAACTAATTCTAGTATTTTATACTATGTGGACTGTCTTACATGTTTTTGGGGTGTTCATCCCTTCACTTTGTAGATGCGAGTATAGATAACGGAGCTACTGAAGTGATACATGTGGGTAGTAAGCAGAGCTACAGGAGTAGACTGGTGCTTAGAAGAAAACACTAAAGGGGCACCCAGGTGCCTCAGTCGGTTAAGTGACCAACTCTAGATTTCGGCTCAGGTCATCATCTGGTTTGTGAGATCGAGCCCTGCCCCGCATAGGCCTGCTTGGGATTCTCTCTCTCCATCTCTCTCTCTCTCTCTCTCTCTCTGCCCCTCCTCCACTCGTGCTTTTTTGAAGTTAAAAAAACACTAAAGAAGAGGCAAGAGCACATCAGAAATATGGAGTGTTACAAAATTAAGAGGCATACATGAGCAATAAACATTTAAAGTAGCAGCAGTGGGGACACCTGGGTGGCCGTCGGTGAAGCATCGGACTTCGGCTCAGGTCATGATCTCACAGCTGGTGGGTTCAAGCCCTGCATCCGGCTCTGTGCTGTCAGCTCAGAGCCTGAGCCTGCTTCAGATTCTATGTCTCCCTCTCTTCTCTGCCCCTCCCCTGCTCACACTCTTTCTCTTTCATAAATAAACGTGAAAAAAAATAAATAAATAAAGTAGCAGCAGTGGGTAAAAAATAACTTCCTTGGAAATTAATTACTGAGAGAAGGGGAGGTTTCTTCCCATAGTACCTCTATAGTTTGATAATGGCTAGAACTATAATGCTAATTATTTTCATTCTCTCATTTTTATTGACAGGACTATTTAGGGCTATGAAATTTCTTCCAATCGTTGCTTATATTTCATAAAACCTGAAATGTGAAAATTTGAGGAACTTCGTCATTGGATATAAATTCTTGCTTCACATTTCTTTCCTGAAAACACCATCCTATTCTTTTACATATAAGTTGCTAATGAGAATTATGTCCATTCAAAAAGAAAAGAGTTGTCAATTTTATTTTCTTTCCTTGCCAAGAGATGTAGACTTTGTTCTTTGTGGCCTAGAGGACTCTTTTTTTTCCCTCTGCTTTTAGGTCTAATAGTTTTACTAGACTCTCTCTTGGTGTTTACCATTCTGGGTCAGTTCTCTCTGGCACAGAGAGTCTTTTCAGTATGTAATTCAGTTTTCCTTTTCTTTATGGAAAGTTTCCTCTGATTAAATACTAGTTTTAGATTTTGTTACTGACGGATCCTACTTCAGCTTCTACTTCTGTTACCCTGTCTTCCTCTTCCAGTTAATTCTTCCCACTCCCTGGGGTCTCTTTTCCATTTCTCCTGTGTATCATTTATCAGGCGTTCATTCATCTTCTCCCCAAGGTGCCCTGAAATTTAATCTTCTATTCTGAGATGATGCGCTGTTCTACCATTTCTTTCCTGAGTTAATTTGCTTACATTTTATATCTACTTGTTTTTCCATTTCTGTTCTGAGGCTTTAATCTCTGGGGTTCAGGTTCTTTCCTGTCTGAAACATGTAATATTGGAAGGCTGTACTCTCCTCTACTTTGTGTGTGTTTGGGGGAGGAGTATTGACGTCAGCTGAAAAAATGTCAGTTCACACATTCCAATTTTTCTTGTATTAGCATTGTATACATGTTGAGTAATATTTTTGGTTCATGATCAAATGAAGATAAAAGCTTATTTTATGTTGGGGAGGGGTGAAAGTGTTACTTAGTTCAAAAATGTCTCTATTGGCATAGTATGTTCACATTTTTTTTTAATGGTTTTTTTTTTTTTTTTTAACGTTTATTTATTTTTGAGACAGAGACAGAGCATGAACGGGTGAGGGTCAGCGAGAGGGAGACACAGAATCTGAAACAGGCTCTAGGCTCTGAGCTGTAAGCACAGAGCCCGACGCGGGGCTTGAACTCACGGACTGCGAGATCATGACCTGAGCTGAAGTCGGCCACCTAACCGACTGAACCACCCAGGAGCCCCATATGTTCACATTCTTGAAGAAAGCACTACTGGGGGAGGTATCTTTAGATTCTGTGTAGTGTTTTTTGTTTTGTTTTTTTTCTTTTTTAGGGCACCTGATTTCAGCTGCTTGTTTTCTTACGTGCTTTCAGTATGGGCACACAGGAATTCTATTTCTTTTCCTCTGAGTTGCTGATGTTCCTGCACACATGCTGAGTCCCTTCTTTTTTAATCCCGGTGCCAGTACTTGGACCCCACGATTCCAGACTTTCCCCCATCTTTCCCCAATCAGGGTGAGCGCCTCTGCTTGTGGCAGAGTCCACTTGATCTTCTGTTCCTTTACAACTGTGACCTCACCATCCTTTGTCTTCCATCAACCCCCTCCTGACTTCCTGCTCTGGGGGGAGCTCCCAGCTGCTTCTGCTCTTGACAGTGATCTCTCAACTTATACATAAACTGAAGTGTCCTGCCTCCTAGCTATACAGCAGGTTGTGGTGTGTGGAGATGTTTGTATTTTGCCAGCTAACATTATTCTATAAAAGAAATTGAGAAAATGAGAAAAAGAATCAGTTGGGCAGAAAGAGGCAATGAGTTGAATTTTGTTCACATTGTGAAGTGACTGTTGAACATACAGCTGGAACTGTCCATTTTGGCAGATACATATGTAAGTGAATTTCCACAAATAATATTGTCATATATATTTAGCAGGGTTCTGGAAGAGTCCAAAGAAAAAAGAAAAATAAATCTGTGGAAATAGGAATTTTCAAGATGATGGTAGGAGAAACTAGGCCAAGACCGAAGCCTGACGGAACTTCTCTAAATAGAAGAGCAGGCCAGGAGGAGAGTGCTCAGGAACCAAAGACAGACAGATTCACAACAAATGGGCAGTTCTACTGTGAAGCCAAATGTAAACATCCAAGGTAGAGTAATTGGGTAAGAGCACAGCAAGGGAGTGAAAGCTGTAATCATTAAGCACGATGATTGGAGAAATTTTGGGAAGACTTAAAATTCTTCAGAGAAACCAGCTTTTGGATGCACATCCTAACAGCTCGGG
Organism: Acinonyx jubatus; assembly: GCF_027475565.1. Lineage (NCBI taxonomy): Eukaryota > Metazoa > Chordata > Mammalia > Carnivora > Felidae > Acinonyx > Acinonyx jubatus. The sequence continues at coordinate 10,295,760 of NC_069393.1, read as the reverse complement.
AAAACAAAGGCCTGGAGTTTGATAAGGACAGAACAATGGATTTGGCAGGGAAACTGATCAGAGTCAAGCTTCTAGGATTCCTTGTCCTCACCCCCTTTTTAAAGAGCATTCAGTTGAAGACAAGAACTGGTGAAATGAACTGACCACATAAAGCAGAGGAAGACACTGGCTCTAAGTGTGGGAACAAAGCAGCCAGAAAGAGAAACACAAAATGGTGTTATACACATTGTATTCCCTTACAATACAAAAGGGTTTTTGTTTTTGTTTTGTTTTGCTTTACAAGGCAACACCTGTGATGAAATACTTACAAGTACTGTTTTCTTATAGCAATATCACTTCGGCAATTAAGAGAATACCTAAGATAATAAAATGGACATGTGACTTTTCATATGCGGAGCCAAATGCTGCAAGACAAAGAAGGAACACCCACAAAGATCTAATGAAAAACGTTTTGACTCTAAAATCCCATGCCTTGCCAGATTTTCAATCAAGGATAAATTTTTAAAAAGGTGTCTTCTTGGGCACCTGGTGGCTAGGTCGGTTAAGCTTCTGACTGTTGATTTTCCTCAGGTCATGATCTCATGGTTTGTGAGTCAGCCCTGTATCTTGGGGCTCGTATGTATCTCTGTGTGTATCTTTGTGTGGAACCTGCTTGGGATTCTCCTCTCCCTCTCTCTCTTCGCCCTCCCCCTGCTCATGCTCACTCACTCTCTCTCAGACTTTTTAAAAACAGATGTTTTTGTAAACATAAGGATACTAAAAGCATACAAACTATGCAAGTATTCTCCAAAGTACTTGGATACACTGAAAAGGAAACAAGAAGGAAAAGCACGTGGTAAGCCAGAAATGACAGCTAACAGATATGAGGTCACTAAGAACTTATTTCTGGTATAGCCATAATAGGAAGCTGTGGGGAGTTAAAATGGATTGCATTCAGAGACCATGAAAAGGAATAGACTATTGTGCATACTAAACAATCACACTGTCCTTTCTAGACACTGATTAGTATGTTAACAACGTGCTCACATCTTTTCATGGAATACTGACAAGATCATTTTCTGACCAGAAGACAAATCTGAAAATAACTGAAATCATATAAAATATTCTCTGCCCACTGCTGATTTAAACTTAGAAATCAGTAACAAAATTATGTAGGAAAGTGCCAAATATTTGGAAATAATATTTGAGCACTTTTGTTTAGTGTTATTGGAAAACAAAAAGTTCTCTGAATGATCAAGAAAATTGATAAAATTATATACAGAATGATGAAGAAAACAAAACAAGTTAACAATATCAGAAATGAAAAGGGTGACAATTCCTATGGGCCTTGCAAATGTTAAAACAATAATAAAGAATACTGTGAACAATTCTAAGTTTATAAATTTGACAACTTAGATGGAATGGACCAAGTCCTGGAAAGAAAATATTAAATCTCACTTAGAAATACCTAGAGCTGAATAGTCCTATGTATTTATTCAGTAAATTGCTCTTGTAGTTAAAAAACCTTTCGATGTGAGTGATGGTAGACGGCTTCAAAAATTGTTCCCTCCAACTGAGACAACCATTATTAAGCTGGCAAAAACTGACAAAATCAACTTTTTCAGAACTCTAGAATCTAATTCTAAAAACAAATGAAAAACTTAGAGCAACTAGTGAGGTACCTAAGAAAGAGGATGCTAACCATGAAGAAAGCACTGGTATTTCTGCTTGCCCACCTACCAACCCCCTCTCCAGTGTAGCAAGGGCAGTAGGGACAGTGCCTGTGTTCCTGGTGCAGATTGACAGGGTGAGACAACACAGATTTTGTGTTCAAAAACTGCTGAGTGTATTGATCTGTCTAGTGGTTTCCTGGTGGGTGAGTGCAGAGGCTTGCCTGCCTTTTGCCCTTCTAGGTCTGGAATGGCATCCTGGGCCAGACTCAATGAAAACTACGTCATGACATGTACGGTCTGTGGCACGGTGCTGGGAAAAGCAGAGACAACTCCAGATGCCCGGGAAGGTGGAAGCTGAGGAGGAAGACAGTAGGGAGAAAAAGGGCCTGCACAGACTACAGTGCATAAACCAGGGACTCCAGAGAGCAATGTGCATGCCCAGGGCTGGACACAGGCTCAGAAAACACTAGAGAGGACACTAGGCTGACATCCATCTCTGGCTAATCTTAGGGCTCTTCCAAAGAGGTGGAGGGTAAGGCAAAAGGGTAGACAGCATGGTTAAATGGAGAAGGAGTGCCCCAGTGTAGAGCCACTATGTAAATATCGAGTATTTGATTTTTCTTTTTGGTTCCAGAAGTTTAAGGAAATCTCTGTCACATCACCGGCTGACCTCTGAGATAATGGAACAGAAATGGCAATGACCACACTTGACAAGAAACATAGCCTTTGAAAAATTGGAGAGTAAACAAATGAACAAGTCCAGCCTTCAGCGAGCAGCAAAAGCAAACAGTGGGGAGGGGGACAACCTGCTTTCCAGACTTAAGCACATTATAATGTTTATTCATATTACAAAACTTCTAACCAAAAGGTAAAGGCATAAACAAGTAGGCCCATTCACAGGGGGAAAGAAAAGGAAACTGACAGGAATCATCCCTCAGATAATGCAAATATTGGATTTACTAGACAAACAATTTAAATCAACTCTCTTAAGCATGCTCAAAGGGCTACAGGAAACCATTGACAAAGAACTGAAAGAAACTAGGAGAACAATGTATGAACAAATAATATCAAAAAGATACAAGTTATAAAAAGAAACCAAAAAGAAATTATGAAATTCAAAGGTACAGTAACTGGAATATAAAATTCAATACAACACATCGAAACAGATTTGAGCAGGCAGAAAAATCTGTAAGACTGAAGACATTTGAAATGAATCAGTCTGAGGAGAAGGAAACAAAGAATGAAAGATGAACAGAGCCTAACAGGACCTGTGAGGGCACCATTAATCATACCAACAGAAGCAAACTGGGAGTCCCAGAGAAGAGGCAGGAAAAGAGACATAATATTTGAAGAAATAATGGCCAGAAACTTCCCATATTTGATGCTAGACATAAATGTGTACACACAGGAAGCACAGTGAACTCCAAAAAGGAAAACTCAAAGAGCTCCATACCAATATACATTATAATCAAATTGTCAAAACCAGAGACAAAAAGTCTTTTAAAAGCAGCAAGATCCTCACTATGATTAAATCCTCAACAGAAACTTGGGGACCAGAGGCACTATGATGCATTAAATTCCTGGAAGAAAAAAACTGCCAAACAAGAATTCTAGCAACACTGTCCTTCAGTAGTGCAGGAGAGATTAAAAGGTATTTGAAGATAAAGGCTCAGGGACTAGCAGACTTGCCCTACAGGAAATGTCAAAGGGAGTTCTTCAGCTTGAAATGAAAAGACATTAGACAGTAATTCAAGGCCACATGAAGAACACAGGTAAAGGTGACCGTAGAAAAATATAAAAGCTTGTATTATTGTATATGTTTTTAATGTTTGTTTATTTTTGAGAGAGTGAGACAGATCTGAGAGAGGAAGACACAGAATATGAAGCAGGCTCCAGGCTCTGAGCTGTCAGCACAGAGCCCGACACAGGGCTAGAACTCACAAATCACACTTACGGACTAGCCACCCAGGCGCCCCTATTGTATTTTTTATTATAACTCCTCTTTATGTGCTGTATGGTTTAAAGTCAAATGAATAAAATAGTTAACTGTAAATCTAGGTTAGTGGGCACACAAAATATGAATATATGTGACACTAACAAAATGAAGGGGGAAGAATGAGCTGTTTCAGCAGTTGCTGTTATGCAAGTGAAGCTAGATTTGTATCACTTCAAATTGTTAGGAATTAGGGATATTAATTGTAATTGTCAGGGTAACCACTAGAAGATAACTTTTAAAAGGCGAAAGATTTATACGATCTGAAGAGAAACCAGAGTATGAAGATAACTTTTAAAAGTAACAGAAAAATAAAAGGAAATGAATAAATCAAAATGGTACACTAGAAAAAATTAAACACAAAAAAATAAGACAGTCTTAGAGAAATTAAGGGAAATGAAGGAATACACCCAGAATAGATGTCAAATTGCAGAAGTAATTTCATTTAGGGTTTATGCTGGTTAAACTGAAGATTATAGGTTTTGAGGGAGAATAACAGAGAGTCCTCATCATAACATATCAGTATGGGGGCATCTGCTCGGGATTCTCTCCTCCCTCTCTCTGTCTCTCCGGCTCACGTGTGTGTGCATACCCTCTCTAAATAAATAAAACTGAAAAGTGTATAAAGTATAAAAGTATATATCAGTGTGGGTACATAATACCACTGGTGATGATAACCTAGATTACTTTGTTAAGGTAGTTTTTGCCAGTTTTCTCCACCGTGGAGTAGCTTTTTCTTTTTCACACTGTATTCTTTAAAAGAAATTTACTAAGTCCAGCACATACTCGAAGAGGGAGTAGGCCCCACCTTGTAGAAGTTGGCACTATCTACATATATTGTAATTTTTCACAAAGAATATCCTCTTCTCCCTGCTTACTTATTTGTTTAGTCATTTATTTATATCACTATGGCTTCAAATATTTAATGTTTTGCGTTAGAATCCAATAGTGTGTGGGGCGCCTGGGCGGCTCAGTAAGTTGAGTGTCCAACTTCGGCTCAGGTCATGATCTCGTGGTTCGTGAGTCTGAGCCCTGTGTCGGGCTCTGTGTGCTGACAGCTCAGGGCTTGGAGCCCGCTTCGGATTCTGTGTCCCTCTCTCTCTGCCCCTCCCCAACTCATGCTCTGTCTCTCTCTCTCTCTGTGTCAAAAATAAACAAACATTAAAAAAATTAAAAAAAAAAAAAAAAGAATCCAGTAGTGTGTTATTTTGTTGCTCAATTGTTCCAGCTTTGCCTACGAGAAGGTCTTTCAGGCTGGCTCCATGTCCCCTTGACACATCCTCATCTTTCTGAGCACATACGTTGTGACACTACAAAATTATATGGGCTTATTCTAAATTTCTATTACCTCATCCCTCAAATCAAACATTTCTCCATGTTATTCTAGTTCCCTTTCATTGGAGGATGGTAGTTAGAAATCAACACCTGTGAACCACGTATGATTGTTGCTACTAGACTGTCGTCACTGTTTACAGGCACTTCGGCAGAGTTAGAAAATATATGTGTATGAACTCGTGTATACACACATCCGTAATCATTTCTCTAAATACATTTATGTCAAGCTAGTATATATTAAGGTAGTGTATATACATTTGCTTTTCAATAAATGGGAGCTGGAATAAATGAGCATCCATATACAAAAAATGAACCTCAGCCAATAGCTTATACTTTATATACAAAAATCAACTCAAAATGAATTATAAACCTAAATGCAAAGTGTAAAAACTACAGCATTTTTAGAAGATAGGAAAAAGTCTTTGTGACTCTGAGCTAAGCAAAAACTCTTTAGATACAACACCACACAAAATTTAGAAAGAAAATCTGGAAGTCAGAAAAATTTGCTCTGTGAAAGATATAGTTGAGTGGAAAGAGTAGGCACAGAAAGCGAGCAAATATTTGAAAATTGCAGAGCACTCTCAAAATGCTTTGATCATATAAAGAACTCAAAATTCAGTAAGAAAATAACCTAATTTAAAAGATTTGGGCAGAGAAGATATATAGATGGCAAATAAGCACATTAAAACATTTCCAGTATATTAGTCATTAGGAAAAATGCAAATTAAAACCATGATGGCCTCCCACTACATCCCTATCAGCATCCCTTTTTTTCTTGAAAAAAAAAAAAAAGAAACTGACAATACCAAACGCAGACAAAAATGTGAAGCGAGCAGAGCCCTGCACTTTGTGGTGGGAATACAAAACAGTACGGCTACTCTGGAAACGGTTTGGCAGTTTCTTATGAAGTTAATCAAATACTTAAACATGACCAAGCAAGCACTTGCCTAGGTACCTACCCAAGATACATGAAAATCTAAACATACAAAATCTAAGCACAAAAATCTAAACACAGATATTTGTAACAGCTCCTTTCATAACTGCCAGAAACCCAAATATTTGTCAGCTGGTGAACAGATTAATGAATGGGGTACATACATACAAGTCCATAGTCTCCAGCAATGAAAAAGGATGAGTTGTTGATACTTGGAACATGATTAAATCTCATGCATTATGCTAAATGCCAGTTGGTAGTCTTAAAAAACTACAAACCATTTGGTTCAATTTATATGACATAACAAGAAAAGGCAAAATTATAGGGATAAAGAATAAACTGGTGATTGCCAGGAATTAGTGGTGGTGAGAGGGACCAAGAAAGTTTTGAGATGATGAAACTGTTCTATATCTTCACTGTGGTGATGACTGTGCCTTTATGCATGTGTCAAAACTCACTAAAATGTATACCCAAAAAGAATGGATTTTGCTGTTAAGTTAAATAAGGAAGATAAGAACACAGCACAAAACAAAAACTTTACACCACAGAAGATACCAAGTATTCACAAGGATATCGAGAAACTGGAACCCCTGTCCATTGCTGGTGGGAATGTGAAATTGTGCAACTACTACAGAGGATATGTGTCGATTCCTCAAAAACCTAAGCCTATAATTACCACATGATCCAGTAATTCCACTCCTGGTTATATATCCAAAAGAACTCGGAGCAGGGACTCAAACAGATACTTGTACACAAGTATTCATAGCAGCATTATTCACAATAGCCACAAGGGGCAAATGTCCCAGTGTCCATGAAGACGAATGCATAACAGAGAAGCTGAGAAGAAGGTGGAGTAGGAGGACCCTAAGCTCGCTCCATCCCATGGATACAAACAGGTAACACATCACCGTGAATAACTCAGCAAACAACCAAGACAAGCAGAACAAACTCCACAGCTAAAAGTAGAGAAGAGGCAGGTGCCTGGGTCTGTTAAGCATCTGAGTTTGGCTCAGGTCATGATCTCACGGTCTGTGAGTTTGAGCGTGCGTTGGGCTCTGTGCTGATAGCTCAGAGCCTGGAGCCTGCTTCTGATTCTGTGTCTCTCTGCCCCTCCTCATGCTCTCTCTCAAAAATAAAGACACATTAAGAAAATAAAATATTTTTAAAAGTAGAGAAGCAGCTCCGTCACAGAAGTCGGCTGAGAATATTATCAGAAGTGGATGCAAAAGTAAAGATGGAACTCATTAACTCATTAAAAGTTATGGAATCTGGATTTTTAATAAAACATCAATAGCAAAAAAAAAAAAAGATGAATGCATAAACTAAATGTAAATACAAACAGATGAATATCATTTTAAAGTCTTTAACAGGAAGGAAATCCTGTCACATGATACAGTGATGACACTATGCTGAATGAAATATGCCAGTTAAAAGGAGCAAATACTGTATGATTCTACTTATATGAAATGCCTAGAACAGTCAAGTTCATAGGTGAGTAGATTGGTGGTTTCTAGGGGAAGGGGGAGGGGAGTTACTGTTTAATAGGTAGAGTTTTAGTTTTCCAAGATGAAAAAAGTTTCAGAGATGGATGGTGGTGATGGTTGTACCATGATGTGAATGTACTTGATGTTACTGAACTATGTAATCAAAAATGGTTAAAATGGTAACTTTTATGTGTATTTTGCTACAATTAATAAAAGCAAAAGCCAATACCCACAAAACGTACTAAAAAAACTGTGAAAGTATCAAACGTTGGCATACACAGCAGACTTAGAGGGATCAAAATCCCAGAAAAAAAGAAATTGATTGGAATGAGTCCTATGCCTTTAATTCGTATTCTCAGGGCATTTTCAAATTTCATAAGCAGGGAAAAAATGCAGGGCAGAAAATATCTTAGAGCTGGCATCTCAGGAATAAGGATAAGAAGCTAGTTCTGAATAGAATGTAGAAAAGGAAAAGAGAAGCTGATCTCACTATAACCATGAGAACAAGCCCCTAACCTAGAAAATTACAAGTTTTCCAAAACCTCTAAGAGAACCAAGAATCCAAAGATGAACAAAGGAAAAAAACTCAGAAGAGAAAAGAAAACCACAACTTCTTTCACTTTTGGGGGCTAGTAGGGGACAGAGACAACCAGGCCAACTTTTTGCAAAATGTTCATGTTTGCTTGCGGGCTTCTGTGACGTATTAGAATCGCTAAGAGCTTTAGTCACAAAGCAAGTGATCGCCAACCTGCCGTTTGATACTATCTGGTTTCATATTCAAAACAGAAGCCTAGTGTCTGCCTCACTTTTATTTCCCAAGTGTCTCAAGGGGATCAATTTATTTTGAGTTGGAGAACCAGGGAATGTTTTAGCAGCACATATAATAAGTTGGGGAAGCAGTTTCTGGAACCGAATAGGAAGGTCCATAACAGACACGGATGCTCTGAAGTACAAACAGCCACCAGTTTTCCCCCGAGCCCTCTACTGAGTACGTGGTGTCAACCCTTCAATGGCTGGGGGCAGAGACGATGGGCAGGACGAGAGGTCTCAGATGGGGAAGGCTCTGCAGAACTTCTCAGTTACTCCTCAGTAGCCTAGCTGGTGGCTAGGCTGAACAGCAGATCACTGGAGACCTGGTGGCGGTCAGATCCCAAGCTGTGCTGAAGAGAAAGCCTGCATTCTGCCCTTAAATCATCTGAAGCCAGTGGTGAACTGACCCTAATGTCCAGGGTCAGCTCAAGTATATCTTAGATCAGTTTAGCAACCAGACTGATGAAGGGATGTGCCTTTTTCTGGAGCTATTATTTACTTTGACCTCTACTGTCCCTTTATAAAATGTCTAGCAGATAATACAGAATTAGGGGACATGCAAAAAAGTAGAAAATTTTGATACATACTAAAAAAAAGAAGCCTAGGGGCGCCTGGATGGGTCAGTTGGTTAGGCGTCCATTGTCATGATCTGAAGGTTAATGGGATCAAGCTCCATATCAGGCTCTGCATGGACAGTGTGCAGCCTGCTTGGGATTCTTTCTTTCTCCTTCTCTCTCTGCCCCTCCCCAGCTCACACGCATGCACACATTCTCTCTCTCTCTCTCAAAATCAGTAAACAGACTTAAAAACAAAGAAGCCTATTGAAGCAGACACAACCTAGATGTTGGGATTAGCAGATAAGGACTTCAAAGTAATTACAATAAAATGTTAAATGACTTCATGAAAAAACAGACTGGAAATGAAAGAATGGGGAGTCATAGCAGAAAAAACAAAAACCCAGGAATTTTTAGAATTAAAAGATACAGTATCAGAAGTGGATTCTGTGGGCTTATGAAATGAAGAGAATTAACAAAACAGAAGGAAACTATGAACTTGAAAAAAACTCTGTTCAACAGAAATATTCAAACTAAAAAACTAAAATAGCCTCCAAACTAAATACAGCATTTGAAGATATTCAGGACAATATGTACATGGTGTCTAACATTTGTGTAACTGCAATCTTAGATCTTAGGAAGAAAAAGAGAGAATGGGGCAAAGAAAATATCTGAAAGTGTTCAAGAATTTCCTGAAATGATAAAAGAAACACACCATAAGTCTTTATCATCCCAGAGGGATAAAACAAAACAAACTGTACCTAAGCACATCACAGTCCAACTGTCAAAAACTAAGGGTAAAATGGAAAATCTCTTTTGTTTTTTAAGGTTATTTATTTATTTTGAGAGAGAGAGGGAGAAAGAGTACAAGTGGGGGAGGGCCAGAGAGAGAGGGAAGAGAGAGAATCCCAAGCAGGCTCCCTGCTGTCAGCACAGAGCCTGATGCAGGGCTCGAACTCATGAACTGTGAGCTCATGACCTGACCCAAACCAAGAGTTGGACACTAAACCGAATGAGCCACCCAGGCGCCCCAAGATAAAACTGAAAATCTTAAGCACAAGTGGAGGAAAAAGACACATTATGTTCAGATGAATAACAATGAGACTGACATCTCAGAAACAGAAGACAAAGGCATCCTATAAATGCAGAAATGAATAAAATGCTCAGCATAGAGGTCTATATTTGGCAAAAAAATATCCTTCAAAAACCAAGGTGAAATAAAGACATTATCAGAAAGACAAATGAAGTGAATTTGTCGCCGTCACTCCTGCACTACATGAAATGATAAAACAAGCTGCTTCGGCTGAAGGGAAAAGACATCAGAGACAATCCCAGACCTGTAGGAAGGAATACAGATACCTGTATATACAGATATTTGTATAAACATAAAGCAGTATTTTATGTGCATACACACATGCATACTCAAGTTACTTTAAGAAGTCAATACCGTTTAAAGTAAAAATAACAAATATTTGGGGTTAAAACTGTATGTAAAAGTGAGCTATAAGACAAGGACCACACGGGTGGGAGGATGTAAATTGAATTATGCTGAAGAAAGTTACTATGTTGTTCATGAATAAATATTACTTGAAGACATAGGTGATAAGTTAATGGTGCATACTGTAGTCGCCAGGCTAAGCAATAAACAAAATAACACAAAAGTAGAGCTTAAAAGTCAATAATACTCAAAATGCTCAACCTACACGAAGTACAACAAATCTCATTAGGATAATGAAAAATCCACACACAAACGTACTAGAATAAGATCTTAAAAATAGCTAGTCCAAAACACACAAATTTACTTTAGATGTCTGACAAATTAAAAGGTGGGTTTTCAATAGTATAATATAGTGAATGCTTTCAATGTTTTAAAACAGAAGAACTTCCAACCAAGAGTTGTACACACAGTGAAAAAGTTCATTTATATTTCAGAAAAACCAAAGTGAGAATTTTCCACCAGCAGATCCTCACTAAAACAAGGAAACAACCAGAATAAAAACAATAATTATAAGGGCACTGGGGTGGCTCAGTCGGTTAAGTGGCCGACTTCAGCTCAGGTCGTGATCTCAGTTTGTGAATTCGAGCTCCACGTCGGGCTCTGTGTTAACAGCTCAGAGCCTGGAGCCTGCTTCAGATTCTGTGTCTCCCCATCTCTGCCCCTTCGCTGCTCATGGCTCTGTCCCTCCCTCTCTCAAATGTTTAAATAAACATTAAATTTTTTTTAAAAAAAACAGTAATTATAAAGGATGTTTGCAAAGAGAAAAATTTATGCCAACACAACTTTAGGGATAAAAAAGATCTAATTTGACCAAAATGGCTATGAACAAATAAAAAAATACAGTATCTGCAGAAAATGAACTTTTCTAAGAGTTGGTTGTGATGACTGTACTCAAAGTTACTTCAAAAAACAAAAAGGCTCGCTAGTCATTTGTGCTGTCCCAAACTGACCGTTCAACTCAGCAATTAGTTACAGAGCCTAACACAGGGGAAACACTGTAGCACCGTCGAGTGAATTCTGGATCAGGAGAATGGCACATAGATACACATTCAAAACTGACAGAAGCAGAACTGTAGAGTAGGTAAGTTTGGTTTCGTTTGGGTTTTTTTTGAGCTTCCTCCTACATTATTTCTCCCTCTTTCCAAAGCCTCGTTCTCCCACTATCATGCCCAAAAGCTACGATTTTTAGTTAGTAACAGATAATGTCTACATAGGGGGGGTGCCTGGGTGGCTCAGTCGGTTGAGCATCTGACTTTGGCTCAGGTCATGATTTCACAGTTCGTGAGTTCAAACCCCGCATCAGGTTCCACGCTGACAGTGGGGTTCTCTGTCTCTGTCTCTCTCTCTCCCTGCCCCTCCCTAGCTTGCTCACTCTGTCTCAGAATACATAACAAACTTAAAAAAAAGAATCCAATACCAACAAGCCCTGTGTAATAACTGGCTGTAAAATGTTTGGGGCACTGGGTGGCTCCGTCAGTTAAGTGGCCAACTCTTGGTTTTGGCTCAGGTCATGACCGCACGGTTCATGGGTTCAAGTCCTGCATCAGGCTCCACACTGAAGCTGGGGGCCTGCTTGGGATTCTCCCTCTCTCCCTCTCTCTCTGCCCCTCCCCTGCTCATGCTGTCTCTGTCTCTCTCAAAATAAACAAACTTAAAAAAACTTCAGCTTAAAAAAAAAAAAGATTGGGGCGCCTGGGTGGCTCAGTCAGTTGGGCGACCGACTTTGGCTCAGGTCATGATCTCACAGTCTGTGAGTTCGAGCCCCGCATCGGGCTCTGTGCTGACAGCTCACAGCCTGGAGCCTGTTTCAGATTCTGTGTCTCTGTCTCTCTCTGACCCTCCCCCCTTCATGCTCTCTCTCTGTCTCAAAAATAAATAAACATTAAAAAAAAAAAAAAAGATAATGTCTGTTCAAAAAATTTATGATACAGTAGAAATACCATGTCAGAAGTTGGGCTGTGATAGTTATGTAAGACTGACTATGTCAAGTGCTTACCAAAGGGCTGGGAATTTAAAACAAAGATATGGTTACCACAGAACTCAGCATTCATTTTTCTCTGGGTAATGAATGGTGAGAGGAGATTAAGGTGGGGCACACAGGGGCTTCCAAGATACTAGTAATAGTCATTTCTTAAGCCAGATAGGGGATACAACTGTGTTTCATTAATATTCCCTAAATTTTACATATACATTATGCACATTGTTTTGAATGACTTTTAAATAAATAAATAAAATTGAAATTCAGTGTTTCTCCAGCCCACAAGGTCCTACATATTCTAGCCCCTCCTACGTCTTTGATTTTACCTCTAGGTCATTCTTCCCTAGGTTGCCTCTAGCTTCAATGTCTTGAATACTGTTTCTGGAACACGCCTCAAGGTGCTCGTATTTATTGTTCTTCCTATCTAGAATGCTCTTCCCCTAGAATTCTACTTGGTTCCCTTATTTAATTTAGGACATTTCTCAAATATTACTTTTTAAAAAAAAATTTTTTTTTAATGTTTATTTTTGAGACAGAGGGAGACAGAGCGTGAACAGGGGAGCGGCAGAGAGAGAGGGAGACACAGAATCTGAAACAGGCTCCAGCTCTGAGCCTTCAGCACAGAGCCCGACGCGGGGCTCGAACTCACGGACCGTGAGATCGTGACCTGAGCCGAAGTCGGCCGCTTAACCGACTGAGCCACCCAGGCGCCCCTCAAATATTACTTTTTAGAACTGCGTTCCCCAATCAACTTATCCCCTGTTCCTCACTTCTCTGTATCATGCTGTCCTTGTAACTGCTTGTTTACCTCTGAGCATATACACGAGGAATATCACTCAAATGCTGACACATATAGAAAATATATCACATTTATTCTTATCCCCGCCAATCTCCTCAGAAAAATCTTATATATTACAAGTTGTCTGCTTCACAGCGGAGGATACAAGTTTTCCAAAATTCTAAGTTTCACTTGAAACCTCAACTTTTTTTTTTTAATTTTTTTTTAATGTTTATTTATTTTTGAGACAGAGAGAGACAGAGCATGAATGGGGGAGGGTCAGAGAGAGAGGGAGACACAGAATCCGAAACAGGCTCCAGGCTGTGAGCTGTCAGCACAGAGCCCGACGCGGGGCTCGAACTCACGGACCGTGAGATCATGGCCTGAGCCGGAGTCGGACGCTTAACCGACTGAGCCACCCAGGCGCCCTGAAACCTTAACTTTTAACATTGGCAATAAATACCAAGAGTCATTTTCCTTGAAGTGACAGGCTCACTTCAGCCATTTTTGGGAAAATGGTAAATACTTCTCCGAATGACTATAGTTTGTCTGACAGTTGCTCTTTCAAGCAAAAAAGGTGGCTAGGAGAGCTCACAAATCAGTTGCACAAGTGCTTTTCCTAAATGACCAACCATCATTCCTCAGTATGCAGCAAAAAGAACTGTATGTGCACTTCCCATTTGATCATACTGAATAGTAAAAAGGGGTGTGTTTGGGGGGTGCGCCTGGGTGGCTCAGTTGGGTGTCCGACTTTGGCTCAGGTAAGGATCTCACAGTTCATGAGTACGAGCCCCACATTGGGCCCTGTGCTGACAGCTCAGAGCCTGGAGTCTTCTTCGTTTGGATTCTGTGTCTTCCTCTGTATCTGCCCCTCCCCCACTTGCACTGTCTCTCTCTTTCCAAAATGAATATTAAAAAAAAAAAAAGATGGGTATTCGGGGGGTCAAAATGTAATAAGATTAGTTACTTTTACTGTTTCATCAAGGCTGTCCTTAAGTGAAGGTGAATTTTTTACTGTTGAGTACACTGTTGAATACAGTCACCTGCTATCATTGTCTCATTCATGTCCAACAGCAATCTATTCACCACTGCTTTTACACCATCAGTGTAAAAGGCAATTTGCATCTTCGTATTGGGTTCTGACCTGATACACTCCTTTGAAAAGGTCTTGGGGAAGCCAGGGGTCTGCATTCTGGAACTGCTGTGTTATTCAAACAGTATTTTCCCTGAAGGTGATTTTTAACTATTTCCACTTTTCTAGTTTAATATATGGGCTCTTTTTCATAAAACTCACTGAAAATACACACACACACACACACAAACAGGGCTAAATAAATGACTCACCTGATACTTGTTCATTTTCTGCTGCTCTTGGGAAAGGATAGAAACTATGAAGCCAGAACAGGGAAAGGTGGAAGACAGAAGTCTTAAGAGACCTTATCTTGCCGCTCAGGAATCACCTGTGAGAAATTTCCATACATTTTAGTCAAACATATACCCCTAGGAAAATATCCCTTTGAGCCATGAGAAGGAATAGAAAGGGGCATGATAAAGGAATACCCACCTGTCCATTGGTGACTCTGATACAACCTCGATGAATCTGGGAAATTTTTGAGTGAATCTAAACATTTCTTTCCTACTAGCTGTTTTGCAAATTATGTACCCATTTACTAAATAATACAAAAGAATTGAAAACTTAAACATCCAATAAGAGCAAGTTAGGCAAAATGTATAACACATATCCAAAGTGTGGATCCCTATGTTGGCATTACAAATGATGTTGAAAAGCACTGATAAAGAAGTGTTTGTTACATAACAATTGTTCCTATTAATATTATAGACCCCACGAAGTTAGAAAGTCTTCAGAGCTCTCAAAAATTAACATGTCTCTTCTCCCTAAATTGCAGTTTCTCAAAAATCACTTCTCTAAGACACCAGTTTTGACTTAAGCATGGTGCAGTGGACCTGGAGACTTTGGTTCCGTGCTAGTCTCTGGCATTAACAAACCTAGTGACTTCGTTTCAGTGGTATTATATTTAATGTGAGGAGGGATTAGATCTAATTTTGAAACTTTCACGTACCATTTTGATTCTGTAAATTTTCACTCAGTGCCACAAATCCCGACAGTACCCTGGAATTCACTGTCCCCTCCAAGCCTGGGCTGGGCCAAGGGTAAAATTTAATTAGGCCTCGAAGAATTATGACAGGGACACAAATCTAACTTCTAAAATAACAATTTGACACCATAAATCCCAGAACAGGCGCTTGATGTAGGTAAGCAAAAGGTAACTAGATGCCATAATGCTGAGATAGCAGAAAGCTCTTCCCGATGGCCTGATGCTTACAAAATGCCTAATAATAAGCCCAGATACACCAGCCAGAGGCATTATGATAGCACCTTAATAACACGGAGCAAGGATGAAATTCCAGTTTTTGTCTTTTTAACAAAGTGTGTCCCATCCCCCCTCTAGAAAGTAGTCTCCGGCTTGGAGAGGATTCCCAGCTTCTCCAATAATATGTAAGATTCAGGGCTCAATTTACATGTGTAACAGTCCTCTGAGAATACAAATAGGTTGGAGAATGAGGGAAGGGCCTCAATTATCCTTTTGACACAAGGGTTCTGAGGAAACCTCAAGAATTTTTGTTAATTGAACACTAGGTTAGGTCCATTACACTCCACAGTTATGCTGAGGGACAATTATTGTACTAAATACAGCCCAAGGCTGTAGGAAACCGCATGAACCAAAGAGTAAATAAAACTAATTTACCCACCCCCGTCACCGTTAACGCTGAGTAAACCAATCAATTTCCGACCTTTCGTACTCCTGTTTATTAAAATGGAGGTGGTTAATGCCGATTCAAAGGATGGTCATGATGATTATGATTAAATGAGCCAAGAATGAAAAGAACAGCATACCTCGGTAATAATAAAAGCAGCTCACCTTTATTGAGTCCTTATCAAACTTTATATATACGGCCCTATTTAATACAGCAAACAACCCCAGTAGTTAGTGTGGTTATTTTACAGATGAATGTCCGAGTCGTACCCAGGTCATCCTGCCCAGTTAAGTGGCGGGCACCGGACGCGCGCAGGTCCCCCGGGCTGACACCGCCGCGGCGCCGACAGCCACGCCAGCAGCCACGCCAGCGCGGACGCGGCGGGCCCGGGGTCCACGTCACAACAGCCGTTCCCCCCGCGTCCCTCCCCGCTGCTCCCGCGCCCCAGGCCAACTCGGGCCGCCCGGCTCCGCAGGTCGAGAGCCAGGCTTCTGGGGAGGGGCGGCAGGTGGACAACGGGCTTCCCCGCCAAGCCCCCTGCCCGGCCCCCTCCCCAGTCCTCGGAGGCCAGCCGGGCGCTCAGAGGGGGGCGGCGCCTTCCAAGTTTTCCGACTCGTCGCAGTCGCGGAGACCCGGCTTCCCCCCGCCCCCGGCCTCGCACCCGCAGAGAGGCCTCCGACACACCTGCAGGGGCTCGGCCACCGCTCCCGGCCCGCGCAGGTTCCAGGCCCCGCCCTCTGCCGCACCGCGGAGACCTGCAGGCCCCGGAGTCCTATCCCGCCCTGGGGCAAGAGACAGAAGATGGCGACTATCAAAAGGAGGTGGAATTGCGCATGCCCCAAAGCCCCGCGCGCCTCACTCTGGAACTACGCTTCCCAGAAGCCTCGATCGCAACTCCATTTTGGATGACATATGATAATATGGCCTGGCCTCCTCCAGCCGCCGGAGCGCTGCTGGGATTTTCGGGACGCTCCCCCCGTGATTACTCACAGTGACAGCTGGTGACAAGTGGCAGCCTGCAGTCAGGGGGCTTGAAAACAGATAACTACCCGGAAGCGGTGCGAATATTGATCAAGTACTTGGAACCAAGTACAACAATACATTCAAATAATGTCCACTAACATCTGACTTTTAGGAATGCTAGTTTTCAAAATTATGCA
The DNA here is from genome assembly GCF_027475565.1 of Acinonyx jubatus. Taxonomy (NCBI): domain Eukaryota; kingdom Metazoa; phylum Chordata; class Mammalia; order Carnivora; family Felidae; genus Acinonyx; species Acinonyx jubatus. Next base: position 10,278,806 of record NC_069393.1, on the reverse strand, counting down.
AATGACACGTGAAATTTGTAATAAGGAGAAAATACGTATAGGCTAAAACAGAAAACTAGTACCACACATACCATTGCCCAAAAGAAAGAAAAGTTTAATGTGAGTGCACAGTCTGAGATTTTTTTTTTTTACTCATTTTATGCTAATAGTATAAAATAACTCCTTTCACTAGGGAATATGCACTGAATATGCAGTGATTTCCTGGTCAGTTACATTATGACATTAACTTAGTTTTGTGCCAACAGAAATGAATTTCCATGCAGTGTAATGACAAAAAAAATTTTTTTTGGTAAGATTAACTTTAAAACCTAAAATCCATGTAGACAAAATATACATTTGAGAATGTGTATATTATGTATACATACACACATAGCTGGCTCGCAGGGTGGAGCAACTGGATGTGGGAGTCCCAAACAGACCAGGTTCAGCCACCAATTGCTGAGAAAATCCAAAGGCAGAGAGACCAGCGGTAGTGAAACAAGAAAGGAATTTACTTTTAGTGAGGCTAACACTGGGAAGACAGCGGACTAGCATCTCAAAGACTGTCCCCCAAGTGCTAAAAATCCTTCCAGGTTTATTTTTCAAAATGTGGGGCAAAGGATGGTGGGTACTGCAGGGAGGCAGTGAGAGTCGAATGATCATTGTCTTGGAGTCAAACATGGGTGGGGTCTTGCAGGCTCAGGGTAGGCCTTATTCCTTAAAAGGGTACTGTCAGGTTTGGGGGGGGGGGGGTGGATGCTTGGTCCTCAGGGTCCTCCACCTGAGCCATAAGACCAGTTGGAAAGAAGGATGCGACTGGAAAATCTGAGGTTAAAATGGAGGCAGCCCAAGTCCTCTTTCATATACCCCAGTGTTCTGGATGGGAGGTGTTGGAAAAATAATTAAAAATAAAGGGTCATCTTAATTCTGCCTAAACGAGTGATTTCAGATTTTGGCCTGCAGAACCATGGATGTAGTTACTATTTACCAATGAAGGATAATTCACCCATAGATATACAAGTATTTTTACACAATAAATGTATCATTTTTATTTACTGTTATATTTTATAACTATATATATATATATATATATATATTTCTTTTTTTGTAACTGTTTTATATATCAAAGTACCTGCCTTATTCTCAAGAGAGTCTGTGGTGGTCACTCCCACAAGCGATGGACACACACAAATATACAAGTCATACAGAAATAACCTCTTTAACAAAAATGCATACACCCAGACTCACTGACACAATAAATACACTTACATAGCCTGACTGGAATGATGTCTATTTGAGTCCTTACCTTGTGACAGACACTGTCATATCTCCATGAATACATACATACGTTTCATAGATTGCACCATGTTACTGGCGTGTGTGTTGTTTGTTATTTTTTATTTCAGAATATATTTTGAATATCCCTTGTATGATTTAGTATACTTCTACTTTATCACATTTATTTTTTTTAAGTTTATGTATTATTTTGAGAGAGACAGAGTCTGAGCAGGGGAGGGGCAGAGGGAGAGAGAGGGAGACAGAGAATCTTAAGCAGAGTACTCATGGTTCCATGCACAGAGCCCGAAATGGGGCTTGAACCCACAAAACTGTAAGATCATGACCTGAACCGAAATCAAGTGTCAGATGCTTAACCAACTGAGCCACCCAGGTGCCCCCACTTTATTACATTTAAAGGCTGCTGCTTGTTATTGTACTTCATGGATTAGCATATTTACCATAAAATCTACTGAATATTTGTATCGACTCAACTAAACTGTGAAGGACATTCTTTATATAAATCTTTGAATTATATTAGCATATAGCCCAATAAGCGGAATTACTCGAGTGAATTATTGCTTATTTAAAATCTTTTTTATTAAAGTATGCATATATTTTCTGGCTTATTTAAAAAAATATTGCGTCCTTAATTTAGAAAAGTTATTTTCCTTTTCTTCAATTTCGAGACAAACTCTGCTTGGTAGAGATGTTATTTTTTTACTGTATTGCTGGATTCCATTTTTTAACATTTTAATTAAATCCCCTATTCACAAGAACTGATCACTGATACATGCTTTCCTATTAGTTTTGTGTCTAAATGATACTCCCAGTTCTTTTTACTTTTGCAATCTTTTATTGAAGTTTCTATTTTCAATCACAGAAAAAAGGGAGCACTCACATACCATTGTCTATATTGGACAAATTTCACCTTTTGCCGTATTTGCTTTATCTTATGTTTGCTGAAGTATTTTAAAGTAAGTTAGGTATATTTCACTCCTTAATACTTCAGTATGTATCTCTAAAACTAAGTACATTCTTTAATAGCGCATCTATACTCAAATTCCCATAATTGTCCGCAAATGTCTTTTAAAGATTTTTTTTTCCAAAACTAGGACGCAGTAAAGGACCACAAATTAGTAGTTCTATGTAGGGCCAGAACCACAGACCTGCCATAGTAACAATCCCCATACCCTTTGAATGGGATAGGTTTATTTACATTTTTATTTACAGGAATGCACGCGAAGGATTATGGTAGACGTAGTCTTGAATTTTATTTGCTTACCCAGCAGTACTTGCGCCCTAGCCGTGGAGAGTGCTGCGCAGGCGCAGCTCCGCCATCTTCCTGGTACCCCTCCTACGCCTACAGGTTTAGCGAAGCCCTAGATTCCGTTTCCAGATTTCCCAATAACTCTCAAGGTCCTGGTTGCCCACCTTCCTAACAGCAGAGGTTAGAGCGTGGGCCGGGTGGGAAGCGGCGTTGACCCGCGGTGGGGAGGAGCGGGACCCCAGACAGCGGGCAGGGGCGTCTAGGTCCGGACCATTAGCTTGGGTTCGAATGGCCCCCCAGCTCTAAGAGGGTGGTTCTGCCGGTGCGTCCGCGGGACGGGGTGGGGGGCGTGCGCATGCGTGAGGGTGCGCTCTGCTTGCGTGGAGAGCCCCGTGACTTTTGAACTTGGCTGACAGCTCTGTAACAAGTGCCGTGAACGTCATCACCTTTGTTTTTGTCCTCAGTGGCCCCAGTATCTAGAGGGACAAGAAGTTCTAAGAGGTGCGGATTTGGGGTCCTGGGTGAAGGTCCCAAATATGAATTTGCCTCCTAATCCTGTATCCTAATTTCTAAAGAACCTGTGGGTTCTTGTGAGGTTAAAGACCTGGGTCTCCAGAAACAAATCGCATCCTGAAGAGACCCTTGGGACTTTTGATCCCTCCCCAGAGTTTCAGTCCCAGAAAGGGGTAGATCCTGGAACTGCAGGGCATAGCGTAGGCATTTTTTGTTTTCCTGTTGCGTAAGGTGCCACTGTAACCGAACTAACCTGAGTTCACTCCTTGGCGAGTGACAGATGCAAACTACACCAGGTCGAGTCGTACAAAGGAAAATTTGCAGCAGATAAGGAGCTCATGAGGCATAACTTTCAAAGCCTTGACTCCCTGAGTAAGGTTGAAGGGGTTCCTTTTATTTAGGGTTAGGATGAATATTTAGAAAGGGGATCTTTGTCATTGTATTGTAGATGGAGTAAGGTCCTGCAGTCGCCTTAAGGCAACCTACCTATACTCACACACATTCTGTGTTATGTAAATGGTACTCCTATTTGAACCAAGATGTTAGTATTTTAATATGGTGGTTGCCGCACTTCTAGAGGTCACTCCATGATCCCGCCTGCTCAGGGTTAAGCTCAAAGTGGTCCTGGCGGTGTTGGGGCAGTTGGTATTGGGGCAGTCGCTATCCCTTGACAGGTGATTCCAATTTCCATTTGCCTGCGTTTAGAGAAGCCGGAAAGAGCTTAAGGAAAAATGTGGGACAGAGATTGGTGAGTACAAGCTGGTGAACAGTAAAGGTTAGGTGTTAGGGTCTAGCAGGTGACAAATCCCTCCTCTAGTTTTTTTTTGTTTTTTTGTTTTTTTTTTTTCCTCTTCATTCTTGAGGGGCACAGGGCAAAGGCCCATCTTCTGTAGTTGTTTCCTGGTGGACATGGGCTTGGTCATTAGGATTGTTAGTGGAGTAGAATTTTCCCTTAGCTCATTTTAGATATGTCTGTGGATCACCAGGTTTAACCTCAAACTACTCATATATTTGTGTTATGACCGTCTGTAATTTTTGGCCTTCATGAATTTGCGTATGAATTGTACCAGCCAGTTAACTGTGCAAGGTCCAAACAGCAGTAAGAGCAGTCGGATTATTAGTGGCCACAAGAAAAGGTGATCAACAAATTAAGGTATACATACCATGGGTGTCCTGGGTGTGCACAGGCTTTGCAGGCTCTACTAAGGTAAAGCCAGTTAACCAGTTTTGGGCTCCAGGAGACTAGGGTCCATTCCCTGTATTACTTCGTGATTTACTGGATCTCAGGCCCTCATCCTCAGTGCCTTGGGTGGCAAATAAAGCAGTTCCCAAACCCCCTAGGTCTGGCCAGTCCTGTTCATGCTCTCCATTTGATTTTTCCATGTCCCAGCAGTACTGTGATATTTCTTTTCTGCACACTAATGGGTTTTGTTTGGAGAGCAATCATCATTAACGTCAAAGGTAAAAGGAACTATAGTTGTTGGGACTTGGCTGTCATTCCCTATCTCAGGAGTATACTTGTAGCATGGCTTTTGCTTTGAGGTGGAATTTAAGTATCATGTTATCCTCTCTGCATCATTAATAACTGGAGTAAGGTGGACACTTCGAATTGCCCTGTGGGAATGGCTTAGTTGTATAGCTATGGAAGGGGGGTTTTCAAAGGATTTAGGGGAGCTCATAATGAAGTTAATGTTATGGTCATTTTTTATCGGGTGGAACACAGGCCATACGGTTCTTTAGTTTGTTTCCGTTTGCTATGATCCTTCTTATATCTACTAGAGAATTTCGCTCCCAGGGATGCTTCTCTGTGTTTATGGCTTTTGACATCTCTAGCATATTGGTGACAAGAACTAATATTAAGAGGGTATTCATTATAAAAATCAGAACAAAGTAGATTGGGCTAGATCATTAATAATCACGGAGATAATGATGGTCTATTATGGGACCTGACAGCAAACAATACAGGCTGAAGAAAAAAAAATTATTTAGAGTTGGGAAGCCTTTTTCTTTTCTTTTTTAAGTTTATTTATTTTAGAGAGCGAGTGAGCGAGGGGTAGAGAGAAGGAGAGAGGGAGGGAGAGAGAATCCATGCGGGCTCTGCACTGTCAGTGTGGAGCCTGAAGTGGGCTGGAGCTCACCCGAAGCGGGGCTCAAATTCTCAAACTATGAGAGCACAACCTGAGCCGAAGTTGGTCGCTTATCCGACTCAGCCTCCCAGATGCCCGGAGAACTCTTATTCTTTGAGGCTGCACTTATCTTGTGTTTCTGGAACAGAAGTTTCAGGCCCTCGAGTGGTTCACTGGAGTCTCTGTTGTCATCTGGCACTGGTAGCGTCTCCTTCTGGGTCTCTGGTGCAGATGCCTTCTTTACCATGGTAGATCTAAGGTACGACTCCCTCTAATTTTAAGGAGGGGTGTGTGGTTCATAGTACTGGGTAGGGCCCTGTCCATATAGGGTATAGGTGATTCTGAGGTGCCCCACTTTTCCAAGTTTGAGGTACACCCAGTCCCCAGGGTAAAGCTTGATCTCATTGGCTAGAGGGAGGCCAAAATTCCCGTATTTGTTGAGCATGTCCATCACCTGTCGGGGATTAAGTATATGCTTAGTGTCTACAGAAACCTCTGGGTCTGGAGGTAAAAAAAAATCAGAACCTTTTGGGAAGGGCCTCTTGTAAGTCATTTCAAATGGGCTGAGCTTTAGTTTGCCCTTTGGGGCAGCTCTCATTCTGGTGAGAGCTATTGGTAGTATCTTTAGCCAGTTTTCCTGTGTTTCCTGGCATAACTTTGCCAGGGTGTTTTTCGGGGTTCTGTCAGCACATTCTGTCTTCCTAGAAGACTCAAGTCTCCAAGCAGATTGTCACCTCCACTTGATATTTAAGGTCTTGGCTATCTCAGAAATAATTATTGATGTAAACGTTGACCCGTTATTACTTTGGATTGACCTTGGCAATCCAAATCGAGGAATTATCTCTTATTACGGCCTTTCTTATTTCATTAGCTTTTTCTTTCCTACAGGAAAAGGCGTCAGTCCATCCAGTGAATGTATCTATAAACTCCAAAAGGCATTTAAACCCTCCAGGGGCCATTGGCATTACAGTGAAGTCTGCTTGCCACGCCTCCCCTGGTATTGTCCCCCAGATTTGAGTTGCTCTAACCAGAGGGAGTACCTAAGGTCTGGTTTGTACATTTTGTGCAGCAATAGGCACATTGGTTTGTTATTTTCTCAATAATTTCTTTCACCTTCAGGATGCTCATGATCTTTATTAACCACAGGTATAAAGCTCCTTTACCATAATGGGTTGAGTCGTGTGCACTCTTAGGGAGGCCCCAGGCAGTCAGCTTGGGTACCCAGATTCTTCCATTGTTATTTATCATCCACCCTCTGATTAAGAGACCATTGGTAGCCCAATTTTAAGCCTCCTCTATCTCCTGGGGGTAGGTGGAGAAAACTTATTTAGTGATAGAGACAGAATTAGAGCTAGCTGCAAAATCTCCCTACTTGGCAACCCTTTTTGCGGCTGCATCAGCCAAATTATTTCCCTTTGTTATCTCTGAATTTCCCTTTGGATGGGTTCTACAATGAACCACTGCCGCTTCTTTAGGCTTCTGTACAGCTTCAAGCCGCCTGTACATTTCCTTGCCATATTGAATTTCTCTGTGGTTGCTGTAGTCCTCTTTCCCTGCATGTGGCTCCATGGACATGCATTATAGAGAAGGCATATTTAGAATCAGTGTAAATGGTTAACACCTTGTCTTTACCCAACTGGAATGCTCTGGTTAGTGCGGTTACTGCTGCTGCCGTTTGGGCTGAGGTGCCTGGGCCCAGGCCTTTAGCTTCTCTAGGAGGGTTTAAGGGTACTACTGCATATCCTGCCTTCCTAGTCCATTTTGTGTAAAACTGATTTCTTCTGCACTGGATAGACGGGTTCACTCTTGAGATCTTTGTGGCTAGAGTAAACTTGATCAAACACTTATGGACAATCATGGATAATCATCATCAGGGAGTAGGGTGGCTGGATTTAAGATGTGACATGGCCTCAGTTGTGTCTGGGGGGCATCTCTCAGCATGGCCTGATATCATAGCACTCTGTTTTGGGACAGCCACTGATACATCCCTTGCTTTCCAGTAAAGTAGAAACCTGGTGTGGGGTCCGAACAGCCATAGGTTGGCACGTAGTTTTTCTTCTTTTATCAAGATACACTGCTACAGCTCTTAGGCAAGGGGGCCAACCCTTGGCCATCATGTCCAATTGCTTAGAAAAATATGCCACTGCTCTTTTTACAGGCCCCAGCATTTGTTTTAATATCCCTACAGTTGCCTCTCATTAACATGCAAATCAAATGGCTTAAGATCTGGCAGCGTGAAGGCTGGAGCCTTCCTAAGCAGGGCTTTAAGTTTATTGAAGTCTTGGCCCCAGGACTTATCACTTGCAGATGAATCTGTTTCAGATCCCCAAAGCTTATTACTAAGAGGTTTTGCACTCATCCCCAAAGCAGGACTCCAAACACAGCAAAAGCCAGCCATTCCCAAAGACTTATGCGGTTGTTTGCGGGTTTTTGGTGGGGCTAGCTGACATACTACCGTTTTTCTCTCTTGGAGGAGGCTTCGCTGTCATCTTGAACTAAACCCCAAGTACTGTAATATTTGCTGTTATTCAGTAAGTTGGTCAGTAGAGTACAGAGATTGGGTACTATAGGATGTATGTCTCAAACAGCTTCATTGACAGCTCTGAGGTCTTGAATAAATCTGTATTCCCTACTTCTGGCTTTTTAATAGGTAAAATTGGGGTGTTACCTAGGGATCTACATGGCCTAATCAACCCCTGTGTTAAGAAGATCCCTTGTATAGCATCTGGTTTTAAAGGGTATTGCCTTACCTGGGGCCGGCAATCTAGCTGTCTCAATTTTACTTTTACAGATGGGGCGTTAATGGCATGCCCCCACCTGCCCTTACACCCAGACTTTTCCAGTTGACTTGGCTTAAGGTTTTTTTGGGGGGTGGTGGTGGTGGGGATTTTCTCTCTTTTAAATACTGGCATATGTTGTAATAATGCCATGAATTCGGTTCCTTGGTATCTAGGGAGTTGAATTTATAATTTGCCCTGTCCTGAACTTAGAGTGACCCCTGTTTTGGCTAAAATATCTCATCCTAAAAGAAGAATGGGACATTCTGGCACAGATAGAAAACAGCGTTTTAACATGTTTTGTCTTATTTCACAAGTCAAAGCCTCTAAAAACTTTGGTATCTCCTTTTCCCGAGACTCCTTTTATATTACAGTTTTTGTTAGAAAGGCTACCCTTCTGGGTGTTCAGTACAGAGAAAGTAGCTCCGGAATCAAGTAAAAATTCAACTAGCTCTCCTCCTATTGGTAAGGTCACCTGGGACTCCTCGTAGGAGATGAGGATCTAATGGTCCAAGACCAGCTGGGGAGCCCCATGGCCCTCTCATACCTTCAGTGAGGGACAAGTGAACTGATTCAGCTTTGTGCTTCTTCCTTTCTTTCCAAGAGCAGTCTGAGCAATCCTGTTTCCAGTACCCTTCCTGCTTACAGTGTGCACATTGATTGGACCCCAACTTTGTTTCTGGTCTCTTGGTCCCGCGGAGGGGGCTGGGAGCACTCACCCTTGGGGTGTCTTTCCTTCTCTTCCTGTAGGCCAGAGAGCTACCATCAAAGGAGACCTTGCTTTCTCATTTTCTGGTCTTAACGTCTTCCATCACATTCTTTCTATTGAACACCTCGAAAGCTAGTTCTAGAAGCTGAGGGGTTAGTTTTGAGACTCACTGCCAAATTCTGGAGTTTCCTTTGAATGTCTGGAGCAGGATGAGGTATGAACTAGGTTATTAAGGACCATATAAACTATGCTGAGTCTCGGGGTCCCAGTTTGTATTTCATCTTGAGCAATTTTGCAGCCTTTCCGTAAAGGCTAATGGATTCTCATCTGTCCCGTGTTGAATCTCCCTTAAATTTAAGGGACCAATTTATACGAGATATGCTTATCTCCTTCATAGCTTTTTATAAATATAATTTATTGTCAAATTGGCTTACATACAACACCCAGTGCTCATCCCAACAAGTGCCCTCCTCAATGCCCATCACCCATTTTCCCTTCTCCCCCAGCCCCCATCAACCCTGTTTGTTCTCAGTATTTAAGAGTCTCTTATGGTTTGCCTGCCTCCCTCCCTCTCTGCTTGTAACTTTTTCTTTTTTCTTTCTTTCTTTTTTTTTTGTCCCTTCCCTTCTCCCATGGTCTTCTGTTAAGTGTCTCAAGATCCACATATGAGTGAAAACATAGGATATCTGTCTTTCTCTGACTGACTTATTTCACTTAGCATAATATCCTCCAGTTCCATCCACGTTGCTGCAAATGGCATGATTTTATTCTTCCTCATTGCCAAGTAGTATTCCATTGTATATATAAACCACATCTTCTTTAACCATTCATTAGTTGATGGACATTTACGCTCTTTCCATAATTTGGCTATTGTTGAAAGTGCTGCTATAAACATTGGGGTACCTGTGCCCCTATGCACCAGCACTCCTCCATAGCTTTTAAGAAAAGCCCTGATATGCCCTAAACTTTGTCTCCCATCATGGGAGTGGGGATCCCACTCAGGGTCAGCTCTTACCACTGCTGCCTCGTTCAGTCTTCGAGGATTTGATCCTGGCTGATTATCAGCTTCTTGTCTGGCTTATGCTAACAAAGCAAATTTCTTGTTAAGACGGTGGTTAGCAAAGCTTGAATATCTGCCTACATTGGATTGTTGGTAGAAAAGACATCCTGCATTAACTTTGTAAATTAATCAGGTCAGCCCATAGCCCTTTAGTGTGTGCCTTCCAGTAATACAGGTCTGAGGTAAAAAATGGAATGTGGACATTAGAGAGACTCCTGTCTCTTTCAGACTCCCATCTGTCTCTGTCTGTCTCAATGGAAACATCCCATCCCTGGCTTAAAATTGATCCCTAGTCTGGTAGTGCTATCTGGCAAAGGAGGATAAAGGGATACAGGAGACATAGGGGAAGGTTTGAGGATGTTAGTCAAGGTTTAAGGGCTGGTGCTTATAAAACTGGGGGAGCCAAGGCCTGAGTACCAGAGGAATAAGGCAGAGGCTGATTACGATCTAACGACTTGGAGGAGATGGCAATCTGGGCAAAGATTCCCTGACTTTAGGTTTTCTGGAGCAGGTCTTCTCCATCAGAGAATATAGGAAGCATTTTTAGGGTTTTAGGTTCAACCGTCATTTTCCAAATCTTAGAATTCCTTTGCAACCCCACATTTTGATACAATGCCATAAAACACTGACCATATGAAATCTCTTCCCATTTTCTCTCTTTTACAGAATAAGCTCAGAAGAAAGTCCTATGTTTTCAGGTTAAGGGAGGGTATTTGAATAAATGCTTTCCATTTCTGGAGGTTATAGCCCAACGGCCTCTCCTTCAGAATAGAATTCATCCCTCCCATATTCTGGGATTCTTTCTTAGGGTTTCATCTTACCCTCCACAAAGTAATTTATAATGGTTAGTGGTGACACAAATGCCACACAACCTCACCCACAATATGTATGAGACTCGGTTGACTTAAAACCAGGCTCACAAGGAGAGAAAGTTAATGCTAAGGCGTCTAAGTGGGTGTGGGTAGTTGTGCCTTACAGAGTAGCGGCTGGGGCACAGGCTGCCTCTTCCATCCCCTCAGTGTCCAGGTGGTCCCAAAGGATTTATTGGCAGAGTGACTCAGGGAGAACCTGGTTTAGATTCAATAACTCAAGGCACACTTCCCTTTTTAAGAGGAAAAACAGAGCAGTACAGGTGTCCCCAACAGACAGATCAAACAGGTCAAACGGGTAAGATGGAGATATCCTTTACCATGACTGATTCTAGACTAGTCTCAGTTGGGCCACTTTTTCGTTTGCGAGGCTGAGGCACTCAGTCTCTGAGTGGCCAGGTCTTGTCCTGTGCCACTCAGGGATGTCTGCACCTGACTGTAATTGAGTGTTCAGTCCCCCAGAGTGTTTACTGGAGAGGCCCTGTTCTTAACTGACTGCCGGCCTGCCAGGCTTTGTGAGACAACTCCAAGAAGATACTCTTCTAGTCACACCATAGGATCCATACCACCTACCTACCTCTGTGGAGAGATTTCAGAGCAAGGGGCTCAGAGCAGCCACAGTTCCTTCAAGGGGTCAGCAGCATCAGTCCAGAGGCACAGACCGCACAAAGGGAGAGTCCCCTCCAAGAATTCCTCTCCCAGTCCCCAGTGTGGATGCGTGAGCCTGGATGAACCGCTGCCAACTGCTCCATCGGTGGGGTACCAGGTAAGCAGACGGCAGGACCTCAGAAGGACAACAGTCCCATCTGCATTGCCAGATTTGTAACCCAAGTAACAAGAGTTTGCTCCTTGGTGTGTCCCAGATAGAAACTACATCAGGTGGAGTTGTTGCACAAAGAGGGTCATGGGAAGTGACTTCCAAAACCTGACTCCCCGAGCAAGGGTGAATGGGTTCCTCTGTTTAGGAATAGGATGAATATTTAGATAGGGAAGCCTTGTCCGCCACAGCTCACACACACACACTCTCACTCTCTCACTCTCTCGCACGCGCACGTACTTTCACTTTAATAAACTTTCCCACTGTGTTGTGTCTGTCCTTGAGTTCTTTCTTGTGATGAGACCAAGAACCTTTGGTGACATCTTTGGGAGGGCTCTGGGGTCAAGGCTCCATGGCCCAGGATCTCCCCAGTTCACCCAGCAGCAATTTCTATATACCCCATGTTAATTTTCCCTATTTTTAACATCTTACATAAGTGTGGTACATTTGTCCCAATTAATAAGCCAATAAAGTCTGTATTTTCTCATATTTTCTCAGTTTTTCTGTAATATTCTTTGTTCTGTGTTCCTTTCTAGGATACTGTACTACATTTAGTAGTCTTATCTGCTTAAGAGCCTCATGGCTGTGATCAGTTTCAAAACTCTCACTTCCTAATTAATTTCCTTCCTTTTACTCATATCTCAGTTCTCTAGGCTATTTATCTATCAGTATGGTAAAAATACTATATTTCTTCCCAACTGTATGCAGTGACATCATGTGGGTAGTTTGAAATTGGCCATGGCAGGAGTATTTATGCCTCCAAAATGGGCAAAAAAGTCAGAGCTTTTTTAAAAAAAATTTTTATTTATTTTTTTGAGAGCCTGTTATTAGATATTTTCCTCTGTTGGCACTACGTCTATGTGGCCGTCTCTTTTCAGGAGCCAATAGGACAGTGTCCCATAGGAAGGCATTTTACCCACTGGTGTACAGAATATTTGTAGGCAGGTAAATCCAGGAGCTGTAGGGGAGGCAAGATGTAGGGGAGTCATTTATGACTCATCTCTGTTTTGTTATTTCTCAGTTGTATCTGCACAGGACTCTATGCTTTTGTAAGAACGGCAGAAAATGGACAAATCCCAGGTGAGTTGTTTTTTATTATTATTTCCTACTTTGTTTACATTAGATCTTCTGAATAAGGTATAACCATTAAGACGTAAATGTAGAAATAGGTACATGTCAACTTAGGAGGAAATATGGAGTAGCAGATTAGTAGCAGAGCTAAGGGCACAGTGTGGCAGTAACCTTCAAGTGCTTGAAGTTTCTATGCTGAGCTCTACATTTGTCTTGGATAGCAGTAGCAACCAACTATAGGAAGTAGCAAACATTATTACAGGAGTGCAATGAAAATAAGAATAAACCATAATGATTCTTAATGGGACATAAAGACTGTCCTGAAACTGAAGTCTGAGAACATGGTAGAAAGAGAGGACATATTGCCAAAGCATAGCTGGTTTAGATTATCAAGAGATCATACTACTCAGATCTAAACAATGAGCTGTTCATGGTCCACTCAAATCTGGGATAAAACCTTCTAGTATCTTGAGAAGTGATGAAGGGCAATAGAAATAATTTACTGTAACTCTTCATGAAAATGGTTTTGGTTTTTGTTTAGAATTTCATGTGCTGGTTTTCAGCAGGAAGTTCAAATTATATTCCCTGGAAAATATTTCTGCACATCATGTTTCCATTTTAACCCATTGCATGCAATTTTGGTTCTTTCCCACCACCTGCCTGAATTTGTTCTGGTGAAAATTCACCAGTGAATGTGATCTTACTGTTTGGCAACATTTCTTCTTTTTCAATAAAGCATTTAATATTTTAAATTTCCATCTAAGCACTACTTTAATTGCATCTCACAAGTTTTTGTAAGTTGTGTTTTCACCTTGATTCCACGTAAAATATTTTCTATTTCCTTTGAAACTTCTGTTCAACCCTGGGGTTATGTAGAATTGTGTTATTTAATTCGCAAGTAATTGGAGATATCCAGAGATTTTTCTGTTACGGATTTCTAGTTTGGCCAACAAACATAATATGTATGATTTCCTTCCTTGTAATTTCATCGAGATTTGTTTTATGTCCCAGAATACAGTCTATTTTGATGACTATCCCACTTGCGCTTAAAAATAAAAGTATATTCTACAGTTGTGGGGTGGCATGTTTGGTAAATGTCACTTAGGTTTAGTTAAGTGATGGTGTTGTTTAGGTCTTCTGTAGTCTTTCCAATTACCTCTTTACTTCTGTTAATTACTGAGAGAAATATTGAAGTCTCCAACTGTATTACTCTGTTTCTCCTTTCAGTCTTATCAGTGTTTACCTCATATTTTGAAGATCCTTTGATAGGTGATATATATTTGATTTTGTCTGGGAAAATTGACCCTTTATCATTAAAGTAATGTGCCTACTTATCTTTGATAATATCTCATATAGTCTATTTTGTCTGATATTAACATAGCTACTCCAGCTTTCTTTGGATTATTGTTTGTGTTGTATTTCTCCATTTATCTTTTTTTTAAAAAAGTTTTTTTTTTTTTTAAATTTTTTTTTCAACGTTTATTTATTTTTGGGACAGAGACAGGCAGAGCATGAACGGGGAAGGGGCAGAGAGAGAGGGAGACACAGAATCGGAAACAGGCTCCAAACTCTGAGCCATCAGCCCAGAGCCTGACGCGGGGCTCAAACTCATGGACCGCGAGATCGTGACCTGGCTGAAGTCGGATGCTTAACCGACTGCGCCACCCAGGCGCCCTTAAAAAAGTTTTTTAATGTTTATTTATTTTTGAGAGAGAGAGTGAGACAGAGCGTGAGTGGGGTAGGGCCAGAGAGAGGGAGACACAGAATTGGAAGGGGGCTCCCAGCTCTGAGCTGTCAACACAGAGCCCAATGTGGGGCTCAAACCATGAACCGTGAGAACATGACCTGAGCCGAAGTCAGACACCCAACCGACTGAGCCACCCAGGCGCCCCATCCATTTATCTTTAATGTATGTATTTTTATAGGTAAAGTTGAGTTTCTTCTAGACAGTATGTAATTTGTCCTACTTTTTTTAAAATCCAATCTGACAATCTCTTTATCTGGTATGATCAGAATATCCACATTTAAAAATTGATTATTGACATGTAGGTTAAAATCTTCCATTTTGCTAGCTATTTTTCTATTTGTTCTTTATCTTCGTCTTTTTCTTTTCTTGGATTTTAGTTGAGTGTTTTCTATTATTCCATTTTATCCTTGCTATTAACTTATTATTTATACCTCTTTTTTTAAGTTTTAAAATAACCAAGGACTTGGGTGCCTGGGTGGCTCATTTGGTTGAGTGTCTGACTTTGGCTCAGGTCATGATCTCACCTTGAGTTTGAGCCCCGCATCGGGCTCTGTGCTGACAGCTCAGAGCCTGGAGTCTGCTTCAGATTCTGTCTCCTTCTCTCTCTACCCCTCCCCGCCCCTCACTCTCTCTCACTTTCTCTCTCAAAAATAAATAAACATTAAAAAAAATTTTTTTTAAATAGCCAAGGACTTATAACACACATTTTTAATCAGATTTATTAATTTAAACCAAATATTAAACCACATGATGGATATAGTATAATGACCGGACAACAGTATATTTCCCAGTTCTTCCTTCCTGCCCTTTGTGTTATTTTTTACTTTACTTTAACATATTTTATTTTTTACTTTAACCTATGCTATATACACATAGTACAATTCTACTATTTTTCCTTTGGACAGTTTAGCAACCTACAGCCCCCGTGCAACCACCAGTTTGTTTTCCATGTTTATGGGTCTGTTTCTCTCTTTTTTGTTGTTGTTAGGAGTCTTTTTTTTTCTGTTGTTTGCTCGGTTTTTAGATTCTACATGTAAGTGAACTATAAATGAAATTATGTGGTATTTGTCTTTCCCTGTCTGATTTCACTTAGTATAATACTCTCTAGGTTCAACCATGTTATCACAAATATGCAAGCTCTGATTCTTTTTTGTGGCTAAGTAATAATTCCATTGTGTATGTATACTACATCTTTATCCATTCATTTATCAGTGGACACTATTGTTGCTTCCATATCCTGGCAATTGTAAATAAATACGGGAGTGGACATATCTTCTTGAAGTAGTATGTTTGTTTTCTTTGGGGGGATACCCAGTAGTAGAATTACTGGGTTGTATAGTATTTCTATGTTTAATTATTTGAGGAACTTGTAGATTGCTTTGCATAGTATGAAAAACAGGGGCGGCAACGCTTTACTTTCCCACCATTCTGCCCACTTTTTGCTTGGATTATTTAGGGTTTTTTAATGTTTTTAAGAATGCTTTATATATTTTGGATATTAACCCCTTATCAGACATGTCATTTTGCAAATATTTTCTCCCTTTTATTTGGCTGCCTTTTTATCTTGTTGTTGGTTTCCTTCACTGTGCAAACGCTTTTCAGTTTGATGTATTTCTGTTTATTTTTGCTTTTATTTCCTTTGCATAAGGAGATTGATCCAGAAAAGTATTGCTAAAGTTGATATCCAAGATATTACTGCCTGTATTTTCTTTTCAGAGTTTTATGGTTTCAAGTTTTACATTTGGGTCTTTAATCTATTTTGAGATTATTTTTGTCTGTAGTGGTCCAGTTTCTTTCTTTTGCGTGTCGCTGTCCAGTTTTCCCAGCAGCATTTATTGAAGCAGATGTCTTCCCCATTGTATATTCTTGCCTCCATTGTCATAGATGAAGTGGTAGTGTGTGTGTGTGTGTGTGTGTGTGTGTACACATATACACACACAGACATGCACATACACATACAGGTTTATCTCTGGACTCACAGTTCTGTTCCATTGACCTACGTATGTATTTTTGCAACAGTATCATACTGTTTTGATTACTCTGTCTTTGTAGTATTTCTGGAAATTTAGGATTGTGATACTTCCAGCATTGTTCTTTCACGACATTCTTTGGCTATTTGAGATCTTTCTTGGTTCCATACAAATTTTAGGATTTTTTGTTCTAGTTTTGTGAAAAACAGTATTGGCATTTTGATAGGGATTGCAGATCTGTACACTGCATTGCATAGTGTGGACATTTTATTTTAATTTTTTTTAATGTTTATTTTTGAGAGAGAGACAGAGCATGAGAGGGGGAGGGGAAGAGAGAGAGCAAGGGAGACACAGAATCTGAAGCAGGCTCCAGGCTCTGAGCTGTCAGCACAGAGCTCGACGTGGGGCTCGAACTTACAAGCTGTGAGATCATGACCTGAGCCGAAGTCGGATGCTCAACCGATTGAGCCACCCAGGTGCCCCGTTTTCTGTTTTGTTATTAACTCAACAGATTTATGTGATTGATTTTGTATCCTGCAACTTTACTGAATTCATTTATTAGACCTAATAGTTTTTTGCTGGGGTTTTTAGCTTTTTCTATATGTAGTATTATATCATTTGCAAGTACTGACAGTTTTATTTCTACCTTACCAATTCAAATGCCTTTTATTTCTTTTACTTGTCTGATTGCTGTGGTTAAGAATGCTAGTACTATGTTGAATAAATTGATGAGACTGGACATTCTTGTCTTGTTCCTGATCTCAGGGCAACAGCTTTCAGATTTTCACCATTGACTATGACATTGATTGATTTGTGTATATTGAACCATCCTTCCATCCCTGGAAGAAATCCCACTTGATTGTGGTGAATGATTTTTTGAATATATTGTTGGATTAAGTTTGCTAGTATTTTGCTGAGGATTTCTTTTTGTGTGTGTGTCTTTGTCTGGTTTTTCTATCAGACTAATGCTGGCTTCAGAGAGTAAATTAGGAAGCATTCCTTCCTCTTCTCTGTTTTGGAATAGTTTGAGAAGGATAAGTATTAAGTCTTTAAATGTTTGGTAGAATGCACCTGTGAAGCCATCTGGTCCTGGTCCTGGACTTGTGTTTGTTGGGAGTTTGTTTGGTTTTTTTAAAGTTTATTTTTGACAGAGAGCTTGCATGAGCCAGGGAGGGACAGAGAGAGAGAGCATCCCAAGCAGATTCCATGGTGTCAGTGCCGACCCTATTGCGAGGCCTGATTCTACAAACTGTGAAGTCATGACCTGACCAGAATCAAGAGTCGGATGCTTAACTGACTGAGCCACCCAGGTGCCTCTGCTGGTAGTTTTTTGACTTCCAGTTCAGTTTCATTTCTAGTAATTTTTTTACCAGGTTTTTCTGGTGTTCTAGGAATTTATGTTATTTATTTATTTATTTATGTGTTCTATGTTCTAGGAATTTATTCATTTTTTTCTAGATTGTCCATTTTTTCTAGGTTGTCCAGTGTAATTTTTATAGTAATATAATCCTTTGTACTAATGTGTCATTTTTAACTTAGCTTCATTTCTGATTTTATATGTTGGAGTCTTTTCATGTTTTTTTCTTGATTACTCTGGCTAAAGGTTTATCAATTTTGCTTATTTTTTCAGAGGACCAGGTCTTAGCCTCATTGATATTTTCTTTTTGTTTCTTTTTAGTCTTTATTTCATTTATTTCTGCTCTGATCTCTATTATTTCCTTCTTTTGTGCTAACTTTTGGTTTTGTTTGTTTTTGTTTTTCTAGTTCCTTTAGATGTTAGATCATTTATTTGAGTTATTTCTTGATTTTTGAGATAGGTCTTTATCACTATAAATTTCTCTTAGTATTGCTTTTGCTGTGTCTCAAAGATTTAGGACTGTTGTGTTTTCATTTCTGTCCAGATATTTCTTGATTTTGTCTTTGATTTCTTCATTGACCCATTGGTTGTTTGGTAATATGTTGTTTAAACTTACATTTAGATTTTACATATTTGTGTTTCTTATAGTTTTTTTCTTGTAACTGATTTCTAGTTTTATCCTTTTTTGGTTGGAAGAGATACTTGATATGATTTCATTCATCTTTAAATTGTTGAGACTTGCTTTGTGGTCCAGCATGTGATCTGTCCTGGAGAATGTTCCATGTGCACTTGAAAAGAATGTGTATTCTGCAATTTGTGGGTAGAATGTTCTGTAGATGCTGTTATGTCCATCTGGTCTAATGTGTCATTCAAAGCCACTGTTCGCCTATTGGTTTTATGTTCTAGTGATTTATGCATTGATGTAAGCGAGTTGTTATAGTCTCCTACCATAGTATTAGTGTCAGTTTCTCTTTTCATATGGTAATATTTCCCTTATGTGTTTGGATCCTCTTTACACTGGGTGAATATATTTTTTCAATTGTTATATCCTTTTGTTGGGTTTGATCCTCATCCCTTTGTTATTGTTAATGACCGTTTTTGTTTTTTGTTACCGTCCTTGTTTTAAAGTGTATTTTGTTTGATTTTGATAATCCCTGGTGCTTTTAGAATTATTATTTCATTTACTTAAAGTATTTTTTCCATTCCTTCACCTTCAGTATCTTTGTTTCTTTAGTTCTGAAGTGAGTCTTTTGTAGGCAGCATATAGTTGGGTCTCGTTTTTTTATCCATTAAGTCACCCTGTGTCTTTTTATTGGAACATTTAGTTCATTTACATTTAAAGTAGTTGTTGATAGGTATGTACTTACTGCTATTTTGTTAATTGTTTTCTGGTTGTTTTGTAGTTGTTTTCTGTTCCTTCTCCTGCTCTCTTTCTTTGTGGTTTGATGGTTTTCTTTAGTGTTTTGCGTGGATTCCTTTCTCTACATTTCTTTGTGCATCTGTTAAATGTTTTCAGTTTGTGTGTACCATGGGGTTAAGGTACAATATCCTATGTGTATGGTACTCTATATTATGTTGAAGGTCGCTTAAATTTGAACATACTATAAAAGCACTAAATTTTTACTTCCTCTTCAGTGTTTTACCTATGTGATGTGACATACCTTTTTATTTTGTGTATCACTTGAGTAATTTTTGTAGATATAATTGATTTTACTATTTTTGCATTTTAACTTCCATAGTGACTTTATAAGTAACTAATCTACTACCTTTACTATATGTTTGCTTTTACTAGTGAAATATTTTTCTTTCTTAATTTTCCTACTTCTACTTGTGACCTTTTGTCTCCACTTCAAAGAGTTCCTTTAAAATTTCTTTTGAAGCTGGTTTAGTGGTGATGAACTCTTTTAACTTTGTTTCCTTTTGAAAACTCTTTATCTCTTCAATTCTAAGTGATAGTGTTTCTGGGTAGAATATTCTTTTTTGTAGGTTTTTTTCTTTACAGCACTTTGACTACATCATACCAGTCTCTTCTGGCCTGTAAAGTTTCTGCTGAAAAATCAGTGATAGCCTTATGGGGTTTTTGTTATGTGTAACTGCTTTTCTCTTGCTGCTTTTAAGACTATCCAGGGGCGCCTGGGTGGCTCAGTCATTTAAGCGTCCGACTGCGGCTCAGGTCATGATCTCACAGTTCGTGGGTTTGAGCCCCACGTTGGGCTCTGTTCTGACCGCTCAGAGCCTGGAGCCCATTTCAGATTCTGTGTCTCCTGTCTCTCTCTGCCCCTCCCCTGTTCATGCTCTGTCTCTGTCTCAAAAATAAAAAATAAACAGTAAAAAAAAAATTAAGAAAATAAGACTATCTTTTATCTGATTTGTGTCAATTATGTGTCTCAGTGTGGGCCTCCTTGACTTCATCTTGTTTGGGGCTCTCTGTGCATCCTGGACCTAGGTGTCTTTTTCCTTCTCCAGATTACGGAGGTTTTCAACTATTACTTCTTCAAATAATTTTTCTGCTTCCTTGTCTCTCTCTTTTTTGGGGTACCTCTATAGTATGAATGTTACTTGGCTTGATGATGTCACAGAGCTCTTTTAACTTACCCTCAATTTTTTCTTACACTTTTTTATTTTTGCTGTTTGGCTTGGTTGCTTCTGTTAACTGTCTTCAGGGTTGCTGATCCATTCTTCTGTGTCCTCTAATCTATTGTTGAAGAAGTATTCTAATGTATTTTAAATTTCAGTTATTCTATTCAGCTCTGAGTGGTTCCTTTTCACATTTTATATTTCATTGTTGAAGTTTTGGTTACTTCATTCACTCTTCTCTCAAGTTTGGTATCTTTATGACCATTACCTTGAACCATATGTGGCACATTGGCTTATGTTTATTTCAGTTAGCTCTTTTTCTGTTGTTTTGTCTTGTTCTTTCAAATTTTATTTTTTTTTAATTGTTTTTTAACGTTTTATTTATTTTTGAGACAGGGAGAGACAGAGCATGAACAGGGGAGGGTCAGAGAGAGGGAGACACAGAATCTGAAACAGGCTGCAGGCTCTGAGCCGTCAGCACAGAGCCTGACGCAGGGCTCGAACTCACGGACCGCGAGATCATGACCTGAGCCGAAGTTGGTCGCTCAACCGACTGAGCCACCCAGGCGCCCCTCAAATTTTATTTTTAATGTTTATTCATTTTTTGAGAGGCAGAGAGACACAAAGCACGAGCAGGGGAGGGGCAGAGAGAGAAGTAGACACAGAACCTGAAGCAGGCTCCAGGCTCTGAGCTGTCAGCACAGAGCCTGACACAGGGCTTGAACTCACAAACCGTGAGATCATGACCTGAGCCAAAGTCAGATTCTTAACTGACTGAGCCACCCAGCTGCCCCTGTCTTGTTCTTTAATTTGGAACATATTCCTCTGTCTCCTCATTTTGTCTACCTCTCTGTTTCTATGTAATAGGTAGGTCAGCTCTGCATCCTCATCTTGAAAGTACTGGCATTGTGTAGATAGGGTTCTTTTCCCTGTTGTGCAGTCCCTCTGGTCACTAGAACCCGATACTTCAAGGGTGTCCTATTATTGCTGAGCTGTGATTGCTGTGAGCGTGCTGATAGGTGTATCTTGCACTCTGTTCAGCTACCTGTAATGACCCGCTTTGCCTGCTGCATGCACACTGGGGTGGGAATCTTTCTCCCTGTCTAGCCAAGAGGCTTAGCTGCACCATGCCAGCTTGCTCACAGGTTGAGCCAGTACTCAGCCTGGTTGTCTGCATTTAGCTGCTGGGACAGCTTGGGTGCACTGATCACAGCTCCCTGCACGGCCAACTGAGAGTCTCAGCTGCTTGAGCTTTAGGTGCGTTGGTGTGTGCGGTTAGCTCCCCACCTCCCCAGGGCTTGAGTCACTTTGGAGAGGCACTTTCCTCACCGGGGCTGCCTGCCAGGTGGGTGGGCTGGGAGCGGTTTTGGAGAAGCACCCTCCTGGGTGGGTTGATGGAGTAGGTCTTTAGAGGAGCACTGGGTTGGGTACATTGTGGTAGAAACGTAGATGCAGAGTGTTTGTACTGGCTTGTATAAATGTCTGGCCAGGCTCTGGGAGGGCAAAGAAAAATAGTGCCTTCTAGCTTCCTCGTTTTTGGAAAAAGCTTCTGCAGATCCCCACCCTTCCTGCACACATCCTAAAATTAGTCAATAAATTTTCGTGTATACCCCCAGGTGCTTTTCAAATGACTGCTTTTATGCTGGGATTATAATAACAGTGATTTTCTTCTAACACATTAGGTACGTCACTTTGTTGTGTTCTAGTTTTTATGGCTCCTGGTGAAATTGTCTTTATTCCTTGTCTGTAATGTTTCTTTGTTCGCTGGCTGCACTTAGGATTCTCATTCTTCTCTCTCTCTTTAGTGGTTTTAATATGTTGTGCATTGTTATGCTTTTGGGAGGCATTTATGCTACTTGGTATTGTTGAGCTCCTTGGATCTTAAGTTTGTTTTCTGTCATTAATTGGGAGAAATTTTAAGACACTATTTCTTGGGGTTGCCTGGGTGTCTCCGTCGATTAAGTGTTCAGCTCTTGATTTTGCTCAGGTCATGATCTCACAGTTCCGTGAGTTCGAGCCCCATTGGGCTCCATGCTGATGGTGCAGGGCTTCCTTGGGATTCTCTCTCCCCTTCTCTCTGCTCTTCCCCCACTCATGCTGTTTCTGTCTCTTTCAAAATAAATAAACTTTAAGACACTATTTCTTAAAGTGTTTTTCTGTTCCATTCTTGACCCCACCCCCCAGGTCCCAATTATGCATATGTCAGAACATGTTATTATATTTCACAGCTTTCTAATGTTTTGTTTTCTGTTTTTCATTTTTTTCTTCTGTTTCAGTTTTAGTTGGATAATTTCTATTGACTCATTTTCAAATTCGTTTATTCTTTCCTTACTGGTGTTAACTGCCGTTCAGCCTGTTGAAGCTTATTTTTCGTCTGTTACTATATTTTTATTTCTAGATTTCCATTTAGTTCTCTCTGCTGAAATTATCCATTTGATTTTGCATATAATCTTTTCTATTAGAGTCTGAAACATATTAGTTATAAGTAAAGTCTTCTTAGGTAGTTTCAACATCTCTGTCATATGTGACTCTGGTTCTGATGGTTACTTTGTATCTTAGTAGTATCTTGGTAGTTTCTTTTCGTATGCTTTGTAAATATGTTTTGAAATGCGTATATCTTGGGTCAGACTCTAAACTGAGGTAACTAGATTCCTGGAATCTGGGCATGACTTTCCTGCTAGGCCTTTAGCCCAGGGGTTTGTTTAACTGTTAGGAGTTGGGCAGCATGTGAGGGCTACTGTTTCTGCTATTACTCACAATACATCACAGGATTCAAGTTTCTATAGAGACACCTTACCTTGTGTTTTAGGATACGGGTTTCTTTACAGGTATGTCTGTTCATTTCTGAGTTTTAAGGGTTCTCTTTGCTTTCTGTCTCAGAGACAGTCTCGTTCCATGTATTTATTTATCTCCTGTCCATCTATCAGCAATATTCTATTGATACTTGTTAACGCCATGCTTGTTAGCTTGGTGGTGAGAAGTCGTTGACAGAATGTGTCCTCTTTCTCCAATACAGCCTCAGTGTTAGGTCTGACCTTGTGGCCGTGGCCTTCTTGGTTCTCTTGCCCCACCCCCAACCCCAGCTGTACTTGGAGACTCAGTGCATAATCCTGCCCTTCCCCCAGGAGTAGTGTAAGTGCCCAGTGGGGTTCGCAGAGACGAAGCTGGTAAGAAGGGGCAAGTCTCAACGTCTGTGGTCTGAAGGGGTTTCATACTGTCGTGTCAGTTCACACTCAGTCTTCATTAATAAATGTGACCCCTATTCTGGTTGAGTTCTTACCTGTGGTGCACCTCAGGCAAAAACATACATTTTGTCTCTTCCTAGATTTGGGACACTTGGGTGCTTTGTGACCTTGGCTCTCCTGTAAGTTAGGGGGGAAAAAAGTTGTGAATTTGAAGTTAGTCTGGCTCATTTTCATCGTAGGAATGAGTGGTTTTCTTATTTGGTTTATATATCCTGGGGTAGAAGCTGAAGTCAACCCATGTTTTTAATACTTTCAGTATTTTATGTATACTGTGTTGCTTCGTAATCATAAAGAACATTTATCCATCATGTTTCAAGCCCTGCATCTCTAACTGTTTAATTAAGCATAAGCTGTGACACAAAATAGTTAAATTTTTGACTCCAGTATACTTTTTACATATTCTAATACATTCTAGTAATAACCTTATTTTCAGTTTTGGGCTATGTCATGTTTGTATAATATTTAACTTTCTAGAGAAAAAGAACAGTGTTTTATTTTTTTTAGTATTTATGACACCCAGAACATTTCAAGGCATAGGGTATTAATAAAGTAAAACAAGCATGATGTTGTTTCATTTTTCTTTCTTGTACAAAACCTAACCCAAAGTAATGTACACAGTAGGCATATTGTAACAGATACTCAACAATGAACCTGACAAGAATTAGTTCCCATGTTTCTTTCCTGTGCCACTCCAATTCTGACCACTTCAGACTGAGCAAAAATGTGCTGTTTCAGGGGTCACTGTCATTTGGGGATGTGACTGTGGACTTCTCCTGGGAGGAGTGGCAGTGCCTGAACCCTGCTCAGAGGACCCTGTACAGGGACGTGATGCTGGAGAACTACCACAACTTTGTCTCATTGGGTAAGCAATTTGCACGCCGAACTTTGTATAGCGTGCGTTTTATTTCTCAGATACCAAAACATTTGGTCTTTTGTGGTTAATATTGTTGGGACTTTTGCTTCAGGAGTCTGAGGTGGTTAATCTCTTTTGAGCACGAGGAAGAATATTTGTATTTTCACATCCCATGAAAGGTTTAAATGAGCCTCATCATGGTCCACCTCCTGAGAGTATACCTCCTCCCTCCTTTAGAATTGCTGTACCCATGCAGCTTTGCCCAAATTCTGTGTCATTTTTCCTTTTACAGGGTTTCTCATTAACAAGCCAGAGGTGATCTTCAGATTGGAGGAAGGGGAAGAGCCATGGATAGTAAAGGAAGAATTTCTGTACCAGAACTACCCAGGTGAGTTAGTGAGTACCAGGAAGGTTAGTGAGGAAGCCAGGAGAGATTACAATCTAAGTGGTCAGTTTAGGAGTTGGACATTTCAAATGTTTTCTAAGAATCTCTTAGTGGCACCTACTTTTCAAGTAGAGAAAGGATATGTATATGATAAAATTGAAAGCGAAAGGGTAATGCCTGAGAATGACTGTATGCTGGTTTTCTGATTATTCAAAGCTCCGGGTCCAAGGGTATCGTTTATGCAGACGAGTCAAATGATAAAGGGTTTTTTGTGTGTGTTTAATAGCACAAAGCTAAAACTTAGAAAGGTAATAAAATCTAAAATTTGGTTCTTGAGGACGAGGGAGGAAATAATATTTTCACTGCTACATGTAGTACTTGATACTATTTAAATAAATAGGCAATAAATTAATGGGATTACAAGCTTGTATTAGATTAACTACTGTAACAAAAGCACAGCCATTGTTATTTTACAAGATTATATCTTTGTACCTAAAAACAATGGGAAAAAGACCGATTATGTGCTGGAAGAACATTGCTAAAATGAAACCCTCAGTAAATCCTACAAAGTAGATATAGGACGTTCCTTAGTTGTAGTCTGATAAAACCAGAAATCAGTAACAAAATTATGAAGCTCAGAAGACAAACTAATTCTTTTTCTTTTGCATTTGTATTTCTTCCTTGTAAACTTCTAATATTTCTCATGTTCTTACTTTACATCAATATCAGGTAGAACTACATTCCCTCATACTTTGCTTTATTCTAGTTCCTAATTGTAGTTGGTGAGAGGTTTTTTTGTTGTTGGTGGTGGTTTTGTTTGCCTTAGAACGTCTTTTCTTTCAGTAGTAAAAAAGACAAAGTAAATCTGTGTTACGCCTATTATTTATTTAATGAAATTTAAATTAACTTGCCTTTTGCATTATGCATTATGGCCACACTTGCCATACTCCATTATGGCCTTATTTGGCTGCTGCAATCTTATTTTTATCTTGCTTACACTCATGCTAAACACCATTTGATCCCCTCATCAAATATCACTTAAACATACTCTAATCATTCACACCTTTCTTCATTGTGTGCTTTCTCTGACTGAATACTAAATGAGCTAATGAATGAAAAGTCCTCAGAACAGTGTTTAGTATATAAATAAAACATTTTTATTGTTATTATGTTGAATAATATAATATTATAGTGTATGTTATAATAAAAAAATAACCTATAATAGTATAATAACCTATAATAGTATAGGTTAAGTGTATCTGCTTCTAAGAAACAGACCTTGAATGTTTGAGCCAATGTAATCTCTTCTTTCTCAGAGTGTCCAGCATGCAGTGGGTCTTTCACAAGAAACAAAAGCAAAATCATGATGTTTCCTTATTGTATCTATCTTTTTTCACACCTAATGAATGATATTACAGAAAATGGCAATCATGGTACTCTTTCTTACTTTGGTATACAACCTGAAATAGACATTTGATAAGCACGTGTTGATTGGAATCAAGTAGAAGAAAAATTTCATATTCTGAAAATATTGTGAGGGAACTCATTCTGATTACTTGCATGAACCTATAGTTCTGATTCATCGGGTATAAAAAGGCATAGTGTCGAAACATTTGTGTTTGAAAAAATTCTCCAGGTAATACTGATACGCACAGGTTGTTGAAGTCTATTAATTTAAAATTACTCAGGTTCAAAGGAAATCAGAGAGTTAACAGCACTTGTTATGAGCAGTGGTTATAAACTATGGTCTGCAAACCTACTTCATGTTATTGTAAATAAAAGTGTTTTTTTTGCAACACAACCATATTCATTTGTTTATATATGATCTTTGGCGGATTTCATGTACAAATAGCAGAACTCGATGTTGTGAAAGGCAGGTATGGCCTGCAAAGCCTAAAATGTATACTGTTTTGCCTTCTAAGGAAGTTTGCCATCCTCTGGATGGAAAAATGAGGATTAAATTACGTGAAACATTTTAAATTCAGTGTTTACTTAAGAAAAATTTGTTGTATTCCCTTAAATCTAAGAAGCCATAGTTTGTAACTGGACCATTATGTGAATGAATCACTAAGGTAAAATATTATATTGTGACTTGTTGATCACAGATATGTGATCAATTATAACATGCATTCTGAGTTTAGAACTTAAATATATGTGTATCGTATTAGGTGAGATACAGTATGTTACAAAGCAGTGGTATTGTTGTGTTAAAACAGTTGATCTACGTAGGAACTACTTTTAGATTTAGGATAAATTTTGAAAGTCTTGAAGAAGATTTGAAAAGGAATTCTTGAAATTTTGGAAAAATAGTGCTATTTTGTCTTTTTTTCTAGATACTAAATTGACTATATCCTAGCCTTGGCTCTGAGTGAGGGACTTTGACCTTGTAGTCACGAATGAGTACTTTAATGAGACAACTGACTAAACTGGAGCAAAGGATATTGACTGGGGAGTTGTAGAATGGCAGCTGGAAAATCTGATGTGCAGGGGGCACCTGGGTGGCTCAATTGGTTAAGCTTCCAACTTTGGCTCAGGTCATGATCTCACAGTTCATGACTTCGAGCCATGCATCGGGCCTGCTGCTGTCAGCTCAGAGCCTGCTTCGGATCCTGTGTCCCCCTCTCTCTGCCACGCCCCTACTCACGCCGTCTCTCTCAAAAAGGAATAAACATTAACAACAACAACAAAAATCTGATGCGCATTTAGTTGGTGTAAATTTTGTTTGTCTGAATGGTGACTTGTAACAGTTTTCCATGTAGTACATGCTTCAGGCCAGTGGCACTTTTTTCAGCTCGGGGCAGACTTTGTTGCACTGGGCAGAAAATGTGGACAATACTTTTTAAAATGATAAATCAACATAAGCATTACTCATTTTCTGGGATTTGGTTGAAAAAATATGATCCTTAAATTTTGATAATAAATGGAAATGTGGAAATGTGAGCTGTGAACTGTAAAGCAAAATTAAGTATTAGTATTTTGGCACAAGCAGTGTTGTTTCAAGGAAAAGCAAGTGAACATAAATGTATCATGGTAGGTTCACCTATTGAATAGCTCCAGTAGAGCGATATGAAGGTATCAGAGCCAAAACAGGGTGATACATCCGATCTATATTGGCACAAGATTACTTAATGTTGTCATTGTTTTATACTTTCTGTTGGTTGTTGGTATTCCTGTGAATCATAGTTGGGAGGGGAGTTATAATGCAATTTAGTGACTCTACTTAAACATCAGCCAGTTGGCTCATTCAGCAATTTACCTTGCTATTAATGCATAGGAGGAAACTTCAGCTGGAAGAATGAAAACTTGTTTAGATGTTACTAGAACAATATAGGTTTGAGAGTATGAGGTCTACTCTGTAGTCTCTCTCCTTAATGTCTCATGTTTTCCCTCTGAACACCTTTGTCTACTGGTTTTTCTTGTCACTCCAATTACTTTTTATTAGCTCGGTTGGACCCATCTTATTTTCTGTGACTTTTCTCCTACTGAATCTGTCACTCGTATAGAATCTTCCATCTTCTGTACACTGCTAATTGCATTTATATCTTCATTTCTGTTTTAAATGTTTTATTTATAAAGGGCTAAATAATTACATGTCCTTGTGTTAATAGCTTTTCTCCCTTTTTCCACTTAAGTTTTCTTGAACTAGATGGGAAAAAAGGCACTTGGATCCTAAGAGACTACCAAAACCAAAAGTCAAGTATATAATAGGACATTTGTATCTTAATCCAGTTCCATTAGAACTGTGAAATCTTATGGTCTGTTCAATATTTTCATTTCTAGAAGACAACAAAGCTCATTACCTAACAGAGAGAATCCAGGAAAACCAAGACAAATATTTGCCACAAGTTGCATTTAAGAACAAAACACTGGCCTCAGAAAAAGTTCATGCTTTAAGAAAACCATCTAATATGAGTGCAAACTTTGTTCCTTCAAGAAAAATGTCCTGTAAATACGACTTACATGGAGTGAGTTTGAAAAATATTTTAATATCAATTGGTAGTAATAGAAATTCTTCAAGAAAAAAATATGGCATTTTAAATGTATATGAGAAATTACTTGATATTAAGCAGGAAAAAGCTCATGCTCAAGAGATTTCTTGTGAAAATAATCAGAATGAGAAAACCTTTGGCCATAAAAATGGTATTATTCAGCACCTAAATACTCAGACTTCAGAGGAGACTTTAAAATATAATGATGGTGGAAAACCCTTAGGAGAAAAGACCATAATAATTCCACACAGGCAAAATGACATAGGAGAGAAACTCTGTGAATATAAGGAACATGGGGAAACCTGTGAGATACCACCTCTGTTGAAATGTCATGCGGTCTACACAGAAATAAAACAATCCAAAAGCAATCAAATGGAAAATAATTTCAGTAAGATGTCACACTTCACTCAAGTTCAGAAAAGCCAGAGAGGTGAGTGTCTATTCAAATGTAATGAATGTGGGCAAACATTCAACTACAAGTCAAATCTCACAGCGCATCAGAGAACACACACGGGAGAGGAACGCTATCAACTTAATTCACGTAGGAAGACCAGTCACAAATCAGTTCTCACAGACCATTGGAGGACACATACAGGGGAGAAACTTTATAAATGTAGTGAATGTGGGAAGTCCTTTTACAAGAAGTCATCCCTCATTCGACATGAGAGAACATACACGAGGGGGAAGCCCCATGAATGTAATGAAAGTGGGAAAACTTTCACCTTCGCTCAACATCAGAGAACTCCTACAGGAGAGAAACGCTTTCAGTGTAATGAAGACAGTACAACTTTCTGTCGGCAGTCAGACATAAAGAGACATCAGAGGATTCACACAGGGGAGAAACGCTTTCAATGTAATGAATGTGGTAAAACTTTCCATTGGCAATCAGACATTAAGCTACATCAGAGAACTCACACAGGAGAGAAACCCTTTCACTGTAACAAGTGTGGTAAAACTTTCTATCGGCAGTCAGATGTTAATGCACATCAGCGAATTCACACAGGAGAGAAACGCTTTCAGTGTCATCAGTGTGGTAAAACTTTCTATTGGCAGTCAGACGTGCATGCACATCAGAGAACTCACACAGGAGAGAAACCCTTTCAATGTAACAAATGTGGTAAATCTTTCCACAGGCAGGCAGACGTTAATGTTCATCAGAGAACTCACACGGGAGAGAAACGCTTTCGATGTAATGAATGTGGAAAAACTTTCTACCGGCAGTCAGACGTTAATGCACATCAGAGAATTCACACAGGAGAGAAACCCTTTCAATGCCATCAGTGTGGTAAAACTTTCTATCGGCAGGCGGACGTTAACGTGCATCAGAGAACTCACACGGGAGAGAAGCGCTTTCGATGTAATGAATGTGGTAAAACTTTCTACCGGCAGTCAGAAGTTAACGTGCATCAGAGAACTCACACGGGAGAGAAGCCCTTCCAGTGTAATGAATGTGGTAAAGCTTTCTACCGGCAGTCCGATGTCAATGCACATCAGAGAATTCACACAGGAGAGAAACCTTATAGATGTAACGAATGTGGGAAATGTTTTTACGAGAAGTCATCCCTCGCTCGACATGAGAGAACTCACACGGGAGAAAAACCCTATGAATGCCAGGAGTGTAGGAGGACTTTCTGCCAGAGGTCAGCCCTCACCCAACATCAGAGAACTCACACGGGAGACAGACCCTTTCATTGTAATGTGTGTGGCAGAACTTACCGCCATCTCTCAGCTTTCAATGTACATCGGAGAACTCACACAGGAGAGAAACCCTTTCAGTGTATTGAATGTGAGAAATCTTTTCTTACGAAGTCGACTCTTATTAATCATCAGAGGACTCACACAGGGGAAAAGCCCTATGAATGTAACGAATGTGGGAAGAGTTTCCGTCATAAATCTACCCTCACTACCCATCTGAGAACTCACTCAGGAGAGAAACCTTATAAATGTTGTGAATGTGGAAAAGCTTTCGGGCGGAAATCAGCCCTTACAAATCATCAAGGAATTCACGTAGGGTAGGAACCCTATAGCAGAAATGTGCTATGTTTTTCCCAATACCCATTTCTCTTTCTTTACGGTTACACAACTAGTCCAGATTTGCTAGCCTGTCTTCCATACACATGAGGCCACATGACCTGTGACTCACAATATGGGCACAAATTCCAAGCCTGTAAAAGACCTCATTTGGAATTTTTCCTACTTTCGTTTTTCTTTCCTTATCAGGGGGTAATGGAGATATCCTCAGGACAACGTGGAAGCTAGTCATTAGAGATTACAGATTCTTGAGTTGGAAGAAACCAGGGTCCTGGGCAGAGTTTTGCCTTCACTAACAGCACTTCATAAGTCTTGTCATAGACGAGAAATAATTTTTTTTTCAGCCATTACGTGTTTAGAGCTTTCTGTTGTCATAGTGTATGCTAGCCATGCTGTATCCCATCCATCCTGTGAATCTAATGAAGGTATGAGAAGCACTGTAGGTCAGAGAATTCATTAGGGGAGAAACTGCTCTCAATATCCTGCATTTTAATAAACCTTTCTCAACAAGCCAAACATTTTATAAATCAGAAACTTACAGTGGAAAACCCCAAAAATGAATGTAGGAAAACTTTCACAGTCTGATTGTCCAGTAGATAATTGAGAGTAGAATAAAGCTAACAACATGAAAAACATTTCAAGATTTATATATCAGAATACGTAACAAAAGAAAATTGTCAGTTTAGGAAACATCCTTACCTAGAAATGATTTTATTCTAGAAGCGATGTTTCGGATGCAGTATTAAATAACTTACGAATAATATGACACAGGATGTTTATTTAATGGTCTTGCTCATCAAGGAACACATCGCTTTGAGAAAGGCGCGAGTGAGTTGAGTCAGAGCAGCGGCATTCAATGTATATGAGTAGCGTCTGTGCTAGGTCAGGCTTGCACACGACAGTGCTCTTTAACAGCTGTTTTCTGTATCCTTGATTTTTGTTTTGTACTCACAGTAGTTACAGTAGGAGCATTGCACCCTTATCTAAGTAACTTTTGTAACGTACACTAGGATTTCTGACACTAAATACTATTGTTGTCCCATCACATATTTACACCACAACATATATGAATTTTAAAAGGAACATTGAATGCGTGAATGTCATATGTGTTTTCTGCTTTTTGGTGGCATATATAGCTCCATATAGACATTGTGAAGAAACTGTCGTTTTAGTAAATCACCCACAACATTTAACAAAGTCAAGATTTGTTTGAAATCTGCAACGATTCAGCACACAGTTGTTTATGATACACATGAGTTAATTTTCAAAGGTGGCCTTGAACATTAGTACTTCGTACGCTGTATGGATTGAAAGCAGGGCCCATTGAAGACATTTCCCCCATTTTTGTGTTTTCCAAAGGGTACGTTTATGTAAGTTTAAGTGCAAAGTGCAGATATTAATGTGGGCACAGAACTCTCTGCGTTTGTATTTTTTTGTGGTAGGCTGCACGTTTCCACCCTAGAATTATGCGTGGTTTCTGCAAACTGTTCTATGCCCGTCACTTACTATCTGAGTGACCTGTGTAGTGATTTAATCTTTCTGCTTCAATTTTATTATCTACCTCACAGATAGTGAACAGTTTGGGTTGATGTTTTCTGTTATTAGAGCCAAAGGCAGTTATGTTTAGAACTTGAACATTGGAAGTAAAATAGTCATTCCATAGTATGAAGTGTATTTCTGCTTCTTGAGTTGATACAAGAAGATTCTTTTCAGAGCTTTGTGTTTTGTCAGGTTTGTCTTTAAAATATATGAAACAAATGTGTTTAGAATAAACAGAATAATCTATTGACCTCTTTGTGTTGTTGATTAAATATGGTGTGAACTAAAAATCCAACTTTTTTTTTTTTTTTGCGAATGACTAGCCAATGGATCTTTCACTTGTTCATTCATTTGCCCTTACTTCACTGATTTGAAACCCCATTTTTTGTATAGACACCCTTTGGTGTGGCTATTGCATTTCTAGGCCCTGCGTTCTTGTCCCCGTTCTTGTCATGTCTGCTGCTGGTCCATAATCTAGATGGACCGACCGCAGGACACCACCCTCCTTCCCTACACTGAAGATTTCACTGCTATTCACTCTCTGCTTTTTGCCACTGTGTATAAACTCATTGTGAATTTTGGTGGTTCTGGTAACATTTTGTCATCTTCCACACTGTGCCTTGAACACCATTTATTAAAACCAGCAAAATGGTTTTGAGTTATGACCATGTTTATATGTGCAGCTTTTGTTCTTTTTAGCATCTTATGCTCCGTTCTATTAAAATAACTTCCTTCTGTTGAAAGGCATCTTGTTTCTAATTTTTCATTGTTATGAACAATACTACTTTGGACACTTTGTGTTTATGTGGACTACAGCTGCATCCTCAACCCACAGTAAGAAACACATTTCTGTAAATACAGCCGAGCACTTGTTGATTCAATAAATATTAGTCACTATGTAGAAGGCGTTGTACAACAGTGAATACAACAGAAGTTCTAATCTAATCTTCCCAAGGTTAAATTCCAGTGAGACATAATCAGCGTTGTCAGAAGAGAGAAACCACAGCAGCGATTTGAACAGAAACAACATGATACAAGGAATTGTTAACTTGGTGTATAGTTGTCTAGGGATCTGAAAGGGTATATGGGGAACCCTGAGATATGAAGAAGAATCTGAAAGGGGAAAATAAGAGTCAAATGTATCCCTAGGATAGCAACTGCAGGCAGCAGCTTCAAGCTCTAGGCTGGTAAAATGAAGGGAACAGGGTAGGCGTCCCTCAGAGCTGAAGTGCAGAACTCCAAAGGAACCTGTTCCACTGCTGGGGGTATCTGAGTCCAGAGGAATGGCCTCACAGGTCTGGGACCCATATTGGCTGCCTGACGTTGGTACTTCTGATGGGGAAACACTGTAAAAGTGAATTCAGCGCCTTGTCCTCAGAGGACATTACACCTGACTGGGTGAAGAAGCATTGGTAAGGTGCTGACAGCACAGGACATAGAGGGGAAGCCCACAGGAAACAGGAGGAAGCATGTCCCTCTTCCCTCCACCCTTGCAACCCGCCAGCATATACTATTGGCAAAGTATGACAGCTGGTGAAACAGAAGTGTGGTTACAGTAGAAAAAGTTGGCTCAGCCAGCCTAGTCAAGCGATTAAAGTTAACATAAATAATACTGACAATTAGTGTCATTCGATAGTATTTAATTTGTGTACCATCTAATAGGATGCAGTGAGAATGCAGCCAAAAATGCATAACCTGAGTCAAAGCAGAGAGGAACATCAAACCCATGTTGAGGCACACTCTTTAAAATAAATGACTTGTGGGGTACCTGGGTGGCTCAGTCGGTTAAGCATCTGACTTTGGCTCAGGTCACGATCTCGTGGTTTGTGAGTTTGAGCCCTGCCTCAGGCTCTGTGCTGACAGCTCAGAGCCTGGAGCCTGCTTCGGATTCTGTGTCTCTCCATCTCTTGGCCCCTCCCCTGCTCATGCTCTGTGTCTCCCTGTCTCTCAATAATAAATAAACGTTAAAAAATGACTTGTGGCACGACTGGGTTGCTCAGTCGGTTAAATGTCCAACTTCAGGTCAGGTCAGGAGCTCGCGGTTTGTGAGTTTCAGCCCCATGTTGGGCTCTGTGCAGACAGCGTGGAGCCTGCTTCAGGTTGTCTCCCTCTCTCTGCCCCTCACCTACTCATGCTCTTTCTCAAACAGTTAAAAAAAAATTTTTTTTAATAAATGACTTGTGATCTTCAAACATGTCATGATCATGCAAGTCAAGAAAACTAAGAAAGTGTCCCAGGTTGAAGGAGACTGAAGAAATAGCAAATTACAATGCAGGATCCTGGATCCTGGATTAAATCATTTTTCTGTAAAGGAAATTATTTAGAAAATGGGTGAAACTTGAATGAGGTCTGAGGATGAGGTGGTAGGTATTAGTGTTGGTTTCCGGATTTTGAGGATTGAAATGTGATTATTCTTGTTACTAAAGTATGTGAGGTGTTGGAACATGCTGACAACCTACTCTCAATAATTCAGAGAATAAAAGGTTATTTGCGCTACTCTTGCAAATGTGTTCTGAGTTTAAAATTATTTCCAAAGACTAATGTAGCTTGTACTTGATAAGTAAATCACCTACTCTTTAACTTAGTTAATAATGTTAAGCTACAAGTTAAAACACAGACTTAGTTAAAAATTGAACTGATTCTAAGAATCTTCCCTAGAGGAAGTCCGTGTATTCAGAGCAGAAGAGACAAGACTGTGAGCTGATTACTGTGTGCTTATAACTCATACGTGGATCTTTGGGTCACATTCTTTGAAACAATAAAGGAAATTGGAGGGCATTGGCAGCTATAACTGGTAACCATGCTTACTCCTGAGTTGATGGTCTCTCAGTTCAGGCATTTTATTCTTGGGCTGACACTAGCCATCGTATGGGGGAGGAAGAGGCATTGTGGATGTCCTGTGGGGAGGAAGGAGTGACTGGGTTATCTTAAGTAAACTTCCCCCCTCTGTGCCCTCTATATAATTACTAAACGTATGTTGTCAAACATTTACTAAGTATCAGGCCCTGTGCTATAAGTTATCAAATTTAACTTTTAGTAAGCCAGGGGAGTGTGAATGAATGGCTATATTAGTGACGATGAGAATGTGGATCAGGGAGGAGACATCACTCTATCAACGTCATGTGGAACGTAGGAGCTATGGGTAGGAACCTTGTGGCATCCTTAATGTGACTAGAAATTAGACCCTGTAGACCGTGTTGTCTAATTGTACATTTTAGTTAATTCAGGCTGCTATAACAAAGTCCATAGACTGGGTGGTTTATAAACAGCAGATACTTATTTCTCACGCTTCTGGAGCCTGGGAAGTCTAAGATAACAGCCCTGGCAGATTTTGTGTCTGGTGAGGGCCTGCTTCCTGGTTCATAGAGGTCCGTTTTCTCCCTGTGTCCTCACATGGCAGACGTGGTGAGGGATCCCTTTGGGGCATCTTTTCTGAGGGCACTAATCCCATTCATGTGGTCTCCGCTCTGATGACCTAATCATCCCCCGAAGGCCCCACTTCCAAATATTACGACATTGGGATTAGTTACCCACAAAATGATTTTTTTTTTTTGAGGGAAGGTGACATGGGGCATAAACAATCCATAGCATTATTTCATTTTTATTATTTTTATTTTACAAATAATATTGGAATACATGTATATATTTTTAAATTACAACTATTCCTTTTTTTCTTCCTCCCCTTCCTAGTACAGGGACAGCAGTCCCAATGCAGGCCAGTGAGGGGAAGTGAAGAGGAACAGAATAGTGTGGCTGCTCCCATTACGGAAACAGGACACTAGGGAGGTGGGGGTTAAGGAGATCATAGATAGAGGAAATGGTTGGCATGGGTGGAGATTGATTACATTGAGGGCAAGATGAAATGTATTGAAACTGATGGCCAGATTTCTCCCTGTTGAAAGTATTTACAAATATAGAAAGGCAGAAGACTAAGCAGAACCCTGAGGTGTTGACGTAGAAATATTTATAGGTGTGTATGTCTACATATGTGTGTAGACACATGCATGTGTATATGCAAATGTACGTGTGTGTGTGTGTGTGTGTGTGTGTCCTCCATACATGTATTTCCTAGCTCTTTATACTGAGATTGCTTAGAAGCAAGTACATCCTCACAGCAATGAGCACTACCTTCCAGAGTCTGGTGCCTAGATACTACCTTCCACTTAAAGGAAACAGAACTCCTTTGTAAATGGCTGATTCCACACTTGGGCCAGGGAAAGCAGATGAACCTAAAATATCTTCTCGAGGGAGAAGGCAAAGAGCTGCTTAAGGAATAATGGGGGCATAGCAAAAGTACACAAAAGCCATCTCAGAGATGCTCCTGTTGGCCAAATCTGAAACAATTTGAGCATAAAAACAAATACTAAGAATGGAATATAATCTTTGGTACAAAACAGAAAGCCATGAATCCGTATTGATATAGAAATAAATGAATGGGAGAAGGGGAACCTTTTCCTTACTAATATATGTATGAGGAATAATGGAAATAAAAAACCAGTATTTGGTAGTGACTGATTCAGGTGAGATTATTAACAGATACTAAGATTGGTGAGTGGATGAGGGACAGATTATTGGCATAATCTCAGAATATATCTCCACAAATACCAGTTTCAAAGGGGATAATGGTGATTTTTTTGTCAGGGAAACCTACCAGACACCAAAATGACAAGATAATCAAGGCTAATATCACCACTGTCAACAACGTGTGCCCCACGACGCGACGCATTGATCTATCTTCTCTGTGGTTACTACCAAGAAAGTATGACCTAAGTCTGGTGATGAAACATAGGATAGACCCAGACTGGTGGCATCCAGGACCAGGAAGGAAAAAGATGTTGGGACAGCTGTTGAGATTTGAAGGGGGTTTGTGGATTTGACAGTAGTGTTCTGTTACGGTTGATTTCCTGACTTGCTTGTTTGGATGGTGGTTCTGTAGGAAAGTGCCCTCATTTTAGGAAAAGGCATAATGGAGTACTTAGGAACTGTGGTGTATGGTGTCTGTTGTTTGATCTCAAATAGGAAAAGAATGATCATACGAAGATAGTTGATTAAATAGGTACATGCAAAAAGAATGCAGTGAAATGTTAGCAGTTGGGGAATCTAGGTAAGGAGGATATCAGAATTTTTGCATTGTTCTTGGAACTTTCGTGAAATTTGAAATTATTTCAAAATGATTCATTAAAGAATTAATTTCTTTGGACCCACCACCTTTACATTGGTAGCCTGCCTTGCTTTAACCATTGCTATTAGTTCAGTGTGTAACCTTTTACATCTTCCTTTACCGTATAGTTAGCACCCACATATATGTATGTAAAAAGAATATATAGTAAGAGTACTGTCTTACTTTAAGATTGTTTTAGTTACGCAAATTTTAAATGACCTCATATAAACATTGATGAAGTCTGATTTATTATCGTAATGTTGAAAGAATACAAGTTCTGAATTATTATTAGTTGTCTGGAATAACAAAATGTTAAAACTGACATCTTGAACGAAGTACAGATTGTCCCTCTGGTTGCCATATGGTAATGATACTTCAGCTAGTAAGCCGAAATGCATTCTGTAATTGTTTGTATCTTGTGAATGAACCCCACTCTTACATAAATGCATAGGAAGTTTTATGTGTTATTTGATGATTTGGGCTTCTTTTATTTATTGTTAATTTATTTTCTTTTAAATGTTTATTTTTGAGAGACAGAGTGCAAGTGGGGGAAGGGCAGAGAGAGAGGGAGACAGAGGGTCCAAAGCGGTTCTGTGCTGACAGCACAGAACCTGACGCAGGGCTCGAACCCATGAACTATGAGATTATGATCTGAGCTAAAGTCAGACGCTTAACACGCTGAGCCACCCAGGCGCCCTAGACTTCTTTTAAATTACAAATTGAAATTGAAAATATCTCTAAAAAAAGGGAAGAAAGAAAATATTTCTTAAAATCTTTAAAAGTCAGGTGCCTGGGTGGCTCAGTTAAGCGTTCGACTCTTTTTTTTTTTCAATATATGAAATTTATTGTCAAATTGGTTTCCATACAACACCCAGTGCTCATCCCAAAAGGTGCCCTCCTCAATACCCATCACCCACCCTCCCCTCCCTCCCACCCCTAGCATTTGACTCTTGATCTCAGCTCAGGTCTTTTGTTTTTTTTTTTTTTTTCCCTTAATGTTTATTTTTTGAGAGAGTGTGAGCAGGGTAAGAGCAGAGAGAGAAAGAGGGAGACACAGAATCCAAAGCAGGCTCCAGGCTCCAAACTGTCAGCACAGAGCCCGATGCAGGGCTCAAACCCACAGACTGTGAGATCATGACCTGAGCCAAAGTCAGATGTTTAACTGACTGAGCTACCCAGGTACCCCTCAGCTCATGTCTTGATCTCAGGGTTGTGAGTTTAAGCCCCGCATTGGGCTCCATGCTGGATGTGAAGCCTACTTAAAAAAAGAACCAAAAAAACCCAAAGCAAACCAAACAAACAAAAAAAGCCCCCAAAACAAAAAACTTCAAAAGTCATCTAAATAAAGGAAATAAAAAAACCATCATTAGGCAAACAACACATCAATGATTGCTGTAGACACTATCCATTAACAGATACTAATATTAGAAGGCTTTAAATTTGAAGAGAAATGGCATAGTTGCATGGCCTGAAATGATCTCCTCCAAGATACTCACAATGTGAAAAATTGTAACTTTACAGCAGAGGACCCTGGCAGTCAGAACTTTACCAGAGTGGTTAACATCTCCAGTAATAAGACACAGCAGCATCATGAACCCCCTGACCGGATGCTCTGAGAAGCACAGGTCTCTTCTGTGGTATTCTTGCCCAAAACATACAATATCCTCCCAATCATGAGAAAACATCAGCCAAACGCATTGAGGGACATTCTACAAAATAACTGACCAGTATTCATCCAAGTGTCAAGGCTGTGAAAGATCAGGAAAGACTGAGCAGCG
Organism: Acinonyx jubatus; assembly: GCF_027475565.1. NCBI lineage: Eukaryota > Metazoa > Chordata > Mammalia > Carnivora > Felidae > Acinonyx > Acinonyx jubatus. Next base: position 10,239,708 of record NC_069393.1, on the reverse strand, counting down.
TCCCTCCAATCAGGTGACGTTTCCTGCACAGACTGCAGATACCACGTCTTAGAACTCCAGCTCATACTCTCTTCTGAATCTAGGACCAAACCTTCCACAGTCATAGTCCTCGATGGCTTCTGAGAATGGCAACATCTTCCGGGTTTTGCCCACTTCTTGGGAGATGAATCACAAATTCCGATCAGAAATATAAAATATGCTCATTTTTGGACTTCTCTTACTGCTCTTTAGCTCTGGAGAGGGAAATCAGGCTAGAGAGTGTTATCTTCCAGGTCGAATTCCTGTTCATTGTGCTGGGCCTTGGGTCCTTGAGAATGATACACTTGCATAGAAACTTCATCCAGGGTGCCAAAGTCTGACTCTCTAAGGATGCTCAGTTCCCTAGAAACTCAGACTGTATTTTGTATAAACTCAAATGCCACTGGGGACACAGCGTGGTGGGACAGTGCAGGTATGTCCTAGGGACTTCAGTTATGCTGTGCTCTAAGGACTCTGAAGAGACAGCCAGAGATCACAGAAAGATAATGCCCATTTAGTAATCCCTGGTCCCATATCCATCCCAGCACGTCCTGGGGAGCTTGGAAATGCTAAGTGAGCTGAGAGCTCGCACAATGGACCTGTATTCTATAATGCATAGGGATTATATATATATACATATATACATATATATATGTATATATGTATAAAGATATATATATGTATAGCTATATATATAAAGCTATATGTATAAAGCTATATGTATATATATATGTATTTAGAGCTTGGTTTCTGAACATGGGGCACTGTTGCCTTTAATCCTTTTGGTTGGGTCTTTCCTGGGTCTTGGGCAGTTCCCTCACACACATGCTTATCGTCTCAGCAGCTTCCTGTCTGGGCCGCTCTGTCCTTTACCTCGGCCCTGCAAACTTTAGCTGCTCTCATGAATGCTATGTAATGGTGCCCTTTTACTTGTAAGAAGGTAACTTCATCTGGTGTCAAGAACTTACAAATTAAGTACAAGCTTATTTTCTATGCCTCGGAATCTTTTCAGATGATCTATTGAATCATTGTGGTTTCAACCTTTAATACCATTCTGATTAAAAAAAAAAACAAACCTCTGGAGTAGAATTTTGATGCGAACATGATGCATAGAATGTGAATACCCCATCATTCTGCAAGTAATAATTTAGAGGAAGATACTTTGCATAATATACATGAAATGTTGAGAAAATAAAGTATTAAAATAAAAGTACCTTATAATGCTCATAGATTAATGTTTTTGAAAACTGCACCCATCCTTCTTTGCATTTATTCTTGTTGTGGCGGAATAGTGGCCCCCAAAGAGGTGCACATCCTAATCCCTAGAATCTGAGAATATGTTACCTTACCTGGCAAAGGAGACTTAGCAAATGTGTTTAGGTTAAGGATCTTGAGATGGGAGACTATCTTGAGTTATCCCAGTGGGCCCAATATAATCACAAGAATTCTTCCAAGGAAAGAGGGAGGCAGGAAAGTCAAAGTCAGAGAGATGTGACAACATGGGCAAAGGTGGCAGTGATGCAGGATGACAAGGCAAGGACAGCCTTTAGAAACTCATAAAGGCAAAGAAGTGGATTCTCCCTACCATAGAACATCCACAAGGAATGCAGCCCTGACACCTCGATTCTAGCCATGTGATACCTGTTTTGCCCTTCTGAATTCCAATAGCATACTCAACTTGTGTTGTTTTAAGCCACTACGCAGTAATTTGTTACAGCAGCAACAGGAAATTAAAACACCTCTAAACAGTTAATTTTGAATTATGAGGAGTATGAATTTGTTTTTCTTTATTTATCACTTTAGGATAAGTGGGTACGTTTTTATTGAGATAAAATTGACATATTAACATTGGGTTAATATGGACTTACATATCTACCAGCTGCTAAGTTTGTACCCTTAAACAACATCTCTCCTGTTCCCTGAACGCCCAGCCCTCAGTAACCAGCATTCCACAATCTGTTTTTGTGAGATAAGCTTTTTTAGATTCCATATAACTGTTATCCTGCAGTATTTGTCTTTCCCTTTTTGACTTATTTCACTCCCATAATGACTTCAAGGTCTCTTCATAGAGTTGCAAGTGGACAAGATTTTCTTTCTCATGGCTGAGGAGTAGTGTGTTTTATGTATTTACCACACACCTTCATCATCCATTCATCTGTTGATAGACACATTGTTTCCATATCTCAGGTATTGTGAATAATAATGCAGTAAACATGGGAGTGCATGTATCTCTTCAGTGTCCTGTTTTCATTTTTAAAAAAAATTTAATGTTTATTTTGATAGCGCATGCACACGAGTGGGGGAGGGGCAGAGAGAGCAGACAGAATCCGAAGCAGTCTCCAGGCTCTGAGCTGTGAGCCCAAAGCCTGACATGGGGCTTGAACCCACAAACCGTGAGATCATGGCTTGAGCCAAAGTTGGACCCTCAACCGACTGAGCTACCCAGAAGCCCCGAGAGAATATGCTTTTATAAAGTACATATTAAAAGTACACAAAAATCAAAGAAAAAAGTATGTACAAAAATTTGTTCAGATTCTTAGTGGAATGTTGTTAAAGAATATTGAGTCTTTCATTGAAAGGGTCAATCTCTTGGGGTGCCTGGGTGGCTCAGTTGTTTGGGCGACCAACTTCGGCTCAGGTCATGATCTCACCACTTGTGAGTTCGAGCCCCGCTTCAGGCTCTGTGCTGACAACTCAGAGCCTGGAGCCTGCTTCGGATTCTGTGTCCCGCTCGCTCTCTGCCCCTCCCTCGCTCCTGCGCGCGCTCTCTCTCAACAATAAAACGTTAAAAAAAAAAAAAAACAACAACAAACCGGTCAATCTCCATTTCTTCAAGTAATTTTAACGTCACAGAGGAAAGAATATGTAGACGAATAAAGAAATTTTGTTTTGGACTGTCGATTTTCTGATGTAATCTCAATTATCATTCATTGTTGTCGTGATTTTGATGAACAAGCTTTCTTGATACCGCCCTTGACCCCTGGCTTTTTATTTCCTGAGAGAGTTGCTGATGGTGACAGATGCTAATTTTTTTCATATTCTTTTATTGTATTGATGGAGTCTATTTCATAGTATTTCAAAAAGTGAACTCGACAAGCAAGTTGCTTTCCTTGACAGCTCTAGTCTAAACTGCACACTGGCGTCACCTAGAATTCAGCTGCAATCCGCAACTTTTGGGGAGTCCCTGACGGGCTCTGACTGCTTGGGTAACTAGGTCAAGCTCCTCAAACTTCCCACGTGCTGGGTAAAGACTGCACTCTCAGCCACCCTCCAACCAGTGGTCGGTGAATCTGCAGGGAAAGGTAGTTTTCCGCCTTTCGGCGCGGACTGCTCACACTGTCCGGTTCTGCGCATGCCTAGTTCTGCGCATGCTTAGTACAGCCTTCTGCCTCTGGGCACTTCCGCCAGGCTTTTCCTCCCCTCCCGTTTTCCTCACTTCTCGCGTGGGAGGCGGTTCCCCGGCCGCCGAATCTCTGCGCTTTTCTGGGGTCAGTGCCTCATGACGAGGGAGCTATAGGTGAGCGCGGGACGGTTGGACGAGGGCCGAGGGGGGCGCTGCGCTAACTGGGAAGTCGCGGGGCGGCTGTAGGCGGTCGGTGCCGGTTTGTGTGGAGGAGGTCCGTGGACCAGTGACGGCGGGATGGGGACGTGTCCATCAACACTAGAGGTCGGGCCCCCCGGTGCTCAGTCCCTGCCGGAGCGGCCGGGGCCGTTCGCGGGGCCCGGTTCTGGAGGCCGCGGGAGGAGGGCGTGTGTCCGGAGGCGGTGGGAGAGGGACGGCGCTGCGGCCGGAGGGGGGCGCGAGCGCGTCGGTGGAGGCCGGGTGGTCCGGGAAGACGGGCGCCCCTGCCTGGGCTGACTCGGTTACCGCCCCGCCTCTTGGTTCTCCTTGTATCCTTCCTGGAGTCTGAGCGGCTCTCCATTGGGGTCCGTGACTGCTTCTTGAGGTGTGTTGTTACTCAGTCCGGCATTAGGGAAGGATCTCCAAGAATCCCTTACTTTTTGTCTCGTTGAATAGAAACATTTTTTGTTTGTTTGTTTGTTTGTTTGTTTTTCTTCTCGAAGGTTACTGACTTATTCAGAATCACAGTTTGTTAGTGGCGAAGACTGGAAGTTGTGTCTCCCGACTCCAGAGAGACTGCCTGCTTTTCCACACGAGGAAAGGGAAATTACTTTTAAAAAGATCCTTGTTTTTAAAATTTTTATTTTTGAGAGAGAGAGAATGACTGTGAATGGGGGAGGGGCAGAAAGAGAGGGAGACACAGAATCTGAAGCAGGCTTCATCCAGGTTCTGAGCGGTCAGCACAGAGCCCGATGGGAGGCTTGAACTCACGAACTGTGAGATCATGACCTGAGCTAAGTCAGTCGCCTAACCTACTGAGCCACGCAGATGCCCCTGTAAAAAGATCCTTTTGAGAAACCCAACCAGGACAAAGAAAACATAGACCTGTCCTTAAAGCACTGCTTTTTATCATTTTCTGTGGAATCACTAACCAAAGGTTTAGTAACAGTAGGAAAATTGATAAACAGAGTAGTGAGGAGTATTTTTTTGTAAGTTTATTATCAAGACAGAGAGAGAAATAGAGCGAGTCAGGAAAGGGCAGAGAGGGAGAGAGAATCCCAAGCAGGTTCCACACTGTCAGCACAGAGCCTGATGCAGGCCTTGGTCCCACGAACCCTGAGATCGTGACCTGAACCAAGAATCGAGGCTGAACTGACTGAGCCACCCAGCTGCCCCAGGTCGGGAAGTTTTTTGTTTTTTGTTTTTGTTTTTGTTTTTTTCTTTTTACAGTAGTTTGGTGAAGAGTTAATGTTGCTTCACTGAGTATATTGTTTTATTTAAACTAACTTTTTTATTTAAATTTTTTTTGTGTGAGCATCAAGAGAGGTTTAAACTGTGAAAAAATCCCCAGGAAGCAAATATTTACATTTAGGTGGTCTTTGAACGTCTGCTGTCCTTTCTGAAGGTCAGAGGAACTGACACGCTTCCTATCTATTGGGTTGTATAGTTTTATAGGGCAGGAGCATTCAGGAGCCACCAGGCAGGCCAGCTCTTTTAGGACCTCATTCCTCCTGTAACTCAGCACAGCAACAGAGTTGTCTACACTTTTCCAAGACAGCAGAAAATGAACAAATCCCAGGTAAGTTGTTCATTCCCCACTTTATTTTGCGATGGACTTGGTGAATCCCATTGTAATGGGAAATTAGCAATAGATAGAAATCTACCTTTACAGAAAATAGAGAGTAACAGATCAATAGCAAGACTAAGGTGGCTTGTAGATACATCCTGATCATTCTATATCTTAGAGTTTCTAAACTGACCTACAAATAACATCTCTGTTGTTTCTGATAACCATGGAGAAAGGAAGACACAGTCTTTTGGATACAGACAGAATTTTTTCAAGACACAAAGACTTCTTGGATGATATCTTTTTTGGTTTTAACATAGGGACACATAGTGAATATCCTTCCTGTGACAGCCCCGAAATGAGTGCCTAAAACTGTTCCTCACTGAGAGTAAAAGGGTCTGAGAGAGAGTTCAAGTAGTTAATTTAATGATGGTCATGTTCGATCCTGGTGTAAAACCCAATATGTTCAGAGGAATGAATGGTCTACATGCCTGTCAACAAAAACTCTCCATAACTACTTTAGCCAGGTTGTGTATGCGAGTTTTATAGCAGATGGTTCAAAGTTAAATTCTCTGGTAAATGTGTCTGAGCTTCTCAAATTCATCCTATAGATTTCTGTCTTGGTTTTTCCCTTCCACTTTTTTGGGGTTTGTCCAGGTAAAATTGCCAATGATTTAATTGTAATAGCCTTCCTTCAAGAACTGCTCCATTACTCTTCTGACAGTCTCTCCTGGGGAGTCTTCTTTGTCACTTCTGTAGCCTTCCTCATTGTACCCCATCGTTCAGTTCCAAGTTTGTATCCTTTGTCTACTAGTCTTAACGTTTATCTCTATATGTATGCTGGAAAAATAATACTGTTTACTATTTTGAGCACTTCTAAAAATATGTAAATTATCTTAATGTTTATATGACAGGCATTTTCTCCCCTCAGTACACTAGTAATTTGAGATCTATCCATAGGAAGTTTATTTATTTACTTTTTTAAATAAATAGTTTTTTAAAAATTTTATTAGAGTTTGTGAGTGGGAGAGAGGGGCAGAAGGAGAGAGAGAAAGGAGACATAGGGAGAGAGAGAGAGAGAGAATGAGAATATCTTTTTTTTTTTAAATTTTTTTAACGCTTATTCGTTTTTGAGACACAGAGAGAGACAGAGAGCATGAGCAGGAAAGGGGCAGAGAGAGAGGGAGACACAGAATCCGAAGCAGGCTCCAGCCTCTGAGCTGTCAGCACAGAGCCTGGCGTGGGGCTCGAACTCATGAACCGTGGGATCATGACCTGAGCCGAAGTGGGACGCTCAACCAACTGAGCCACCCAGGCTCCCCGAGAATGAGAATATCTTGATAGAGAGAATATCTTAATCAGGCTCCACACTTAGGGTGGATCTTGACCCAGAGCTGACTCTCTCAATCCTAAGATCATGACCTGAGCTGAAATCAAGAGTCCGATGCTTCACCACCTAGGCACCCCTGTAGTTTGTTGCTTTTAATGTTGGATTTTCCTGCTATCTGGACACAGTGTATCCTAAATACTGTATTTCATTGGTAGACATTCAGGTAATTCCATTTTTCATTGATATAAATACTGCTGTGAATATCCTTGACATTCTCTGATAAATGCAAATGTATCTCCAGACTCATGAACATTGCTTCTCAGAGTGAGGACCTTTGCCCAGAAATGGCAGCGTCACCTCGAAACTTGTTTGACATGCAGATTGTGATCCACCATCCCAAACCTACTGGAAGAGAACTTTTGGAGGCCAGGCCCAGTAATCTGTGTTTTTAACAGGATGTCCGTGTGATGGTGTTAAGTTTAAGAATCATTGCTCCAATGTCCAGTGATTAATATTTTTGAGTTATAGGATATGAAGATTTCTAATTTTTCTAGGTAAATTGTTATTTATTAGAAAACTACTTTTCCTCCTTTCTCTCCAGATGTAAAAATTTTTACATTAAAGGGTGAAAAACTTCATTGTTTAATTTCCATGGGTCTGATTATTTAGTTTGTGCAACTTTCATAAATTTATGGCTTTTTAGGTTGTTTTATTCTACTGAGTTTTGTAAGAATTCCTGTGTATTTTATTTATTTGTTTTTTAAAGTTTAATGGGCATTGAGGAGGGCACGTGTTGCGATGAGCACTGAGTGTTGTATGGAAACCAATTTGACAATAAATTATATTTAATATATATAAAAAATTTATTTATTTATTTTGACAGAGACATAAACAGCGTAAGTCGGGGAGGAGCAGAGAGGGAGACATAGAATCTGGAGCAGGTTCCAGGCTCCGAGTTATCAGCACAGAGCCCGACTCAGGACTCAAACCCACAAACCGTGAAATATTACCTTAGCTGAAGTTGGACACTCAACCGAGTGAGCCACCCAGGTGCCCCACCAGGCAGATTTCTAATGCATTAAAAGCTTAAAATTCTACCTCAGTGGAGATTTAACATGCCAGTGTGATTTTCCAGGTACTTTTCAAAAATTGTTAATTTCCCCCACATCCTGGAGTCTTCACAATTAGATGGTAATTTCAAACAATACTACTTTCGGAAATCTCTTTTATTTAGAAATCCTGCACCTCTTTCTTTTGATCAGAAATTACATAGCTTTTCTTCAGCTTATAAAACAAATTCTACTTAAAATAAGTTTTATTTTTAAAATAACAAATAGATTGCCAGCTTACAGAGACCTGGGGGAGCAGGTTCCATCCTCAGTTCTCTGCAAATGCTGCTGTCACTGTCGGTGCCCCGATGTCCCTCTCCCTGAAGCTAACAGTTGTTCCGTCTCCACATTTAATGTATGTATAAGCCATTCCATTACTTCTCGGTCACTCTTAGCATTTGCAGATGTTGTACTTACTGTTAGTCCTTCAAGGTAGCTGCTGAGACAGACTCCTTTCATGATGATTATGGCTTCTTGAGTCAAAAGAGTTTTTTCCTGGGTCCTGAGAATGTGGTTTGTATAGAAGTCTGTCATCCACTGAAACCATATTTGTAAATGAAATACTAGCAGACCTAAGTTCCATTGTTTTGTCTATGGGAACAACTACAGAATGTTTTTGCACATATGTTTTAGTTCTTGCTGCGCCAATAAGAGATTTCACAGTGGAAGTCAATCCTTGCTCTGTTCCGAGAAGTCTTTGGCCGTGAAACTTTCCAAAGGGATCCGTATGTTCTGTCCAGTACATCAACTCCAACCAAGCTTGAGGTCATAGGGTTCAGGTATTTCTGCACTGCGACTGTGGAAACAGTTTCCCATGGGTGATTAGAAATGCGCTCTGAAGTCCGTATCTTCATGGTGCCGTCAGCCTGCATGATGACCCTGGCGTTCTGTAGGAGACAGACATCAGGTCACTTTCTTCCCATACGATTTGTCTAAGAACTCTTTTTGAAAACTTGAGTTTCCCCACTGTTTTGCAGTGTGATGTATGTCATAGTGCATACATCTATGTCTGGGTCCTTTCGTGCTCTATTCATTTCCACTGCTTAGTTTGGCCCTTCTTAGGCCAGTACCACATTTGATAAAAAATATTTCAAGTGAGTAGTGTACATCCTTCCACGCTTTTCTCGTCTTCAGCAGGATCCTGGCTTCAGTTGGCCCTTTGTGTTCCTGTACAAATATTGTTAGCATTCACAAATAACCTGCTGGAACTTTATTTGCAGTTGAATTGAATCTATAAGTCAATATGGGAAAAATTGCTTATTTTCTGATATTGAATATTCTGCCTGTGAACATGATGTATTTTCTACATTTATGTAAGTCTTTAGTAATTTTAAAAGTTTCTTTGTGTGTGGAATTCTTGCACACCTATTGTTAGAGTTATTTCTATGTGTTTAGCATTTTTATTAATATATATGCTTTTTTTTTTTTTTGAGAGAGAGAGAGAGAGAGGGTGAGAAAGAGAGGAGAGAGGGGCAGAGGGAGAGGGAGAGAGAGAATTTTAAGCAGAGTCCACACTCAGGGCAGAGCCTGACAGGCCTGGATTCCATGACCCTGGGATCATGACCTGAGCCTAAATCAAGAGTTGGATGCTCAACCAAGTGAGCCATTCAGGATCCCCTAATATACCTGTATATATTTTTTTAATTTTTATTTTTTAAATTATTTTTTAATTAATTTATTGTTTAATTTACATCCTAGTTAGCATATAGTGCAACAATGATTTCAGGAGTAGATTCCTTAATAATGCCCCTTACCCATTTAGCCCATCCCCCCTCCCACAATCCTCCAGCAACCCTCTGTTTGTTCTCTATATTTAAGAGTCTCTTTTTTGTCCCCCTCCCTGTTTTTATTTTTGCTTCCCTTCCTTTGTGTTCATCTGTTTGGTATCTTAAATTCCTCATATGAGTGAAGTCATATGATACTTGTCTTTCTCTGACTGACAGATTTTGCTTAGCATGGTACCCTCCAGTTCCATCCATGTAGTTACAAATGGCAGGATTTTATTCTTTTTGATTGCTGAGTAATACTCCTGTGTGTGTGTGTGTGTGTGTGTGTGTGTGTGTGTGTGTGTATGTGTCTATATGTACGTGTCTATATGTATGTGTATACACATACATACACATATATATACAGATACACACACACACACACACACACACACACACACATACACATACATTCATTTTGCATCTTCTTTATCCATTCATTCATCCATGGACATTTGGACCCTTTCCATACTTTGGCTATTGTCAGTAGTGCTGCTATAAACGTTGGGGTGGATGTGCCCCTTTGAAACAGCATATCTGTATCCCTTGGGTAAATACCTAGTAGTGCAATTGCTGGGTCTTAGGGTGGTTCTATTTTAAATTTTTTGAGGAACCTCCATACTGTTTTCCAGAGTGGCTGCACCAGTTTGCATTCCCACCAGCATTGCAAAAGAGATCCTCTTTCTCCGCATCCTCGCCAACATCTGTTGTTGCCTGAGTTGTTAATGTTAGCCATTCTGACAGGTGTGAGGCGGTATCTCATTGTGGTTTTGATTTGTATTTCCTTGATGATGAGTGATGTTGAGCATTTTCTCATGTGTCTGTTAGCCATCTGGATATCTTATTTGGAAAAGTGTCTACTCATGTCTTTTGCCCATTTCTTCACTGGATTATTTGTTGGGTGTTGAGTTTGATAAGTTCTTTATAGATGTTGGATACTAACCCTTTATCTGATATGTCATGTGCAAATATCTTCTCCCATTCCATTGGTTGCCTTTTAGTTTTGCTGATTGTTTCCTTTGCTATGCAGAAGCTTTTTATTTTGATGAGGTCCCAGTAGTTCAGTTTTGCTTTTGTTTCCCTTGGCTCCAGTGACGTGTTGAGTAAGAAGTTGCTGCGGCTGAGGTCAAAGAGGTTTTTGCCTGCTTCCTCCTCTAGGATTTTGATGGTTTCCTGTCTTACATTTAGGTCTTTCATCCATTCTGAGTTTATTTTTGTGTATTATACATATATTTTCAATTGTACTTTTTAATTGCTTGTTGCTGACATGTTATTTTTTATATATTGACCTTAAATCCAACAATTTTTCTACACTAATTTACTATACCTAATAATTTATCTCAACCTTATTTGCATTTTTAATATATACACATATGTGATCTGGTATTAGTGACACTGCTGTTTACTTTTTCCAATTCATAAAACCTTTTTTTCTTTATTGCCCTCTTAGGTCCTCCAATATATGATACTCAATAGAAGCAAAGAGTAGGTTTCCTTGTCTTTATTCTGTTCTCAAAGGGGAAGTTTTCCTCTCAATATGTGATTTTTGCTGCATTTTTTTTTGCATTTCTTACCACATCAAGGATGTCCAATTCTATTCCTAGTTACCTAAAGTTTTTATTTTCTTCATGAGTGCCTTTTAAACTTTATTAAATGGTTTTGGACATCTATTGAAATCATATTATTTGTCTCCTTCATTTTCTTAGTTGGTGAATTACATTAATTTTTAAATGTAAAACTACCTGGATATTTCTGAAGTAAATCTAACTGGGTCATGCTAATATTTTTTTTCGGGTTTTTGTTTCTATGTCTATGAGAGAGATTGACCACTAAGTTTTTGGCCAGGGGGAGATATGTTCTTCTTAGGTTTTAGTATTTAGCATCAAACTATGTTGAATTCATAACATGAATTCTTGAATGTTTTCTCTTGCTTTCTCTACAAGATTTTGTTTTATTGCTACTTCTTTCTTAGATATACATCCATACGTGGCACCATCTGTGCATGGAGGTTGTTTGTTTCTCCTTCCTTCCTTCCGTCCTTCCTTTCTTCCACACCCAATCAGGGGCTCATTTTATACTCTGTTTGTATGATGTTGGCCTTTTCTTTTAGGAGATTCTACATGTAAGTAACACCATATGGTGTTTGTTTTCTCTCTTGACTTACCATAATGCTCTCAAGGTCTGTCCATGTTGTCACAAATGGTAGGATTTCCTTTTTCCTTTGTTTTTATGGTTGAATAGTATTCCATTGTGTGTGTTTACACACCACATTTTCTTTATCCCATCCATTCCTCTGTTGATGGACACTTACACTGTGTCATGCCTCAGCTATTGTAACCAATGCTGCAGTGAACAGGGGATTAAGGTGTGTTTTCCAGTTTTGATTCCATTTCTTTTGGATTTGTGCCTAAAAGTGGGATCTCTGGATCATCTGGTAGTTCCATTTTTAATTTTATGAGGGACCGCCATAGTTTTCTCCAAGGTAGCTGTGCCAATTTACATTCCCACCAACAGTGAAGGGTTCCCTTTTTATGCCACATTCTTGCCATTTATTATCTCTTGTCTTTTTGATGGTAGCTATGCTGAGAGGTGTGAAAGTGATATTTCATTGTGGTTTTGGTTTGCATTTCCTTGATGATTCATGATATTGAGCACCTTTGCATATACATATTGGCGTTTGTAGGTCTTTGGAAAAATGTCGGTTCAGGTCCTTTGCTCATTTTAATTGGATTATTTGCTGGTTTGCTTTTTGAGTTGTATGAGTTGTTTGTACATTTTGGATATTAACGTCTTATCAGATACATGATTTGTGAATATCTTTTCCCAATTTGTAGGTTCTTTTCAGTTTATGGACTGTTTGCTGGGCAGGGCTCTTAAGTTTGATGAAGTCTTGTTTGAGCTTTTGTTGCCTTCCTTTTGGCATCTTATCCAAAAAAACATGATCCTAGAGAACAATATTGAGCTTCTCCCCTATGTTTTCTTCCAGGAATTGTATGGTATCAGTTCTTATGTTTAAGTCTGATTCATTTCAAGTTAATTTGTTTGAGTGGTGTAAGATAGGGGTATAGTTCCATTCTTTTGCGTGTTGGTATCCCGTTTTCCCACCACCATTTACCGAAGAGACTATCCTTTCCCCATTGTGTGTTTTTGGCACTCTGTCAAAAATCAGTCGACCATATATGTGTGGGTTTATTGGGGGGTGTCTCTTCTGTTCCATTTGACTGCAACTGTTTTTATCACTGAAATAAGTCTCTCTTTCGCCGCAGTTGGTATTCCCTGTAATGTACCTTAATTAGGCCTTCATTCACTTCGTTCATTAACCATTTATGAATAGTTAGTATGTGTCTTAATGTGTGCCAGCTGGTGAGGATTCTAAGAATGAGACATCGCTCTTTATAAGGAGAAACTCTTAGAACTGTGTAGGGCATTAAAAGAACTCACGTGATTTTGACGTTACTGTAAGTCCTACGGTGGGGATCCTGTTTTGTTTTCCTCATGATTTTTCATTTCTGGTTAAAATGAAAAGACAAGATTTTCAAGCCTAAAATAACATAATTGTTTTTTGTATTAGGTGACGTAATCCATTTGTATTTGTTCTTGTTAGGCTTTAGTCCCTCCATCTGACAATGTATTTCTTCCCTATGCTTTTTCTTGGTTGTGTGGGGCATCCCGATTGAGTGGGAGCCGGCAGGGGGCGCCAGTGAAGAATTCACTCAAGACAGAACAGAAGAAATAGAAGTTTACCGGATACCCTGCAAGGGAGCAGCGGGCAAGATGGCAAAGGGGAGACCGTCTGCTACTAGGCGGTGGTGAGGGGCTGTAGTTCTAGAGTAGCTGTAACTTTTCCCCCTTTTTTGGTAATCTTAGGCACTATGCCTGCCGTGGGCAGCCCATTGGTCAGTGAGGGCCTGTGGCTTAATGAGCCTGTTCACGTCAGCTTGGTGGTCATGGTCGTGGTCGCTGTGGGTCCTTTTGCCTTGCTCAAGCTTTGACTGCTCAAGCCTGTTGTATACACAGGTGGTCTCTAGAGGTTGTTCGTTTGTACTTTATTGGATTATTTTGTTTTGTTTTTTGAACACTGCATCAGTCAGCTTGTGTCGTAACAAAGGATTCCTAAATTTACTTTTTGTTTGTGTCTGTGATCTTAGGGGCTAAGGCGTGGCTCTGTTCCCTGTGCTGTGCATTGTGGGGTCAAGGATGAAGGATGATGTCTCTGAAAACTTGTCCCTGAAGTGACAATTTCCCTTGTACTACTTTTCATTGGACAAAGCAAGTCACGTGGCCCAGGTTCATGTCAGGGGCAGGATTTGTAATGTACCCTTAGGGGCAGGCAGGGGGCCAGGACTTAAAGTTTACTCCTTCTAGAGTGGTTCAGTATTTAAGTTTTATTCTAATATTAATTATCATTTAAGTTTAAATTGTGGTTATAGTTTGTAATTTTCTTTCAACATATAAAAGGACTTTTATTATTACTGCAATTCGACCTTTACATTTACTTCAGTCATCTTCTGCTATCCCGTATTTTGTGGAAGCCCTCTGAAGTATTTTGTTTTCCTTAATGAAGAATATTTGTAATACTGTTTTTCAAACAGTTTCATTGGGCACCTGGGTGGCTCAGTCACTTTAGCATCTTCTCTTGATTTTGGTCCAGGTCATGATCTCACGGTTCCTGGGATGGAGCCATGCTTGGGGCTCCACACTCACAGCATGGAGCCTGCTTGGGATCCTCTCTGTCCCTTTCTCTCCGCCCCTCCCCTGGTTGTGCTCTCTCTTTCTCCCTCTCAAAATAAATAAAGAAACCTAAAATAATTTCTTGAAGCAGTTTCATTAAAGGACAGAGCTGGTATGTCAGGAATGATTTGGAATCGAATATATCTCTTGATTGGTGAATTCTAATTATGTGCCTGGATAATACTACGTTAAGTAAGTTTTCTGGATTAGCTAGTGCAATCCTACAGCACCTTTATGCTGTAGGTACTGAAATTACAGAAGCGTATAAAGATTTACATTCGGGATCTATATAGAATAGTTCATTTGCAGAAAATGCAGTTTGAGAAGTGGACAAATTTGAGATCTCTTGAGTCCGAGTCTACCAGGAGATGCCTCTTCTGCCAATTTGCTACTTGAAATGTGGGAACCGGAACTCACATTACAAATGATACTGGAAGTGTTCTCAGTGGTTCCTGAGGTGCCTACTGGTTTTGAAAATGACTCAGGAAGATCTTTGTGTGCTGCTGATTTTATCATCTTGCTCCACCTCACTTCTTCATAGACTTGTCATGTCTCAGTGTATTCTCCCACTTCAGATACTTATGGAGCCTCAGCCTTTATACTCACGATATGTAGCTTCATCAACAGGTAGAAACACATTATTTACATATATTTTTTAACTTTTTATGTTTATTTTTGAGAGAGAGAGAGAGAGAGAGAGGGAGAGGGAGAGGGAGAGGGAGAGACAAAGACAGAACATGAGTTGGGGAGGAGCAGAGAGAGAGGGAGACACAGAATCCCAAGCAGGCTTTATGGTGTCCATACAGAAAACGATGTGGGGTTCAAACCCGTGAACAGGGAGATCATGACCTGACCCGAACTCAGAGGTTTAACCAACGTAGCCACCCAGGCACCTTCGGCTTTTTCCTTTTAAACTGGAGAATAAAAATTTGTAACAAAATGTATTGATAATATATTTATGTAATTCATAAATATCAACTTTGGTAGTACTCAAAAACATTCTTTTTGTTTTTAAAGTTTTTTTAACGTTTATTCATTTTTGAGAGACAGAGAGAGACAGATCATGAGCAGGGAAGGGGCGGGAGAGAGGGAGACACAGAATCCGAAGCAGGCTCCAGGCTCTGAGCTGTCAGCACAGAGCTCGTTGCGGGGCTCGAACTCATGAACCGTGAGATCATGACCTGAGTAGAAGTCAGACGCTCAACCGACTGAGCCACCTGGGCGCCCCAGTACTCCAAAATATTCTTTAAGGTGGAAAGTGATCACACATTTTGAAGACTTGGTCTAGTTTACTCTGTGATCCATTGCATGAATTCCTTTATGGCCCTTTCTGTCATCACAGATCCGGGGTGGATTCTCATCTTTTCCTCCGCTATTTGCCCTCTTCTCATTTCGCAAATGTGGTAGAGGAGCCCCACCTTTCCTTGCACCTGGGACCATGACCCTGTGTTCATGAGAGCACGGGGTTCCTGTTCTCCTACAGCCGTTGTTCAGTGAGGCCCCACACAGAGATAATTTTGCTGCTTGTTTTAGTCTGTATTGTGCGTACTTCACCTTAGCGATTGTATCTTGTTACTGCATGTTTTCTTATCAGAATATGTGCTCCTTGAATACAAGAACAGTTTTATTAATCTTAGCATTTCTAAGAATTGGAACAGTTCCGGATACATTGTGGGATTTGGTGATTTTTACATTAATAATACCCTGAAGCAATGGCATAGTGTTGGTTAGATTTCTCGTCTCCCCTCAAAGCCTAAAGCCAAACACACCTTCTGCAGACTATTTTGGTAATCGTGAGAGGGATTGGTTCCCATACAGCTTTTCCATGTCACCCAATTGTGAACATTTCAGATTGAACAGAAATCCCAGGGATCAGTATCATTTAAGGATGTGACCGTGGGCTTCACCCAGGAGGAGTGGCAGTGCTTGGACTCAAGTCAGAGGTCCCTGTACAGGGACGTGATGCTGGAGAACTACAGCCACCTTGTCTCAGTGGGTAAGGACTGTTTTTATGTAATTCCAAGTAGCATGTTTTGATTGTGTTAATTATGAGGCGTATAGGCTCTGTGCCGCGTTGAATGATATATTTAAGATTGGAATTCAGGAGTCGTTGCCGATTGACCGCCATTGGGCACCAGGAAGGTAGTTGTGTTTACCTCTCCAGTGAAGTGTTCCGTGGCTTCTTCACTGAGCAGCTGCAGCGGCTTCCTCCTCTTCCAGAGGCCCTGAAGTCTAGGCCACCTGGTCTGAATCCTGAATGATTTCACGTTGACAGGGTCCTGTGCTACCAAACCAGAGGTGATCTTCAGGCTGGAGCAAGGAGAGGAGCCATGGATATCGGAGGAAGAATTCCCAAGCCAGAGCCTCCCAGGTGAGTTGAT
Source organism: Acinonyx jubatus (assembly GCF_027475565.1). Lineage (NCBI taxonomy): Eukaryota > Metazoa > Chordata > Mammalia > Carnivora > Felidae > Acinonyx > Acinonyx jubatus. The sequence goes on along the minus strand of NC_069393.1, from coordinate 10,223,244 downwards.
ACATACGGCACCGATGAACATCAGGACATTTATTATCTTCCCATGATTAACCCAGGGCTGGACAACTTTGGAATGTGTTTTTAAGGTGTCTGTTTAGAAGTCATAATCCAGTGAGTGACTGAGAATACTGGTTATTGAACCAAACCTCCAGATTCTGCTCTCACGAAAAATGTTCTCCTGTTTGATTCACGTTTTGAATATTCACCATTCTTACATTTGTCAACAGACCAATCTTTGCCTTCCTCCCCTTTGCCATCGTTTTCCTGCATGAGTCTGTGTTTCTCAAAGCCGTGTCAGCCCCGACCTTACCTGCGTTGTTGCACTGCATTCCTGCTGTTCCCAGGCATTGTTTCATACACTGATTTTCCGACTCAAATAATTTTTGAGTGCTTGCTGTTGTCTAAATACCATAGTAGTGAGAGGCGCGTGGGTGGCTCAGTCAGTTGAGCGTCTGACTTCAGCTCAGGTCATGATCTTGCTGTCCATGAGTCGAGCCCTGCATCGGGCTCTGTGCTGACAGCTCAGAGCCTGGAGCTTGCTTCAGATTCTGTGTCTCCCTCTCTCTTGGCTCTCCCCCACTCGTGCTCTGTCTCTCTCTCTCAAAAATTAATAAATGTTAAAAACATTTTTTTGATTAAAAACAATTAATAAATGCCATAGCAGTGAAAGAATAATGTGCCAGTGACTTTGTACAAGTAGCACTAGTGGCCAAGAGATGCATGCAGAGGTGGTCAGCATCACTAACGTGAGGGAGATGCACATCCGAGCCACATCACACCATTTAGAATGGCTAGCACCAAGAAGACAAGAGAGAACAAGTGTTGGCGAGGATGAGGAGAAAAGGGAAGTCTTGTGCACTGTCGGTGGTGGTGATGTAAATTGGTTCACCTACTGTGGAAAAGGGTGTGGAGATTCCTCAAGCAGTTAAATATAGAACTGTCCTAGGATCCCACAGTTGTACTTGGGAACATACCCGAAGAAAATGAAAAGAGGATATCGAAGAGAATATACACATTCCTGTGTATCACGGCCTTATTCACAATAGCCAGATCTGGACACAATCTGAGTGCTCGTCAGTTCATGAATGGCTAAAGAAAGAAAAGAGAGTAGTATTATTCGGTCATGAGAAATGACATCCTGCCACTTTAAGAGAAAGACAGTTACCGTGTGGTGTCACTTATATCTGGAATCTGGAAAAGGCAAACTCATGATAACGGAGGGTAATGTGGTGGTTCCCAGGGGATGGGGTGTGGGAAAGGAGGGAAAGGACAAGATCGGAAGAGATAAGTAAGCCGTAGAGATGGCGGATACCATATCAAGAATGCAGACAGTATCGTATTGCGATCATCACACTTGCCCAGACACCAGAACTGAATCGTTCCAATCACTAATAAGGCATGGGAATTGTGTAACATAATAAAGGTGCTGATCATTGGCACAGTAGCAGTCCTAATACAGTTTATAATTGTCTGAAACTAACGTGCACGTTGAATTTATACACTTATATGTCTCATGCATTTAAAAAGTAGCACTAGAAGGAGATACTTCTGCGTATTAACGCTGTGTAGTGGTATAAAATGACCTTGGAAATTCGAGCAGAGTTAAATTGTGCTGCTTTAAGAAGAGTAGTCAGGGGAGACCTAAAGTAGGAGATCAGCCACCGTTAGAGCAGGATTTGAGTGAAATGTTTGTGTGAGTTGGGTGGTTTCTGCCTCTTCTCAGCAAGGGGAATAGCACCCACTAAGCCAATGAGCAGGAATGTGTTTGGTGTTTTTTGGGAAATAGCGGAAAAAAAAAAAAAAGTCACAGTGGCCAGAGGGGAGTGAGTGATTGATGAGTGTGGGACAGGAAATGACGTCAGGCAGTTGTGGTCCACAAGGTAAATATCATAAATCTTATTAAAGTTATTAATGTTATCCTCTTTAGTATATTTTGGTTAACAAGCAATGTGTAGTTTATGTTTATAAGATCGTTCTCGCCCCTGGAGAAGATATCGGGAAGAGCATAAGCACTACAGATGTCGCTAGAGGACGCTTGTCGTTTTCCTTAAGGGTGATTATGGTCAGTCCAGATTGGAAGGCGTGGAGGTAACGAGAGGAGGGTGGAATCTCTGTGTGTCAGGAAGAAGAGTAACAGAAAGGGAAGGGGGGTGGGACTTGAAGGATTTTAAAGAATAATGGTTGAAAACTTCCCAAGTTGGGCAGTAGAGCTAAAAGTACTCATTGAAGAATGTGCATGAACTGTAAGTAAGATAAATGCAAAGGGATCCACGCCAATGGCATGTCATGATAACATTTCTAAAAACAAGAGAATGTTTCAACGTAGCCAGAGAGAAACATCTCCTTTTCTTTGGACATGATAGTGGATGTTTCAGTCAAAAGCATGGAGGCTAGAGGGAAATAATGCCTTTTTTTCTGATTACTGAAGGAAAAGAACTTTCAGACAAAACTGGTATCTTGTGAACATAAATTCATGAAAGGAGAGCTGAAGATACCATAAAAAGGAAAACTAAGAGAAAGTGTTAGCAAACAAAACTTTTACAAATGGCTAGAGGAAGTTTCTGAATCGAAAGGAAATAAAACACTAGAAAGGTGGACTTTCAGAAAAGAAAGAAAATGGAAGTGGCAAAAATAAGGGTAAACGTAATGGAGTTTCCTTCTCATGAGTTTCTATAATCATATTTGATTCAGGCAAAATTTAGAAATATGATTTGATGGTCTATGTGTGGAGAAAATGATATAATTACATGTAAAAGATAGAATAAAGGGCTTTAAATGGAATTAAAATGTTACATTTCTCTTGAAGTGATAAGATGTTTTGATCCGAGAAGACTATGATAAATTATATATGTGCCTTTTACCTAGAAATGGTCTCATATACCTAGAACAACCACTAAAAAATTATATGAAGTGGTATACTCAGAAATAGTGTAAGCAGAAAAAAATGAAATACTCTAAATTAATGAAGATGGAATGTTTAAAAAAATGTTCAGGTAACCAGTAAGAAAATAAGTTAGGAACAGATGAATGAGAAACTGAGAAAACAACTGAAAAATAAAATGGCAGACTTAAACCTTGACATTAGCAGTGTTCACCATCAGTGTAAATGCACTAAATACACTAATAGGCGTATAAATTGGTAGACTGCATGAAACAGAAAACATGATGCAGAGATATGTTATTTACAAAAACTTCACTTCAGACAGAACATAGGTTGATAGGGAATAGAAAAAGATGGGGGCGCCTGGGTGGCTGGGTTAAGCATCTGAGTTTGGTTCAGGTCATGAACACGGTTCGTGAGTTTGATCCCCGCATCAGGCTCTGTGGTGACAGTTGAGAGCCTGGAGCCTGCTTCAGATTCTGTGTCTCCCTCTCTCTCTTCCCCTACCCTGCTCATGCTCTGTTTCTCTCTCTCTCAAAAATCAACAATAAAATTTTATGAAAAAGTTGTACTATGCAAATATTAATGAAAACAAAAGCAAGATTGACTCCATTAATATCAGATAAAGTAGTCTCGATGGCAAAGAAAATTATTAGAGAAAAAGAGGCAGTGATCCAAAATGTAATCGCACCAAACAACAGAACCTTCTAGGACACAAAACTGACTGAACTGAACGGATAAATAAACAAATCTTCAATTATATTTGGGGAATTCAGCACCTTACTCTTAGTAATTGGTAGAAATTGTAGACAACAGATATGAATTAATAGCAGATGTGGAAGAGCTGCAGAGCACATCCCTGAACAGGATTGAACGAAAATGTAGAATACTACCTAAAAGATTGGGGTGCCTGAGTGGGCTCAGTTGATTAAGAATACTACCTAAAAGAGCAGGATATGTGTTCTCCAGTGCTTGTGGAGCATTCAGTAAGGTAAAACATATACTGGGCCATGAAGAAAGCTTAGGAAATTTTGCAGAACTGAAATCATGCTATGTTGTCCGTACATAAAGAAACCAAACTGTGGGGGCACCTGTGTGACTGAGTTGGTTGGGAGTCTTGACTTCGGCTCAGGTCATGCTCTCACGGATTGTGAGTTCAAGCCCCATGCTGGGCCCTGTGTTTACAGCTCCGAGTCTAGATCTTGCTTCAGATTCTGTGTTTCCCTCTCTCTCTGCCCCTCCCCGACTTGTGTTTTGTCTCTCTCTCAAAAATAAATAAAAACATTACTCCCCCCCCCAAAAAAAAACCCTCACAAAACAAAAAAAAGAAATCAAACTGAATCAGTAACAGGAAGTCAACAGACCTTACGAATTAAACAAGACCCATGTAAGTAAAGCATGAATCAAAGAAGGCTCAAAGGAAATTTTAAAAATACTTAGAACAAATGAAAAAGTATACCAATTTGTGTGTGAAGCAGCTTAAAGTGCTGTTATGGAAGTTTATAGTAATAAATGCCAACATTGGATAAGATGAAAGGTCTCGAATCCATAATGAACTTTCTACCTGAAGAAAGTGGAAAAGAACAAAGTAAATCCACAGCACGTAGGAGAAAGAAAATGAAAAAAGCAGAAATCAATGAAGTTTATAATAGGAAAACAGAGAAACCTAATGATACAAAGCCAGTGCTTAGAAAAAAAATAAAATTGATAAACCTAGCAGTCTTCACACACACGCACCCACACCCCAAACCACCAATGAGTGGGGCTATGACTTCTGCATTCATTAACAGGATGATACTTTAAATGTTATGCTTTTAATTTGACAGTCAAGAAGAGATGGATCAATTCTTTAGAAATCCTAAACTACCAAACTCAAGATGACATGGACAATTTCAATGGTCCATAGATTGTCATAGAAGATGACGTAGATAATTTGAATTAAAGAAATTTAATTTAAAATAGATTAAAAAAATCTACCTATGTTTTTACCGTCTATCAAACATGTAACCATTTAAGGAGGAATTAACACTGATTTTACACAATCTCTTCTAGAAAAATAGAAGGAAACAGTTCTTCTTTAATTTTTTTTTTCAACATTTATTTATTTATTTTTTTGGGACAGAGAGAGTCAGAGCATGAACGGGGGAGGGGCAGAGAGAGAGGGAGACACAGAATTGGAAACAGGCTCCAGGCTCTGAGCCATGAACCCAGGGCCTGACAGGGCCTGACTCAGGCCTCGAACTCCTGGACCGCGAGATCGTGACCTGGCTGAAGTCGGACGCTTAACTGACTGCGCCACCCAGGTGCCCCTAGAAGGAAACAGTTCTAATGGAGTTTTTTCTTATCCCGATACCAAAACCATATAATGATAGCCCAGGAAATAAAATTAATCTATAGATCGATATGTCCCATAAATTTACTAGCACAATTCCTTAAGAAAGTATTAGCAAATAGAAACTAGCCATGTATAAAAAGAATCCTACACTGTGACCGAGTGGGATATATTCCGAGTATGCAAAAGTGGTTCAACATTCCAGAACCAATCAGCGTAATCTACCATAGGCTGATAAAGATGCTGTTATACATAAAATTGCTTTATTAATTTCCTTTCAGATTGTTGATTGCAGTTGCATAGAAGCCTCACCTGATTTGGGGGTGGTTATATTGTGGCTTACAGCTTTTCTGAATTTATTTATTACCTCGAGTGGCCTTTTTGTAAATTCCTAGGGATGATTTGTAGTTAGAGGGAACTTTTCCACTCTTTCTTTAAGGCCAAAGAATTGTTTCCTTAATCCCAAAAGCAGATGGTCACTCTTGGAAGAAAAACTACAAATAATTCTTAGGAATATAGATGCAGAACTCCAAATAAAGTCCAACAGTGTAGGAAAAGAATTATATACCATGACGAATTAGGATTTATTCCAAACCTGCAAGCTCATTCAACATTCAAAAATCAATTAACATAATCCATCCCATCAGTAAGCTGCAGAAAGCAAAACTGTATGATCCTTTGATAGGATCCTTTGATGCAGAAGAAGCATTTAACAGAATCCATGTATGATTAAAATTCAGCAAACTAGGAATAGAGAATTTCCTCAAGTTGATGATAAACATCTACCAAAAAATCTGTTAACATCACATATAATAAAGAGAAACTGGGTGCTTTCTCTCTAAGATCAGGAGCAAGTCAGGGCCATCCGGTTTCACCACTCTTATTTGACATCGTAGTAGAAATCCTAGGTAATGCAACAAAACAGGGATATGAAAGGTGACAAGGGAAGAAATAAAACTCTTCTTTTTGCAGAGATTCGATTGTCTAAGAATCCTAATGCGGCACACTCCTACAACATAGAAGTCATTTATAGGAAGGTTGCTGGATACAAGCTTAATATTCAACAGGCATTTGCCTTATTAATATTTTAGTTGTAGTTGTCTTTTTATTGGTGAGTTGTAAGCGTTCTTTACATATTCTGTATATCAGTCCCTAATTAGGTATATTGTTTACAAATATTTTCTCCCGTTTTGGCGTTGTCATTTTACTATCTTGGCTGTGCGCTCTGCAGCAAAAGAGTTTTTTGTTTCATGAAATACAGGTTATCTGTTCTATCTTTTGTCACTGTTGGTTTTGGTATTGTATCTAAAAGGGTTGTGTCTATCCCAAGGACAAAAACATTCATTCTTGTATTTTCCTTAAGTAAATAGTTGTTACATTTAGGTCTGTTACCCATTTTTGTGTGTGGTGTGAGAAAGGGGTTTAATATTTTTACATGTAGATATCCAATTGGTTCAGCATCAGTTGTTGAAAAGGATTTGTGTGTGTGTGTGTGTGTGTGTGTGTGTGTGTCCGTGTGTCTGTGTGTCCGTGTGTCCGCGTGTGTGTACCCATTTTACCTACCCGCAAACCCACACCTCTGGAACCAGCAGTATGTTCCCTGTATCTATGAGATCCCTGTTTGCGGTTTTCATTTTTCAAATTCCATATATAAGTGAGATGATACAGTATCTGTCTTCCTTTTTCTGACTTGTTTCACTTTGCATAATGCCCTCAGGATCTATCCATGGTGTCCCCACATGGCAAGATTTCATTATTTTTTATGGTTGAATAATATTCCACATGTATATAATGTTTGTAAAATATATAGTAAATATACACATATATACATATGTAAAACATGTATAATGTAGTGTATGTAATTTATGTAATTTAATATGTAACTATTTACATGTTTATTCTTCATTTATTTATATAATGCTGCAGTGAACAAACATGTGTATATCTTTTCAGGTTAGTGTTTTCATTTTCTTCAGATAAGTACCCAGAAGTGGAATTGCTGGATCATATGATAGTTGTATTTTTAATGTTTTGAGGAACTAACTACCATGTTGTGTTCTATGGTGGCTTCACAATTTACCTTCCCACGAACAGTACCCAAGGGTTTCCTTTTCTTCACATCCTTGTAAACAGTGGTTATGTCTTTTCTTTTTGATAATAATCATTCTAATAGGCATGAAGTGATATCTCATTGTGGTTTTGGTTTGCGCTTCCCTGATGATGTAGAGTACCTTTTTCAAGTACCTGTTGGCCGTCTGTATGTCTTCTTTGGAAAAATGTCTATTCATATCCTCTGCCCATTTTAAGTCAAATTTGATTTTTCTTATTGAGTAATATTAGTTCTGTTTTGGACATTAACCCCTTATCAGATAAATGGTTGCAAATAATTTCTCCCATTCAGTGGATTGTCTTTTGATTGTATTCATGGTCTCTTTTGGGGTACAGAAGCTTTTTATTTTGATGCGGTTCCATGTGTTCATTTTTGCTTTTGTTGCCTTTGCATTTAGGGTCAAGTCCAAAAACTTATTGCCAAGATTGATGTGTAGCCTACTGCCTGTTTTCTTCGAGGACTTCCATAGTTTCAGGTTTTGCGTTCCAGTGTTCAGTCCAGAGTTTGTGTATAGTGGAAGATAGCAGTTTAATTTCACTCTTTTGCATGTGGCTGTCCATGTTTCCTAACACCATTTATTGAAATGGTGACTGTCCTTTCCCTATTGTGTATTTTTGGCTTCTTTGTCATAGATTAGTTGACTTAGATGTGGGTTTATTGTGAACTCCCTATTCTGTTGCATGGATCTTGTGTCTGGATTTATAATAATACTGTATTGCTTTGATAACAATACCTTTGTAGTATAGTTTGAAATCAGTGAGCATGCTACCTTTTGCTTTGTTGTTCCTTCTTAAGGTTGCTTTGGCTATTCAAGATTTTTTTGTGGGGGTGCCTGGGTGGCTCGGTCCATTAAGTGTCTGACTTTTGATTTTCGCCCAGGTCATGATCTCATGGTCCGTCAGATCGAGCCCTGCATAGGGCTCTGCACAGACAGTGTGGAGCCTGCCTGGGATTCTCTATCTGCCCCTTCCCTGCTCACATGCATGTGTCCTCTTTCTCTCAAAATAAATAAACATTGGGGGCAGGGGGAACCTCTTGTGGTTCTACACGCAAATTTTAGTATTATTTCTTCTAGTGTGACAATTGCTTTTGCCCTTTTCATAGGGATTGTATTAAGTCTGTAGGTTGTTTTGGGTTGTAAGGACATTTTAATGCTAATCTTCCAATCCAAGAGCATAGTAGATCTTTCCAGTTGTTTGTGTTGTCTTCCATTTCCTTCATTGGAGTTTTATAGTTTTTAGAATACAGATGTTTTATATTCTTGGTTAAGTTTATTCCTAGGTATTTATTCTTTTGGTGCAATTGGAAACGTATTCTTAATTTTCATTAAGAATGTTTTCTTAATTATACCTCTGTTGTTTTGTTATTAGTTTATAGAAATGCAACAGATTCTTGTATATTGATTTTTTTTTTATTCTGTGATTTTACCTAACTCATACATCAGTTCTAATAGTTTTTTGGTGGAATCTTCAGGGTTTTCTATATATAGTATGACTTCTACACATAGTGATAGTTTCACTTCTTTAGCAATCTGGATGCCTTTTAGTTATTTATTTTTGTTCTGTGATTGCTGCAGCTAGGACTTAACTTCCATTACTGTGTTGAATGAAAGTAATGAGAATGGATGGACATTCTTGTCTTGTTCTTGATGTGAGAAAAAGCTTTTAGTTTTTCACCATTGAGTATGCTGTTAGCTGTGGGTTTTTAATATATGGCCTTTATTATGTGGAGGTATGTTCCCTTTAGCCCCACTTTGTTGAAAGATAACCTTATGATTTTTATTCTTTATTTTGTTAATGTGTGTGTCATGCTAACAGATTTGTGGATTATGGACCATCCTTGAATCCCTGTAATAAATCCCACTTTGTTACCGTATATCATCCTCTTATTATATTGTTGCATTCAGTTTCCTAATATTTTCTTGAGGTTTTTTGCATCTGTGTTCATCAGGGATATTTTCCTGTAATTTTCTGTTCTTGTAGCATCATTTTCCGGTTTTGGTATGACGGTAATGCTGGCCTTGGAAAATGAGTTAGGAAATGTTCCCTCCTCTTCTATTTTTTGGTGGAGTTTGAGAATGGTATTCTATTTTAGGTGATTTGTGGAATTCACCAGTGAAGGTGTTTGGTCCTGGGCTTTATTTGGTGGGTGTGGGGAGGGGGCTTTATTTTTAGGGAGGCTTTTTTTTCCTGATTCAGTTTCCTTAGTATTAATTGGTCTGTTCAGATGTTTTATTTCATCATGATTCACTCTTGGTAGACCATTTTTCTAGAGATTCATGCATCTCATCTAGAGTGTCAAATTTGTTATGACATAATTGTTCATAGTCTCTTAAAATCCTTTGTGTTTCTGTGGTACGAGTTATAATGTTTTTGTTTTTTTTTTTTCTGATTTATTTGAGTCCTCTTTTTTTTGGCGAGTCTAGTAAAAATTCAGATCATTTTATCTTTTCAAAGAACCATCTCTTAATTTTATTGATCTTTTCTATTGTCTTTTCAGATCATATTTCATTTATTTCTGCTCTGATCATGATTATTTCCTTCCTTCTGCTAACTTGGGTTTCATTACCTCATCTTTTTCTCGTTCCTTGAGATGTAAGGTTAGGGTTTTGTTTTGTTTTGTTTTGTTTTTGAGAAGTTTCTGGACTCTTACTGTAAGTATTTATCACTATGAATTTCCGTCTGAGAACTGCCTTTGCTGTATCCTGTAAGTTTTGATGTATTGTATTTCCATTTTCATTTGCCTCAAGATATCCCTTGGTTTCTCTATTGAGTCATTGGTTGTTCAGGAGAGTGTTGTGTAGTCTCCACATATCTGAATTTCTAGTTTTCGTGCTGGTAATTGATTTCTAGTTACATGCAGGAAAGATGCTTGATAGGGTTTGGGTCTTCTTAAATTTGCTAGGTTTTGTTTTCTGTCTTAATATATGATCAGTTGTTGAAAATTGTTCATGTGTACTTGAGAATTTTTCTTTGTGGATGAAATGTTTGTAAATGTCTATAAAGCCCATCTGGTCTAACGAGGCATTTAAGGCCAATGTCAAAAGTTGACAACACCTGATGATTGAACATATTCTAAAGCTCTGTGTTTGTATTCCCCCCTCCTTGTTTTATGGTTTTGATGTCAAATCCATAACTTTGAATCTGCTGTATCTCTTAACTAATCATTATAAGTAATGTTTTTGTTTTGTACTTCGGTCTTTTATGTTTCATACTGCTTTTGTACGTGATTAACCCACTATCTTCACAACATTAGGATATTCTGAATTTCACTATATATTTGTTTTTACCAGTGAGATTTATACTTTAATATGTTTTCGTGTTACTAATTTGTATTCTTTTGTTTCAGCTTAAAGAAGTCCCTTTAACATTTCTTGTGAGGCTTTTCCGGTGTTGGTGAATTCTAGCTTTTGTTTGGGAAACTCATTTATTTGTCCTTTGATTCTAAATGAGAGCTTTGCTGTGTATTGTTGTCCAGTAAAGGTTTTTCTTTTCCCATTCTTTGAATATACCATGCCACTGCCTTCTGACTGGAAAGGTTTCTGCTGAAGGATCTGATAATCTTACGAGAGTTCCCTTTTCTGGAACCAGTTGTGGATTTTTTGCTACTTTTAACATTCTCTCCGTGTCTTTAGTTTTTGGCACTCCATCTCATAATGTGTTTCAGTGTGGGTTTTTTGAATTCATCTTACACGGAAATTTCTGGGCTTCCTGGATATGGATTTTTATTTCTGCCCAATTTGGGGAAGTTTTCGGCTATTATTTCTCTCAGTGAATTTTCTGCCCCTTTCTTTTTCATCCCCTTTTGTGATTTCTATAATGCAAATGTTGGTCTGCTGTATATTGTCTCATATGTCTCTTAAGCTGTGTTCACTTTTCCCCCTGCTCTCACTGGGTGAGTTCCACTGTCTGCAGATTACTGATTCATTCTGCCTCATTGTTCTGCTATTGAATTCCTCTAGTATTTGTCAGTTGTCTTACTGTATTTTCTGTTTGGTACTTTCTTGTACTTTCTTCATGTTGAGGTTCTCCCCGTGTTCATCTGTTTTCTCCTGAGTTCGATGAGCATTTATATGACTATTATTTTGAACTCCTTATTAGGTAAATCACTTGTCTCCATTCCATTATGAACTTATTCTTAGGTTTTTTCTTGTTCTTTCGTTTTGAACACACATTTCTTTGTGTATTTTTCTTGATTCTCTGTGTTGGTTTGTGTTCATTAGATAAAACAGCCACCTCTCCTAGTATTGGAAGAATGGCCTGGTGTAGGTGATGAACCTTATCATTCGACCCTGACTTAGCTCTTGGTTGCCTGTCAAATTTTCATGGTTGTCTAACCAGCCTCTTTTATTTGTAGTGGCTTTCAGTAGTTGAGGGTATTCCAAGACCTGTCACTGTCCCAAGGGAAGGATCTCACTCAGCATCTAGATTCAGGCTGTTTGGAAGGGAGGTCTTCAGACGGTATCTCTTAAAGTATACAAATATGTACAGTCCTGTGAGACCGGAAGCAGAAGTGATGCTGGCCACCAGAGCTGGGGAATCTAAAAGTGTTCACTAGGCAGTAGGCGCCCAAGTATGGTGGAGGAGTATACACACTGCTTTCCAGAAGACACTGGCGAGCTGGAGTGAGGCAGAGGGAGAACGCGGAGAGAAGATACCCTCCAGCTGGAGTGAATCAGAGGGAGAGTGCACTGTTGGTGCTCACTTGCCATTGTCGGATGATAAACCAGCCTTGCGTTAGTAGGATAAATCTCACGGGGTCTTTGTGTGTCATCCTCGTAATGTGTTATTCGATAACATTTGCTAGTATTGTGCAGAGTATCTGTGGGTCTGTATTCCAAAGATGTTGCTCTTAGTTGTTTTAGACATTGAACTGTAGTTGTCTTCTCTCATCATGTCTGAGTTTAGTGCCGATGTAATATAAGGCTCACATAATTAGGGGGGAGGTGTTCTTTTCTATTGTTTGCAGGAGTGTTTGAATAATCAATATTAATTATTACTTAAACGAGTTTAAAAATTCACCAGTGAAACCATCTGGACCTGGGCTTCCTTTATGGGCAGTTTTAAAATGACTGCAGTGTGTTTACTTCTTACACTTTTTTTCAGATAGCTTATTTCTTCTTGAGTTGTTATATTTTTTCCGATTCTAGGAATTTTTGTATTTCAGCCAAGTTATCAAGTTAGTTCAAAACATTCACTTATATTTTGTTTTTGTAGCATAGAAAACATTCCAGGTTTGTAATGTGAGTATATTCTATCCCTAACGTGTGTACCGTCTTTATTCCACAACTTCAGTAATTTATTTTTTTTACAAACATTTATTTGTTTGTTTTTGAGACCGTGTACATGAGAGTGAGCAGGTGAGGGGCACAGCGAAAGGTGGACAGAGAATCCCGAGCAGGCTCCACGCTGCCAGCACAGAGCTCAATGCAGGGCTCAGTCACGTGAATCATGAGATCATGATCTGAGCCGAAATCAAGAGTTGAATGCTCAACTGATTAAGCCACCCACCCAGGCACCCCATAACTTCAGTAGTTTGACTCTTATGTCTCTTATTTCCATGTCAGCCTAAATACATTTTAGTCAGGTTTATTGATATTTTAAAAGAGTCATCTATTACTTTTCTTTGCTGGTTTATTAATTTTTATTCTTCTCATTTCACATCCTTCCTTGCTTTGGTTTGTATTGTTTTTTTTCTCCCGTTCTCAGGTATACACGGCAGGTTATTCATTTGGGATTGTTCTCTTTTAATATGATTATTGCAGGATAAATTGTCTTCTAAGTACTGTTCTCTGTCTCATAAGTTTTGGTATATTTGGTCTTCGTTTTTACTCAAAGTATTTTCTTAAGTTTCCTGGATATTGTTCCCCTCTATTTTATTCAGAGATGTGTTATTTAATATACTATTTGAGTTTTGAAAATTCCTTCATGTGATTGATTTATGATTTCCTTCCATTTTGGTGGGAGAACATTTTAGAATGTATTCCTGGGAACCTTTCATGTGTACTTCTGAAGAATGTGTAATCTGCTCTTCTTGAGTGGAGTGTCTTATATATACTTGTTAGTCTGGTTACCTGATAGTGTTATTTTTATCTCTTTTTTCCCCCTTTTATTTGTATTCTACCAGTTTTATCCATTACTTAAAGTGGAATTTTAAAGTCTTTAATTATTGTTGATGTGTGTATTTTTGCTTTGAATTCTGTCAGTACTTGCTTGAGACTTATCGTTAGCAGTGGATAATTGTTCGCATTTATGTCTCCTTAACTGATGGACTGTTTTGATCATATAATGTCCTGCTTTATCTCTAATAAGATATTTTGTGTAAAAATGTATTTTGTCGATATTAGTATCGCCTCTCTAGCATTATTGATGCTGTGTACGTGATAGATCTTTCTCTGCTTTTAAAATTTGCTAATTATTTGTTCCTTTGGAGCTAAGAGTGTCTCTTATATACAGCATCTGTTTGGATTTACGTATTTTCTGCAACCTAACAGTTACTGCTTTTGATTGGATTTCTAAATCCATTTCCAGTTTTCTGTTATTGATACGGCTGGATTTACTCCTGCCATATTACATTTTGACATCTGCCCTAACCAGCCTTATGAACCTGTAGTTCTTTTATATTACTGCCTTCGTTTTCATTAAGTGAATATGGTTTAGCATAATATTTCAATTTCTTCAATGACCTTTTCACTTCATTATTTTGGTAATGGTTGTTGTTATAATTTACCTAAGAAATTCACCCTATCAGACTCTACTTCAGATTTATACTCCCTCATCTCTAGTGAAATATAGAAAGGTCATTCATATGTAATTCTATTTCTTCTCCTCTATCTTTGGGCTGTTACTTTTGTACATAGTAGATCTGTATATGTTTAAATTCCAACAATACATTGTTGAATTACTACTTTATATAATTGGATGTCTTTTAAAGAAACTGAGAGAAGAAAGTATAGCAAATATCTCCTTGTGGAGTTTGTTATATTAACTTTCTTATTCACCATTTCTGCTTCATTTCATTTGCTACTGTGGATTCATGTTACCATCCAGGGTCATTTCCTTACCCCAGGTTACCTTTGCTTTTCTGCCTCATTTTGCCTCATTGTCAAATATATGTAATTTCTATGGTTACAGACTGAACAGTATAGGTATATACATAATGATTGTTGCATGGCCTTGGCCAAATGGTTAGGAGAAGAAATACGTCTTTATCCTGTCTTTTAAAATACAGTTATTTTTCCTACAATCCTTACAGATTTGAAGTCACGACTGGGAATCTATGGGTTTATTTACATCACCTTCAGTTTTCAAAGAAGTGCTGGTATTTTGGTTGACTGTTTGGGTTTTTGTTTTTTTGTTTGTTTGTTTGTTTGTTTGTTTGTTTGTTTTCTTCTGCCAGCACACTGACTGTGCCATCCTACCTCCTGGATTCTGTGTCTCTGATAAGAAGTCAGGTGGTCATCTTACTGGAGTTCCCTTGTATGTGATGAGTTGTAGTTCTCTTGAGACTTAAGAAATTTCCTTTCCTCTTTAGTTTTTAATATTTTTACTGTGATGCATTTTGATGTGGATCTCTGTTTATCCCTCGTGAAGTTTATCTATCATCTTGGATTTGCATATTGTTTTTCTCTACGTTTGCAAAGTTTTACAACTATGTTGAATAATTTTTCTGCCCCTTACTCTTTCTTCTCTTCTTTTGCTATTCCCATTATGAATATGTTGGTGCAGATAATGGTATCTTTCATTTATTTGAGGCTTTGATTAGTTTTCTTCATTCTTATTTCTAGTGTTTAGACTGTATTATATCTACAAGTTTACTAATTCTTTCTTGTATAAGCTTCATTGTAGTTATTGTAAATTTTCAAATTTAGAATTTTCATTTTATTCCTTTCTCTGTTTATTATATTTTCTGTGTGAGAAGGTATCACCACTACCTCCCTTTTTTCCGTAAATATGGTTACTTGTTTTTAGTTTATTTTTGAGAGAGAGAGAGAGAGAGAGAGACAGAACATGAGCAGGGGAGGAGCAGAGAGGGAGAGACAGAATGCGAAGCAGGTTCCTGGCTCTAAGTCAGCACAGAGCCCCCTGCGGGGCTCGAGCTCACAAGCCATGAGATCATGACCTGAGCCGAAGTCGGACACTCAACCGACTAAGCCACCCAGGCGCCCCAGTGTGGTTCCCTGTTGAACATGTTTATAATAGCTGGTTGGAGGTCGGCTAAATCCAGTATCCAGACCCTCTCAAGGACAGTTTGTTGCCTATTGTTTCTCCCACGTATGTGAAATTTTCCCGTTTGTCTTGTGAACCTGTAATTTTGGACGAAAGCATATTTTCGATATTTTGTACCGAGTCTGATAGGGCTTCTTGTTATTTTTGCTTGCTTATGTATTTGTTAAGTGACTTGACTGTATTATTTGACTGAAGTCTTTTCCTCTTGCAGTGTACTGTTGGCTGATGTCTCTTGTCAGAGGGCTCTGCCTTGGGCAGTGCACATGGTTCGCAGAATGGCAGTCGTGTTGAGAGGGTGCTCTTTGAGTGTGTCTATGATGATTAATTCTGGGTGTCAACCCGAGTGGCCTCAGGGATGGCCAGACTGGTAAAAGTGTGTCTTGAGGGGTGTTTCTGGAAGCAGCATTTGACTCAGTAGACTGAGTAAAGAGATCCACCCTCACCATTATGGCCAGATATCCTCTAATTCGTTGAGGATGGAATGGAACAAAAGGCAAAGAAGGACAAATTCTCTTTCTCTTTTTGCGCCGGGACGTCCATCCTCTCTGGACAGAATCAGTGCTCCTGGTTCTGGGGCCTTCAGGCTCTGGGACTTACACCACCAACCCTCTAGTTGGCAGGCCTTTCATCTTTGCTGGGAGTTGCAGCATCACCTCCCCTAGTTCTCAGGCCTTTTGAAATACAGTTGGCTTTCCTGGTTCTCCAGCTTTCAGACAGCAGACGGTGGGACTTCTTGGCCTCCGTAAGTGCAAAAGCCGGGTCCTTTAATAAACCTCTTCCTTTGTCTGTGTCGCTCTCACACGTACATATAGTACCTGGCTCTGTTGCTCTGGAGAACCCTGATTAACAGTCTCTTTCACTGATCTCTGTGTTAACCTCTCTGCTTCTAATGGTGTCACATTCTGCCCTTAGCCTCTACTCATTGTTGGCTCTTCGCTCAATGTTTCCACCGTTGTCCTGAGTCACACATTCTATAGTTTGGTCCAGTTAAATGTGAGTCCTTTCAGAGAGTAGTGTGTGAGGCGACTCTTTTGTACTGCCCTTCATGCCACCATTTTTGAGATCATCTCCTGGAAAACACAGTCGGAGGAAATCATTAGAATATCTTCATCTACTATAAGTGTATTTGTGTGAATGGTTCTGGTGGATCGGAACAAATGCAATAGCCTGGGATGCCCCTTCTTTGTCTCTTTGCCTTGTTCCTTCTGGTGTAATGTCTCTTGTGTTCCAGAGCTGCACACGCCACCAGCTGAGTTTGCCAGGAGCCCCCAAAGAACCAGGTTTTTTTTTTTAAATTAATTTCTCTTTTTGTTTGTTTCTTTTTGAGATAGAGCTCACGCGTGAGCAGGGAGGTGCAGAACGAGAGGGAGACACAGAATCTGAGGCAGGCTCCAGGCTCTGAGCTGTCAGCGCAGAGCCCGACCCAGTGCTTGAACCGAGCCCTGACATCATGACCTGAGTTGAAGTCAGACGCTTAATCTACTGCGCCACCCAGTTGCCCCCCAAATTGCCAGCTTTTTGAGTTAACACTTGTACAACCGTTTGTCTGTTTCTGTTTTATTAACAGAAGGGATCATGAGGGACCTGGGAAAACTGACCTGGAATGACTCACTCTAAGGCATCCTTTAGTAAATCTACTGGAGCTTAAAGATGAAGAAAAACTTTTATCTATATTATTTATTTCCTTTAAAAAATTTTTTTTTACATTTATTTAATTTTGAGAGGGAGAGACAGAGCACAAGTCGGGGAGGGGCAGAGAGAGAGAGGGAGACTCAGAATCTGAAGCTGAGCTGTCAGCACAGAGCCAGGTGCGGGGCTCAAACTCACAAACCGTGACATCGTGACTTGAACTGATGTCAGACACTTAACCGACGGCGTCACCCAGGCGCCCCTGTATTATTATTATTTTAATTTATTTATTTTGAGAGAGAGAGAGAGAGAGAGAAGAGTGTACGCGCACTCATGAGCAGGGAAGGGGCTAGAGCGCAGAGGGCTTGAACTCAGACCAAACCGTGACATCATCAAATGTCAAAACAACTTAACCACTTGAGCTCCCTTATCTGTATTATTTTAAGTTTAGTTTTGTATTTCTCTGTTTTTACCTTCATTATTTCCCTCTTTTTGCTTTAACTTCTTTCTTTTACAGTATTGTTGCCTTTTTCTAGTTTTTTTTTGAGTCACGGATTTGCTTCTTTTTCATTCTTTTTCACTGATGCAAGACATTTAATGCTATGAAGTCTCTGATCAGTACGTGTATCCCACATAGACTCATAACTAATATTTTCAGTGGTTTTTTTGGTTTAGCAATTCAGCTTTCGTCTGTGTTTCCTTAAGAAACAGAGCAGTTTAGGGGCACCTGGGTGGCTCAGTCGGTTAAGTGTCTGACTTCAGCTCAGGTGATGATCTCACGGTTTGTGGGTTCGAGCCCCGCATTGGGCTCTATGCTGACAGCTCAGACCCTGTACCCTGTTTCAGATTCTGTGTCTCCCTCTCTCTCTGCCCCTACCTCACTCATGCTGTGTCTCCTATTGTCTCAAAAATAAACAAACATTAAAAAAATTTTTTTTAAAAGAAACAGAGCAGTTTACTAGACAGTTGTTTGGTTTTGAAGTCCTGATGGAAGAAGTTTGTTCTTCCTAAGTTCTAGTTTTAGTGCATTGTTCCCTGAAGTGTGTTACCTTTATCAGGTTTTTTTTCTTAATGTTTTGTGCATCCCTGAGATGCAAGTGTATTTTGTATTAAAAGTTTTCATATGAGAAAATTGTGTATGGGTGATAATACATGTCTTCCTGATTGTTTGTCATTGCCTCTTCTATACCCTGACATTGTACTTTCTGATCTTTCTTGAAATACTCTTTTTTTGTATCAGTGTGTTTTATTTTTTTCCTTGCTTCTCTGAGTGTTGCTTCTCTGAGTTTTGTTTGGTCTTTCAGTACTCCTCACTGTTATTTGTACACTCAGAGTTGTGGGTGTTAGCCTTGCAAAGTGTTTTGTTTTTCTTTTCTTTTTGTCCTTCCTGATAACTAGATTATTGTTTCCCTTTTACTGGAATAATATTGCCCATTCCTTTGTTTTTAGCTTTTTGAGTCATTTTCTGTCAGTGTGTTTCCACTTTGCAGCAGAGATTTGGGATTTGTTTGTGACTCAGTTTAAAGTCATTTTATTCATTGGTGAGATAAGCCCATTCACATTTACTAACATGACTCCTGTTTGGTCTCATATCTGTCATTTTGTTACATTCCATGAATGTATCATTTTTACAGAATCATTTTGTTTGAACATGTGTTTTTTTTTTGTTTGGTTGTTTGTTTGTTTGTTTGGAGGCAGCCAATTAGAAAATATTGATGTTTTTGTTCTAGTAGTTAACTTTTACAGTAATGTGTTTTATACTGGCCCTAGTTGCTCATTTCCTTATTTAACCTTTCATTTGATGTTTCAGCTTTTAGTGACCTTCTTTAGACTATTCTATGGCTCTCTCTGACCTTATTCTTTCTTCCTTTTTTTCTTGTTTCCTGTAGGCTTTTTAGTTGCATTATTTCTGCTTCACTGGAATATATAACATTTATATAGTACTCTTATGTTCTTGTTCTCAACTTTCTTTTTGTCTTAGTCCTACACTGCTCAGCTTTTCTGCCAGTGTTTCCTATCAAATACTGGTTGCTTGAAGTTTCTCCTCTTCTAGAAAGTTCCGTAATTACATTATTACCTGATTTCTTGAATATCTAATATGATTGACCTCTTCCCAGAGCCTGGATACTTTTAAAGGATCACGTGGCTGGATATACAACCCTTGACTTCTACTTGGTTATTTGTTGAAAAGGTTGCTGCACTGACCTCACTTTGTTTATTGGGGACAGAATCTCTTGCCCAATCTACATGTTTGCTTGCTTATTGAGACTTGATCTTTCTCTCCAGAGGAGACTTCTTCACTTTTAAGGTTTACAGTTTCATTAAAGCATGTCTTAGGAAGGACTGTTTCAGGTCAGCTTTCCTGACAGAAAAGGAAAGTTCATAGTGGTCCTTAAAATATGCGGGTAAGATCTCTTTTTATTTCTGGGCAGTTTTCTTAGATAATGGTTTGTTAATACTGTATTTATTCCATTGTTTTCTTTTTTTCTCTTTAGAGACTACAGTCACACATATAATTTTAATTTAAAACATGTACTTTATTATTTTGTAGATCACCTGCTTTATCCAGAACTTTCTCTGTGATCCAGGTTTCTTTCTTTGGTTTTATTGTCATTCTTTTTTCTGCTCTATTGTCATGTCTTTTTTCCATGCTGTATATTAAAATTTCATTCAAGTCTCTTTTCTCTTCATGCTTCCTACGAGTTGGCCTGAACCGCTCTAACAAAACACCACAGAGTGGGTGGCCTATGTAGCAGAAATTTATTTTTTACTCATCTGGAGGTTGTAAGGCAGGATGAAGGTGCCTTCAGGGTGCCTTTTGGTGAGCCCTCTCTCTCCAGCTTGCAGAGAGCACCTTCTGGCTCTCTCCTCACATGGCTTTTTTTTCTGTGCACACAGGGAGAGCAGGCAAGTGCTGGTATCTCTTTGGCTTCTGATCAGGAGGTCATTCCTATCTGATAAGTGCTACAACCTGATGACGTAATTCAAACCTTAATTAACCTCCTTAAAGGCTGTGTCTCCGTATGCAGTGACACTGGGGATTAGGGCTTCAGCATACGAGTTTGGGAGGGGGACAGTTGAGCTCATAACCAGGTTCTTACAATTTGAGTCATATTCTAAGATCACTCTGGCCTTTTTACAATTGAATTCTTCACCCGATCAGCCCTTGCCTCCGTAGTTCCCATTAATACTCCAAGTCCCTTGTGTCAGAGTTCTCGGTGGTCTGAGCTGTCATCTGTCAGAACGAAGATGTCTGCTCCATATTTTCCCTCTCACGGTGGGACTTCTCCTTTGAGGGAGTGATTTTATTTGCATTTAATTATCTATACGTTCTAGGGGCACCTGGGTGGTTCAGTCCGTTGAGCGTCTGACTTCATCTCAGGTCAGGATCTTAACGGTTCGTGAGTTGGAGCCCCATGTCGTGCTCTGTGCTAGAAGCTTGGAGCCTGGAGCCTGCTTCGGATTCTGTGTATCCCTCTCTCTCTGTCCCTTCCTCGCTCACACTCTGTTTCCCTGTCTCTCTCTCAAAAATAAGTAAGTATTTAAAACAAAGGACTTTAATTACCTCTAAGTTCTCTGTCTCTTCCTCTATGTGTAGTTGCCACAGGCTCAAGCTCTTTCTATAGATGTGAGCTCTTTTATCAGTTTCTTCTGTATTAAATGTTTATTTCCTCAGTGGTGATTTGAAGTCAGTAGTATTTTGTATTTCCCAGTTATGCTGAAGTCATGGGTTGTTGATTGGTCATTTTATTTGCTCTCCTTATGTTGATCCTTAGGCATTTGGAGGATAGATGGAGACGTTCAGAATTTAGTAGCTGCCGTTACTGCTCAGACGTCGGAATGCAGATGTATGCTTGCAGTAGTTTCCTTTCCTTTCTTCCACCATGCCAGGCCTTTTGTTTCTTGTTTCCATTTTTGTATTTTCATGTCCAACAGAAGAAATTGAAAAAAAAATTACTTATAGTTATTTTCTTCCCTGGAGACTAGACAAGAAATCAAAATCCACTAAAACATAGGGCATTTGTATATATGTTGCATTCCAGAAGAAATGTGTTAATATTTATGTGTACGGTTAATTTTTCTTATCTTTAGAAGTCTGGGAAACTGATCACAAGAAAGGAAGGAGGCAAGAAAACCAGCGTAAACCTATGTGGGAAGTTGCATTCATCAGTAAGAAAACACTGACCAAGGAACGAGGTAATGTAATAGGAAAACCATTTAACCTGGACACAAATTCGTTTCCTTCCAGAGAAAGCCTCTGTCAGTGTGACTCATATGGAGTGAGTTTCAGCTGTATTTCTGAATTGTGTATCTATATGAAAAACTATTTAGGAAAAAAGACTGATGAATTTAATGACTGTGGAAAATTACTACTCAGTATTGAACACGAGAAAACTCCTAGTAGCGAGAAAAGTGAATTTTTTAAACATGGGGAAACTTTCAGTCAGGATGAGGACCCTGTTGATCATGAGAAGATTCAAAGTGTAGATCAAACATTTGAATATAACATGTATCAAGAAACCTTCCCCGAAAAGGCAATATTGAGTATGTACAAGAGAGAGATCACTGAAGAGAATCACTCTGAATGTATTGAATATGGGAGCACCTTCTTTCCTAACTCCTCTTTCCTGTTACATCACATGAATGCCTCCGAAGAGAATCACTGTGGACTGCGTGGTTGTGGGAAATCGTTATGTGTGAAGTCCACCCTTTTGAAACCTTATGGGGCACGTATGAAACCCTCGGAGTGTAGTGAGAGTGGGGATCATTTCCAGGGGGATTTATGCCTTCCACAACTTCAAACAAATCATAAAGGAGAGAAACACTTTGAATGCAATGAATGTGGGAAAGCCTTTTGGGAGAAGTCCCACCTCACTCGACATCAGAGGGTACACACGGGAGAGAAACGCTTTCAGTGTAATGAATGTGGAAAAACTTTCTGGGAGAAGTCAAATCTCACGAAACATCAGAGATCACACACAGGGGAGAAGCCCTATGTGTGCAACGAGTGTGGTAAAGCCTTCAGCCACAAGTCAGCCCTCACGTTACACCAGAGAACACACACAGGGGAGAAACCCTATCAATGTAGTGCATGTGGAAAAACTTTTTACCAGAAGTCAGACCTCACCAAACACCAGAGAACACACACAGGGTTGAAACCCTATGAATGCTATGAATGCGGGAAATCTTTCTGTATGAATTCACACCTTACAGTGCATCAGAGAACTCATACAGGAGAGAAACCATTTGAATGTCCTGACTGTGGGAAATCTTTCTGTCAGAAGTCACATCTTACACAACATCAGAGAACCCATGTAGGGGATAAGCCCTACAAATGTAATGCATGCGGGAAAACTTTCTACCACAAGTCAGTTCTCACTAGGCATCAGATAATTCATACAGGGTTGAAACCTTATGAATGTTACGAATGTGGAAAAACCTTCTGCTTGAAGTCTGACCTCACAGTGCATCAGAGAACTCACACAGGGGAGAAACCCTTTGTGTGTCCTGAATGTGGGAAATTCTTCAGCCATAAGTCTACCCTCTCTCAACATTACAGGACACATACAGGGGAGAAACCCTTCGAATGTCACGAATGTGGAAAAATATTCTATAATAAATCGTACCTGACTAAACACAATAGGACACACACAGGGGAGAAACCCTACGAATGTAATGTATGTGGGAAAACTTTCTGCCAGAAGTCTCAGCTCACTCAGCACCAGAGAATCCACATAGGAGAGAAACCCTATGAGTGTAATGAATGTGGAAAGGCTTTCTGTCACAAATCAGCTCTCATTGTGCACCAGAGAACTCATAGAGAAGAAAAGCCCTATAAATGTAATGAATGTGGGAAGTCTTTCTGTGTGAAGTCAGGACTTACTTTACATCAGAGAAAACACACAGGGGAAAAACCCTATGAATGTAACGAATGTGGGAAATCCTTCAGTCACAAATCATCCCTCACAGTGCATTATAGGGCTCACACAGGGGAGAAATCTTGTCAGTGTAATGAATGTGGGAAAATTTTTTACCGAAAATCAGACCTTGCTAAGCATCAGAGGTCACACACAGGTGAGAAGCCCTATGAATGTAACACATGTGGAAAAACCTTCTCTCAGAAGTCAAACCTCATTGTACATCAGAGAACACATACAGGAGAAAAACCTTATGATTGCAGTGGGTGTTAGGAATGTTGAGCTGTGGTTCAGTAGCCGCTATGCTTCAGAGAACGCACGCTGTAGAAGAAGTAATGTCGATGTTCTGAATGTTGAGTAACCTTCATCCACAAACTGGCCTTATTTTACCCCGAAGCAGACTGTAAAACATATAGGACAGTCTTGTTAAGTAATATTCCGTTGAATGTACCCTAGCAAATGTGGGTATAAAACCTTGCAGAATTTTGCTTTTGTGAATGTTTTTTTTTTTCTTTTTTTTTTTCGTGGCAAAAATACAAACTAGGTTATGTCAGAATTTCTATTAAGGAGAAATCTTCAATTTGAGACATATAGCTTGAAGATTGTCTTTAGAAGTAATATAACATTGGAACTTGTGGTTTGGTTTTGATGCCATATTTGTCTTCAGGAAACATGAGAAATTGTAATTTATAGTTGAATATTGTGCAATGTACAAACAAAAAGTAGTAAAATGAAACAATGAATTTAAAAGAAGTTGCAGTAATACAGAGAATTCTCATTTGCCCTTTCCCGAGCTACCTCTTAAGATATCTTACATAAGTATGGTATATTCTCTAGCAGAAATGTGGATGGTACCATAATGCTAAGTCACATACGTCATTCACACTTCAGTCGTTTTTACGTGCACATTTTGTGTATGTGTAGTTCTACAAAATATTGTCGCTTATGGTTTGAGTACCTGTCGATACAGGCTACAAAATCGAAAAGGAATCTGGAACCTGTGTTGCAAAGGAATCACGATTTCACCACAAGAAGTTCCCTGGTGTTAATAACCATACCATTTCTGCAATCTTAATCCTGGGAATTGATGAGAATATGAAGTTTTTAAAAAGGAGATATAATTGAAATATTAGGGCAACAGCATTAAATGCTTACGTGAAGTATCCCTTAAGTTTACAGGACTCCTGTATCTACACATGCTGCCTTCTATAAACTGTGTGTGTTCCATATGCATAATGGAAGTTAATATGATTGTGAATCGAAACCAGACACTCATAGTTCAGCATCTCCCAGGTATGTCAGGGCCTGGAGGAACCTCTGGAAAGGAGGCCCCCAAAGCTAATATGTAACCACTTAAAACACATAAATAACACATAAATCAAAATAACAAAATGGTAAATAAAATGTGTTCTGTGCAGAGGGATATCTAGTCCGTAATCTCATTTTTCCCTTTCAAGCCGTAGGGTGCCTTGAGTGTACATATGTGAATTCTCCACCCCTCAGCCTCAGTTGTACAAACCCCTGGAAGTAACTGCCCTCTAAGGCAGAGTTCAGAATAGAAGCCACAGACAGGCTATATGTCACTCAGGGTTGTAAACTAGGCTGTAAAATCACAGGTCCAGCGTACCCAGAAACATATCTGGGTCATGGGTTTTTGATTATATGAGAAGGTGGGTTGAGACTGGAGCAGAGCCAGAGTAAGGTCAGAGTGAGGCTTTTATGGACCGACAGGGTGTAAAGGTGGTATACTACATTTCATTATCCAATTTCATAAATCAGGTTACACAAACTAATGATCTTAAATTGCATAGATATTCTAAGCGTTCGCCTTAGGAAACTAGAAACAGAAGAGTTAATTGAATGAAAAGGAGCAAACCAAAGGAAATAATAAGAATTAGAGCAGTAATCAGATCTTTGAAAAGACAAAAACAATAAAATGAAAAGTTAATTATTTGAAAAGGTCAATAAAAGTGATAAACCTTCAGCTAGGTTAACTAAGAAAAAGAGTAGATACAAGTCGCCAATATGAGAAGTGAAAGAGAGACATAATAACTGATTACATGGACGTTAGAAGGATAGTAATGTTACGGACAACTCTGCCCACAAATTTCATAACCTAGATCTATTCCTTGAGAGACACAATCTGCCTAAACTCACAGAAGTATAAATTTGTATAGGCAAATATCTATTAAAGAAACTGAGTTCATCCTTAATCTTCCAAATCAGAAAGTTCAGGCCCAGATGTGTTCACTGGTGACTTCTAGCAAACACTTAAGGAAGGAAGAAATGATACCAGTTCTCTACAACCTCTTCCAAAAAGGAGGAGTAGAAGAAATCCTTCCTAACTCATTCTGTGATGCTTATTATAGTAGCAAAACCAGGCAGAGACATTATAGGAGAGGAAAGTAACGGGTGCCTGGCTGGCTGAGTCAGTAGAACACGCGACTCTTAATCTCGGGTCCTGAGTTCGAACCCTAGGTTGGGTGTATTACTTTTAAAAATTCTGAAAAGGGAAGCTAGATGCCTGTATGTCTCGGAACATAGATGCTGAGATCCTCAACAAATCATCACCAAGTTGAATCCCACAATATATAATTACGTGCCATGACCATGTGGGATTCATTCCAGGGGTGCTGTGCTGTTTCAACATTTGATAGTCGGGTAGTCACCTGTCACATCAAGAGGCAAAAGAAGAAATGATCATATGATCTTATCAATAGGTGCAGAAGAGCCTTTCACAAAACGTTAACCCACATCCACAATAAGAAATCTCAGCAGGCTGGGAGTATGGGGAACATTGACTTGGTAGAGAACATCTCCAACAGCCCTACAGCTAACGTTGTACTTTGATGGTGAGAAACTAGATGCTTTCCCAGTGAGAAGAGGAGAGCAAAGAGGTCCCTGTCCCTGCTCTTTCATCCTCCTTCTGGAAGTCCTCGCCGACAGAGCAAGACCAGAGAAGGAGAGAGACTTGGATTGGGAAGGAGGAGAGAAAACTGTGTACAGTCACACATAACATGATTGCCCATGTAGGAAATGTCCAGGAGTCGGCAATAAAACGCGCTGACGCGAGTTAACGAGGTTTTAGGATACGGTGATTGGGTGGGTGGTAAAAAGAAATGAGCCGTTCGGTAACAGGAGACCTGCAGGAGCCTTTACGTGCATATTGTTGAATGAGACAAGCCAATCAGAAAGGCTTTCCACCTTACGTTACCAGTTATAGTGCGTTCTGGAAAGGCACGTGGGGGGACAGTAAAAGGATCGGTGGTCGCCGGAGGATTGAGGCAGGGGAGGGAAGGCTGAATAGGTGGATTATGGAGGACTTTTAGGACGGTGGGAGTATGCTGTAGGATATTGTAATGGTAGATGGCGTGCGGATCCTTTGCCAGTGCCCAAAAATGTAACAAAGGGTAAGCCCTAATGTAAACTGTGGTCTTCAGGTAGTACTCCTGTATCAGCATTGACTCATCAGTTGTAACAAATGGACCACACTACTGCAAGATATGAATGATGGGGGGCTGCAGAGGGGTAGGAGTGAAGGGGTGTATAGGAACTCGACTTTCTGCTCCATGTGTCTGTAACTGTACGACTACTCTAAAATGTAAAGTGTGTGAAAGAAATGAACCATCCTGTCTGCCTGTAGCAATATAGAGGAATCTCCGAGGTGTTTCTTCTATAATTACACAGTTAGAAACAGAGTATTCAGTACCACTTTTGCCATGGTGGGAGGCAGAATGCATTCTCAGAAATCATATGCTGACCATCACTAAAGCCTATTTTCAGCTGTAGCCTCCTGTTGTTATAAGCCGCCTTGTTTTTTCTGCAAGTATCGTGAATTTCTCACCTCTCTTCATAACACCTTGTTTCTGTACTAAGTTTCCGTTGGTCCTGTGTTCCTGCACTACAAATATAATGGCCACTGATGAACATTTGAGCTGTGTCTATAGTCTTCAGAATATTTTTAATTACAGTAACTGTGGTCTGAAGTTAAGGCCTAGTGTCCTAGACTCTTGACATCTGAAACCAACATGGAGTGAACCCTCCGAGCAGGAGGCAGTTAACCCAGTGGGCATCACTAAGAGGATGGTCCATCTAAGACCCGGGTCACCACGTAAGACCCAGTTCATCCAGTTGTCATTAAGTGATTGTTGTTGACTAACGAGGTCTGAGATAGGACAAAGACCACCTGGGACCGAGCTACAGGTTGCTGGCAGACAGCCTCTTGCTGTGGACTGTGCTGCCTGTTTTGGGTGTCACTGTTTCCTCCCCTGGCAACAAGCTCTTGGCCCTAAGAATTGTTAATTGGCCGTACCCCAGGTGCCTGGGCTCCGGGTTCAGTCAGTTTGGCTGGTGTCGTGAGACGCTCCGCCTGTAGAGGCAGTGACGACACCGCACTTTAACTGGTGAGCATTTGAGCCCCAGCTACCCAGGGTCGAGGGTCTGGCTGGCACTCTCCGGGTACTGTGTACCGTGTATTGGCCGTCCCCGGCTGTTCAGGGTAGCCACGCTTACCAGTTTTTGTCATTGTGCCCCAGCGGGGAGGGCATGCAGATGGCCCTTGGTGAGAGTTTGGAAAGCTGGGCTGCCCTGGCCCCGGGAGCATGAAGCGTGCACGGCCCTCGGTGTGTGATGAGCTGTCGTTCACGTGCGGGCAGCGGCCGTCCCCATCTCTTGCTGCTCCTTCCCCTGCTGCCATTGCACACACGCCTCACGCCCGAGGGTGCCGAGGTGCACACCTGTGGTGTCCTGTGGCCCGGAGGCTGATGAGAAACAAAAGGGGACGTCTTGCAAATTGCCAGAGGAAGGACCTCAACTGCGCTAATGCAGAACCCTCAGCCAGTGAACCTGGGGTTGGCGAGGCGCTGGGGTTTTTTTCAGTACACCAAAGGACTAACCTTGGAGTCCTGGGGCTTGATGGCCTTGACCCTTGCCGTGCCAGAATGACCTTATTGTTTGTGAACCGTGACCCCAGAGAGACTGGCTGGCATTCCTTGGAGGAAGCGGCAGCTGTCTGTGAGGCGGACTGCGGGGCCGTGGTCCTTTCCCTTGTAACCACCCAGGCCCCCGCCACAGGTGTCAGGATGGAGACAAAAACTGAAAGCTGTCACTTCACATGGCTAGAAACCCAAAATACTGTGAGGGAATTTGTAGAGAGAGAAATGAGAGAGAAGAAACCTGCACTGTTGCAAAAAGGCAGCCCTACAGAAGACATTCGGTCAACCGCCGGGTTATGGGCCACGCTTGCTCCTTGCAGCTGTGCTCTGCTGCCTCTGTTGAGAAAAATTCTCATCCTCCTGCTCAGAGGGGAAAGCACTCACCCTGTGCCACAGCAAAGGGGATCATTGGAATGCAGCGTAAGCCCAGGATCCTTAATCCGTATGAAGCAATGTAACCTTTGCCATCGAGTGGGCTCTCGAGCCCGTAGATCCTCCCTGGAGGCTCTCTGGAGAAGGCAACTTGTACGTGCGATCAGAGTAAATAGAAAAGCCCCTGACGTATATTGAGTGACAACAAAAAGGAAAGAATTGGCAAGAAAGAATGAGGGGTGGGAGAAACTTAGGTACAGGAAAAGGAAACAACGAAATGACAGAAATGAAGGTGCACAGATTGCCCCAGCTGGGAGTCCAGACTATACGAAGATAACTTATGCAACAGAAGATCAAAGGGCACTAACTGGCTTTTGGACCTTCACTAGATCGTTTGTGAAATGACTTAAATATCTGCTGAAACGCACCGTTGACAAATTGTCATGACCTTGACACCAGGCTTGAATTACAGCTGTATTTGGGCCTTCGGCTAAATTTGATCATGTCATTCCCTAAAATCTTAGAGGAGTTACTGACTACAAAATGGAGTGCGGGTGAGTGTATATTTGTGTTTCCTCAGAACTTATATGTTGAACTCCAGTCCTCAGGGTGATGGTCTCTGGAGGTGGGGGGCCTTTGGGATGTGATGAGGTTATGGGGGTAGAGCTCTCATGAATGGGAGTAAAGCCCTCACAAGTGTTGAGCAAACGCCTTTGGCTTTTGCACAAGTGACGACAGAGCAAAAGGACAGCTATCTGTGAACCAGGAGGCAGGCCCTCCCCACGTGCTGATACCGCTGGCCCCTTCATCTGTCTTGGACTTGAGGGCCTCCAGAAGTGTGAGAAATAAATTTGTGTTGTTTGTAAGCCACCCGGGCTGTGTTATTTTTTCTTGCCAGTATGAACAACCTGAGACATTCGGATGAGTAGGTATGTTTTCTCTTAATCCACAGAACTATTGCCTGAGTTCTCCGTGGTCACAGCACCCATTGACTTAATTATAGCACATTCCCATGGTAGGTTCCAGTCGAGTGAATATGAACTTTTGGCACTTAGAATTTGGGTTGTCAGAAGGGGACCCCCGTGTACTGTATGTCCCGGTTGAAAGCATGGTAACCACCTGTTCAGAGACGAAGTGATTGTCACTGCTGCTTCTCCATTTAGTACTCCAGTTTACTGCGTTCTTAAACCTGGAAATAGTGTTGGCATGTCACAGTGGGTCACCGCATCCTCAATGCTGGGGCCAATTGTCCGGGACCCAACACCACTGTTCCTGAAATAACTGCCTTCGTCTAAGCAGCAACCAGTACATATTTTGTTACTATGGGTTTTGCCAGTACATTCTTCCCAGGGCTGTTTTCAGCAGCCTCAGCCACAGTTTGCCTTTGTCTCCAAGGGGGCCCGGTACACCTTCAGCAGGCTGCCAATGGGATATCCCAGCAACTCTTTGCCATTGCACATAGTCTTTGCAGGGGATACCTTGATTGCACCCAGATTTCTTCAGGAACCCAGGTATGATATATTGATGACCTCATCCTCCAGGGAGATCCTTCACCCATGTATTAGGTGTTCACATACAAAAGTTGTGATAATTCATTTTCCCATACATACTGCAAAGATCCACCTCAGGTAAATTCCCTGAAAATTACTTGTAAACCTGGGACTGTTGCATCCCTGCCACTGTCATGAAACTGCTACTGACTGTTCTTTGTCTTGTGTATTCTGAGCACACAGAATGTTAATACAAATGTGTCTTTTCTTCTTGGGTTCTGCAAGGAACATATTCCCCACTTAATCAGTTTACTCAGTTTTATTGATGGCTTTACCTCCAATTGGCCCAACTTTATAGGGCCCCCTCCAGAAACAGGCTCTAGAATCAATCCACATTGAAGTCAGCAGGCACTCCTGTGAGTGCCCTTCTTCACTGCAGAAACTTTGCCAGTTTCCCCCCAATCCTCCTGGAGTTTGTAGACCCCCTCAGGGTGGCCATAGGTTGCCCAGTGGCTTCTGATGCAAGAACTACCTTCTTCAACCTTGCAGTAATCCCCATTGGAGCATCAGTTGTTGGTCATGTACTTGGTGCCCCAGCACAAAGAGGCTCCCTGAGCCTGGGACCCTCCATACCCAACTGCCTGTTGTAGCTTGAGTCATGGAAGCAGTACCTTGCAAGCATGGTTACTGACGCTTCCTTGCTGCATGATGGAGCCAAACGTGGGGTCTCTGGCATATCCCAGCTGCAAGGGGGCTGTGCTCTTCTTCATTCAGCCCAGCTGTGGTGCTGGAAGAGGTCCCCCTTCCTCCGGACCCCGTTACCGGGACTGTCCCTTGGAACGAACTGAATGAGCAGCAGTAGCAGTTCTTAGACTTTACAGATGCCATCATCGTCCTGACATGTGATGGAGCTCGGGGGAATGTTGCTGGCTTTCATCCCTTATCCAGGATGTCCCTGATGAAGGGAAGGACCCAAGAGTCTGCATAAGGGGCCATACATCAAGTAGTCCTCTTAAGACTGGTGCCTCTGGCCAACAAGTGGCCCCATCTGCACATTTTTACGTACTCTTGGGCCATTAAGCCAAGAGGTGCCCCGCCGTGGGGTAAGGAATTCTGGAAATGCCTTGCCTCACAGTACAGCCTGAATGTAAATCACGGTAACAGATGTTTCTCCAGGTCCTATGGCTATGATACAGGAGCCGAGCAGGGTATTCCCTTTCCCTTCCTAGTTCCAGACGTTACTGATAGTGACCAAGGCACTCCTGTCACTTCTCAGTATGCACAATCCTGGGCTCTTGAAAAAGGCGTTCGTAGAACGTTCGCTTCCCCTGTAAGCCGCCGGCATTTTGTTTAATAGACCACCTCTTGCAGGTGGGATGTGAGTACACCTGTGCAAGTGTCGCTATTTAAAGTGCCTGCTCAGTGCTGAACTTAGACAAATGCTCACAATTCTTGCAGTAGTGCTCATACATTTGCAGTTAATAAAACCTCAGGAAGTTTGAGATGTTTTCAACCTCCCAGCTCCCCTGCATCTTCCATTGGGGAGATGAAAGAAGGCAGTATTAAGTGGTCTCCTAAGTGTAAAGGTTTCAAAACATATTTGCAAATCTTTTGACCCTTATCTCATTGAGAGGGAAGGTCTGTGTCCCTTCATTTTTTTTTTTTTTCTTAGTATATTTATTTTTGAAGGAGAGAGAGAGAAGCTAGGGTAGGGACAGATGATGAGGGTGATAGAGAATGCCAAACAGGTTCAGGTTCTGTGTCAGCAGTCCAGAGCCTGAAGCGGGTCTCAAACTCATGAACCATGAGATCATGATCTAAGCCAAAGAACCGTGAGATCATGACTAAGCCAAAACCAGGAGTGAGACATTCAACTGAGTTAGCCACCCTGGTGCTCCTGCGTCCCCTGCTTTTGAATGTGGGCACATTTGTAGATCATGACCTGAGCCGTAGTTGGATGCTTAACTAACTGAGCCACCCTGGTGCCCCTGTTACATTCACTTCTAAGAACATTTTGTTTGTGGATTGGTTAGTGCTAGTGTATACAAATTCATTTGCTATTATATTGATTGTGTGTCTTACAAACGTGTTGCAATGGTTTATTACTTCTGATGTTTGTTGTCTGGATCGTAAGAATATTCTATATAGAAGTTCATGTCATCTGCAGGGAGAAAGAGTTTTAGCACTTTATTTCCAATTTGGATGCCTTTTCTTCCATTTTATTGCCTAATTGTCCTTTCTAGGACCTTCAGTACCATATTAACTAAGTGGTAAGAGTGTGTAAAGGCATTTACAAATTCAAAACGAGACTTAATATTCTGCTAAAAATGAAGAGACATCCTTCCTTGTAGATTTTCAAGTTGTAAATTTTTTCTCTGCGCCATTGAGAATAAACCATAAATCTTGTTAAATGTCTCTTGGCAGTTTTACAACTTAGAATATCTTTCCCAAGGACCTCAAAACCATCTGTTTGGAATGTAAACTTTGAGGGAGCTGGCAGTTCTGTATCCCAGATTCTATGAGAGTGTAGAAGCTTAAACTTTGGTAGTGGGGGCCTTGATCCATGTTGCAAAACTACCTACTGTCATAAGGATATGAGAAATTGTTTTTTAACTTGTTGTAACACCAATAAACTAACACAGGTGGTCATTCTAATTACCAGGTAAATTTAGGGGAAAGAATGTGTGACAAAATGATTGTATGAAATCCTCCTGCTTGAGACTAGTTATTGTTTATCTTTGCAACATTTATGTGATGGGTTGTATCTGCTTGACTACAAAGAAGGGTGAGATTTCTTTTTGTCTTTGGATTGTATGTGATATGTATCCTGGCACTGAATGATAAAATTGTTTTCTTTGTGTTCTCCCTGAGTGGTTAAGTTTATAGGTTCGGAGAAGATTTTGTTTCAAATCGTATTGCCCTAACAATGTTGGTGATACGAGTGGTGATTCTTGACCACTCATAATGCTGAATTGAGTATGCTTTCTCATCAATGATGTCTGAAAGGGCGAAGAACGAAATAAGAGAGGGATGGTACTGTCGATGTTACAATGTAAATGGAATTCAAACTGTCCCTGGAGAAATTCTGCAGGTGTATTCTGCTAAAGAAGGAACCTCCAGGAGAACCAATTCATCAGCGATATAGAATTAATGAAAGAGGTGTATGTTTAGGTACTTAGCATTAATTTCGGATAAACAATGAGTCAAACTGTAGTATCATTGCCTCCTGCTTGTACCTAATTTGCTAAATCGGCAGTTCTATTCGATGTCGCCTAAGAAGGAAGGTATTTTCCAAGGAGGTGGCGCCAGGGACTTGGGAAACTCAGCATGCTCTCCCTGGTCAGGCGCAGGAACCGCTCAGGGCCTTTTGCGCAAGTGCGCTGCTCTCTTCCCGGTAGTTCACGTTGGCGTACGCAGCATCGCGAGAGGACTGTCCCTGTTGCTCTCGCCACAGAGCGCCTGGACGCAGGCGGGACTACGCGATGGTGAAGAACTCGGGTGGCGGTGGTTGAATGTGGGTGACCCGTGGGACTGAGGCCCCGCGCGGGAGGGGCCGGTGAAGGAGGAAACGGCTCGCTGCCTGAGCGCGGGGTGAGTCCTGCTGCGTCTGTATGCATCGAATGCGAACCAGCGCGTCCCCGCGCTTGTCACCCAGCGAAAGTTCGTGTTTTCGTCTCCGAGGTGAAGGGTCGCCCGAGGCCTCAGTAAGACCGGCGGAAACTGGCCCGGGGGCGCTCGTGGGTGGTCGCTTCTCTCCGGGGGGGGGGGGGCCCTCGTTCTTCTCCACTCGGGTCCATCTTCGTCCTTCCAGCCACCGGTGGTCAGTGTCCCGTCCCCATGGTAACCGCGTAACGCCTGCTGGGAGGTGACGGGAGCCGCTTCAGTGGTATTAGATACATTCACATTGTTGGGCAAATGTCGCTACCGTTCATCCCTGTACTCTTTTCATCTTGTAAAAACTGAAATTCTATACCTATTAAACAGTAACTCCCCAATCTCCCCTACCTCCAAGCGCTGGAAACCACCGTTGTACTTCCTGTTTCTGTAATTTTGACTACTCTGAGTACCTCGTATTAGTGAAATCCTGTAGTCTTTGTCCTTTTGTGACTGGCTTATTTCGCTTAGCGTTACGTCCTCAAGATTCATCCATGTTGTAGCGTATTGCAGGGTTTTTTCCATTGTTAAGGCTGAGTAATATCCCATTGTACGTATATGCACATTATGCTTGTCCATTCACCTGTCCATGGACACTTGAATTGCTTCCATGTTTCCACTATTGTGAATAATGGTGCTGCCGTGAACACGAGTGGTTGAGACATGTGGTTGAGACCTACTCTTGGGTATATACCTCGAAGGAAAATTGCTGGGCCGTAAGGTAATTCTAGTTTTAATTTTGAGGAAGCTCCATCCTGTTTTTACAATGGTTGTACCGCTTTACACTCTAAGCAGTCAGCAGCAGAGCATGGGAGTTCCATTTCCTCTCCATCCTTGCCAACAGTTGCTTTTTCTTTTTTTGATAGTAGCAATCTCAATGGGTGTGAGGTGGGATCTTACTGTACCTTTGACTTGTATGTCCTTTGGTATCTTTTCTTGTGTATTGGCCATTTGTGTATCTTCTTTGGAGAAGTATCTGTTCAACTGCATTGCCCATTTTTGAATTGGATTGTTTTGGGTTTTGTTGTTGTTGCTGAATATTAGGAGTTGTCTATATGTTCTGGATATTAATTCCTTATCAGATATATGAATTATAAATATTTTTTCCTGTGGATTGGCTTTTAACTCTGTGGATAGTATCTTTTGTAGTCAAAATATTTCCATTTTCATGAAAAGTTTGTCAATTTCTTCTTTGTTACCCATGCCTTTGATGTCATATCCAGGAAAACCTTGCCAAGTCCAGTGTTGTGGATCTTTTGTACTATGTTTTCTTCTAAGTTTTATTGTTTTAGATCTTAAATTTAGGTACTTGGTGTGAGTTGATTTTTGTCTATGGTGTTAGGTTAAGGGTCCAAGTTTATTCATTTACATGTGGCTATCCAGTTTTTCTAGTGCCATTTGATGAAAAGACTGTCATTTTCCCATTGAGTGGTCTTGACAGCCTTGTCAAAAATCATTTGACAATATGTGTGAGTGTTTATTTCTGGACTCTTTTTTCTATTCCATTGGTCTTATTTGTCCCTTTTTATGCTGGTACCATCCTGTTTTGATTGCTGTGGCTTTGTACTAAGTTTTGAAATCAGGAAGTGTAAGTCTTCCAGTTTTGCTGTTTTTCAGGATTGTTGTGGATAGTCTGGTTTCTTTGAATTTTAGGATGGGTTTTTTTAATTTGTGCAAAAAACATCATTGGGATTTTGCTAAGGATTTCATTGAAACTGTACATCACTTTGAGTAGTATTGACATTTTAACAAGAAGTTGTCTAATCCGTGAACATGGGATGTGTTTCCATTTATTAATGCCTTCTTTAATGCCTTCAGCACTATTTTGTGGTTTTTATTGTGCAGATCTTTTACATCTTTGGTCACAGTAATTCCTAAGATTTTGTTTGATGCTTTGGTAAGTGGAATTGGTTTTGTAATTTCCTTTTCAGATCGTCCATTGTACGTATATAGAAATGCAACTGAATTTTGTGTGTTGATGTATCTTGCTACTTTGCTGAATTCATTTAGTTGATGCAGCCGCTTTTTTTGTGGAGTCTTTAGGTTTTTCTACATGTAATATTATTTCATTTGCACAGATGGTTTTACTTTTTCCTTTCTAATTTAGATGCTTTTTATTTCTTTTTCTTGTCTAATGCTCTGAGTAGAACATCCAGTCCTGTGTTGAAGACAAGTGGTGAAAGCAGGCATCCTGACCTTGCTCCTGATCTGAGAGGAATAGCTTTCCGCCTTTTCACCACTGAGAATATTTTTTCCTGTGTGTGTGTGTGTGTGTGTGTGTGTGTGTGTGTGTGTGTTATATTTTTGGCTTTTATTATGTGGGGGTATTTCCCTTCTATTCCTCTTTTGTTGACTGCTGTTACAAGAAAAATGGTTGAATTTTGTCAGATGCTTTTTCTGCATCACTTGAGATTGTCATCTGTGGGTTTTTTTCCTTCATTATATGGATGTGGTGTATTATATTAATCAATTTTTGTATGTTGAACCATCCTTGCATTCCAGGAATGGATCTACTTGGTCATGGTGTATAATAATCCTTTTTTAAAATGTAAGTTAAATTAAATTTTATTAATTTTTTAGACAGTGAGTGTGGACATGAGCAGGGATGGGGCTGAGGAAAAGGAAAAGACAGACTCTTAGACAGGCTCCATGCCCAGTGTGGAGTGTGACACAGGGCTCGATCTCATGTCCCTGGGATCATGACTTGATCCAAACCAAGAGTGGGTTGCTCAAGTGACTGAGGCACCCAAGTGCCCCTATTTTATTTTATTTTATTTTATTTTATTTTATTTTATTTTATTTTATTTTGTTATGTTTTGTTTTAACGTTTATTTATTTTTGAGACAGAGAGAGACAGAGCATGAATGGGGGAGGCCAGAGAGAGAGGGAGATACAGAATCTGAAGCAGGCTCCAGGCTCTGAGCTGTCAGCACAGAGCCCGACTTGGGGCTGGAACTCACAGAGCAGGAGATCATGACCTGAACCGACGTCAGACGCTTAAATGACTGAGCCACCCAGGCGCCCCCTTTTTATTTTGTTATTTTTTTATTTTTTAAAGGAAACACAATTAACATACAATTTTATATTAGCATAAGGTGTACAACATACTGATTCAACAATTGTATACATTAGTACTTACCACAATAAGTGTAATCACCAGCTGTTGCCATACATTATTACAATATTACTGACCTTATTTGCTGTTCTATACTTTTCCTCTCCATGATTTATTTATTTTATAACTCGAAGGTTGTAACTCTTAATCCTCTTTCTCGGTATCACCCATCTTCCAACACTTTCCCTTAAAACCATCAGGTTGTTCTTTGTATTTATGGGTCTCTTTTTTGTTTCTTTGTTGTTTTGTTTTTTAGATTCCACATGGAAGTGAAATCATGTGGTATTTTTCTTTTTCTGTCTGTCTTATTTCATTTAGCATAATACATTTTAGTGCCATCCATTTTGTCCCAAATGCCAAGATCTCATTCTTTTTAATGGCTATGTAATATTGCATTGTGTATATATACCAAATCTTCTCTATTCCTTCATGTATCAGTGGACACTTGGGTTGCTTCCATATCTTGGGTATTGTAAATGATACTGCAGTAAACATAGGGGTGTATGTGTCTTTTCCAATTAAGTGTGTTATTTACTTTGGCTAAATGCACGGTAGTGGAACTACTGGGTCATACAGTATTTCTATTTTTCTGTTTTTCAGGAGCATCCATACTGTTTTCCACAGTGATTGCACCGGTTCCATTCCCACCAAAAATTCACATTTTTCTCCACATCCTCGCCAACATTTGTTATTTCTTTTTGATACTAGCCGTTCTGACAGGTGTGAGGTGATACCTCATTGTGGTTTTGATTTGCGTTTCTCTGATGATGAGTGATGTTGAACATGTTTTCCTGTGTCTGAGAGAGAGGGTTACAGAGAGCAGGAGCAGGGGAAGGGCAGAGAGAGAGGAAGACACAGAACCTGAAGTAGGCTCCAGGCTCCAAGCTGTCAGCACAAAGCTCAATGTGGGGCTCGAACCCACGAACCGTGAGATCGTGACCTGAGCCAAAGTTGGATGCTTAGCTGACTGAGCCACCCAGGTGCCCCTGTATGTCTGCTTTAATCAGGTGTATAAGCTCTTCATACGTTTTGGTTATTAACCTCTTTATTAGATATATCATTTGCAGATATTTCCTCCCATTCACTGGGTTGCCTTTTTGTTTTGTTGATGGTTTTCTTTGTGCAAAAGCTTTTTATTTTGGTGTAGTTGCAACAGTTAATTTTTGGTGTTATTTCCCTTGCCTGAGGAGACATACCTAGAAAAATGTTTCTATGGCCCGTGTCAAAGAAGTTACCGGGTGTAGTTTTCTTCTAGGAGTTTTATGATTTGAGGGCTGACATTTAGGTCTTTAATCCCTTTTGAGTTTCTTTTTTGTGTATAGTGTAAGAAAGTGGTCCAGTTTAATTCTTTTGCATGTAGCTGTCGAGTTTTCCCAGCACCATTTGTTGAAGAGACTGTCTGTTTCACAAAGGTTATTCTTGCTTCCTCTGTCATAGATTAATTGACCATGTAGGTATGGGTTTACTTCTGAGTTCTCGATTCTGTTCCATTGATTTTTGTGTCTATTTTCGTGCCAGTACCATATGTTTTGATTACTATAGCTTTGTGATATGTAATAATCCTTTTACTATGCTGCTGAATTCTGTTTGGAAATATTTTGTTGAGGACTTTTTACATCCATGTTCATAAAAGATATTGTAGTTT
This sequence comes from Acinonyx jubatus, assembly GCF_027475565.1. Classification (NCBI taxonomy): domain Eukaryota; kingdom Metazoa; phylum Chordata; class Mammalia; order Carnivora; family Felidae; genus Acinonyx; species Acinonyx jubatus. The sequence continues at coordinate 10,184,937 of NC_069393.1, read as the reverse complement.
CCTTGTTCTCTTGAAGACAGTTTTTTAAACTAGAAAAGGATTCACCCATTTCCCGCCCCCCCCTGCAGTTGTTCTCTGTATGAGCTTGTTTTTTGTTTTTGTTTTTTTAAGATTCCACATGTAAGAGAGATCACATGGTACTTACTTGTCTTTCTCTTTCTGACTTATTTTACTTAGCATCGTGCCATAAAGTCCGTCCATGTTGTTGCAAATGGCAAGGTTTCATTCTTTTTTGTGGCTGAATCATATTCCGTTGTATATACATACCACAATTTCTTTATGCATTCATCCATCAGTGGACAGTTAGGTTGCGTCCATATCTTGGATATTGTAAATAATGCTGCTGTAAACATGGGGTGTATGTATCTTTTTGAGTTAATGTTTTTATTTTTTCGGGGGGTGGGTAAATATTGGGAAGTGGAATGGCTGGATCATGTGGTAGTTCTACTTTTAATTGTCTGGAGAGCCTCCATACTGTTTTCCATAGCACCAGTTTACATTCCGAGGCACAGTGCCCAGCATTCCCTTTTGTCTGCATCCTTGTTAACGCTTGTTCCTCCTTGTGTTTTTGGTAGCCATTCTAACAGGTAGGAGGTAATATCATTGTGGTTTTGATTTGCCTCTCCCTAATGATGAATGATGTTGAGCATCTTTTTTATGGGCCTGTATGTCTTTTCTGAACAATGTGTATTCATATTTTTTTTGCAAGTGAGTTATGTGAGTTCTTTATACATTTTGAATATTAGTCCCTTATGAGATACAGGACTCAGGAATATTTTCTGTGTTGAGTAGGTTTCCTTTCTATTTTTGTTGATGATTTTCTTTGGTGTGCAAAACATTTTAGTTATGATGTACTCCTATTTATTTCTTCTTGTGTTGTTTTTTTGCTTTTGGTGTCAAACCTAAAACCATTGCCAAGACCTATGTCAAGGAGCTCATTAGCACCTCTGTTGTTTTTTTTTAGGAGTTTTATATGGTTACATGTTTTCCTGTTTTCTTGTATTTCCTTGTGATTTTTTTGATTAAACACTGGGCATTTGAATTTAATAATGTGGTAGCTTGGAAATCAGATTCTCCCCAGTCTGCAATGTTTGCTGTATTTTCTTACTGTTTTTGTTTCTTCTTACTTATTTATTGTTTGATGGTGGTAGTCTCTCTTTGTGCCAAGGATCAGCCTGATGTATAAACGTAATGTCTTCTTAGGTGTGGATTCTTTAATTCCTGTGGCAGGTATGTCTTTGCGGGTTTCCTTATGAGAATATCTTCTTTGAGATCAGAAAGAGTATTTTATTCCACTTGGAATTGTCAGAACCAGGGCAGTTCCAAGTACATGTGTGCACTCAGATCTTTTGCATTAAAGAATAAATTGATTCGTCAGTGGTATTTCTACTCTAATCTCTTTTTTACTTGCAAAGTCTAACACAAAACAAGGCATATATATAGTAGAGGTTAGTAACATCTGGTCAGTTTTCAGCAGCAAAACATGTAAGAATTTGTCTTTGAACATCTTTTTTTTTTTTTTTTTTTTTTTCATATTTCCTGATTCTGACTACTTGAGACTGAGCACAATGTGCTTTTGCAGGGATTATTGTCATTCGGGGATGTGACTGTGGGCTTCACTGAGGAGGAGTGGCAGCGCCTGGACCCTGCTCAGAGGACCCTGTACAGGGACGTGATGCTGGAGAACTACAGCCACCTTGTCGCTGTGGGTAGGTAGTGCTTGTTTCTCAGGCAGGCCTCCAGTATGTGTGCCTGTTTTGTATTTACAGAAACCTGTAGAGTTTTTGTAGACTACAATAATATTTAGCTTTGGAATTTGGAGGCCAAGGATGGTTTATCCCTTTTGGTTGTCACAAGGAATTTGTTTCCCTGTGTCCCATAACAGGGATTAAATTAAATTTTTTTTATTGTGTAGTCTTTGAGTTTTACTGTCGTCCACCTTGAGGAGTCCTGAAACTCATGCAGTTTCTCTCACGTGATACAATTCTTATTCACAGGGTTATCCATTCCTAAACCAGAAGTGATCCTCCAGTTGGAGCAAGGAGAGGAGCCATGGATATTAGACTCCCCAGGCCAGAGTGACCCAGGTGAGTCCATCAGTGTGAGTCAGTTGGAGTTGAGGAGGAAATTAGATGACAAAGCGTTAGTTCAGAGCTTAAGACCATTGAAATGGTCTTTGAAGTGGTCTTCAGGAATCACTTTTTAGAGGCTCTGATGAACCTTTGGAAGTGGCATGTTGACTTGACTCAAATGTTCAGTGTCCCTGAATCACCCAGAATCTCCTACTGTCACTTTTATACACAAATGTTATCTTTTTTATTGGAATAAGTTATATTGAGTTAAGACATACTATCTGTATATGTGTATAACAACCATGTGTATTTTATATGTGTGTGTATATATACATATAGTACCGGGCATCTTTGGTTCAGTATTATATCTTTGAAAAATACCCATGTTGTGTGTATGATTAGTTAATTGCTGTATATTTCTGTGTAGCAATCCATTGTGACTATCCCAGAGTTTATCTCTTTATTTTTATGCTACATCTTTAGGATACATATTGGAAACACACTTGTTTTGAAACTTATTTCTTTTGAGTTTTAAAGTATTTGAAAAACCTTGATGTAAATATTCTTCTGTGTGTGTTTTGGAGGACACAAACTGTTTTTAAATTTTTGAAATCTTTAAATGAAGTTCATTCATTAATTTTGAGAGAGAGTGTGTGGATGTGACAGGGGAGAGCAGAGAGAGAGGGAGAGAGAGTCCCCGGCAGGCTGCATGCTGTAAGCACAGAGCGCAATGTGAGGCCCAATCTCATGAACCGTGAGGTTATCACCCGAGCTGAAACCAAGTGTTGAATGCTCACCTGACTGTGCCACCCAGGCACCCCTAAACTCTTATGTGTGTTAGATGTGTGACCAGAAATGGACTTGCTGGGTACAGAGTAGCTACATATCTAATCAATGTGTGTTAGTTTAACAGTTTTCCAGCGTGGTTGTACTAAATCATATTGCCACTAGCAGTGTGTGAGGAGTTTAATTGCAGTTCATGATTATGAGCACTTGATATTGTCAGTCTAATTAAATTTAACCATTCTGGTCGTTGTGTTGCTCTATCTCGTCAGGTTTTAATTCCCATTTCTCTGATCACTAATGATGTTGAGTATGCTTTCATATGTTCATTGGCTTTTTGGATGTCCTTTAGCATAGTAACTGTTCAGGTCTTTTGCTGATACTAGTTTATTGGGTTATTGGTCTTATTGAATAATTCTAGAAGTTTTATGGGAATGCAAACTGATGCAGCCGCTCTGGAAAACAGTGTGGAGAGTCCTTAAAAATTTAAAAATAGAACTACCCTATGACCCAGCAGTAGCACTACTAGGAATTTACCCATGGGATACAGGAGTGCTGATGCATAGGGGCACCTATACCCCAATGTTTATAGCAGCACTTTCAACAATAGCCAAATTATGGAAAGAGCCTAAATGTCCATCAACTAATGAATGGTTAAAGAAGACGTGGTTTATATATACAATGGAATACTACTTGGCAATGAGAAAGGATGAAATCATGCCATTTGCAGCAACGTGGATGGAACTGGAAGGTATTATGCTAAGTGAAATAAGTCAGTCAGAGGAAGATAGATACTATATTTTCACTCATGTGGATCTTGAGAAACTTAACACAAGACCGTGGGGGGAGAGGAAGGGAAAAAATAGTTACAAACAGGGGTGGGGGGGCCAACCATAAGAGACTCTTAAATACAGAGAACAAACTGAGGGTTTATGGGGGGTGGGGGAGAGGGGAAAGTGGGTGATGGGAACTGAGGAGGGCATTAGTTGGGTTGAGCACTGAGTGTGGTATGTAATCCAATTTGACAATAAATTATATTAAAAAAATTCCCTAAAAATGAATTCTAGAAGTCTTAAAATATATCTTGGATATGAATTGTTTGTAGAAATATGTATTTGTTGAAAATATCTTTTCTGAGTTATGTCTTATCTTCTCCATGACTTCTGATGACGGTTGAAAAGACTGTCCTTTCTCCTGCTGATTGGTGGTTTTATAATTGTCATTTATTGGGTGAGCATGTATTTGTGGTTTTGTTTCTGGGCTTTCTGATTGTTCTATTGGCTGAGTTATCCTTCATGACAATACCACTGCGTTTTATTTATCGTAACTTAATTATAAGTTATGATATCTGGCAGCGTCACTCTTCTAGGTTGGCTATTTTCTTCAGGGTCGTGTGGGTATAACAAATACAGAAAATTGCTAAGAACATCTTTTGAGTTTTATTTATTTACTTATTTATTTAGATTTATTTATTTTGAGGGAGAGAAAGAGAAAGTACGAGTTGGGAAGGGGCAGAGAGAGGAGATCGGATTCTGAGCTGACTCTGCACCTCCAGGACAGAGCCCGTCAGGACTCAGTCTCACAGAAACGTGAGATCATGACCTGAGTTGAAACTAAGAGTTGGATGCTGATACAACTAAGCCACCCAGGTTCCCCATTTACCTTTTTTTAGTGTTATTGATTTATTTTTTAAGTACTTCTTTTTTTTTTTTTTAATGTTTATTTTTGAGAGAGAGAGCGCGTGGGGGCGAGGGTCAAAGAGAGAGGGAGACACAGAATTCGAAGCAGGCTCCAGACTGTGAGGTGTCATCATGGGATGCTTTCCTTAACATCAGCCCAGCGGTGGCCCTGCACTTTGGTCACTAGTAGTAGACTACAGCTTCTTTTTAAAAATTGTTTTAAAAATTTAAAAATAGGTGAGATATAATTCACCTACCACTAAATTCACTCCTTTAAGAGTGGAAAATTCAATGGTTTGTAAGCATATTCACAAAGTTGTGCAACCATCACCACTGTCGAATCCCAGCATGTTTTCTCACCAGCTTCTTTGAACTCTCCCAGGTGCAGCCATATTGATCCCTCCCCGATGGGCACACCAGCTGGGAGGCGTGAGCCTCAGAGGCATTATCCCCCCACCTTTGTGCCCTTCTGAGCGGCCTGCAGTAACTGGACGACACCGCTCTGAAGGTCTGAAGGTCTGAATTCCAGTTCTGCAGGGCTCTTCTCTGAGTATCTGTAGTATCAGCATGACCCAGCACCTCCTCCGCTTCAGGTGTGGAATCCCAGTTCTGTGGGGCCGCTCTCCTGAGTGACTTCTTCCGTCATGTTACCCTGAGATGGGAGCTGCTCTCTGCCCGTGTTACGCCTGTGTTGCCTCAGTGTCCACTTTTGCTTTTAAAATGCCTGTTTTAACCTGCTCTATTAAATTCCCTCTCTTATAACATTTGGGTGGATTCTCTTCCCATCTGGACCCTGACTGATGTAAACATTCTTGTACCCACATCACTGAAAGTTAATTTTATGATAGCGTCATGTGGAGTCGTGTATGTGCTGGAAGTGCCAGATTAAAAATCCGTTAAAATTTGATAGAAACGAGCCTCCAGGGAGTTTACATGAATTAAACTCAGAGTAACAGTGACTGGGAATAAGTATCTTCTCAACTCCATACCATAACTCTATATTCCTCGTTTTAAAAATATTTTTAAGTCTTATATTTCAAAGTGTACTTTATTTATTCATAATTTCCCCAAACTGGAAATTTTTTTTTAATTTTTTTTTTAACGTTTATTTATTTTTGAGACAGAGAGAAACAGAGCATGAATGGGGGAGGGACAGAGAGAGAGGGAGACACAGAATCAGAAGCAGGCTCCAGGCTCTGGGCCATCAGCCCAGAGCCTGACGGGGGCCTCGAACTCACGGACCACAAGATTGTGACCTGAACTGAAGTCGGACGCTCAACCGACTGAGCCACCCAGGCGCCCCTAACCAAACTGGAAATTAAAGTCACTTGATTGGGGAATAGATAAGTGTGGTATATCCATACCATGGAGTAGGACTTGGGAAGCAAATGTTTGGTTATTTGTGAGAGAGAGAGAAAGACAGGGCGCAAGCAAGGGAGGGGCAGAGAGAGGAGACACAGAATCCGAAGCACATTTCAGGCTCTGGGCTGTCCGCAAAGAGTCCAAAATGGGGCTCGAACAAAGGAACCATGAGGTCATGACCCAAGCCGAATTCGAACACTTAACGGACTGACTCACCCAGGCGCCCCAAGGACTTGGGAAATAAAAACCAACAATGTATGTGTATTGATACATAAAATAAGAAGGATGAATCTGAAGTATATTGTACTCAGTCAAAGATACCAGACTCACAAGATTACATACTGTAAGATTCTATATGCATGGGACTTTCCAGAAAAGGCAAACCTATAGGCATGAAGTATAGATAGTAGCTGCCAGAGGATAGAGTGGTAAGGAAGTTTGACTTCAAAAGAGTAGCATGAAGGAATTTGAGGGCTGTGGTGAAATAGTTTTGGATTTTGGCTGTGGTGGTGGTTACACAGATCTCCGCATTTGTCACAATTCCTGAAACTACATCAGAGTGAACTTTTGTGTATAGAAGTAAAATGAAAAAATTTTCTCTCAATAAATGATAGGTTACATGTTTATACTTAAACATTTGCATTCTTTTAAATTCTCATAATAGACTTTTACATACATTTGTCATTCATTGTCATTTTCTTTTTTATCATGAGTGCTTAGTTATGTAGCCGGATTCACGTTTCTATTGACTTAAAGATCTCTTTATTAATTAACATATCTTTTCTTTCAAATATTAAAAATATATTTCCTTGTTTATTTGCTTTTAACTTAAAATAGAGCTGAACTATTTGTTATTGCTAATACTAAAACGCATCGGATACTAAATTTATGGTTTTTATTTTTGGTGTCACAGCTTGTCACCTTTATTTTCCTAGTGGTTTATTTTACACATTTCAAATCTTGAATCCCTGTGAATTATGCCCTGTGTGAACTATGTACCTAAGGCTATTCCAAACTGTTGGGAATGACTTGCTGTTTGGAATATTCCATTCATTCCTCATTGCCTTGAAATGCTATATTTATTAGACTACATTCAAAAAAACACTCTTAATCATGGCCATGTTTCCATGAAGCAGATGCCAGACTGCTTGTAGTGGAGCAATATTATACGTGTTGATATTTCCTAGGAAGTCTTCTTTTCGAAATGTTGTCAGTTTCCATTTTCATGTATTACAGATGAAGTTACGAATGCTTTTGTAAAGTACCTATTAAAGTACACAAAAATCAAAGAGAAAAAAGTATGTACAAAAGTTGGTTGACAGTGGTAGTGGAATTTGTCACAGTATATTGAGTTTCAGTGAAAGGGTCTATCTCCATTTCTTCAAGTAATGTTAGTGTCCTAGAAGAAAGAATAGGATTATGTAGACGAATAAAGACATTTTCTTTTGGACTGTCGATTTTCGATTTATCTACGATTTTCGTTCATTTCTTTCATGATTTTGATGAACTACCTTGCTTGATGCCACCCTCGTCCCCTGGCTTTTTATTTCCAGAGAATCGCTGACGGTGTCAGATACTGTTTTTTTATTTTAAAAATTCTTTTATTGCTTGATGGAATCTGTTTCCTAGTATTTAAAAAAGTGAAGTCGACAAGCAGGTTCCTATTCCTGACAGCTCTTTGTCTAAATTGCACACTGGGTGCACATAGATCTCGGCTGTAATCTGCAACTTTTGGGGATTCCCTGACGCGATCTGACAGTTTGGGTAACTCTGTCAAGCGCCCCAACCTTCTCACGCTGGATAAAGACTACACGCTCTCCGCTCAAGTCCATCGCCGCTCACGCAATCTAAAGGAGCGGTAGCTCTGGCTTTCAGCGCGGAACGCTCCCACTGTCAGGTTCTGCGCTTGCCTAGTACCGCCTTCCGCCGCTCTGCACTTCCGTCCTGTTTCTTTTTTTCCTTCCGTTTAACTCAGTTCTCGCTGGGAGGGGGCGTTCTGCACCCGCCGTGTCTCTGACCTTTTCTGGGGCTTCGTGCGCAGGGATCGATAGGTGAGCTTGGGGCGATTGGACGAGGGCCAATGGGGGCGCCGTGTGCCCGGGAGTCTGTGCCCCGGCGGTCGGTGCCCGATCGTGTGGAGGGAGGTCCGTGGACCGGTGACGGCGGGATGGGGACGTGTCCATCAGCACTAGAGGTCGGGCCCCCCGGTGCTCAGTCCCTGCCGGAGCGGCCGGGGCCGTTCGCGGGGCCCGGTTCTGGAGGCCGCGGGAGGAGGGCGTGTGTCCGGAGGCGGTGGGAGAGGGACGGCGCTGCGGCCGGAGGGGGGCGCGAGCGCGTCGGTGGAGGCCGGGTGGTCCGGGAAGACGGGCGCCCCTGCCTGGGCTGACTCGGTTACCCCCGCCCCTTGGTTCTCCTTGTATCCTTCCTGGAGTCTGAGCGGCTCTCCAGTGGGGTCCGTGACTGCTTCTTGAGGTGTGTTGTTACTCAGTCCGGCATTAGGGAAGGATCTCCAAGAATCCCTTACTTTTTGTCTCATTGAATAGAAACATTTTTTGTTTGTTTGTTTGTTTGTTTGTTTGTTTTTCTTCTCGAAGGTTACTGACTTATTCAGAATCACAGTTTGTTAGTGGCGAAGACTGGAAGTTGTGTCTCCCGACTCCAGAGAGACTGCCTGCTTTTGCACACGAGGAAAGGCAAATTACTTTTAAAAAGATCCTTTTGAGAAACGGCAACCAGGATCAAGAAATGAAAACATAGACCTTTCATTAAAGCATTGCTTTTTATCGTTTTCTGTGTAATCAGTAATCAAAGGTTTAGTAACAGTGGGGAAATTGATAAACAGTTTAATCAGGAGTATTTTTTTAAGTTTATTTATTTTGGGGAGAGAGGGAGAAAGAGAGAGAACCCAGAAGAAGCAGAGAAAGAGGGAGAGAGAATCCCAAGCCGGTTCAACACTGTCACCGCAGAGCCTGATGTGGGGCTCGCTCCATCCCGTCATCCCTGAGATCTTGACCTGAACAAGAATGCAGGCTTAACTGACTGAGCCACCCAGGTGCCCCAGGTTGGGAGTATTTTTTGTAGCAGTTTTGGTGAAGACTTAATGTTACTTCACTGAGTATAATGTTTTATTTAAACCTACTTTTTAATTTAAAAATTTTTTGTGAACATCAAGAGAGCTTTAAACTGTTAAAAATCCCCAGGAAGCAAATATTTAGGTTTTCCCAGTGAAAACTTTTATGCCCAGCAGCCATTACATGATTATGTCAGAGTCCTATTAGATAGTTGTTCTTTGAGCATCTGCTGTCCTTTCTGAAGGTGAAAGGCATTGACGCTCTTCCTATCTATTGGGTTGTATAGTTTTATAGGGCAGGAGCATTCAGGAGCCACCAGGCAGGCCAGCTCTTTTAGGACCTCATTCCTCCTGTAACTCAGCACAGCAACAGAGTTGTCTACACTTTTCCAAGACAGCAGAAAATGAACAAATCCCAGGTAAGTTGTTCATTCCCCACTTTATTTTGCAGTGGACCTGGTGAGAGTTGTGAGTCCATACTAATGGGAAGTTAGCAATAGATAGAAATCTATCTTTACAGAAAGTAGTGACAGATCAATAGCAAGACTAAGGTGGCTTGTAGATACATACTGATCATTCTATATCTTAGAGTTTCTAAACTGACCTACAAATAACATCTCTGTTGTTTCTGATAATCATGGAGAAAGGAGGACACCGTCTTTTGGATACAGACAGAATTTTTACAAGACACAAAGACTTCTTGGATGATATCTTTTTTATCTTTTAACCTTCCTGTGACAGCCCTGAAATGAGTGCCTAAAACTATTCCTCACTGAAAGTAAAAGGGTCCAAGAGATAGCTCAAGTAGTTAATTTAATGATAGTCTTGTTCGATCCTGGTGTTAAACCTGATACGTTTAGGGGTGCCTAGGTGGCTCAGTAGGTTGAGCTTTTGAGTTTGGCTCAGGTCGGTATCTCACACTCCGTGAGTTTGAGCCCCGTGTCAGGCTCTGTGTTGACAGCTCAGAGCCCAGAGCCTGCTTCAGATTCTGTGTCTCCCTCTCTCTCTGCCTCTCTCTCTCTCACACTCTGTCTCTTGCTCTCTCAAAAATATATAAACATTAAAAAGAAAATAAAAACCCTGATACGTTTAGAGGAATGAATATGGCCTGCATGCTGGTTAACAAGAACTTTCCATGAGTACTTTAACCAGGTTGTGTATGCGAGTTGTATAGCCTATCGTTTAAAGTTAAATTCTCCAGTGAGTCTGTCTGAGCTTCTCCGTCAAATTCATCCCATAGCTTTCTGCCTTGGTTTTTCTTCTTCACTGTTTGAGATCTGTCCAGGTAAAGGTTGCCAATGATTCAATTGTATTTACTGACCACGCTTTCCAGGAGACTCTTTTTCTCTTTTGATGGATACTGGAAAAATGGTTGAATAATACTGTTTATTGTTTTGAGTACTTCTAAAAATATGTAAATTATCTTAATGTGTAATTGACAGGCATTTTGTCTTCTTAGTTCACTAGTAATTTGAGATCTATCCATATGTAGCTTATTTCCTTTTTTTTTTTTTTTTTTAATTAGAATCTTAATCAGGCTGCGGACTCAGTGCAGAGGTCAATCTCATGACAGTGAGATCATGACCTGAGCTGAAATCAAGAGTCAAGTGCTTCACCACCTAGACACCCCTGTAGTTTGTTTCTTTTAATGTTGGATTTTCCCGCTGTGTGGCTACATTGTATTCTAAATACTATATTTTACTGATAGACATGTAGGTAATTTGCATGTTTCATTAATATAACAGCTGCTGTGAATATCCTTGTCATTCTCTATGGTAAATGCAGATGTATCTCTAGACCCTGGAGCATTGCTTCTCAGAGTGAGGATCTTTGGCCAGAAATGGCAGTGTCACCTCGAAACTTGTTTGACATGCAGATTGTGACCCACCATCCCAAACCTACTGGAAGAGAACTTCTGGAGGCCAGGCCCAGCAATCTGTGTTTTTAGGGGATGTCCATGTGATGGTTGATAACACATTAAGTTTAAGAATCACTGGTCCAGTGTCCAGTGATTAGTATTTTTGAGTTACAGGATATTAGGATTTCTCATTTTTCTAGGTAAATTGTTACTCATCAGAAAACTGTGTCTTCTCCAGATACAGAAGTTATTCCTACTTCAAATGGTTACAAACTTCACTGTTTAATTTGTATGTGTCTGATTATTGAGTTTGTGCAAATTTCATAAATTTATGGTGTATAAGTGTTCAGCAATTTCAAGAGTGGGTGGAATTCTTGCACACCCATTGTTAGAATTATTTCTTTGTATTTAGTGGTTTTTTAAAAATATACATGTATCTCCCCCCACCCAAGAGAGGTAGTGTGAGCTGGGGAGAGGGGTAGAGGGAGATGGATGGAGGGAATCTTAAGCCGACTCCACACTCAGGGTAGAGCCCGACATGAGCCTGGATCCCACGTCCCTGGGGTCAGGACCACAGCAGAAATCAAGAGTCTGGTGGTCAACTAAGCCACCCAGTATTATGTATTAAAATTTAAATATATTTTTATTTGCACTTTTTTAATTGCTTGTTGCTGGCATGTTATTTTTTATATATTGACCTTATTTCCAACAAGTTTTCTACACTAATTTACTACATCTAATTGTTTATCTGTATATCCTAAAAATTTGGATTTTTTATGTATACACATGTATAATCTGCGAATAGTGACACTGCCATATACTTTTCCCAGATTTTGTACTTTTTTTTCTATATTGCCCTCTTAGGTCCTCAAATATATAATATTAAATAGAAGAAAGAGTAGGGGGTAAACTTTCCTTTCAGTATGGATTTTTGATGTATTTGTTTACATTTCATATGGCATCAAGGATGTCCAGTTTTATTCCTAGTTACCTAAAATTTTTCTTTTTTTTAATGAGTGCCAATTAAATTAAAAAAAAATTTTTAATGTTTATTTTTGAGAGAGAAAGAAAGAATACCAGCAGGGAAGGAGCAGAGAGAGAGGGAGACAGAGAATTCAAAGCAGGCTCCAGGCTCTGAGCTGTTAGCACAGAGCCCAACTTGGGGCTCGAACCCACGAACTGTGAGATCATGACCTGAGCTGAAGCTGGACCCTTAACTGACTGAGCCAACCAAGCCCCCCAATGAGTGCCAATTAAATTATTTAAAATGGTTTTGGACATCTGTTGAAATCGTCATATGATTTGTCTCCTTCATTTTCTTAGTAAATTACATCAAATCTTATGCAATTAAATTTAATGTAAAATTAATTACAACAAATTTAAATGTAAAACTAACAAGATATGTCTGAAATAAACCTAACTGGGTCATGGCAATATTTTGTTTTAGAATTATGTATCTGTGTCCATGAGAGACATTGAGCAATGAGGTATTTTTTCCTGGTGGGGGACATGTTCTTGTTAGCATTTAGTATTTAGTGTCAAAGATATGTTGAATTCATAACAAGAATTCTTGAGTATTTCCTCCTGCTTTCTCCCCAAGATTGTGTTTTATTTTCTTTCTACTTCTTTCTTAGGTATTCATTCATAGGTAAGGACATCTTTACCTGGAGTTAGTTCATTTCCCTCTCTTCTTTTCTTTCTTCACTGTTAAGTAGGCTCTGCACGAAATGTGGGGCTCGAACTCATCACCCTGGCTTACAACATCCCATTTTTTTCCTCTTTCTCCCAGCCTCTGGCAGTCCCCATTTTATACTCTGTTTCTATGAAATTGGCTTTATGGTGAGTTATAGTGTATGATATTTGTTTTCTCTCTGACTTACTTCATTTAGCATAATGCCCTCAAGGTCTGTCCATATTGTCTCAAGTGGCAGGTTTCCTTTGTTTTTATGGTTGAATAGTATTCCATTGTGTGTGTGTGTGTGTGTGTGTGTGTGTGTGTGTGTGCGCGCGCGCGTTTATGTATATATTATATATGCATGTATGTATACACGCATTATCTTTACCCCATTCCTCTGTTGATGAACTCTAAGCCTCATGCCTCATCTACTATCAATAATGTTGCAGTGAACAGGGGATTACAGGTGTCTTTTGCAGTTTTGATTCCATTTCTTTTGGATTTGTGCCTAGAATTGGATTGCTAGATTATCTGGTAGTTCCATTTTTAATTTTTTGAGGGACCACCATAGTGTTTTCCAAGGTGGCAGCACCAGTTTACATTCTCACCAACAGTGAATGAGGTTCCCTTCACGCCACAGTCTTGCCATTTGTCATTTCTTGTCTTTTTGATAATAGCCATTCTGAGAGGTGTGAAAGAGATATCTCATTGTGGTTTTGATTTGCATTTCCTTGATGGTTCATGATATTGAGCACCTTTGCATGTACATATTGGCCGTTTGTAGGTCTTTGGAAAAATGTCTGTTCAGGTCCTTTGCTCATTTTAATTGGATTATTTGCTTTTTGGTTTTTGAGTTGTATGAGTTATTTATACATTTTGGATATTAATGTCTTATCAGATACATGATTTGCGAATATATTTTCCCATTCTGTAGGTTACTTTCCAGTTCATGGACTGTTTGCTGGGCAGGGCTCTTAAGTTCGATAAAGTCTTGTTTGAGCTTTTGTTGCCTTGCTTTTGGCATCTTATCCAAAGAAAACATCATCCTAGAGAACAATGTTGAGCTTCTCCCCTATGTTTTCTTCTAGGAATTGTATGGTATCAGTTCTTATGTTTAAGTCTGATTCATTTCAAGTTAATTTGTATGAGTGGTGTAAGATAGGGGTATAGTTTCATTCTTTTGCGTGTTGGTATCCCATTTTCCTGTCACCATTTACCAAAGAGACTATCCTTTCCCCATTGTGTATTTTTGCAACCCTGTCAAAAATCAGTCGACCATATATGCGTGGGTTTATTGGGGGGTTTCTGTTCTGTTCCATTTGACTGCAACTGTTTTTATCACTGAAATAAGTCTCCCTTTCGCTGCAGTTCGTATTCCCTGTAACGTACCTTAATTAGGCCTTCGTTCACTTCGTTCATTAACCATTTATGAATAGTTAGTACGTGTCCTAATGTGTGCCAGCTGGTGAGGATTCTAAGAATGAGACATCGCTCTTTATAAGGAGAAACTCTTAGAACTGTGTAGGGCATTAAAAGAAACTCACGTGATTTTGACGTTACTGTAAGTCCTACGGTGGGGATCCTGTTTTGTTTTCCTCATGATTTTTCATTTCTGGTTAAAAATGAAAAGACAAGATTTTCAAGCCTAAAATAACATAATTGTTTTTTGTATTGGGTGACGTAACCCATTTGTATTTGTTCTTGTTAGGCTTTAGTCCCTCCATCTGACAATGTATTTCTTCCCTATGCTTTTTCTTGGTTGTGTGGGGCATCCCGATTGAGTGGGAGCCGGCAGGCGCCAGTGAAGAATTCACTCAAGACAGAACAGAAGAAATAGAAGTTTACTGGATATCCTGCAAGGGAGCAGCGGGCAAGATGGCAAAGGGGAGACCGTCTGCTACTAGGCGGTGGTGAGGGGCTGTAGTTCTAGAGTAGCTGTAACTTTTCCCCCTTTTTTGGTAATCTTAGGCACTATGCCTGCCGTGGGCAGCCCATTGGTCAGTGAGGGCCTGTGGCTTAATGAGCCTGTTCATGTCAGCTTGGTGGTCGTGGTCGTGGTCGCTGTGGATCCTTTTGCTTTCCTCAAGCTTTGACTGCTCAAGCCTGTTGTATACACAAGTGGTCTCTAGAGGTTGTTCGTTTGTATTTTATTGGATTATTTTGTTTTGTTTTTTCAACACTGCATCAGTCAGCTTGTGTCGTAACAAAGGATTCCTAAATTTATTTTTTGTTTGTGTCTGTGATCTTAGGGACTAAGGCGTGGCTCTGTTCCCTGTGCTGTGCATTGTGGGGTCAAGGATGAAGGATGATGTCTCTGAAAACTTCTCCCTGAAGTGACACATTTCCCTTGTACCACTTTTCATTGGACAAAGCAAGTCACGTGGCCCAGCTTGATGTCAGTGGGCAGGAGTTGTGATGTACCCACAGGGGCAGGCTGGGGCACTGGACCTACTGGAGAAGGGAAAAAATATTTTGTGAGTGGTTTGTCAGTGGTCACATGATTTATCAAGTGACCTTTGATGATACAGTTTAAAGTTACTCCTTCTAGAGTGGTTCAGTATTTAATTTTTATTCTAATACTAATTATCATTTAAGTTTAAATTGTGGTTATAGTTTGTAATTTTCTATTAATATATGAAAGGACCTTTATTATTACTGCAATTTGACCTTTACATTTACTTCAGTCATCTTCTGCTATCCCGTATTTTGTGGAAGCCCTCTGAAGTATTTTGTTTTCCTTAATGAAGAATATTTGTAATACTGTTTTTCAGACAGTTTCATGGGGCACCTGGGTGGCTCAGTGGCTTTAGCATCCTTCTCTTGATTTCAGTCTAGGTCATGATCTCATGGTTCCTGGGATGGAGCCGTGCTTGGGGCTCCACTCTCACAGCATGGAGCCTGCTTGGGATCCTCTCTGTCCCTTTCTCTCTGCCCCTCCCCTGCTCGTGCTCTCTCTTTCTCTCTCTCAAAATAAATAAAGAAACCTAAAAAAAATTCTTGAAGCAGTTTCATTAAAGGACAGAGCTGGTATGTCAGGAATGATTTGGAATCAAATATATCTCTTGATTGGTGAATTCTAATTATGTGCCTGGATAATACTACGTTAAGTAAGTTTTCTGGATTAGCTAGTGCAATCCTACAGCACCTTTATGCTGTAGGTACTGAAACTACAGAAGCGTATAAGGATTTACATTCAGGATCTATATAGAATAGTTCATTTGCAGAAAATGCAGTTTGAGAAGTGGACAAATTTGAGATCTCTTGAGTCCGAGTCTACCAGGAGATGCCTCTTCTGCCAATTTGCTACTTGAAATGTGGGAACCGGAACTCACATTACAAATGATACTGGAAGTGTTCTCAGTGGTTCCTGAGGTGCCTACTGGTTTTGCAAATGACTCAGGAAGATCTTTGTGTGCTGCTGATTTTATCATCTTGCTCCACCTCACTTCTTCATAGACTTGTCATGTCTCAGTGTATTCTCCCACTTCAGATACTTATGGAACCTCAGCCTTTATACTCACAATACGTAGCTGCATCAACAGGTAGAAACACGTTATTTACATATATTTTTTAACTTTTTTACGTTTATTTTTGAGACAGAGAGAGAGAGAGACAAAGACAGAACATGAGTTGGGGAGGAGCAGAGAGAGGGAGACATAGAATCCCAAGCAGGCTTCATGCTGTCCATACAGAACACAATGCGGGGTTCAAACCCATGGAACAGGGAGATCATGACCTGAGCCGAACTCGGACATTTAACCAACTTAGCCACCCAGGCACCCCTCAGCTTTTGCCTTTTAAACTGGAGGATAAAAATTTGTAACAGAATGTATTGATAGTATATTTATGTAATTCATAAATATCAACTTCGATAGTACTCAAAAGTGTTCTTTTTTTTTTTTTTTTTTTTTTACTTTTTTTAATGTTTATTCATTTTTGAGAGACAGAGAGAGACGGATCATGAGCAGGGAAGGGGCGGGAGAGAGGGAGACACAGAATCCGAAGCTGGCTCCAGGCTCCGAGCTGTCAGCAGAGCCCAGCGCGGGGCTCGAACTCACAAACTGTGAGATCATGACCTGAGTCGAAGTCGGACGCTCAACCAACTGAGCCACCCGGGCGCCCCAGTACTCCAAAATATTCTTTCAAGTAGAAAGTGATCACACATTGAAGACTCGGTCTAATTTTTCTGTGATCCATTCCATGAATTCCTTTCTGGCACTTCTTGTCATCACAGATCCAGGCTGGATTCTCAACTTTTCCTCCGCCATTTGCCCTCTTCTCATTTCGCAAATGTGTTAATGGAGCCCCAGCTTTGCTTTCACCGGGGACCACGACCCTGTGTTCATGAGAGTACGGGGTTCTTCTTCTCCAACAGCCGTTCTTCAGTGAGGCCCCACAGAGAGCTAATTTTGCTGCTCGTTTGTTTTAGTCTATCTTGTGCATACTTCACCTTAGGCATTGTAAGCTGTTACTGCATGTTTTCTTATCAGAATATGTGCTCCTTGAATACAAGAACAGTTTTATTAATCTTAGCATTTCTAAGAATTGGAACAGTTCCGGATACATTGTGGGATTTGGTGATTTTTACATTAATAATACCCTGAAGCAATGGCATAGTGTTGGTTAGATTTCTCGTCTCCCCTCAAAGCCTAAAGCCAAACACACCTTCTGCAGACTATTTTGGTAATCGTGAGAAGGATTGGTTCCCATACAGCTTTTCCATGTCACCCAATTGTGAACATTTCAGATTGAACAGAAATCCCAGGGATCAGTATCATTTAAGGATGTGACCGTGGGCTTCACCCAGGAGGAGTGGCAGTGCTTGGACTCAAGTCAGAGGTCCCTGTACAGGGACGTGATGCTGGAGAACTACAGCCACCTTGTCTCAGTGGGTAAGGACTGTTTTTATGTAATTCCAAGTAGCATGTTTTGATTGTGTTAATTATGAGGCGTATAGGCTCTGTGCCGCGTTGAATGATATTTAAGATTGGAATTCAGGAGTCGTTGCCGATTGACCGCCATTGGGCACCAGGAAGGTAGTTGTGTTTACCTCTCCAGTGAAGTGTTCCGTGGCTTCTTCACTGAGCAGCTGCAGCGGCTTCCTCCTCTTCCAGAGGCCCTGAAGTCTAGGCCACCTGGTCTGAATCCTGAATGATTTCACGTTGACAGGGTCCTGTGCTACCAAACCAGAGGTGATCTTCAGGCTGGAGCAAGGAGAGGAGCCATGGATATCGGAGGAAGAATTCCCAAGCCAGAGCCTCCCAGGTGAGTTGATACATACGGCACCGATGAACATCAGGACATTTATTATCTTCCCATGATTAACCCAGGGCTGGACAACTTTGGAATGTGTTTTTAAGGTGTCTGTTTAGAAGTCATAATCCAGTGAGTGACTGAGAATACTGGTTATTGAACCAAACCTCCAGATTCTGCTCTCACGAAAAATGTTCTCCTGTTTGATTCACGTTTTGAATATTCACCATTCTTACATTTGTCAACAGACCAATCTTTGCCTTCCTCCCCTTTGCCATCGTTTTCCTGCATGAGTCTGTGTTTCTCAAAGCCGTGTCAGCCCCGACCTTACCTGCGTTGTTGCACTGCATTCCTGCTGTTCCCAGGCATTGTTTCATACACTGATTTTCCGACCTAAATAATTTTTGAGTGCTTGCTGTTGTCTAAATACCATAGTAGTGAGAGGCGCGTGGGTGGCTCAGTCAGTTGAGCGTCTGACTTCAGCTCAGGTCATGATCTTGCTGTCCATGAGTCGAGCCCTGCATCGGGCTCTGTGCTGACAGCTCAGAGCCTGGAACTTGCTTCAGATTCTGTGTCTTCCTCTCTCTTGGCTCTCCCCGACTCGTGCTCTGTCTCTCTCTCTCAAAAATTAATAAATGTTAAAAACATTTTTTTGATTAAAAACAATTAATAAATGCCATAGCAGTGAAAGAATAATGTGCCAGTGACTTTGTACAAGTAGCACTAGTGGCCAAGAGATTCATGCAGAGGTGGTCAACATCACTAACGTGAGGGAGATGCGCATCCGAGCCACATCACACCATTTAGAATGGCTAGCACCAAGAAGACAAGAGAGAACAAGTGTTGGCGAGGATGAGGAGAAAAGGGAAGTCTTGTGCACTGTCGGTGGTGGTGATGTAAATTGGTTCACCTACTGTGGAAAAGGGTGTGGAGATTCCTCAAGCAGTTAAATATAGAACTGTCCTAGGATCCCGCAGTTGTACTTGGGAACATACCCGAAGAAAATGAAAAGAGGATATCGAAGAGAATATACACATTCCTGTGTATCACGGCCTTATTGACAATAGCCAGATCTGGACACAATCTGCGTGCTCGTCAGTTCATGAATGGCTAAAGAAAGAAAAGAGAGTAGTAGTATTCGGTCATGAGAAATGACATCCTGCCACTTTAAGAGAAAGACAGTTACCGTGTGGTGTCACTTATATCTGGAATCTGGAAAAGGCAAACTCATGATAACGGAGGGTAATGTGGTGGTTCCCAGGGGATGGGGTGTGGGAAAGGAGGGAAAGGACAAGATCGGAAGAGATAAGTAAGCCGTAGAGATGGCGGATACCATATCAAGAATGCAGACAGTATCGAATTGCGGTCATCACACTTGCCCAGACACCAGAACTGAATCGTTCCAATCACTAATAAGGCATGGGAATTGTGTAACATAATAAAGGTGCTGATCATTGGCACAGTAGCAGTCCTAATACAGTTTATAATTGTCTGAAACTAACGTGCACGTTGAATTTATACACTTATATGTCTCATGCATTTAAAAAGTAGCACTAGAAGGAGATACTTCTGCGTATTAACGCTGTGTAGTGGTATAAAATGACCTTGGAAATTCGAGCAGAGTTAAATTGTGCTGCTTTAAGAAGAGTAGTCAGGGGAGACCTAAAGTAGCAGATCAGCCACCGTTAGAGCAGGATTTGAGTGAAATGTTTGTGTGAGTTGGGTGGTTTCTGCCTCTTCTCAGCAAGGGAAATAGCACCCACTAAGCCAATGAGCAGGAATGTGTTTGGTGTTTTTTGGGAAATAGCGGAAAAAAAAAAAAAGTCACAGTGGCCAGAGGGGAGTGAGTGATTGATGAGTGTGGGACAGGAAATGACGTCAGGCAGTTGTGGTCCACAAGGTAAATATCATAAATCTTATTAAAGTTATTAATGTTATCCTCTTTAGTATATTTTGGTTAACAAGCAATGTGTAGTTTATGTTTATAAGATCGTTCTCGCCCCTGGAGAAGATATCGGGAAGAGCATAAGCACTACAGATGTCGCTAGAGGACGCTTGTCGTTTTCCTTAAGGGTGATTATGGTCAGTCCAGATTGGAAGGCGTGGAGGTAACGAGAGGAGGGTGGAATCTCTGTGTGTCAGGAAGAAGAGTAACAGAAAGGGAAGGGGGGTGGGACTTGAAGGATTTTAAAGAATAATGGTTGAAAACTTCCCAAGTTGGGCAGTAGAGCTAAAAGTACTCATTGAAGAATCTGCGTGAACTCCAAGTAAGATTAATGCAAAGGGATCCACGCCAATGGCATGTCATGATTACATTTCTAAAAACAAGAGAATGTTTCAACGTAGCCGGAGAGAAACATCTCCTTTTCTTTGGACATGATAGTGGATGTTTCAGCCAAAAGCATGGAAGCTAGAGGGAAACGATGCCTTTTTTTCTGAGTACTGAAGGAAAAGAACTTTCAGGCAAAACTGGTATCTTGTGAAGATATATTCATGAAAGGAGAGCTGAAGTTATCATACAAAGGAAAACTAAGAGAAAATGTTGGGAAACTTAACTTTTACTGATTTATTAAAAAAATTTTTGTAACATGTATTTACTTTTGAGAAACAGAGATAAAGCACAAGCAGGGGAGGAGCAGAGAGAACAGGAGACACAGAACCCAAAACAGGCTCCAGACTCTGAGCGGTCGCCAGAGCCCGACGTGGGGCTCGAACTCACAGACCTTGAGATCATGACCCGAGCCGAAGTCAGACGCTCAACCCTCTGACCCAGCCAGGTGTCCCTAGCAAACTTAACTTCTAAAAATGGCTAGAGGAACTCCTCTGAATAGAAAGGAAATAACACAAGAATGTTGGAACTTCAGAAAAGAATGAACATTGGAAGTGGAAAAAATAAGGATAAATATAATGGAGTTTCCTCCTCATAATTTTCTGAAATCATATTTGATTGTTGAAGCAAAATGTAGAAATATCCTATGATTTGATGCTCCATGTGTGGGGAAAATACATAATTACATTTAAAATATATAATAAAGGGATTTGGATGGAATTGAAGTTTTACATTTCCCTTGAGTTGGTAAAATGTTGATCTGAGAAGAATGTGATGAATCATATATGTGCCTTTTACCTAGAAATGGACTCAAATACCTCGAACAACCACCAAAAAAATGTATGAAGTGTACACTTAGAAATACTCTCAAGTAGTTACCTGCATAATCCTTGGCAAAATATTAGCAAGTAGAAAACAGTGGTGTATAAACAGAGTCCTACACCGTGACTGAGTTGTTTATATCCAGAGCATGTAAAAGTGGTTTAGCATTCCAGAAACAAACAATCAGTATAATGTACCATAGGCTGACAAAGATGCTGTTATACATAAAATTGCTTTATTAATTTCCTTTCAGATTGTTGATTGCAGTTGCATAGAAGCCTCACCTGATTTGGGGGTGGTTATATTGTGGCTTACAGCTTTTCTGAATTTATTTATTACCTCGAGTGGCCTTTTTGTAAATTCCTAGGGATGATTTGTAGTTAGAGGGAACTTTTCCACTCTTTCTTTAAGGCCAAAGAATTGTTTCCTTAATCCCAAAAGCAGATGGTCGCTCTTGGAAGAAAAACTACAAATAATTCTTAGGAATATAGATGCAGAACTCCAAATAAAGTCCAACGGTGTAGGAAAAGAAATATATGCCATGACAAATTAGGATTTATTCCAAGCCTGCAAGCTCATTCAACATTCAAAAATCAATTAACATAATCCATCCCATCAGTAAGCTGCAGAAAGCAAAACTGTATGATCCTTTGATAGGATCCTTTGATGCAGAAGAAGCATTTAACAGAATCCATGTATGATTAAAATTCAGCAAACTAGGAATAGAGAATTTCCTCAAGTTGATGAAAAACATCTACCAAAAAATCTGTTAACATCACATATAATAAAGAGAAACTGGGTGCTTTCTCTCTAAGATCAGGAGCAAGTTAGGGCCATCCGGTTTCACCACTCTTATTTGACATCTTACTAGAAATCCTAGGTAATGCAACAAAATGGATATGAAAGGTGACAAGGGAAGAAATAAAACTCTTCTTTTTGCAGAGATTCAATTGTCTAAGAATCCTAATGCGGCACACTCCTACAACATAGAAGTCATTTATAGGAAGGTTGCCAGATACAAGCTTAATATTCAATAGGCATTTGCCTTATTAGTATTTTAGTTGTAGTTGTCTTTTTATTGGTGAGTTGTAAGCGTTCTTTACATATTCTGTATATCAGTCCCTAATTAGGTATATAGTTTGCAAGTATTTTCTCCTGTTTCTGGGTTGTCATTTTACTATTTTGTCTGTGCACTCTGCAGCAAAAGAGTTTTTTGTTTCATGAAATACAGGTTATCTGTTCTATCTTTTGTCACTATTGGTTTTGGTGTTGTATCTAAAAGGGCTGTGTCTATCCCAAGGACAGAAAGATTCATTCCTATATTTTCTTTAAGTAAATAGTTGTTACATTTAGGTCTGTTACCCACTTTTGTGTATGTTGTGAGAAAAGAGTATAATTGTTTTGCATGTAGATATCTAGTTGCCTCAGCATCAGTTGTTGATAAAGGTGTGTGTGTGTGTGTGTGTGTGTGTGTGTGTGGTCTTGACAATACATCGTTTTGATATATACACACAGTCACACATCCATTTCTCCTACCCCCAAACCCATACCTCTGTCAACCGACAGTATGTTCCCTGGATCTGTAACATCACTGTGTTTGTGTTTTTCATTTTTCAAATTCCATGTAAGCAAGATCAAACATTATTAGTCTTCCTTTGTCTGACTTCTGTGACTTTGCATAATGCCCTCAGGATCCATCCATGGTGTCCCCAAATGGCAAGATTTCATTAATTTTTATGACTGCGTAATATTCCACACGTATATCATATTTATAATATGTATATATACATAATACATACGTATGTAAAACATATAAAATATAGTATGCATAATGTGTTTAACTTATAACTATGTATTCTTCATTTGTTTATATAGTGCTACAGTGAAAAAACATGTCTATGTCTTTTCAGCCTAGTGTTTTCATTTTCTTCAGATATATACCCAGAAGTGGAATTACTGGATCACATAATAGTTCTATTTTTAATGTTTTGAGGAACTGCCATGTTGTGTTCTATGGTGGCAGAACAGTTCAGCCTCCCACGAAGAGTACCTAAGGGTTTCCTTGTCTTCATATCCTTATAAACACTTGTTATGTTTTGTCTTTTTGAGAATAGTCATTCCCATAGGTGTGAAGTGCTATCTCATTGTGGTTTTGATTTGCATTTCCCTGATGATGAGTGTCGTAGAGTACTTTCTTCAAGTACCTGTTGGCCGTCTGTATGTCTTCTTTGGAAAAATGTCTATTCATATCCTGTGCCCATTTTAAGTCAAATTTGATTTTTCTTATTGAGTAATATCAGTTGTGTTTTGGACATTAACCCCTTATCAGATAAATGCTTGCAAATAGTTTCTCCCATTCAGTGGATTGTCTTTGATTTGATTGATGGTCTGCTTTGCTTTTTAGTTTGATGCAGTCCCACGTGCTCATTTTTGCTTTTGTTGCCTTTGTATTTAGGGTCAAATACAAAAACTTACTGCCGAGATTGATGTGTAGCCTACTGCCTGTTTTCTTCGAGGACTTTCATAGTTTCAGGTTTTGTGTTCCAGTCTTCAATCCATTTTGAGTTAGAGTTTGTGTATGGTGCAAGATAGCGGTTTAATTTCACTCTTTTGCATGTGGCTGTCCGTATTTCCTAACACCGTTTATTGAAGTGGTGACTGTCCTTTCCCTATTGTATATTCTGGGCTCCTTTGTCATAGATTAGTTGACTTGGATGTGGGTTTATTGCTGGACTCCGTGTTCTGTTGCATGGATCTGTGTGTCTGGATTCATGCCAATAGCATACGGTTTTGATTACAGTAGCTTTGTGGTATAGTTTGAAATCAGCAAGCATGCTACCTTCTGCTTTCTTGTTTCTTCTCAAGACTGCTTTGGCTATTCAGGATTTTTTGTGTGGGCTCCTGGCTGGCTCTGTTGTTTAGTGTCCAACTATTGATTTCAGCTCATGTCATGATCTCACGGTTCATGAGACCGAGGCCTGTGTTGGCATCTGCGCTGACAGTGCAGAGCCTGCTTGGGATTCTCTATCTGCCCCTTTCCTGCTCACATGTATGTGTCTTCTTTCTCTCAAAATAAACAAATATTAAAAAAAAAAAAAAACCTCTTGTGGTTCTACCTACAAATTTTAGTATTATTTCTTCTAGTGTGAAAATTGTTATTGGTATTTTCATAGGGGTTGCATTGAGTATGTAGATTGCTTTGAATAGTAAGGACATTTAAAAAAAACTTTTTTTTTTAATGTTCGTTTCTGAGAGACGGAGAGAGAGCATGAGTGGGGGAGAGGCAGAGAGACAGGGAGACACAGAATCCGAAGCAGCCTCCAGGATCTGAGCTGTCAGCAAAGAGCCCACTGCAGGGCTTGAACTCATGAACCATAGGATCATGACTTGAATTGAAGTCAGTTGCTTAAGGGACTGAGCCACCCAGGTAGTCCAGTAAGGACATTTTAATGCTAATCTTCCAATCTAAGAGTATAGTATATCTTTCCAGCTGTTTGTGTTGTCTTCCATTTCTTTTATTGGTGTTTTCTAGTTTTTAGATTACAGATCTTTTTCCTTCTTGGTTAAGTTTATTTCTAGGTATTTTATAATTTTTGGTGCAATTGGAAAGGTAAATATTTTCTTAATTATTTATTATCATTATTATTTTGTTATTAGTGTATAGAAATGCAGCAGATTTTTATATCTTGTTTTTTCTTTTTATTCTGCAATCTTAACCTAATTCATACATCCATGCCAACATTTTTTTGGTGGCGTCTTTACGGTTTTGTATATATTATATGACTTCACATAGTGATAGTTCCACTTCTTTAGCAACCTGGATACCATTTATTTATTTATTTTTGTTCTCTGATTTCTGCAGCTAGGACTTAATTCCATTACTGTGTTGAATAAAAGTAGGAAGAATGGGCATCCTTGTCTTGTTCTTTATGTTAGAGAAAAAGCTTTTAGTTTTTCCCCATTGAGTATGCTGTTAGCTTTTGTTTTTTTATATATGGCCATTATTCTGTTGAGGTGCGTTCCCTTTAACCCCACTTTGTTGAAGGATAACCTTATGATTTTTTTCCTTTATTTTGGTAATGTGTGTCATGTTGATGGATTTGTGGATGTTTGACCATCCATGCGTGCCTGTAATAAATCACACTTGGTTACGGTATATCTTCCTTTTAATGTATTGTTGCGTTAAGTTTGCTAATATTTTCTAGCATCTGTGTTCATCAGGGATATTCTGTCATGTTCTGTTCTTGTAGCATCATTGTCCGGTTTTGGTATGATGGTAATGCTGGCCTTGTAAAATGAGTTAGGAAATGTCCCTCCTCTTCTATTTTTTGGTGGAGTTTGAGAATGGTATTTTATTTTAGGTGATTTGTGGAATTCATCAGTGAAGGTGTTTGGTCCTGGGCTTTATTTGGTGGGTGTGGGGAGGGGGCTTTATTTTTAGGGAGGCTTTTTTTCCTGATTCAGTTTCCTTAGTATTAATTGGTCTGTTCAGATTTCATGTTTTATTTCATCATGATTCACTCTTGGTAGACCATTTTTCTAGAGATTCATGCATCTCATCTAGAGTGTCAAATTTGTTAAGACATAATTGTTCATAGTAGTCTCTTAAAATCCTTTGTGTTTCTGTGGTACGAGTTATAATATTTTATCTTTTCTGATTTAATTTATTTGAGTCCTCTTTGTCTTGGTTAGTCTAGTAAAAATTCAGTTTATTTTGTTTGTCTTTTCAAGGAACCAGCTCTTAATTTTATTGATCCTTTCAGATCATATTTCATTTATTTCTGCCCTGATCATGATTATTTTCCTTCCTTCTGCTAACTTGGGTTTCATGTCCTTGTTTTTTTCTAGTTCCTTGAGATGTAAGGTTAGGTTTTTTGTTTGTTTGTTTGAGAAGTTTCTGGATTCTTATTGTAAGTGTTTATCACTATGAATTTCCGTCTGAGTACTGCCTTTCCTGTATCCTTTAAGTTTTGATATGTTGTATTTCCATTTTTATTTGCCTCAAGGTATCCCTTGGTTTCTCTGTTGACTCATTGGTTGTTCAGGAGAGAGTTGTTTAGTCTCCACATATCTGTGGATTTTCCAGTTTTCTTACTGGTAATTGATTTCTAGCTTCATGCAGGAAAGAAGCTTGGTTGGGTTTGGGTCTTCTTAAATTTGCTAGGATTTGTTTTTTTGTCTTAATATATGGTCAATCCTTGAAAATTGTTCATGTGTACTTGAGAAGTTTTCTTTGTGGATGAAATGTTTGTATATCTCTGCAAAGTCCATCTGGTCTAATGGGGTATTTCAGGACAATGTCAATTTTAAAATGACAACAACTGAGGATTGAACATATTCTAGTGCTCTGTGTTTGTATTTTCCCCTCCCTATTTTATGGTTTTGATGTCAATTCTTGTATCTTTTAATCTTCTGTATGTCTTAACTAATGATTATAAGTAATTACGGTTATTTTTTGTACTTTGGTCTTTTATGTTGCATACTGCTTTTGTAAGTGATTAACCCACTATCTTCACAACATTAGGATGTTCTGAATTTCACTATATATTTGTTTTTACCAGTGAGATTTATACTTCAATATGTTTTCGAGTTACTAATTTGTATTCTTTTGTTTCAACTTAAAGAAATCCCTTTAACATTTCTTGTGAGGCTTTTCTGGTGTTGGTGAATTCTGGCTTTTGTTTGGGAAACTTATTTATTTGTCCTTTGATTCTAAATGAGAACTTTGCTGTGTATTGTTGTCCAGTAAATATTTTTCCTTTCCCATTCTTTGAATATACCATGCCACTGCCTTCTGATTGGAAAAGTTTCTGCTGAAGGATCTGATAATCTTATGAGAGTTCCCTTTTCTGGAACCAGTTGTGGATTTTTTGCTACTTTTAACATTCTCTCCGTGTCTTTAATTTTTGGCACTCCATCTCATAATGTGTTTCAGTGTGGGTTTTTTGACTTCATCTTACTTGGAAATTTCTGAGCTTCCTGGATATGGATTTCCTTTTTTCCGCCCAATTTGGGGAAGTTTTCGGCTATTATTTCTCTCAGTGAATTTTCTGCCCCTTTCTTTTTCATCCCCTTTTGTGATTTCTATAATGCAAATGTTGGTCTGCTGTATATTGTCTCATATGTCTCTTAAGCTGTGTTCACTTTTCCCCCTGCTCTCATTGGGTGAGTTCCATTGTCTGACTGCAGATTACTCATTCATTCTGCCTCATTGTTCTGCTATTGAATTCCTCTAGTATTTTTCAGTTGTCTTACTGTATTTTCTGTTTGGTACTTTCTGGTACTTTCTTCTTGTTGAGGTTCTCCCCGTGTTCATCCGTTTTCTCCTGAGTTCGATGAGCATCTATATGACTATTATTTTGAACTCCTTATTAGGTAAATCACTTGTCTCCATTCCATTAAGAACTTATTCTTAGGTTTTTTTCTTGTTCTTTCGTTTTGAACACACATTTCTTTGTGTATTTTTCTTGATTCTCTGTGTTGGTTTGTGTTCATTAGGTAAAACAGCCACCTCTCCTAGTATTGGAAGAATGGCCTGGTGTAGGTGATGAACCTTATCATTCGACCCTGACTTAGCTCTTGGTTGCCTGTCAAATTTTCATGGTTGTCTAACCAGCCTCTTTTATTTGTAGTGGCTTTCAGTAGTTGAGGGTATTCCAAGACCTGTCACAGTCCCAAGGGGAGGATCTCACTCAGCATCTAGATTCAGGCTGATTGGAAGGGAGGTCTTCAGACGGTATCTCTTAAAGTATACAAATATGTACAGTCCTGTGAGACCGGAAGCAGAAGTGATGCTGGCCACCAGAGCTGGGGAATCTAAAAGTGTTCACTAGGCAGTAGGTGCCCAAGTATGGTGGAGGAGTATACACACTGCTTTCCAGAAGACACTGGCGAGCTGGAGTGAGGCAGAGGGAGAACGCGGAGAGAAGATACCCTCCAGCTGGAGTGAATCAGAGGGAGAGTGCACTGTTGGTGCTCACTTGCCATTGTCAGATGATAAACCAGCCTTGCGTTAGTAGGATAAATCTCACGGGGTCTTTGTGTGTCATCTTCATAATGTGTTATTCGATAACATTTACTAGTATTGTGCAGAGTATCTGTGGGTCTGTATTCCAAAGATGTTGCTCTTAGTTGTTTTAGACATTGAACTGTAGTTGTCTTCTCTCATCATGTCTGAGTTTAGTGCCGATGTAATATAAGGCTCACATAATTAGGGGGGAGGTGTTCTTTTCTATTGTTTGCAGGAGTGTTTGAATAATCAATATTAATTATTACTTAAACGAGTTTAAAAATTCACCAGTGAAACCATCTGGACCTGGGCTTCCTTTATGGGCAGTTTTAAAATGACTGCAGTGTGTTTACTTCTTACACTTTTTTTCAGATAGCTTATTTCTTCTTGAGTTGTTATATTTTTTCCGATTCTAGGAATTTTTGTATTTCAGCCAAGTTATCAAATTAGTTGACATACAATTCAAAACATTCACTTATATTTTGTTTTTGTAGCGTAGAAAACATTCCAGGTTTGTAATGTGAGTACATTCTATCCCTAGCGTGTGTACTGCCTTTATTCCACAACTTCAGTAATTTAGTTCTTTCAGAAACGTTTATTTATTTTTGAGAGTGTGCACATAAGAGTGAGCAGGGGAGGGGCAGAGAGCAAGAGGGAGAGAGAGAATCTCAAGCAGGCTCCACGCTGCCAGCACAGAGCCCAATGCAGGGCTCAATCACGTGAATCATGAGATCATGATCTGAGCCGAAATCAAGAGTTGAGTGCTCAACTGACTAAGCCACCCACATAGGCGCCCCATAACTTCAACAATTTGACTGTTATGTCTCTTATTTCCATGTCAGCCTAAATATAGTTTAGTCAGGTTTATTGATATTTTAAAAGAGTCATCTATTGCCTTTCTTTTCTGGTTCATTAATTTTTACTCTTCTCTCATTTCCCATTCTTGCTTGCTTTGGATTTATATTACTTTTTTTCCCCCTTGTTATCAGTTGTATAAGGCAGATTATTGATTTGGGCTTGTTCTTTTTTAATGTGGTTATTGCAGGATAAATTGACTTCTAAGTAATGTTTTCTGTGTGTCTCAAGTGTTCGTATATTTGGTCTTCATTTTTACTCAAAGTGTTCTCTTAAGTTTCCTGGATATTTTTCCCCTCTATTTTATTCAGAGATGCATTGTTTAATGTCCTATTTGTGAGTTTTCAAAATTCCTTTATATGATTAATTTATAATTTCCTTCCATTTTGGTGGGAGAACCTTTTAAAATGTATTCTGGGGAACCTTCCGTATGTACTTCTGAAGAATGTGTAATCCTCTCTTTTTGAGTGGAGTGTCTTATGTATATTTGTTATTCTGGTCACCTGATAGTGTTATTTTTATCTTTTTTTTCCTCCTATTTGTATTCTAGCAGTTGTTTTATCCATTACTTAATTTGGAATTTTAAAGTCTTTAATTATTGTTGTTGTGTGTATTTTTCCTTTGAAGTTTGTCAGTATTTGCTCTAGTCTCATTGTCAGCAACGTAGAATTACGTGGATTTATGTCTCCTTTACTGATGGACTGTTTTCATTATATAATGTCCCTCTTTATCTCTAATAACGTATTTTGTGTTAAAGTATATTTTGTCAGATATTAATATAGTTCATTAATTCATTCATTAATATGAATTCATTAATTCATTAATACTCATTAATAGTAATTCATTCATTAATAGGAATCTAAGTGTGTCTCATGTAGACAGCTTGTGTTTGGGACCTGACAATTACCGCTTTTTGATTGGATTTCTAAATCCATTCCCAGTTTTCTGTTCTTGGTATGACTGGATTTACTCTTGCCATTTTGCGTTTTGATGTTTATCTGCCTTATGCCTTTTTGAACCCATAGTTCAAACAAGTACCTTGTTTTTCATTAAGTGAATGTGTTTTAGCATAGTATTTAAATTCTTCAATGACCTTTTCACTTAGTTATTTTCGTAATGGTTGTTATTAAAATTTTCCTAAGAAATTCACCCTAACAGACTCCACTTCAGATTTATACCCCCTCATCTACAGTGAAATATAGAAATGTCATTCATATATAGTTCTATTTCTTCTACTCTATTTTTGTGATATTACTTGTATACAGAGTAGATCTGTATATGTTTAAATTCCAACAATACATTGTTGAATTACTACTTTATGTTCTGAGATCAAGACCTGAGCTGAGATTGAGATCAAAAGTCAGGTGTTTAACCGGCTGAGCCACCCAAGTGCTCCTCTTCTCTTAGTTTTGGGTTTAGTTTTCTCTTTCCTAGTTTTTAAAGGTGGACACAGCTGTAGTAATTGAAAAGTTTCTTACTTAACACAAGTATATTTTTGTGTGTATGTATGTATCTCTAATACAAATACATATGTGAAATTTCTTTTTTTGGAATACGTATTATAAAGTATATTTAAGATATATATATATTTCATACATTGGATTTTGTATATATGTGTGTACACACATCTAACACACACGTATTAAATTTGTGTCAGATAAGATGGACTATCACAAACTAGTGGCCAACACAAGTACATTTTTGTGTGTATGTATATATCTCTAGCACAAATACATATGTGAAATTTCTTTTATATGGAGTATGTATTATATACAACATATCTAATATATTATGTATAAATTTCATGTGTGTGTACACACACATATATCTAACACACCTCTATGAAATTTGTGTCGGAAAAGATGACCATCACAAATTAATGGCTTCAGCTGCTTCCTGTTTAAGAATCTAGAAAAAAAAGGAACAAATTAAATCCATAGTAAGCAGAAGAAAGGAAGTAATAAAGATAAAAAGTGATGTAATTCAAATCAGAGGAATAAATGAGAAAATTAGTGAATCCCAGAGCTGGTTCTTTTAAGGTCAGTAAAATTGACAGACTTCTAGATGAGACAAATTACTATTATTTTTTTTAATGTTCATTTAGTGCAAGCAGGGGAGTTGCAGAGAGAGAGGGAGACACAGAATCTGAAGCAGGCTCCAGGCTCTGAGTTGTTGGCACAGAGCCCGACGCTGGGCTCTATCTCATGAACTGCCAGATCATGATCTGAGCCGAGGTCAGACGCTTAACCAACTGAGCCCCCTCGGTGCCCTGAGACAAATTATTAATGTCAAGAATAGGAGTGGCAATATCACCAAATATTCTACAGATACTACAAGTCAAATAAGGAAATATTATGCCTCTAACTTTATGAATTCAACGATTTAGATGAAATGAACAGTTTCCTGCAAAAAAACAACTACTAAAGCTCACTTCAGAAGAAATAGATAGCTGTTCCACAAAGAAGACCCAGGGGCTTCATTAGTGAGTTCTGCCACATGTGGAATAACACAAGTTTTACTAAACTCTTCAAGAAAATCCAGGAAAAAAGGTATACTAATTCATTCGTAGGCCAGCATTTTCCTAACACTGAAAATGGAGAAAGACAGTACAGGCATACCTCAGAGATATGTTAACAAATTTCAGAACCTATGTGGAAAATTTTTAAAGAGATAATTTTGATGAAACTCATTTTCATGATAGCTATACCTCTGATTATGGAGGATTTTGTGGTGAAGGGAGGAGTTTTGTGTAGCCCACAAACACATAGATATTTGCAAGCTGTTGCTCCTCTTGAATGGATTATATGATGGGTGATGTATCCTTGGAGGATTTTCTTGAGTGTGATCATGTCTTCATTCTTATGAAATACATGCTGACATGTTTGAAATAACAGGTCATGATGTCTGCACATAAACCAAATAGTTCATGGTCAGAAAGCCTTTATAGAGAGAAAGATAAAGCAAATGTGGCAAAAATTTAACAACTTGTGACTCTAGGTGGAAAGGATGCAACTGTGTATTTTATGGCTCAGGCAAACTCGATATTTTCTGTTTCTTATGTGGGAATTATTCTGTTTACATTTTGTTTCTTCCAAGGTAAATTTGGTAAGTGGTATTTTGTTAGTAAATTCGTTGCTACATTTCTTTCAGATGTATTTGTATCAAGTTGAACAAAAATAGCCTTTAGGATTTTTTCATACCATGTTTCAATGGTAGTTTCTTCCTTAATTTTTTTCTCAGTTTGCACACTTGAGATTTCATTCCCTTGTTTTTGTTGAAGAGGTTATCCTATGATTTGCCTCCTTTGTTGCTTTTCAAAGAACCAGCTTTTTTTTAAAGACTTTATTTATCTCTACACTCAAGTGGGGCTCAGACTCCCAACCCCAAGCTCCAGAGCTGCACACTCCACCACCTGAGCCCGCCAGGTGACCCCCAAAGAACCAGGTTTTTGACTTACCACTTATTTTACTGTTTTTCTGTTTTTTGTTCATTAACTTGTTTTTTTTAATGTTTATTTATTTCTGAGTTTTGAGAGAGACAGAGCACGATCAGGGGATGGGCAGAGAGACAGAGACACACACACACAGAATCCGAAGCAGGCTCCAGGCTCTGAGCTGTCAGCACAGAGCCTGACATGGGGCTCGGGCTCACCAACCGTGAGATCGTGACCTGAACCGAAGTCGGATGCCTAACCAACTGAGCCACCCAGGCACCCCTGTTTCATTAACTTCTAATCTAAGTAAATTGTCCAAAAGTGAAAAAAGACCTGATGCACATATTCAGAGGGACCATCAGGAACCTGGGAAAACGGACCTGGAATGGTTCACTCTAAGATATGCTTTAGTAAAACTACTGGACCTTAAACACAGAAGTCTCGAACTCATGTACTGTGAGATCATGACCTGAGCCAAAACCAATAGTCAGATCCTAAGCTGACTGAGCCACCCAGGTCCCCTTATCCGTATTATTTTAAATTTATTCTTGTATTCATGTGTTTCTGCCTTTATTGTTTCCCTCTTTGTGCTACTTCTTTCTTTTATATTACTGTTGCCTTTTTCTAGTCTTTTACTTTTTGAGCTAAGGATTCACTTGTATTTCATTCTTTGTCACCGATGCAAAACATTTAATGCTGTGAAACCTCTGATCTATATATGTATCCCACATAGACTCGTAAGTAATATTTTCACTAGTTTTTTTGGTTTAGAACTTAGGCTTTGGTTTGTTTCCTTTTTCACCAAAGAGCAGTTTGCTAGAGGATTGTTTGCTTTTGAAGTCCTTATGGAAGAAGCTTGTTCTTCCCCAATAACAACTTCTTTTTTTAAAAATATTTTTTAATGTTCATTTATTTTTGAGAGAGAGAAAAGGGCAGAGCATGAGCTGGGGAGGGGCAGAGAGAAAGGGAGACATAGAATCCGAGGCAGCCTCCAGGCTCTGAGCTGTCAGCACAGAGCCCGACACGGGGCTCGAACTCACGGACCGTGAGATCATGACCTGAGCCGAAGTCAGACGCTTAATCGACTGAGCCACCAGGCGCCCCATTCCTGAATAAGTTCTAGTTTTAGTGCATTGTTCCCTGAGCATGTTACCTTTATCAGGTTTTTTTTTAATGTTTTGTGCACCCTTGAGATATAAGTCTATTTTGTATTATAAGTTTTGATATTAGAAAATTACATATGGGTCATAATACAAGTTTTCCCGATGTCGTTGCGTCTTCTACACCCCGACATTGTGCTTTCTGATCGCTCTTGAAATACTCTTTTTATCAGTGTGTTTTATTTTTTTCCTTGCTTCTCTGAGTTCTTCATGAAGGTTGTTCGGTCTTTCAATACTCCTCACTGTTATTTGTACATTCAAAGATGTGGATGTTAGCCTTGTAAAGTGTTTTGTTTTTGGTTTGGGTTTTTTGGTTTTTTTGTCCATCCTGCTAACTAGATTGTATCTGTTTCCTTACTGTTTCCCTTTGCCTGGAATAATATTGCCCATTCCTTTGTTTTTATCTTTTTGAGTCATTTTCTGTCAGTGTGTTTCCCCTTTGCAGCAGAGATTTGGGATTTGTTTGTAACCCATTTGAAGTCATTTTATTAAGTGGTGCGTTAAGCCCATTCACATTTAGTAACAGGATTCCTGTCTGGTCTCATATGTCATATTTGTTAACATTTAATGAGTATCATATTCACTGAACAATTCAGTTTCGTCTTTTTGTTCATTCTGAAGGAGTCCATTAGAAACTTTAGATGTTTTTGTTCTGGTGGTTACTTTTACAGTAATGTCTTTTATACTGGCTTTAGTTGCTCATATCCTTATTTAACCTTCCATTTGGTTTTCAGCTTTTAGTGACCTTTAGAGTGTTTAGTGACCTTCTTTAGACTATTCCATGGCTCTCACTTAGCTTACTGTTATTTCTTCTCCTTTTTCCTGTTTCCTATAGGCTTTTATGGTTGCATTGTTTCTGCTTCACTGGAATATATAGCATTAATATATTACTCTTATATTCTTGTTCTCAACTTTCTTTTGGTCTTAGTCCTACACTGCTCAGCTTTTCTGCCAGTGTGTCTTGTCAAATCTCGGTTGCTTGAAGTTTGTCCTCTTCTAGAAGGTTCCGTGATTACATTATTACCTGATTTCTTGAATATCTAATATGATTGACCTCATCCCAGAGCCTGGATACTTTTAAAGGATCACGTGGCTGGATATACAACCCTTGACTTCTACTTGGTTATTTGTTGAAAAGGTTGCTGCACTGACCTCACTTTGTTTATTGGGGACAGTCTCTTGCCCAATCTACATGTTTGTTTGCTTATTGAGACTTGATCTTTCTGTCCAGAGCAGACTTCTTCACTTTTAAGGTTTACAGTTTCATTAAAGCATGTCTTAGGAAGGACTGTTTCAGGTCAGCTTTCCTGACGGAAAAGGAAAGTTCATGGTGGTCCTTAAAATATGCGGGTAAGATCTCTTTTTATTTCTGGGCAATTTTCTTAGATAATGGTTTTTAATACTGTATTTATTCCATTGTTTTCTTTTTTTCTCTTTAGAGACTACAGTCACACATATAATTTTAATTTAAAACATGTATTTTATTATTTTGTAGATCACCTGCTTTATCCAGAATTTTCTCTGTGATCCAGTTTTCTTTCTTTGGTTTTATTGTCATTCTTTTTTTTTTTTTTTTGCTCTATTGTCAGGTCTTTTTTCCACGCTGTTTATTAAAATTTCATTCAAATATCTTTTCTTTTTGTACTTTCTGTTAAATCTGCCTGAACCATTTTACCAAAAACACCACAGAGTGGGTGGCCTAAGTAACAAATTTATTTTTTCACACATCTGGAGGCTGTATGGCCAAGATGAAGGTATCCTCAGGGTGCCCTCTGGTGTCTTCTGGTGAGCCCTCTGTCTTCAGCTTGCAGACAGCACCTTCTGGGCCTCTCCTCACATGGCTTTTTTTCTGCAAACCAGGAGAGCAGGAAAGGGCTGGTGTCTCTTCGGCTTCTGATATGGATGTCTTTCCTGTCATTAGTGCTGCACCCTGATAATGTCATTAAACCTTACGGCTTCAACATACGAGTTTGGGAGGGGGACAGTTCAGCTCATAACCAGGTGCTTACAATTTGAGTCATATTCTAAGATCACTCTGCCCTTTTTATAATTGAATTACTCACCCGATCAGCCCTTGCCTCCGTAGTTCCCATTAATACTCCAAGTCCCTTGTGTTGGAGTTCTCGGTGGTCTGAGCTGTCATCTGTCAGAACGAAGATGTCGCTCCATGTTTTCTCCTCTCACTGTGGGACTTCCCCTTTCAGGCGGTGATTTTATTTGCATTTAATTATCTATACGTTCTAGGGGTGCCTGGGTGGTACAGTCCATTGAGCGTCTGGCTTCAGCTCAGGTCAGGATCTTACGGTGCCTGAGTTTGAGCCCCATGTCGTGCTCTGTGCTACAAGCTCAGAGCCTGGAGCCTGCTTTGGATTCTCTGTATCCCTCTCTCTGCCACTTCCTCGCTCATGCTCTGTTTTTCTCTCTCTCAAAAATAAACATTAAAGAAAAAGAACTTTAATTATCTCTAAGTTCTCTGTCTCTTCCTCTACGTGTAGTTGCCACAGACTCAAACTGACTCTTTATATAGATGTGGACTCTATATCAGTTTCTTTTGTATTAAATGTTTATTTCCTCAGTGGTGATTTGAAGTCAGTAGTATTTTGTATTTCCCAGTTATGCTGAAGTCATGGGTTGTTGATTGGTCATTTTATTTGCTCTCCTTAGATTGATCCTTAGAGGTATTTGGAGGATAGATGGAGATGTTACGAATTTAGTAGCTGCCGTTACTCCTCAGACGTCGGAATGCAGATGTATGCTTGCAGTAGTTTCCTCTCCTTTCTTCTACCATGCCAGGCCTTTTGTTTCTTGTTTCCATTTTCGTATTTTCATGTCCAACAGAAGAAATCGAAAAAATAAGTACTTACAGTTATTTTCTTCCCTGGAGACTAGACAAGAAATCAAAATCCGCTGAAACATAGGGCGTTTGTATATACGTTGCATTCCAGAAGAAATGCGTTAGTATTTATGTGTACGGTTAATTTTTCTTATCTTTAGAAGTCTGGGAAACTGATCACAAGAAAGGAAGGAGGCAAGAAAACCAGCATAAACCTGTGAGGGAAGTTGCATTCATCAGTAAGAAAACGCTGACCAAGGAACGAGGTAATGTAATAGGAAAACCATTTAACCTGGACACAAATTCGTTTCCTTCCAGAGAGAGCCTCTGTCAGTGTGACTCATATGGAGTGAGTTTCAGCTGTATTTCTGAATTGTGTATGTATATGAAAAACTATTTAGGAAAAAAGACTGATGAATTTAATGACTGTGGAAAATTACTACTCAGTATTGAACACAAGAAAACTCCTACTAGCGAGAAAAGTGAATTTTTTAAACATGGGGAAACTTTCAGTCAGGATGAGGACCCTGTTGATCATGAGAAGATTCAAAGTGTAGAGCAAAATTTTGAATATTACATGTATCAAGAAACCTTCCCCGAAAAGGCAACATTGAGTACGTACAAGAGAGAGATCACTGAAGAGAATCACTCTGAATGTATTGAATATGGGAGAACCTTCTTTCCTAACTCCTCTTTCCTGTTACATCACATGAATGCCTCCGAAGAGAATCACTGTGGACTGCGTGGTTGTGGGAAATCGTTATGTGTGAAGTCCACCCTTTTGAAACCTCATGGGGCACGTATGAAACCCTCGGAGTGTAGTGAGAGTGGGGATCATTTCCGGGGGGATTTATGCCTTCCACGACTTCAGAAAACTCATAAAGGAGAGAAACACTTTGAATGCAATGAATGTGGGAAAGCGTTTTGGCATAAGTCCCACCTCACTCGACATCAAAGGATACACACGGAAGAGAAACGCTTTCAGTGTGATGAATGTGGAAAAACTTTCTGGGAGAAGTCAGACCTCACGAAACATCAGAGATCACACACGGGGGAGAAGCCCTATGTGTGCAACGAGTGTGGTAAAGCCTTCAGCCACAAGTCAGCCCTCACGATACACCAGAGAATACATACAGGGGAGAAACCCTATCAGTGTAGCGCATGTGGGAAGACTTTTTACCAGAAGACAGACCTCACCAAACACCAAAGAACACACATAGGGCTGAAACCCTATGAATGCTATGAATGTGGGAAATCCTTTTGGATCAATTCACACCTTATCCTGCATCAGAGAACTCATACAGGGGAGAAACCATTTGAATGTCCTGACTGTGGGAAATCTTTCTGTCGGAAGTCACATCTTATACAACATCAGAGAACCCACGTAGGGGATAAGCCCTACAAATGTGATGTATGTGGGAAAAGTTTCTACCACAAGTCAGTACTCACCAGGCATCAGATAATTCATACAGGGTTGAAACCTTATGAATGTTGCAAATGTGGGAAAACGTGTTTGAAGTCTGCCCTCACAGTGCATCAGAGAATTCACACAGGGGAGAAACCCTTTGTGTGTCCTGAATGCGGGAAATTCTTCAGCCATAAATCCACCCTCTCTCAACATTACAGGATACATACAGGGGAGAAACCGTTCGAGTGTCATGAATGTGGAAAAATCTTCTATAGTAAATCGTCCCTACATAAACATACTAGGATACACACAGGGGAGAAACCCTTCGGATGTAATGAATGTGGGAAAACGTTCTGCCAGAAGTCTCAGCTCACTCAGCACCAGAGAATCCACATAGGAGAGAAACCCTATGAGTGTAATGAATGTGGAAAGGCTTTCTGTCACAAATCAGCTCTCATTGTGCACCAGAGAACTCATACAGAAGAAAAGCCCTTTAAATGTAATGAATGTGGGAAATCTTTCTGTGTTAAGTCAGGACTTACTTTACATCAGAGAAAACACACAGGGGAGAAACCTTATGAATGTAATGAATGTGGAAGGTCTTTCTGTGATAAGTCAGCTCTTGTTGTGCACCAGAGAACTCATAGAGAAGAAAAGCCCTATAAATGTAATGAATGTGGGAAATTTTTTTGTGTGAAGTCAGGACTTATTTTACATCAGAGAAAACACACAGGAGAGAAACCTTACGCATGTAATGACTGTGGGAAATCCTTCAGTCACAAATCATCCCTCACAGTGCATTATAGGGCTCACACAGGGGAGAAATCTTGTCAGTGTAATGAATGTGGAAAAATTTTTTACCGTAAATCAAACCTTGTTAACCATCAGAGGTCACACACAGGTGAGAAGCCCTATGAATGTAACACATGTGGAAAACCCTTCTCTCAGAAGTCAAACCTCATTGTACATCAGAGAACACACACGCAAGAGAAACCTTAGGATTGCAGTGGGTCTTAGGAATGTTGAGCTGTGGTTAAGCAGTCACTACACTTCAGAGAACTCACGTAGAGGAAGCAATGTCGATATCCTGAATGTTGAATAACTTTCGTCCACAAACTGGCCTTATTTTACCCTGAGGTAGACTGCAACACATAAAAGACAGTCTTGTTAGGTAACATTCCTTTGAATGTCCCCTAGCAAATGTGGGTATAAAACCTTGCAGATTTTTTGATTTTGTCATTTGTTTTTAGCAAAAATACAAACTAGGTTATGTCAGAATTTCTACTAAGGAGAAATCTTTCAGTTTGAGACATACAGCTTGAAGATTCTCTTTAGAGGCAATATAACATTGGAAATTGTGTTGTAGTTTTGATGCCATATTTGTCTTAGGAAACCTAAGAATTTGTAATTTATAGATGAATATTGTGTGTTGTACAAACAAGCAAAAAAAAAGTAGTAAAATGAAATAAAAGAAGTTGCAGTAATACATAGATTTCTCATGTGCCCTTCTCTGAGTTTCCTCTTAAGATATTTTACATAACAAAGGTATATTCTCGAGCAGAAATACGGATGGTACCTTAATACTAAGTCACATACTGTCATTCACACTTCAGCAGTTTTTACATGCACTTTGTGTTTATGTGAAGTTTTACAAAATGTTGTCGCTTATAGTTTGAGTACCCATGAGCACAGGCTACAAAATCAAAAAGGAATCTGGAATCTGTATTGTATTAGGGTTAAAAAGGAACCAAGATTTCACCACAAGCAGGTCCCTTGTGTTAATAATACCCTTTCTGCAACCCTATCCTGGCAATTCATGTGAGTATGAAGTTTTTAAAACAGAGACAAATTGAATAGTTAGGGCAACAGCGTTAAACGCTTATGTGAAGTATCCCTTAAGTTTGCAGGACTCCTGTTTCTACAAATAGTACCTTCTATTAACTGTGTCTCTTCCATATGTGTAGTGGAATTTAATATGATTGTGAATCGAAGCTAGACACTCGTAGTTCAACATCTCCCAGGTATGTCGGGGCCTGGAGGAACCTCTGGAAGGGAGGCCCCCAAAGCTAATACGTAACCACTTAAAATACATAAAATATCAAAATGGTAAATAAAATGTGCTCTGTGCAGAGGGATATCTAGTCTATGATCTCATTTTCCCCTCTCACCCATGGTCCTTTCAAACTGCCTTGAGTGTATTTATGTGCATCCTCCAGCCCTCAGCCTCAATTTTTTACAAACCCCTATAGGTAACTGCCCTCTAAGGCAGAGTTCAGAATAGAAGCTACAGACAGACTATATGACACTCAGGGTTGTAATCTAGGCTGTAAACTCAGGTCCAGTGTACCCAGAAACAGATCTGGGCCCTTGGGTTTTTGATTATGTGAGAAGGTGGGTTGAGACTGGAGCAGAGCCAGAGTAAGGTCAGAGTGAGGCTTTGATGGACCGACAGGGTGTAAAGGTGGTATACTACATTTCATTATCCGATTTCATAAATCAGGTTACACAAACTAATGATCTTAAATTGCACAGATATTCTAAGCTTTCATCTTAGGGAACTAGAAGAGAGCTAATTAAATCCAAAGTAAGGAAAACAAATGAAATAATAAGAATCAGAGCAGAAATCTGTGAGATCTTTGAAAAAACAAAACCAATACACCAAAAGTTAATTATTTGAAAAGGTCAATAAAATTGATAAACCTTCGGTTAACTAAGAAAAAAGAAAAGATACAAGTTGCCAATGGCAGAAGTGAAAGAAAGAACAACTGATAACGTGGACATTAGAAGGATAGTAATGTTACAGACAACTCTGCCCACAAATTTCATAACCTAGACCTATTCCTTGAGAGACACAATCTGCCGAAACTCACAAAAGTATAAATTTGTGTAGGCAAATAATCTATTAAGGAAATTGAGTTCATCCTTAATCTTCCAAATCAGAAAGTTCAAGCCCAGATGTGTTCACTGGTGACTTCTAGCAAACACTTAAGGAAGGAAGAAATGATACCAGTTCTCTACACCTCTTCCAAAAGGTAGGAGAAGAAATCCTTCCTAACTCATTCTGTGATGCTTATAGTAGCAAAAGCAGGCAGAGACATTATAGGAAAGGAAAGCAATAGGGCGCCTGGCTGGCTGAGTCAGTAGAACACGTGACTCTTAATCTCGGCGTCCTGAGTTTGAACCCTAGGTTGGGTGTGATTAAAAAAATTCTGAAAGGGAAAGCTAGATGTCTATAT
Source organism: Acinonyx jubatus (assembly GCF_027475565.1). Taxonomy (NCBI): domain Eukaryota; kingdom Metazoa; phylum Chordata; class Mammalia; order Carnivora; family Felidae; genus Acinonyx; species Acinonyx jubatus. The sequence continues at coordinate 10,144,100 of NC_069393.1, read as the reverse complement.
GTCTCGGAACATAGATGCTGAGATCCTCAACAAATCGTCACCAAGTTGAATCCCACTATATATAATTACGTGCCATGACCATGTGGGATTCATTCCAGGGGTGCTGTGCTGGTTCAACATTTGATAGTCGGGTAGTCACCTGTCACATCAAGAGGGAAAAGAAGAAATGATCATATGATCTTATCAATAGGGGCAGAAGAGCCTTTCACAAAACGTTAACCCACATCCACAATAAGAAATCTCAGCAGGCTGGGAGTATGGGGAACATTGACTTGGTAGAGAACATCTCCAACAGCCCTACAGCTAACGTTGTACTTTGATGGTGAGAAACTAGATGCTTTCCCAGTGAGAAGAGGAGAGCAAAGAGGTCCCTGTCCCTGCTCTTTCATCCTCCTTCTGGAAGTCCTCGCCGACAGAGCAAGACCAGAGAAGGAGAGAGACTTGGATTGGGAAGGAGGAGAGAAAACTGTGTACAGTCACACATAACATGATTGCCCATGTAGGAAATGTCCAGGAGTCGGCAATAAAACGCGCTGACGCGAGTTAACGAGGTTTTAGGATACGGTGATTGGGTGGGTGGTAAAAAGAAATGAGCCGTTCGGTAACAGGAGACATGCAGGAGCCTTTACGTGCATATTGTTGAATGAGACAAGCCAATCGGAAAGGCTTTCCACCTTACGTTACCAGTTATAGTGCGTTCTGGAAAGGCACGTGGGGGGACAGTAAAAGGATCGGTGGTCGCCGGAGGATTGAGGCAGGGGAGGGAAGGCTGAATAGGTGGATTATGGAGGACTTTTAGGACGGTGGGAGTATGCTGTAGGATATTGTAACGGTAGATGGCGTGCGGATCCTTTGCCAGTGCCCAAAAATGTAACAAAGGGTAAGCCCTAATGTAAACTGTGGTCTTCAGGTAGTACTCCTGTATCAGCATTGACTCATCAGTTGTAACAAATGGACCACACTACTGCAAGATATGAATGATGGGGGTCTGCAGAGGGGTAGGAGTGAAGGGGTGTATAGGAACTCGACTTTCTGCTCCATGTGTCTGTAACTGTACGACTACTCTAAAATGTAAAGTGTGTGAAAGAAATGAACCATCCTGTCTGCCTGTAGCAATATAGAGGAATCTCCGAGGGTGTTTCTTCTATAATTACACAGTTAGAAACAGAGTATTCAGTACCACTTTTGCCATGGTGGGAGGCAGAATGCATTCTCAGAAATCATATGCTGACCATCACTAAGGCCTATTTTCAGCTGTAGCCTCCTGTTGTTATAAGCCGCCTTGTCTTTTCTGCAAGTATCGTAAATTTCTCACCTCTCTTCATAACACCTTGTTTCTGTACTAAGTTTCCGTTGGTCCTGTGTTCCTGCACTACAAATATAATGGCCACTGATGAACAATTGAGCTGTGTCTATAGTCTTCAGAATATTTTTAATTACAGTAACTGTGGTCTGAAGTTAAGGCCTAGTGTCCTAGACTCTTGACATCTGAAACCAACATGGAGTGAACCCTCCGAGCAGGAGGCAGTTAACCCAGTGGGCATCACTAAGAGGATGGTCCATCTAAGACCCGGGTCACCACGTAAGACCCAGTTCATCCAGTTGTCATTAAGTGATTGTTGTTGACTAACGAGGTCTGAGATAGGACAAAGGCCACCTGGGACCGAGCTACCGGTTGCTGGCAGACAGCCTCTTGCTGTGGACTGTGCTGCCTGTTTTGGGTGTCACTGTTTCCTCCCCTGGCAACAAGCTCTTGGCCCTAAGAATTGTTAATTGGCCGTACCCCAGGTGCCTGGGCTCCGGGTTCAGTCAGTTTGGCTGGTGTCGTGAGACGCTCCGCCTGTAGAGGCAGTGACGACACCGCACTTTAACTGGTGAGCATTTGAGCCCCAGCTACCCAGGGTCGAGGGTCTGGCTGGCACTCTCCGGTTACTGTGTACCGAGTGTTGGCCGTCCCCGGCTGTTCAGGGTAGCCACGCTTACCAGTTTTTGTCATTGTGCCCCAGCGGGGAGGGCATGCAGATGGCCCTTGGTGAGAGTTTGGAAAGCTGGGCTGCCCTGGCCCCGGGAGCATGAAGCGTGCACGGCCCTCGGTGTGTGATGAGCTGTCGTTCACGTGCGGGCAGCGGCCGTCCCCATCTCTTGCTGCTCCTTCCCCTGCTGCCATTGCACACACGCCTCACGCCCGAGGGTGCCGAGGTGCACACCTGTGGTGTCCTGTGGCCCGGAGGCTGATGAGAAACAAAAGGGGACGTCTTGCAAATTGCCAGAGGAAGGACCTCAACTGCGCTAATGCAGAACCCTCAGCCAGTGAACCTGGGGTTGGCGAGGCGCTGGGGTTTTTTTCAGTACACCAAAGGACTAACCTTGGAGTCCTGGGGCTTGATGGCCTTGACCCTTGCCGTGCCAGAATGACCTTATTGTTTGTGAACCGTGACCCCAGAGAGACTGGCTGGCATTCCTTGGAGGAAGCGGCAGCTGTCTGTGAGGCGGACTGCGGGGCCGTGGTCCTTTCCCTTGTAACCACCCAGGCCCCCGCCACAGGTGTCAGGATGGAGACAAAAACTGAAAGCTGTCACTTCACATGGCTAGAAACCCAAAATACTGTGAGGGAATTTGTAGAGAGAGAAATGAGAGAGAAGAAACCTGCACTGTTGCAAAAAGGCAGCCCTACAGAAGACATTCGGTCAACCGCCGGGTTATGGGCCACGCTTGCTCCTTGCAGCTGTGCTCTGCTGCCTCTGTTGAGAAAAATTCTCATCCTCCTGCTCAGAGGGGAAAGCACTCACCCTGTGCCACAGCAAAGGGGATCATTGGAATGCAGCGTAAGCCCAGGATCCTTAATCCGTATGAAGCAATGTAACCTTTGCCATCGAGTGGGCTCTCGAGCCCGTAGATCCTCCCTGGAGGCTCTCTGGAGAAGGCAACTTGTACGTGCGATCAGAGTAAATAGAAAAGCCCCTGACGTATATTGAGTGACAACAAAAAGGAAAGAATTGGCAAGAAAGAATGAGGGGTGGGAGGAACTTAGGTACCGGAAAAGGAAACAACGAAATGACAGAAATGAAGGTGCACAGATTGCCCCAGCTGGGAGTCCAGACTATACGAAGATAACTTATGCAACAGAAGATCAAAGGGCACTAACTGGCTTTTGGACCTTCGCTAGATCGTTTGTGAAATGACTTAAATATCTGCTGAAACGCACCGTTGACAAATTGTCATGACCTTGACACCAGGCTTGAATTACAGCTGTATTTGGGCCTTCGGCTAAATTTGATCATGTCATTCCCTAAAATCTTAGAGGAGTTACTGACTACAAAATGGAGTGCGGGTGAGTGTATATTTGTGTTTCCTCAGAACTTATATGTTGAACTCCAGTCCTCAGGGTGATGGTCTCTGGAGGTGGGGGGCCTTTGGGATGTGATGAGGTTATGGGGGTAGAGCTCTCCTGAATGGGAGTAAAGCCCTCACAAGTGTTGAGCAAACGCCTTTGGCTTTTGCACAAGTGACGACAGAGCAAAAGGACAGCTATCTGTGAACCAGGAGGCAGGCCCTCCCCACGTGCTGATACCGCTGGCCCCTTCATCTGTCTTGGACTTGAGGGCCTCCAGAAGTGTGAGAAATAAATTTGTGTTGTTTGTAAGCCACCCGGGCTGTGTTATTTTTTCTTGCCAGTATGAACAACCTGAGACATTCGGATGAGTAGGTATGTTTTCTCTTAATCCACAGAACTATTGCCTGAGTTCTCCGTGGTCACAGCACCCATTGACTTAATTATAGCACATTCCCATGGTAGGTTCCAGTCGAGTGAATATGAACTTTTGGCACTTAGAATTTGGGTTGTCAGAAGGGGACCCCCGTGTACTGTATGTCCCGGTTGAAAGCATGGTAACCACCTGTTCAGAGACGAAGTGATTGTCACTGCTGCTTCTCCATTTAGTACTCCAGTTTACTGCGTTCTTAAACCTGGAAATAGTGTTGGCATGTCACAGTGGGTCACCGCATCCTCAATGCTGGGGCCAATTGTCCGGGACCCAACACCACTGTTCCTGAAATAACTGCCTCCGTCTAAGCAGCAACCAGTACATATTTTGTTACTATGGGTTTTGCCAGTACATTCTCCCCAGGGCTGTTTTCAGCAGCCTCAGCCACAGTTTGCCTTTGCCTCCAAAGGGTCCCGGTACACCTTCAGCAGGCTGCCAATGGGATATCCCAGCAACTCTTTGCCATTGCACATAGTCTTTGCAGGGGATACCTTGATTGCACCCAGATTTCTTCAGGAACCCAGGTATGATATATTGATGATCTCATCCTCCAAGGAGATCCTTCACCCATGTATTAGGCGTTCACATACAAAAGTTGTGATAATTCATTTTCCCATACATACTGCAAAGATCCACCTCAGGTAAATTCCCTGAAAATTACTTGTAAACCTGGGACTGTTGCATCCCTGCCACTGTCATGAACCTGCTACTGACTGTTCTTTGTCTTGTGTGTTCTTAGCACACAGAATGTTAGTACAAATGTGTCTTTTCTTCTTGGGTTCTGCAAGGAACATATTCCCCACGTAAACAGTTTACTCAGTTTTATTGATGGCTTTACCTCCAATTGGCCCAACTTTATAGGGCCCCCTCCAGAAACAGGCTCTAGAATCAACCCACATTGAAGTCAACAGGCACTCCTGTGAGTGCCCTTCTTCACTGCAGAAACTTTGCCAGTATCCCCCCAATCCTCCTGGAGTTTGTAGACCGCCCCCCCCCCCCCCCCCCCGCTCAGGGTGGCCATAGGTTACCCAGTGGCTTCTGATGCAAGAAACTACCTTCTTCAGCCTTGCAGTAATCCCCATTGGAGCATCAGTTGTTGGTCATGTACTTGGTGCCCCAGCACAAAGAGGCTCCCTGAGTCTGGGACCCTCCATACCCAACTGCCTGTTGTAGCTTGAGTCATGGAAGCAGTACCTTGCAAGCATGGTTACTGACGCTTCCTTGCTGCATGATGGAGCCAAACGTGGGGTCTCCGGCGTATCCCAGCTGCAAGGGGGCTGTGCTCTTCTGCTTCATTCAGCCCAGCTGTGGTGCTGGAAGAGGTCCCCCTTCTCCCGGACCCCGTTACCGGGACTGTCCCTTGGAACGAACTGAATGAGCAGCAGTAGCAGTTCTTAGACTTTACAGATGCCATCATCGTCCTGACATGTGATGGAGCTCGGGGGAATGTTGCTGGCTTTCATCCCTTATCCAGGATGTCCCTGATGAAGGGAAGGACCCAAGAGTCTGCATAAGGGGCCATACATCAAGTAGTCCTCTTAAGACTGGCGCCTCTGGCCAACAAGTGGCCCCATCTGCACATTTTTACGTACTCTTGGGCCATTAAGCCAAGAGGTGCCCCGCCGTGGGGTAAGGAATTCTGGAAATGCCTTGCCTCACAGTACAGCCTGAATGTAAATCACGGTAACAGATGTTTCTCCAGGTCCTATGGCTATGATACAGGAGCCGAGCAGGGTATTCCCTTTCCCTTCCTAGTTCCAGACGTTACTGATAGTGACCAAGGCACTCCTGTCACTTCTCAGTATGCACAATCCTGGGCTCTTGAAAAAGGCGTTCGTAGAACGTTCGCTTCCCCTGTAAGCCGCCGGCATTTTGTTTAATAGACCACCTCTTGCAGGTGGGATGTGAGTACACCTGTGCAAGTGTCGCTATTTAAAGTGCCTGCTCAGTGCTGAACTTAGACAAATGCTCACAATTCTTGCAGTAGTGCTCATACATTTGCAGTTAATAAAACCTCAGGAAGTTTGAGATGTTTTCAACCTCCCAGCTCCCCTGCATCTTCCATTGGGGAGATGAAAGAAGGCAGTATTAAGTGGTCTCCTAAGTGTAAAGGTTTCAAAACATATTTGCAAATCTTTTGACCCTTATCTCAATGAGAGGGAAGTTCTGTGTCTCTCCCCGCCCCCTCAAACCTTTCTAAAGTATATTTATTTGTGAGAGAGAGGGTGGGGGAGTGACAAACGGTGGGGAGATAAAGAATCCCAAGTAGTCTCTGCATCAGCAGTGCAGAGCCTGGAGTGGGGCTCAAACTCATAAATCATGAGATGACCTAAGCCAAAATCAGGAGTTATACTTTCAACTGACTGAGCCATCCAAGCGCCCGTGTGTCCCTTTTGAATGTGGGCACATTTGTTACATGATGACCTGAGCTATGGTTGGATGCTTAACCAACTGAGCCACTCTGGTGCCCCTGTTAAATTCATTTCTAAGAACTTTTTGTTTTTGTATTGTTCAGTGCTAATGTGTACAAGTTCATTTGCTATTAATATATTGATCTTGTATCCTGCAACCATGTTGCAGTCATTGATTAGTTCTGATGTTTGTTGTCATGTTCCTAAGTATATTCTACATGGAAGCTCCTGTCATCTGCAGACAGAGTTTTACCACTTTATTTCCAATCTGGATGACTTTTATTCCATTTTATTGCCTAATTTCCCTTTCTAGGACCTTCGGTTCGACATTAACCATAAGTGGTAAGAGTGGTGTAAGGGCATATACAAATGAAAAATAAGAGGCTTAATATTCTGCTAAAAATGAAGAGACATCCCTCCTTGTAGATCATTTTCTAAAGTTGTAAATTCTTTGCGCTTTTGGGAATGAACCATATATCTTCTTAAATGTCTCTTGGTAGTTTTACAGCCTAGAATGTCTTTCCCAAGGACCTCAGAACCATCTGTTTGAAATGTAATAGGGAGCTGGCACTTCTGTCTCCCAGAGTCTGTGAGAGGGTAGAAGCCTAAACTTTGGTGGTTGGGGTCTTGATCCAAGTTGCAAAACTACCTCCTGTCATAAAGATAGGAGAAGCTTGTTTTTTTGACTTGTAAAACCAATAAACTAACACAGGTGATCATCCCAATTACCAGGCAAATTTAGGGCAAACAATGTGTGATAAAGGATGCTGTGAAGTCCTCCTACTTGAGAATTAGTTCTTGTTTTTGCAACATTTATGTGATGGGATGTATCTGCTTGGCTATAAAAAGGTGAGATTTCTTTCTGTCCTTGGATTGTCTTTGAGATACATCCCGCCATTCAATGATAAGATTGTTTTCTTTGTCTTCTGCCTGAGTGACTAAGTTTTCTAGGTTCGGAGAAGATTTGTTTTAAATTAGATTTCCCTAACAATTTCGGCGATAAGGATGGTGATTCCTGACCACTCTAATGCTAAATCGGGTATGCTTTCTCATCAATGAATGCCTGAAAGGACGAACGAAATAAGAGAGGTATGATACTGTCGATGTTACAATAGAAATAGAACACAGACTGTCTCTGGAAGAAATTCTGCAGGTGCATTTTGCAGTAGAAACTGCTAGGAGAGCCAATTCATCAGGGAAATGGAATTAATGAAAGGTGTGTATTTAGATTCTTAGCATTCATTTCGGATAAGCAATGAGTCAAACTGTACTATCGGTGCCTCCTGCTTGTACCTTATTTGCGAAATCGGGCAGTTATACCCAAAGTCTCCTAAGCCTGAAGGCTGATTCCGAAGGAGGTGTCGCCAGGGTCTTAGAAAACTCAGCGCGCGCTTCCTGCTCGGGCGCAGGAGCCGCTCGGGGCCTTCTGCGCATGTGCGCTGCGCTCCTCCCGGTAGTTCACGTCGCCGCCGCGGCATCGCGAGAAGACGGTCCCGGATGCTCTCGCGCCTGAGGGCCTGTGGGCAGGCGGAGAGGACGTGGTGGGTGAGACCCGGGTGGCTGTGGTGGTTGTTGGTGACCGGTGGGACGGAGGCCTTGTGCGGGAGGGGCCGGTGACGGAGGAAACGGCTCGGTGCCTGAGCGCGGGGTGAGTCCTGCTCCGTCTGTATGCATCGAATGAGAACCAGCGCGTCCCCGCGCTTGTTATCCAGCGAAGGTTCGTGTTGTCGTCTCCGAGGTGAAGGGTCGCCCGACGCCTTGGTAAGACCGGCGGAAACTGGCCTGGGGGCGCTCGTGGGTGGTCGCTTCTCTCCTGGGGGGGGGGGGGGAACCGCGTTCTTCTCCACTCGGGTCCGTCTTCGTCCTCCCAGCCACCAGTGGTCAGTGTCCCGTTCCCATGGTAACCGCATAAAGTCCTGTGGGAGGTGACGGAAGCCCAGGTGGCGAACGAGTAGATGCGTTCTCTGCCTCATCCTCTGTCTCTCATCAAACCTGAGAGCGAGGCCGACGCAGTAGCTGCAGGAGACCTGACCTCTCCTGGGGAGTAATTTTCAAGTGAACGTGGCCTTGCATTGGGGGAATTCATTGTTGTTTCTGGAGAAGCCGAATGATGGCGTCCAGGTCCCTCCGGCACCCTGCAGCCTTGCCTGTGCCCTCGGTAGCAGCGGTTTGTGTTTACAGAAGGTCCAGCTTGCGATTCAGGGTTACAGGAAGGGCCAACAGCTTTCGATCTTGGGTAAGGATTCCAACTGGCTATGCTCAGTTTTCCTGGAACAGGGCAGCCATTGTGAGGGAAGAAGGGGGCCCCCAAGAGCAGGAATCCCTCCTAGGACAGTCGGTCAGTTGGCCCCAGACCGCAGCAGAAATGCACAGCGAATGTGGAAGGAGCAAAGACCCTTGCCAGGACCGCCGTCGTGTCGAGATCCTTGCAGACTGGGTGCCCGTATTCGTTCTGGGCCAGCTTTCAGGAGGGACGGAAGCTGTGGCTGGGAGAGGAGGGTGAAGCAAAAGGAACGGAGAATACTTAACTGCTCGCGAGGGAGGTGTGGGGGCATCATGTGGAAGGAAGGGCTTGCCAGCCAAGTGGAAGGAAACCACCTCTTTCATCCCTTCCTTCTTTGCTCCACCCCCAGATTCTGAGCCCTTCGCACAGGACAGCACAACTAGCCCCGGGCTGAATGCTCCCTCTGTCCCGATCTGGTAGAATCCGAGATGGTACCGCAGGAGAGGCCTTTAGGTCTCAGTGACCGCTCATAGTCACACATTTTGTGCTGGCAAAACCAAAAGCAGACATTGAGTCTCCTGATGGCCCTGGCAGGTGTTTTCTGCTTTGGCAACGGATAAGTCAGAACCAGTTTGTGGTGGTTGTTTTTAATCAAAAGGTATGTTCAAGAACCTAAAACTGAGTTAAAGCAACCTCTTTTTTTTTTCCCCTTACGAAAAAGATCAGCCCTTAAAATTCGCTCCCTTTTTTCAGAACCTAGTGGGACTCTCTGGTGTGTAATGAAATTTACGACTTGAGTATTTTTTGCTCAGGATCAGTTTTCATGAAATCCCTATGTTCCATTCCTTGGCTTGTCTTAATTTGCTTAATTAGTGTACTGTGTTGTTTACCTTTTTCTGGGTTAGAGTGTACGTTGTCAGTAACTCAGTAAAAAAATTTATTTATTTATTTTTTTTGAAAAAAATTTTTTCTGAGAGAAAGCGTGTGTGCACAACATGGGGAGGGGCAGAGAGGAAGAGAGGGAGAATCCCAAGCAGGCTGTGCACTGTCAACGCAGAGCCTGAAGCGGGGCTCGAACTCACGGACTGTGAGATCCATGACCTGAGCCAAAAATCAAGAGCTGGATGCTTAACCGACTGAGCCACCCAGGTGCCCCAACAAAATTTAAGTATTTTATCTTTAGTACGTCTCTACCCAACATGGGGCTCAAATCTACAACCTGAGATCAAGAGTCGCTGGCCCCACCTACTGAGCCTCCAGGCACCAGGAAAACAAATGTTTTTACATTTAAAAACGAGTGAGTCCCAGCCCTCCGGAATTGTTCCTGGGCTGCTCCCTCCCTTCCTCTCATCCTTTCTGTCCCTTCTCAAAGCATCTCCCCTTCAGAGTTGCTTTGCCAGCAGCTACGTGGAATTTTGTAGGCTGGTGGCATCTCTCATGATCCGTCTTTGCTTCTCAGCTGTGCCCTCCTGGCTATCCCTACTCTTCCAGGGCCAGCCGAAGATGATCACATCCCAGGTGAGTTGTTCATTTACTCACAGTTTTGCCTAACAGTGATTATGTGAGGTTTATACAATTTGTGTGAGGTTTATTATAAAATGTCTGTACCTTCATATGAAATAGTACAAATAAAAATGTTAACATCAGGGAAGATAGAGAGCACAAGTCCACAAGTTACAGTACATGGGCCAAATACAGCCTGCTGCCTCTTTCTCTATGGCCCACAAATTAAACAGAAACAAATCAAGAGTGATTTTTTTTTTTGTGATATGAAATTCAGATTTAAGTGTCTCTGAAGTTTTATTGGGACATAGCTGCACTCATTTATTTGTGGCTGTGATTGCTTTCATATTACAGGGGCAGAGTTGAGTGATTGTGACAGAGATGGTATAGCTCGGCAAGCCTAAAATACTTACTAGGTGGCCATTTACGGAAAAGGTTTGCTGTTTGCTGACCTCTGATACAGTAGGGCAAAGATGCCCTGTAGATAAATGCACATCTTGAGATCTTACTGAGTTTTGAAACTGGAACATAAAAAAAGTTTTTTGATAACCTTCATTTGGTGACATTGTGTCCCTTCCAGTGACAATCCTGCAGTAACTAAAAAAGTGGTAGGAATAAAGTGAATAATTCTCGTCCAATTCGGAGGAAAATTTGAGTTGCACATGAATTGTGCCAGCATTAGGACTCATGGTTGTTCAAAGAAGGAGCGAATTTGGACAGACCATGGTGATCTAGGATGGTCAGGAGGAGGAGGTAGGCTTTGTGACTGCCCTGGGGACTGGGCAGAATCTAAATTTTTGCAGAGTCTGGTGAGGGATTCCACTCTTTCAGTTGTGGTAAAATACACATGATGTGTAATTCACCCTTAATCCTTTTTAAAGTGTAGAATTGAGTTGCACTTAATACATTTACAATGTTGTACAACCATAACTGCCATCTCCTGTCAGAATAGTTTCATCACACCAGAAAGAAACCTCATACTTTTAATAAGCAGTGCCGTGACTTAATGAACAATTCCTCCCCAGTCTCCCCAGCCCCTAGCAACCACTAATCCACTTCCTGTTCGTGGATTTGTCTGTTCTGGATGTCTGATATAAATGGAATCATACAATGTGTAGTCTTCCATGTGTGACTTCTTTCACTTCCTTTAATGTTTTCAAGACCCACCTATGTTGTAGCATGTTATCATTACTTCATCTCCTTTTGTGACTGAGTGATACTCCCTTGTGTGTATACACCACCTTTTGTGTGTCCATCAGTTGATGGGCATTTGGAGTGATTCCATGTTTGGCTATTGAGAATAGTGCTGCTGTGAGCATTCACGTACAAGCTTTTGTTGAAGACCTGTTTCACTTTCCTGGGAGTAAAATTGATGGCGCATTCTATGTTTAACGTATTGTGAAACCGCCAAACTGTGTTCTGCAGCAAGGTCCCTTGCAAGTCCATGTGAATTTTAGATTAGCCTTTCTGTTTCTACAAAACAAACAAAGAAACAAAACAAAACACGCACACACACACAAAACACACAACACACAAAACAAAAACCCTAAAGCTGTTGAGAATTTGATAAGGATTGCATTGAATCTGTATATCACTTTGGGGATGTTTTATAATCCGTGAATGTGAGGTGTTTTTCCATTTGCCTAGGTTCTTTAATTTCTTTCAGCAATATTTTGTAGTTTTCAGTGTGCAAATCTTACAACCTCTTGCTTAAATTTATTCTTAAGTATTTTATTCTTTTAGATGCTGTTGTAAGTGGAATTGTTTTCTCTTTTTTTTAACTTTTTTTTTTAACGTTTATTTATTTTGAGAGAGAGACAGAATGCAAGCGGGTTAGGGGCAGAGAGAGAGAGGGAGACACAGAATCCGAAGCAGGCTCCAGGCTCCGAGCCATCAGCACAGAGCCCGATGCGGGGCTCGAACCCATGAGCTGTGAGATCATGACCTGAGCCGAAGTCGGACGCTCAACCGACTGAGCCACCCAGGCGCCCCAGTGGAATTGTTTTCTTAATGCAACTCTGATTAGTTTCTCTTTCAACTTAGTTGAAAGCAGATAACTGAAAACACTTGATTGTAAAAGGAGATATTATCCATTCTCACTCACCAGTCAGTCGTTCCATCCTCTGATATCCTGGAGGTTTTGCGGCATGGGGGTAATGCACCTTAGTGAGATTTTACATGTTCTTTGTGAATATATTTTTTAGTAAAGAACATGTGACTAGACATTTTTAGCCCGATATGAAATGCTATGTCTTTTATATTGGGAATTTAATGTTTCCTTTTTGTTGTAGTTAGTGATACGTGGTTTTAACTCCTTCATCTTTCATTGCAATTTTATTGTCCACACCTTCTTCTTACATATTAAAAAACTCCAATATATTGAGGTGAGATTCATATCACAAAATTATTATTTTTTTTGAGAGAGAGAGAGAGAGAAAGAGCAGGAGCATGCATGCCGGGAGAGGTAAGGAAAGAGGGAGGGAGAGAATCTTAAGCAGACTCCACACCTAGTGTAGAGCCTGATGACGTGGGGCTCGATCTCACAACCATGGTATGATCATGACGTGAGCTGAAATCAAGTAGGAGGCTCAACTGACTGAGCCACCCAGGTGCCCCCAAAACAAAATGATTTTAAAGCAACCAAGTCAAATCAGTACATTTAGTACACAGTGTTATGAAACCACTACCTTTATTGAGTTTCAAAATATTCCCATCACCCTTTACTCGTTAATAAGTTTCTCCCCGTTCTTCTATTCACCCAACCCCTGGCAACCGACAATTTGTGTTGAGTCTCTACGGGTTGATCTGTTGTGAATATTTATTACAAGTGGAGTCATTCAGCATATGGCCATTTGTGTCTGGCTTCTTTCACTTAGCATGTTTCCAGGCTGTGTCCCTGTTTAGTACATGTCAGTACATTATTACTTTTTTTCTTTTTTAATTGTGGCAAAATAGAAATAACATAAAATTTACCATCTTAAACACTTTTAAGTGTACACTTAAGTGGTATTAAATACATTCATGTTGTTGTGTGTCTGTCACTACCATCCATCCCCATACTCTTTTCATCTTGTAAAACTGAAATTCTATACCTATTAAACAATAACTCCCCAATCTCCCCTACCTCTAGGTGATGGAAACCACTGTTACAACTTCCTGTTTCTATAATTTTGACTACCCTGAGTACCTCGTATTAGTGAAATCCTGTAGTCTTTGTCCTTTTGTGACTGGCTTATTTCGCTTAGCATTACGTCCTCAAGATTCATCCATGTTGTAGCGTATTGCAGGGTTTTTTCCATTGTTAAGGCTGAGTAATATCCCATTGTACGTATATGCACATTATGCTTGTCCATTCGCCTGTCCATGGACACTTGAGTTGCTTCCATGTTTCCACTATTGTGAATAATGATGCTGCCGTGAACACGAGTGGTTGAGACATGTGGTTGAGACCTACTCTTGGGTATATACCTCGAAGGAAAATTGCTGGGCCGTAAGGTAATTCTAGTTTTAATTTTGAGGACGCTCCATCCTGTTTTTACAATGGTTGTACCGCTTTACACTCTAAGCAGTCAGCAGCAGAGGATGGGAGTTCCATTTCCTCTCCATCCTTGCCAACAGTTGCTTTTTCTTTTTTTGATAGTAGCAATCTCAATGGGTGTGAGGTGGGATCTTACTGTACCTTTGACTTGTATTTCCTTAATGATTCATGATGTTTACTATATTTTCTTGTGTTTGTTGGCCATTTGTATATCCTCATTGGAGAAATATCTGTTCAAGTCCATTGCCCATTTTTGAATTAGGTTGTTTGGGTTTTTTTTGTTGTTGCTGAATTTTAGGAGTTCTCTTTATATTCTGGATAATAATCTCTTATCAGATATATGAATTATAAATATTTTCTCCTGTTCTGTCGATTAACTTTTAACTCTGTGGATAGTATCTTTTGATGTGAACATTACAATTTTCATGACAAGTGTGTCCGTTTCTTCTTTGTTACCCATGCCTTTGATGTCATATCCAGGAAGTCATTGCCAAATCCGGTGTTGTGTATCTTTTGTACTATGTTTTCTTCTAAGTTTTATTGTTTTAGAACTTAAATTTAGGTACTTGATGTGAGTTGATTTTTGTCTATGGTGTTAGGTTAAGGGTCCAACTTTATTCTCTTACATGTGGCTATCCAGTTTTTCTAGTGCCATTTGATAAAAAGACTGTCATTTTCCCATTGAGTGGTCTTGACAGCCTTGTCAAAAATCATTTGACAAGATGTGTGAGTGTTTATTTCTGGACTCTTTTCTATTCCATTGGTCTTATTTGTCCCTTTTTATGCTGGTACCATCCTGTTTTGATTGCTGTGGCTTTGTACTAAGTTTTGAAATCAGGAAGTGTAAGTCTTCCAGTTTTGTTGTTTTTCAGGATTGTTGTGGATAGTCTGGTTTCTTTGAATTTTAGGATGGGTTTTTTTAATTTGTGCAAAAAACATCATTGGGATTTTGCTAAGGATTTCATTGAATCTGTACATCACTTTGAGTAGTATTGACATTTTAACAGTAAGTTTCTAATCCATGAACATGGGATGTGTTTCCATTTATTAATGCCTTCTTTAATGCCTTCAGCACTATTTTGTGGTTTTTATTGTGCAGATCTTTTACATCTTTGGTCACGGTAATTCCTAAGATTTTGTTTGATGCTTTGGTAAGTGGAATTGGTTTTGTAATTTCCTTTTCAGGTCATTCATCGTTCCTATATAGAAATGCAACTGATTTTTGTGTGTTGATGTATCTTGCTACTTTGCTGAATTCATTTAGTTGATGCAGCCGTTTTTTTTTTTTTGTGGAGTCTTTAGGTTTTTCTACATGTAATATTATTTCATTTGCACAGATGCTTTTACTTTTTCCTTTCTAATTTAGATGCTTTTTATTTCTTTTTCTTGTCTAATGCTCTGACTAGAACATCCAGTCCTGTGTTGAAGACAAGTGGTGAAAGCAGGCATCCTGACCCTGCTCCTGATCTGAGAGGAATGGCTCTGCCTTTTCACCACTGAGAATAATTTTTCGTGTGTGTGTGTGTGTGTGTGTGTGTGTGTGTTATATTTTTGGCTTTTGTTAAGTGGGGGTAGTTCCTTTCTATTCCTATTTTGTTGACTGCTGATACCATGAAAGATGGTGGGATTTTGTCAGATGCCTTTTCTGCATCACTTGAGATTGTCTTGTGGGTTTTTTTTTCCTTCATTGTATTGATGTGGTGTATTGTATTAATCAATTTTTGTGTGTTGAACCATCCTTGCATTCCAGGAATGGATCTACTTGGTCATGGTGTATAATAATCCTTCTTTAAAAACTAAATTAAATTAAATTAAATCTTATTAGTTTTTTAGACAGTGAGTGTGGACGTGAGCAGGGATGGGGCAGAGGAGAAGGGAAAGACAGACTCTTAGGCTCCATGCCCAGTGTGGAGTGTGACAAAGGGCTCAGTTTCATGTCCATGTGATCATGACCTGAGCCAAAATCAAGAGTGGGTTGCTCAACTGTCTAAGGCACCCAAGTGCCCCTATTTTATTTTATTTTTTAAAGGAAACATAATTAACATACAATTTTATATTAGCATAAGGTATACAGCATACTGGTTCAACAATTGTATACATTAGTGCTTACCACAATAAGTGTAGTCACCAGCTGTTGCCATATGTTATTACAATATTACTGACTTTATTTGCTGTTCTATACTTTTCATCTCCATGATTTATTTAATAACCGGAAGGTTGTAACTCTTAATCCTCTTTCTCTGTTTCACCCATCTACCTACACCTTCCCTTAGCAACTACCAGTTGTTCTCAGTATTTATGGGTCTCTTTTTTGTTTCTTTGTTCATTTGTTTTGTTTTTTAGATTCCACATGGAAGTGAAATCATGTGGTATTTTTCTTTTTCTGTCTGACTTATTTCACTTAGCATAATACCTTTTAGGTCTATCCATTTTGTCACAGATGCCAAGATCTCATTCTTTTTAATGCGCATGTAATATTCCATTGTGTGTGTGTGTGTGTGTGTGTGTGTGTGTATATATACATATATGTATGTATATATGTATGCGTATATATATACACATATATGTATACATATATACACACATATATGTATACATGTATATATATGTGTATATATATACACTAAATCTTCTCTATTCCTTCATCTATCAATGATTCTTCCTTCATTCTTCCTTCCTTGTCTATTCCTTCATCTATCAGGGTTCTTCCATATCTTGGGTATTGTAAATAATATTGCAGTAAACATAGGAGTGTATGTGTCTTTTCAAATGAAGTGTTGTTTTTTTTTCTTTTGGCTAAGTGCACGGTAGTGGAACTACTGGGTCATACGGTATTTCTATTTTTCTGTTTTTGAGGAGCATCCATACTTTTTTCACAGTGATTGCACCAGTTCCATTCCCACCAAAAATTCACATTTTTCTCCACATCCTCGCCAACATTTGTTATTTCTTTTTGATACTAGCCGTTCTGACAGGTGTGAGGTGATATCATTGTGGTTTTGATTTGCATTTCTGATGATGAGTGATGTTGAGCATCTTTTCCTGTGTCTGAGAGAGAGAGGGTTAGAGAGAGCAGGAGTAGGGGAGGGGCAGAGAGAGAGGGAGACACAGAACCTGAAGCAGGCTGTAGGCTCGGAGCTGTCAGCACGAAGCTCAATGTGGGGCTCGAACCCACGAACCATGAGATTGTGATCTGAGCCAAAGTTGGATGCTTAACTGACTAAGCCACCCAGGCGCTCCTGTATGTCTGCTTTAATCAGGTGTATAAGTTCTTCATATGTTTTGGATATTAACCTCTTTATAGGATATATCATTTGCAGATATTTCCTCCCATTCACTGGGTTGCCTTTTTGTTTTGTTGATGGTTTTCTTTATGCAAAATCTTTTTATTTTGGTGTAGTTGTAACAGTTTATTTTGCTGTTACTTCCCTTGCCTCATGAGACATATCTAGAAAAGTGTTTCTGTGGCCAATGTCAAAGAAGTTACTGGGTGTAAGTGTCTTCCAGGAGTTTTATGATTTCAGGGCTGACATTTAGGTCTTTAATCCCTTTTGAGTTTCTTTTTTGTGTATAGTGTAAGAAAGTGGTCCAGTTTAATTCTTTTGCATGTAGCTGTCGAGTTTTCCCAGCACCATTTGTTGAAGAGACTATTTCACAAAGTTTATTCTTGCTTCCTTTGTCATAGATTAATTGACCATGTAGGTATGGGTTTACTTCTCAGGTCTCGATTCTGTTCCATTGATTTTTGTGTCTATTTTCGTGCCAGTACCATATGTTTTGATTACTATAGCTTTGTGATATGTAATGATCCTTTTACTATGCTGCTGAATTCTGTTTGGAAATATTTTGTTGAGGACTTTTTACATCCATGTTCATAAAAGATATTGTAGTTTCCTTGTTCTCTTGAAGACAGTTTTTTAAACTAGAAAAGGATTCACCCATTTTCCCCACCCCCCCAAGTTCTCTGTATGAGCTTGTTTTTTTTGTTTTTTTAAGATTCCACATGTAAGAGAGATCACTTGGTACTTACTTGTCTTTCTCTTTCTGACTTATTTCACTTAGCATCATGCCATAAAGTCCATACATGTTGTTGCAAATGGCAAGGTTTCATTCTTTTTTGTGGCTGAATCATATTCCGTTGTATATACATACCACAATTTCTTTATGCATTCATCCATCAGTGGACAGTTAGGTTGCGTCCATATCTTGGATATTGTAAATAGTTCTGCTGTAATCATGGGGGTGTATGTATCTTTTTCAGTTAATGTTTTTATCTTGGGGGGGGTGGGTAACTACTGAGAAGTGGAATGGCTGGATCATATGGTAGTTCTACTTTTAATTGTCTGGAGAGCCTCCATACTGTTTTCCGTAGCACCAGTTTACATTCCGACGCACAGTGCCCAGCATTCCCTTTTGTCTGCATCCTTGTTAACGCTTGTTCCTCCTTGTGTTTTTGGTAGCCATTCTAACAGGTAGGAGGTAATATCATTGTGGTTTTGATTTGCCTCTCCCTAATGATGAATGATGTTGAGCATCTTTTTTATGGGCCTGTATGTCTTCTCTGAGTAATTGTGTATTCATATTTTTTTTGCAAGTGAGTTATGTGAGTTCTTTATACATTTTGAATATTAGTCCCTTATGAGATACAGGACTCAGGAATATTTTCTGTGTTGAGTAGGTTTCCTTTCTATTTTTGTTGATGATTTTCTTTGGTGTGCAAAACATTTTAGTTATGATGTACTCCTATTTATTTCTTCTTGTGTTGTTTTTTTGCTTTTGGTGTCAAACCTAAAACCATTGCCAAGACCTATGTCAAGGAGCTTATTATTAGCACCTCTGTTGTTGTTTTTTTTTAGGAGTTTTATATGGTTACATGTTTTCCTGTTTTCTTTGTATGCCTTGTGATTTTTTGATTAAACATTGGGCATTTGAATTTAATAATGTGGTAGCTTGGAAATCAGATTCTCCCCAGTCTGCAATGTTTGCTGTATTTTCTTACTGTTTTTGTTTCTTCTTACTTATTTATTGTTTGATGGTGGTAGTCTCTCTTTGTGCCAAGGATCAGCCTGATGTATAAACGTAATGTCTTCTTAGGTGTGGATTCTTTAATTCCTGTGGCAGGTATGTCTTTGCGGGTTTCCTTATGAGAATATCTTCTTTGAGATCAGAAAGAGTATTTTATTCCACTTGGAATTGTCAGAACCAGGGCAGTTCCAAGTACATGTGTGCACTCAGATCTTTTGCATTAAGGAATAAATTGAGATATTGACTAGGAAGATGGCAGCATAGGAGGACGCTGGGCTCACCACGCATCCTGCTGATCACTTAGATTCCACCTACACCTGCCTAAATAACCCAGAAAACCGCCAGAGGATTAGCAGAACGGAGTCTCCGGAGCCAAGAGCAGACGAGAGGGCCAGAAAGGCATGGCAGGAGATCTTCAATGTGATGAACAGAAAAAATATGCAGCCGAGAATCCTTTATCCAGCAAGTCTGTCATTTAGAATAGAAGGAGAGATAAAGGTCTTCCCAAACAAACAAAAACTGAAGGAATTCGTCACCACTAAACCAGCCCTACAAGAGATCCTAAGGGGGATCCTGTGAGACAAAGTACCAGAGACATCGCTACAAGCATAAAACATACAGACATCACAATGACTCTAAACCCGTATCTTTCTATAATAACACTGAATGTAAATGGATTGAATGCGCCAACCAAAAGACATAGGGTATCAGAATGGATAAAAAAAAACAAGACCCATCTATTTGCTGTCTACAAGAGACTCATTTTAGACCTGAGGACACCTTTAGATTGAGAGTGAGGGGATGGAGAACTAGTTATCCTGCTACTGGAAGCCAAAAGAAAGCTGGAGTAGCCATACTTATATCAGACAAACTAGACTTTAAATTAAAGGCTGTAACAAGAGATGAAGAAGGGCATTATATAATAATTACAGGGTCTATCCATCAGGAAGAGCTAACAGTTATAAATATCTATGCGCCGAATATGGGAGCCCCCAAATATATAAAACAATTACTCATAAACGTAAGCAACCTTATTGATAAGAATGTGGTAATTGCAGGGGACTTTAACACTCCACTTACAGAAATGGATAGATCATCTAGACACACGGTCAATAAACAAACAAGGGCCCTGAATGATACATTGGATCAGATGGACTTGACAGATATATTTAGAACTCTGCATCCCAAAGCAACAGAATATACTTTCTTCTCGAGTGCACATGGAACATTCTCCAAGATAGATCATATATTGGATCACAAAACAGCCCTTCATAAGTATACAAGAATTGAAATTATACCATGCATACTTTCAGACCACAATGCTATGAAGCTTGAAATCAACCACAGGAAAAAGTCTGGAAAACCTCCAAAAGCATGGAGGTTAAAGAACACCCTACTAAAGAATGAGTGGGTCAACCAGACAATTAGAGAAGAAATAAACAAATATATGGAAACAAATGAAAATGAAAATACAACAATCCAAAGGTTTTGGGATGCAGCGAAGGCAGTCCTGACAGGAAAATACATTGCAATCCAGGCCTATCTCAAGAAACAAGAAAAATCCCAAATACAAAATCTAACAGCACACCTAAAGGAAATAGAAGCAGAACAGCAAAGGCAGCCTAAACCCAGCAGAAGAAGAGAAATAATAAAGATCAGAGCAGAAATAAACAATATAGAATCTAAAAAAACTGTAGAGCAGATCAACGAAACCAAGAGTTGGTTTTTTGAAAAAATAAACAAAATTGACAAACCTCTAGCCAGGCTTCTCAAAAAGAAAAGGGAGATGATCCAAATAGATAAAATCATGAATGAAAATGGAATTATTACAACCAATCCCTCAGAGATACAAACAATTATCAGGGAATACTATGAAAAATTATATGCCAACAAATTGGACAACCTGGAAGAAATGGACAAATTCCTAAACACGCACACTCTTCCAAAACTCAATCAGGAGGAAATAGAAAGCTTGAACAGACCCATAATCAGCGAAGAAATTGAATCGGTTATCAAAAATCTCCCAACAAATAAGAGTCCAGGACCAGATGGCTTCCCAGGGGAGTTCTACCAGACATTTAAAGCAGAAATAATACCTATCCTTCTCAAGCTATTCCAAGAAATAGACAGGGAAGGAAATCTTCCAGACTCATTCTATGAAGCCAATATTACTTTGATTCCCAAACCAGACAGAGAGCCAGTAAAAAAAGAGAACTACAGGCCAATATCCCTGATGAATATGGATGCAAAAATTCTCAATAAGATACTAGCAAATCGAATTCAGCAGCATATAAAAAGAATTATTCACCATGATCAAGTGGGATTCATTCCTGGGATGCAGGGCTGGTTCAACATTCGCAAATCAATCAACGTGATACATCACGTTAATAAAAGAAAAGATAAGAACCAAATGATCCTGTCAATCGATGCAGAAAAGGTCTTTGACAAAATTCAGCACCCTTTCTTAATAAAAACCCTTGAGAAAGTCGGGATAGAAGGAACATACTTAAACATCATAAAAGCCATTTATGAAAAGCCCACAGCTAACATCATCCTCAATGGGGAAAAACTGAGAGCTTTTTCCCTGAGATCAGGAACACGACAGGGATGCCTACTCTCACCGCTGTTGTTTAACATAGTGTTGGAAGTTCTAGCATCAGCAATCAGACCACAAAAGGAAATCAAAGGCATCAAAATTGGCAAAGATGAAGTCAAGCTTTCACTTTTTGCAGATGACATGATACTACTATACATGGAAAATCCGATAGACTCCACCAAAAGTCTGCTAGAACTGATACATGAATTTAGCAAAGTTGCAGGATACAAAATCAATGTACAGAAATCAGTTGCATTCTTATACACTAACAATGAAGCAACAGAAAGACAAAGAAACTGATCCCATTCACAATTGCACCAAGAAGCATAAAATACCTAGGAATAAATCTAACCAAAGATGTAAAAGATCTGTATGCTGAAAACTATAGAAAGCTTATGAAGGTAATTGAAGAAGATCTAAAGAAATGGAAAGACATTTCCTGCTCATGGATTGGAAGAATAAATATTGTCAAAATGTCAATACTACCCAAAGGTATCTACACATTCAATGCAATCCCAATCAAAATTGCACCAGCATTCTTCTCGAAACTAGAACAAGCCATCCTAAAATTCATATGGAACCACAAAAGGCCCCGAATAGCCAAAGTAATTTTGAAGAAGAAGACCAAAGCAGGAGGCATCACAATCTCAGATTTTAGCCTCTACTACAAAGCTGTCATCATGAAGACAGCATGGTATTGGCACAAAAACAGACACATAGACCAATGGAATAGAATACAAACCCCAGAACTAGACCCACAAACGTATGGCTAACTAATCTTTGACAAAGCAGGAAAGAACATCCAATGGAAAAAAGACAGCCTCTTTAACAAATGGTGCTGGGAGAACTGGACAGCAACATGCAGAAGGTTGAAACTAGACCACTTTCTCACACCATTCACAAAAATAAACTCAAAATGGATAAAGGACCTGAATGTGAGACAGGAAACCATCAAAACCCTAGAAGAGAAAGCAGGAAAAGACCTCTCTGACCTCAGCCGTAGCAATCTCTTACTCGACACATCCCCAAAGGCAAGGGAATTAAAAGCAAAAATGAATTACTGGGACCTTATGAAGATAAAAAGCTTCTGCACAGCAAAGGAAACAACCAACAAAACTAAAAGGCAACCAACGGAATGGGAAAAGATATTTGCAAATGACATATCGGATAAAGGGCTAGTATCCAAAATCTATAAAGAGCTCACCAAACTCCACACCCGTAAAACAAATAACCCAGTGAAGAAATGGGCAGAAAACATGAATAGACACTTCTCTAAAGAAGACATCCGGATGGCCAACAGGCACATGAAAGGACACTCAACATCTCTCCTCATCAGGGAAATACAAATCAAAACTACACTCAGATATCACCTTCACGCCAGTCAGAGTGGCCAAAATGAACAAATCAGGAGACTATAGATACTGGAGAGGATGTGGAGAAACGGGAACCCTCTTGAACTGTTGGTGGGAATGCAAATTGGTGCAGCCACTCTGGAAAACAGTGTGGAGGTTCCTCAGAAAATTAAAAATAGACCTACCCTATGACCCAGCAATAGCACTGCTAGGAATTTACCCAAGGGATACAGGAGTACTGATGCATAGGGGCACTTGTACCCCGATGTTTATAGCAGCACTCTCAACAATAGCCAAATGATGGAAAGAGCCTAAATGTCCATCAACTGATGAATGGATAAAGAAATTAAGAAATTGTGGTTTATATACACAATGGAGTACTACAGGGCAATGACAAAGAACGAAATATGGCCCTTTGTAGCAACGTGGATGGAACTGGAGAGTGTGATGCTAAGTGAAATAAGCCATACAGAGAAAGACAGTTACCATATGTTTTCACTCTTATGTGGATCCTGAGAAACTTGACAGAAACCCATGGGGGAGGGGAAGGAAAAAAAAAAAAAAGAGGTTAGAGTGGGAGAGAGCCAAAGCATGAGAGACTCTTAAAACCTGAGAACAAACTGAGGTTTGATGGGGGGTGGGAGGGAGGGGAAGGTGGGTGATGGGTATTGGGGAGGGCACCTTTTGGGATGAGCACTGGGTGTTGTATGGAATCCATTTTGACAATAAATTTCATATATTGAAAAAAAATAAAAAAGAATAAATTGATTCGTCAGTGGTATTTCTACTCTAATCTCTTTTTTACTCGCAAAGTCTAACACAAAACAAGGTATATATATAGTAAAGGTTAGTAACATCTGGTCAGTTTTCAGCAGCAAAACATGTAAGAATTTGTCTTTGAACATCTTTTTTTTTTTCTTTTCATATTTCCTGATTCTGACTACTTGAGACTGAGCACAATGTGCTTTTGCAGGGATTATTGTCATTCGGGGATGTGACTGTGGGCTTCACTGAGGAGGAGTGGCAGCGCCTGGACCCTGCTCAGAGGACCCTGTACAGGGACGTGATGCTGGAGAACTACAGCCACCTTGTCGCTGTGGGTAGGTAGTGCTTGTTTCTCAGGCAGGCCTCCAGTATGTGTGCCCGTTTTGTATTTACAGAAACCTGTAGAGTTTTTGTAGACTACAATAATATTTAGCTTTGGAATTTGGAGGCCAAGGATGGTTTATCCCTTTTGGTTGTCACAAGGAATTTGTTTCCCTGTGTCCCATAACAGGGATTAAATTAAATTTTTTTTATTGTGCAGTTTTTGAGTTATACTGTCATCCACCTTGAGGAATCCTGAAACTCATCCAGTTTCTCCCACGTGATACGATTCTTATTCACAGGGTTATCCATTCCTAAACCAGAAGTGATCCTCAAGTTGGAGCAAGGAGAGGAGCCATGGATATTAGACTCCCCAGGCCAGAGTGACCCAGGTGAGTCAGTCAGTGTGAGTCAGTTGGAGTTGAGGAGGAAATTAGATGATAAAGCATTAGTTGAGAGCTTAAGGTCATTGGAATGGTCTTTGAAGTGGTCTTCAGGAATCACTTTTTCAAGGCTCTGATGAGCCTTTGGAAGTGGCACGTTGACTTGACTCAAATATTCAGTGTCCCTGAATCACCCAGAATCTCCCAGTGTCACTTCTGTGTACGAAAGGAACAATTATATTGAATTAAGTGCACACATCTTAAGATATACTCTCTATATATGCTATATATGTGTATGTGGACCATATGTATGTTCTGTGTGTGTGTATATATAGTATCTGGCTTCTTTGGTTCAGTATTATGTCTTTGAGAAACATTCATGTTATGTGTATGATTAGTTTATTGCTGTATATTGCCGTGTAGCATTCCATTGTGACTCTCCCAGAGTTTATCTCTTTATTTTTATACTACATATTAAGGATACATATTCGTTTTGAAACCTATTTGGTTTGAGTTTTAAAGTATTTAAGCATCGATATAAATAGTCTTGTGTGTGTCTTTTTGAGGAAAAATTGTTTTTAAATCTTTGAAATCATATCCTATATATCTATATTTATATCTATTTATATATGTAACGTTCATTCATTTATTTTGAGAGAGAGAGAGCATTCATGTGAGCAGGGGAGGGGCAGAGAGAGAGGGAGAGAGAGAATCCCCAGCAGGCTGCATGCTGTCAGCACAGAGCCCAACATGAGGCTCGATTTCACATGTCATGGTCTCACAGGTCATGAACTCACATGACCTGAGCTGAAAGCAAGAGTTGAATGCTCACTGGACTCAGCCACCCAGGCGCCCCTAAGCTCTTAATGTCTGTTAGATGTGTGACCAGAAACAGGCTTGCTGGGTACAGAGTAGCTACATATTTAGCTTTATCAGTATTTTTTAAACAGTTTTCCAAAGTGGTTGTACTACGTCATATTGCTACTAGCAATGTGTGAGAGTTTTAATTGCAGTTCATCATTCACTTGGTATTGTCAGCCTAATTAATTTGCTATTCTAGTTATTGTGTTGTGCTATCTTGTTCGGTTTTAATTCCCATTTCTCTGCTGACTCATGATGTTGTGCATCCTTCCATATGTTTGTTGGCTTTTTGGATTTCCTTTAGCAAAGTAACTGTTGACATCTTTTGTCAATATTATTTTATTGGGTTATTGGTCTTAATTCTAGAATTTTTAAAATATATTTTGAATATAAATTTTTGGCAGATGTATGTAGTTATTGAAATCTTTTCTGAGTTATGTCTTGTTTTAGTCTCTTGATGACTTCTGAATACGGTTACAAAGACTGTCCTTTCCCCTGCTGAATTGTGGTTTTATCTTTGTCATTTATTGAGTGATCATATATTTGTGGTTTTCTTTCTGGACTTCTGATTTGTTCTACTGGCTGATTTATCCTTCTTTACGACAATACCACTGCTTTTTATTTTTATAACTTAATTATAAGTTATGACATCTGGCAGTGTTAGCCTTCTGGGCTGGCTATTTTCTTTTTTTTTAATTAAAACAAAATTTTTTTGAATTTATTTATTGTTGAGAGAGCACAAGCAAGGTGGGGCAGAGAGAGAGAGGGAGAGAGAGAGACTGTCTCTCTAGACAGAATCTGAAGCAGGCTCCAGGCTCTGAGCTGTCAGCACAGAGCCTGACACAGTTCGAACTCACAAACTGTGGGATCATGACTTGAGCTGAAGTCGGACATTTAACCAACTGAGCCACCCAGGTGCCCCAAGAACATGTTTAGTCTACAAAATATATTAAAATAATTTTTGTGATGCCAGATATTATGGATAATGCATTGCTACTATGAGCTTTTGCATTTTCATATACGTGTTAAAAGCACCTTGTCAATTTGTACAAGTACACACACACTCCCTACACCTACTTTTTTAGTGCTTCTATTGGGATTGCATTGCTCATTTTGGAGAAAATTGACATGTTCATAATACCGAGTTTTCCAATCCATGACCATGGTATGACTCTATTTAACTCTTCTTTAATTTCTTTCTGGTTTTTTAGTTTTCAGTTTAGTAGTTTTTCCCATCCTTCATTAAATATATTCTTTGTTTTTTTAAGTTTTATTTGTTTAAGTAGTCTTTACACCAAGTGTGGGGCTTCAGCTTACAACCCCAAGATCAAGAGTCACATGCTCCTCTGACTGAGCCAGTCAGGTGCCCTTTAGTAAATATATTCTTAAGTATTTTTATGTTTTCTTATACTATTTTCATTTTTAACCTTATGCTATTCATACTATTTTATTCTCCAGTTGTTTAATGCTAACATATAGAAAAACAGTTGATACTTGCACCCTGGCTTTGTATCCTGCAACTTTGCTAAATTTACTGATTTTGGTAGTTATATAGATTTTTAAAAATTTCATAGGTAAACAATTGTGTTCTCTAGGAATAAAGACAAGTTTACTTCTCCTTCCTAATGTTTATACATTTTTTTTTTTCTTAGCCTGTTGTACTGGTTGAGAATGCCAGTGATGTGATGTATAGAAGTGATGAAGGTGAACATTTTTGTCTCGTTCTTGACTTCAGGGAGAAACTGTTGGGTGTATTATTATTACTTTTGACTTTAGCTGAAGGATTTCTATAAATGTCTTTTATCATTTTGAAGAGGTTCTATTCCTAATTTGCTAGGAGATTTTTTTTTTTTTTTTAGATCATGACTGGGTATTGAATTTTGTCAAATGCTTTTTCTCCATGTATTGAGATAGTCATACTTATTTCATATTTATAATGTTAATATGGTGAGTGATCTTGATTGATTTTCAAATGTTAAACCAACCTGATATGTTTGAAATACATTCATCTTCATCATAATGTATTTTGCTGTTATAATCACTGAGTTTGGCTTTTCACTATTTTGTATAGAGTTTCTCTGTGTGCGTGTGTTCATGAGAGCTGTTATCCTGTACTTGTCCTCATCGTAATCTTTTCAGGTTTTGGGTTGAAGACTGTACTACCTTCATAAGATGAGTTGGGCGGTGTTTCATACTTTTCTATGTATGATATTATGTGAGATTATGTTATTTTTTTTAATGTTTGAAAGGTTTCACCTATGAAGCCATTGGGTCTGAAGTTATCTCTTGGTGGAGATTGTAAATTTCAGACTGTTAAATTTTTAGTATTTGTCTTTGTTAATTTTACCGTAAATACAATATACAAGTATTGGTACGAGTATCTGGATTAGAGCAGATCAATTATTATTTATGTAAAGCAAAGTAACAATTTTGTGGTTCTGGTGTACCTCGATTTCTTACTCTCGGAGCAATAAGAAAAACCAGGGGTCTTGCACATACATGCAGAATTGGTATTTTGGGTGCAGAACACCGATAAAATGAATCTGGGTGCTTGCATAGAGGAGAGAGGTAGTTGTCCCCCTACCCTTTTTAAAGCAGAGAGGGGAACCTTTGCTCCCTTAGAAAGGAGCCCAAGTTCACACTCTAATCCTTTGAACTATGAGTAAATTTCTTTAGGGAAAAAGACGGTCATTATCTCCAGCTATGTATGTATGTATGTATGTACTTTTTAAGTTCATTTATTTATTTTGAGAGGCAGGGGAGGTACAGAGAGGGAGGATCCCAAGCAGTCTCCACGCTGTCAGCGCAGAGCCCCACATGGGACTCCAACTCATGAACCATGAGATCATGACCTGAGCCAAAGCTGCGAGTTGGACGTTTAACTGACTGAGCCACCCAGGCGCCCCTGTCTCCAGCTGTATACCCAGGATGGCATCAGAGTCCCAGGTCCAGCATGCCCACTGAACTGTAAATCTCTCTAGAGTGTGTCCCTATCTCATTAGTCATTAATTACTTTCCAAGCTTCATTCTTGCACCTTAAGCTCCAAGTTTTATTGAGATTTGCTCAAAAAGTCCTAACTGTTCAGTAACATAAAATTTATTTTCCCTACAGTCCCACAGTACCATTCGTTTTATTTCTGACTTCTGGCCAGTTTTTCTGTGTACGTGCCATTCTTCATTTTGTTTTAGTCTTGAAACAGGTTTGTATGCTGAAAGCTAGATGCTCTTCACGTTTTTCCATTCACCTTTTACCTGGCCCGAGGTGGTAAACCAGGTGCGGCAGCATTTATTGATATTTTGTACAGACTGTGCCTTGGTCTGTGTGGAAGAAGTCTGTGGCACGCTCTGTGGTCCATACAGCCGTGGCCAGCCAGTTAAAACTGACTTGAATGCCTTCCAGGCTGAGGCAGGGTCATGAAGCATTTCAGCTCAAGGCAGGAAAAGATTCTGTCCCTCTTTCTAACAGAACACCTGCACTGTAGGTGACACTGCTCACAGAGTGCATGTCTGGGGTCTGTTCAGCACCAGGTGTTTGCTCACATACTTGAGTGTTTCTGATAACCACCCCTGGGTGCAGATCACACTTCAGTTTCAAGTTAATGCCACACACACACACACACACACACACACAATCTCAGAGGGTATACTGGGAAATAAAAATTTTGCAGTTGTTAGCACCACCTGCCCCCGCTGCCTCCATCGTGGCTTCTCACTGTCTGGTAAACTTTAGACCCCCACCCCAGTACCAGTCTAAATATTTGGTTTTGTCTTCTTTTCAGGCAGTCAGTTCTAAACAGTCCTGCTTGTCCATGACGCCATTTCGTCCATCCCCTTCTCTGTGGTATGCATGGTACCCACAGGTGCTCCGAGCTGCTGTCTTGTGACACCAAGCAGGGATGGGGGAAGCAGCTGCCAACTTCACTGCCAGGGATTCGCTGCAGTTTGTAGTTGGGTTGAAGAGCGCGGGCGGCAGTTAGCGGGAGCAGCAGAGGCATTGGTCCTCTGGGAGGAGAACTCCGAGAGCAGGTCTGACAGCCCTGTCCCCATGCTGCTATAAAGGTTCGCTTTCCAAGTGCCAGAGAGTTTGCTTTCCTTCCGTCATTACAAAGTCCGCGTGTCTTATTGGAAACTGCAGCCTCACAGTCTTTCCAGCCATCCTCCACTCTTAGCCAGACCTTGCATCTGGAAGGGCCAGGTACAAGGGAGACCACAGCCCTGTAACAGAAGCGTTGTCATACAACTTAGAATTAATTCTGATGCTTGAAACTGTTTTTTGGCTGTGTTCTGGCCTGGAGTTGCTGTCAGGGAAAAGAGATCCATCATGTGCATGTGAACGGTCAGGGTGAGATGTTGAATTTGCAAAAGAGGTCCGTGTACTACCCGCCCCCATATTCACCCTTTTTCCCCTAATTGTATCCAGGAAATAGCCTGGAGACCATCCCTTTTGAGGACAGCTGCATTTAATAGACTGCTTTTCTAAGGTGTGTGCCAAGAAAGAGGTGAGGGAAATAGACTCATTCTTGCTCATTATTGAAAAGTCACAGTAGTGAGATATCCTCTAAAGGAGTTTAAAATTGAGATCGATTCCCTGTCCCAGAATGGATGCTCCCTACCCCCCACCTTGCACCTTCCACAGGAACATGAGCTAAGAACACAGTCAGCTCCTGTAGTCTGGGTGGTGCAGGCCCCGGCACCAGAAGTAGCCCTCTCCACGATTCTGCCAGGATTCACCGTGTTTCCACAGCCCACAGTGCCTCGGGGTGGCTTTCAACATTGTCATGGTCTGAGTCCTGCCACTACACAGAGGGACCACACCTGCTTTCACACCTGCCTGGCAGAGCTGAAGGACACAGCAGAGCAGCAGCTAGGAGAGAGCTCTGTGACTCCATCAAGGCCTTTCTTGCTGGGTTTTATTTTAAAAAGTCTTTTTTGGGGGCGCCTGGGTGTCTCCGTTGAATGTCCAACTTAGGCTCAGGTCATGATCTCGTGGTTCAAGAGTTTGAGCCCTGCTTCGGGCTCTGTGCTGACAGCTCAAAGCCTGGAGCCTGCTTCGGATTCTCTGTCTCCCTCTCTCTGTGCCCCTCCCCCACTTGCAAGTGCGTTCTCTCTCTCTCTCTCTCTCAAAAATAAATAAACATTAAAAAAATGAATAAAATAGAAAGTCTTTTTCACCTTGCCAGTGGTAGATTCCAAGTTGATCCACTCAAAAATGGGTTCAACAGGCTAGAGACCCATTATCACTCTCCAGTAAATCAGGCATCACATTTTAACAAGAGCTCATTAGCAAGTTCAAAATGATTTTTCCAAAAGGCAGCTAGCTCCCAAAGTGTCTCTCTGTCTGGACAGGCCCTCCCTAGTTCTGTTCTCCTTCTGCACACGGCCCTCCCTTAGGCAGATCATCTGTCTTGCAGACTTGTTCTGTCTCCAGTACTGTAAGATTCTACACATGGACACTAAATCCTCACCCACAGACACTTCTTCCCTTGATAGGGACGACTGTCTCTGGGACTTACACCAAATTGTTTTCTGCCACATCTTTGGACGTAGTAGCCACAAGACAATACAGAGATGTTTTTAAAAATTCCCCCTTTTTTTGCTTAGTGCAAAATTCGCACCTACTCCTAGAAGCTAAATTCAGCATTGGGTGTTGGCTGGGGCAGAGCTTGGGGCTGCAGGGCTGCCATGGAAATCTTTTTAGGAACCCCCCCCCCCCCACCACTGCCACCTTTTAAAAGTTCTTCTTTGATCCACGGTTCATGGGTTGCTTAGAAGGGAGTTGCTTCTAAAATCATTCTTTTGTAGTTATCCTTCAGGTCTTGAGTTCTGATTTAATACAGAGAAGATTCTTTGTTTGATTGCAGTGGCTTGAAAGTTGTTGATGTTGTCTGTTTGTACTTGAGAAGGATATATGTTCTACAATTGTTTCATGTAGTGTTTTATAATGGTCTTCTGGTCTTCAGGTCTTCTGTATCCTGATTGTCTTTTGTCAGCCACTCTGTCAGTTACTAAGTAAGGTGTTTTAAAATCTCCAAGTATGATATTTCTTGAAGCTGTATTATTAGGCAGACAGAAATTTACGATTGTTATGTCTCACCTTTTAATGGACTCTTGAACCACTATGTGGTGCCTGTCTCCGTATACGCAGTGATGCTCTTCCTTCGAGTCCATTTCTGGTATTAACATCACCACACCAGCTTTCTTTTCTTTAGAGTTTGTAGGATATATTCTGTTTCATCCTTTACTGCCAGCCTTACCACACTCTGGTTGTTGTTAAATCTAGTCTGACATTTTAAATTTCTTGTTTAGACTGTTCAGTCCATTTATGTTTACTGGTATAATTGGGCTTAAGCCTGCAGTCCTATTTCGTGTCTTTATGTACCATTTCTTCTTTCTTCTGTTATTTCTCCTTTCACAACTCCTTTTGGGTTTTTTAATTATTACTTTCTTTTGCCTCTATTAGCTTTTTATAGTTATATAGTCTTTTATATAGACTAGTTATATAGTCTTTTAAAAAATTATTATCCTTTTAGGGGTTACACTGTATGTAACAATATGCATTCTGTTAGGGCAGAACTGGAGAGACGAGTGGATGCCGGCTGTGTGGAGATGTTCAGTCGTGGGAGCTGTATGAGAGCTTCTTGCTCATGAGTGCAAATAAACCAGAGGTGTGGGCTCGTGGCTGAATCCTGAGGCACCATGAGGTTTAGAAGTGATGACGATGAGGACTGAGCAGTGGGGACGGTGGGGGAGTCTGTGAGGATGGAGTAAATTTGAGAGAAGGTGATACTCTGGAGGCCAGAGAAGAATTTCAAGGAGAAGTAAAGGACCTCAGGCTTGAAGACAGAAACATAAAGTTGGCATTTTAACCTTGACTTCTTAGAAACAGGAAGAGCTAAGACCTGCCAGTCAAACCCCACTTTGAAAGAACAAGCAGAAAGCTTAACTGTCAACAACAGAACAAGTGAAGGGTTGCCAAGAGCAGGGAAAAACGGGGTGGAGGTGTGTGCCCAGCTGCCACGTCCAAAGGTGTGACCTCGGATCGTCGAACCTCATCTTACAGAACAGGAGGAAGGACTTTTAGGATGCTGGTAGATCTCTGTAGTTTCTTTGTGAGAAGCAGAGGGCTGGAGTGGACTCCACACTGGGGGCTGGATGAGGACTCGCACACACAAGCTCTGTTGGAAAGATGCAGGCCATCTGTGAAGTGGTGGAAAGTGCAGAAGACTTTGATACTTGAAACAAACCAAAGACTTCTCTCGGTTGGCTGGAGACTGTAGTAAAGATTGAGAGCATGCAGTGCCCTTGTTAAGAAACATAACACGAGATGGATTCAAAGTTATTATGAGAAACAGGAGAAGACAGGACAAGCAAGTGGCAGGTGAAAAACAATTCACTTGAAAATGTTATCGTGTAATGTCTGAATATTGTCACTAGTTTTTAATATAAATTAACAATGAAACATGGTTTCTGGTGTACGAGAGCATAAGAGAGGCAGGTAATTCATTCTGAAGGAGATAGTAAGACCACAGGAAGGTGTGTTATGAACTGTGTTATATCATAGGAAATAATTCTATGTTATTATATCATAGGAAATAATT
This sequence comes from Acinonyx jubatus, assembly GCF_027475565.1. Taxonomy (NCBI): domain Eukaryota; kingdom Metazoa; phylum Chordata; class Mammalia; order Carnivora; family Felidae; genus Acinonyx; species Acinonyx jubatus. The sequence continues at coordinate 10,111,759 of NC_069393.1, read as the reverse complement.
CTATGTTATATCATAGGAAATAATTGAAAAAAAAAGAATAAAATCACTGCAGTAATCAAAATACAATTAAAAAAAAAAAAAACAGAGGTAGAAAAGATATTGCAGGGGTACCTGGCCGGCTCACTCGGTGGAACAGAAGATGCTTGATCGCAGGGTTGTAAATTAAGCCCCATGTTGGGTGTAGACATTACATAAAAATCTAGGAAAAACAAAAAGATATTGCTGAAAATAAGTAGGAAACATGGAGGTTGTAAATGAGAAACCTAAACAGAAAACAAGGTGTGGAAAGAGTGCCTGACATTGAGTAATGGCTTCTTGTGTTCATCACATGTTTTATATTGCCAAGAGACTACTCAGCATACTTCTTGTTCCATGTCTGCCCGTCAGGAAATTAATTCCTGGTCATATAGTTAGGTAATTATAGTTTATAGAGGCTTCTCTTCCTATCAGTATTTTGATCCTCCAAAGAGAAAGATCTTGGTTTCACTTCTTAAAAATCTAGTATTACACATTAATGATTTTGCTTGACCGTGGAGCCACATAGAGCCAGATTTTCATAATAATGCAGAAAGCCATTACCACAAATTCTTTACAAACTTACATGCCAGCTCATCAATCATGTAAGATTTGTTAGACTCTGATTTATTCTGTGTACACTGACATAGAGACTGAAAAAAATCGTGTCTATTATCATCCTTGTTTCTTATCAGAAGTAGCACACACTCATTTTAAAATTTACTATGGAGTGTGAAAGCCAACCCCGTGTCATCTCCCTCAGATGAACAGGACATTTTTGATGGGGTTTATATGGATGTGTTAATAGCATTTAAATACTTATTTTCATTATAAACTAACATTAATTATTAATGTCATAATATTAAATACATTATTCTATACATGCTTTTTAAAAAGTTTTCAGTGACATTTTACCATATTCGCTGTTTTTTTTACAGAAGTTTTTTTTTTTAAGTTTATTTATTTATTTTGATAGCGTGAGTGGGAGAGGGGCAGAGAAAGGGGAAGAGAGAGAATCCCAAGCAGGTTGTGCACTGTCAGGGGCTCAAACCCAACAAACCATGAGATCGTGATCTGAGCCAAAATCAGACGCTTAACTGACTGAGCCACCCAGGTGCCCCAGAAATATTTTTAAAAGTACAGACGTTAAACCACTAAACCTTTCAGTATGATGCTTAAAATTTGTGTTTGGTAAAGCTGTGCAGTTAATTCTGATAAAAACCGTTTGTTAAATACCATTGACTTCATATCTGTTCAGTGTTGAAAGAAAATCATAGGTAGAGTTATGGCTGCCAGAAACATAGTTGAATGAAAATCAGAGCTGCATGAAATATTTAAAAATTTAGTATTTGGGGTGCTTGGGGAGCACAGTCGATTGGGTGTTCAACTCTTGATTTTGGCTTAGGTCATCTAGTGGTTCGTGGGATTGAGCCCCTTGTCAGGCTCTGCGGTGATGTCACAGAGCCTGCTTAGGATTCTTTCTCTCCCTTTCTCTCTGTCCCTCCCCTGTTCACACACACTGTCTCTCAAAATAAATGAATAAACATTTAAAAAAAAAATTAGTGTTTAACAAAGACAGTGTTACCGCAGTGTAGTTCATGTTTGTGGTAAAGTAAATTATACAAACAGATTTTTTTTTAACTTTTTATTTTAATCACCCAGTGCTTATCACGACAGGTGCACTCCTTAATCCCCATCCCCTATTTTACCCATCCCCCCACCCACCTCTCCTCTGGTGACCATCAGTTTGTTCTCTATAGTTAAGAATCTGTTTCTTGGTTTCTTTCCCTTTTGTCCCCCCTTTGCTTGTTTGTTGTGTTTCTTAAATTCCACATACAAGTGAAATCATACAGTATTTGTCTTTCTCTGACCAGCTTATTTCACTTACCGTTACATTCTCTAGCTCCATCCATGTTGTTGCAAATGGCATGATTTTATTCTTTTTGATGGCTGAGTAATATTCCGTTGTATGTATGTGTGTGTATATATATACATATATACATACATATATACATATATACATATATATACATATATACATATATATACACACACATACCACATCCTCTTTATCCATTCATCTATCAATGGACACTTGGGCTGCTTTCATATCTTAGCTATTGTAAATAATGCTGCTATAAACATTGGGGTGCATGTATCCCTTTGAACTAGTATTTTTGTATTCTTTGGGTAGGTACCCAGTACTGTGAGTGCGGGATCATAGGGTAGTTCTATTTTTAACTCTTTTGAGGAATCTCCATACTGCTTTCCGCAGTGGCTGTACCAGGTTGCATTCCCACCAACAGTGCATGAGGGTTCCTTTCTCTCCGCATCATCACCAATACCTGTTGTTTTATGTATTTTTTATTTTAGCCATTCTGACAGGTGTGAGGTGATATCTCATTGTGGTTTTGATTTGCATTTCCCTGACGAGTGATGTTGAGCATCTTTTCATGTGTCTGTTGACCATCTATCCGTATGTTTTCTTTGGAGAAATGTTTGCTTATGTTTTAGGTCTTTTTTTTTTTTTTTTTTTTTAACAAATAAGGCTGAAAGTTATGTTGGGAAGGCAACTTTTTAAAAACATTATTGGACTGTAAGCTAACGGAGTGAAAGAATATAAGATTATGAATGAGAATGAGCAATTTATAAGGGACAAACAGCTGGGCTTACCAGAGTAAAATATATTCATTCTAGATTTGTAAATTGACAGCTTGATTCTCAGCTGAATCCGGATATAACTGATATGTTCTCTTCAGTGTGATACCATTGTAAAAAATATTGTCAGTTCTTAGGTTGTTGGACTCAATAGTATTATTACGGGTTTTGTACAGTATCATATATCATTACAAATATAGTATTGTAGATAGCAGAGGAGTAAAGGTGAGCATGCATAACCAAAAAAATATTAAAGTAAAGGTAAATGACAGTTTTAGGACCAGGTTTAGAATTGTAGGTTTTCATGTTTTGCAAAGATATAGAAGTGTGTGTGTGTGTGTGTGTGTGTGTGTGTGTGTGTGTGTGAGTGTGTGTGTATGCAGGATTGAAGACTAATGTTAAATCAGGTGAGATTTGGTTGGGGGAAAGCCAGAAAGCATTGGAAGAGGGATTGATGGTTCACTATTGAACAACTCAGATGGAATAAAGGAAAATATCTATAAATCAGAAAAGAGCTGTACATCTGATCCTGTGGCAAGGCTGGCTTGACCACTCATTGATTTTGCTATTTTGTTGTATGTTTTTATTGCTAGTGATTTAGAGCTAGTAACAGAATTAGATATTAGAGATTGGGTTATAGTACTGTTCTCTTTTGAATTAGAGTTCTTAGAAATTTGATTTGTTGCTGTTGTGTAGAATGGAAGAGAGAGATGAGACTGGAAATGTGTATACTGTTGTCATAATCTAGATGTGAGAAGATAATGACCTAAACTTACCCACTCCCCAAAACCTAACTAATTCTGTTTCTCCTAATTTTCCTGTCAACTAATCTTCCTTGTCACTCTATTTATATTTCAGAATTAATTAATAGCAGTAGAAACTATTCAAGAAAGAAGTTCAATGAGTTTAACAAAGGTAGAAATTGGCTCCATAATGATAAGCATGAAGGAATTTATTCTGAAGAGAAACTTTATAAATATAATAAAAACGGGAATGGCCTCCATCTTAATGAAGATATTGTTCACCGTCAGAAAATTCAAATTTTGGAGCAACCTTTTGAGTACAGTGAATGTAGGAAAGCTTTCCATGAGAATTCACTCTTTGTTGTACATAAGAAAACTTACACAGGAAAGAACTCCTGTGAACACACTGATTATGGGAAGATCTTCTGTGATATGTCATCCCTCATGGCTCATCAGAGAACACATCCAAGAGAGAATCAGTGTGAATTTAATGAATGTGGAGAAAATTTCTTTGAGGAATCCATTCTCTTTGAGCATCAGAGTGTTCAGCCTTTCAGCCAGAAGTCAAACCTCATTCCAGTTCAGAGAAGCCACTCAATTGACAATGTGATTGAATATAATGAATGTAGAACGTTTTTCAGTGAAAAGCTAGTCTTTGGTGTACAACAGAGAACACGCACAGGAGAAAAACCTTATGAGTGTCATGATTGCGGAAAAACCTTCAACCAGAAGTCAGCCCACACAAGACATCAGAGAACACACACAGGGGAAAAATCTTGTGAATGTCAGGAATGTGGGAAAACTTTCTACAAGAATTCAGACCTCATTAAACACCAGAGAATTCACACAGGGGAGAAACCTTTTGAATGTCAGGAATGTGGGAAATCCTTCAGTGAAAAGTCAACCCTCACTCAACATCGAAGAACACACACAGGGGAGAAACCGTATGAATGTCGTGAATGTGGGAAAGCCTTCTCGTTCAAGTCAGTCCTTACTGTACATCAGAAAACACACACAGGGGAGAAGCCCTACGAGTGTTATGAATGTAGGAAAGCCTTTCTTAGAAAATCAGACCTCATTAAACATCGAAGAACTCACACAGGGGAGAAACCTTATGAATGTAATGAATGTGGGAAATCCTTCTCTGAGAAGTCAACCCTTACCAAACATCTGAGAACTCACACAGGTGAGAAACCCTATGAATGTATTGAATGTGGGAAATTTTTCTGCTACTACTCGGGTTTCACAGAACATCAGAGAAGACACACAGGCGAGAAACCTTTTGGATGTAACGAATGTGGGAAAAACTTCCGTCAGAAGTCAGCCCTAATTGTTCATCAGAGAACTCACATAAGACAGAAACCCTATGAATGTAATGAATGTGGGAAATCATTCTGTGTAAAGTCAAAACTCATTGCACATCATAGAACACACACAGGGGAAAAACCCTATGAATGTAATGTATGTGGAAAATCATTTTATGTGAAGTCAAAACTCACTGTACATCAACGAACACATTTGGGGAGAAACCCTATAAATGTAATAAATGGGGGAAATCACTCTGGGTGAAGTCAAGATTTTATAGAAAAAGAATGCAAAAGGGGAGAAAAATCTGTTGCTGTAATGATTTTGAAAACATCTTAGGTCTAAAGTCAGTTCTCACAATACAGCAGAGAACTTACAGAGGAGAGGGAATAATATGAAGCTACTGAATATAGAAAATTTTAGTGCTGGAATTTGAACCATAGAATATATCAGAAATCTCAGAGTGGAGAACACCTTATCAGCAAATCGCCCAAAGCCACACCTCACAAGTTAGAAACCTCTATTAATGTTCATAGGGTAGAAAATACTTGATCCACAGGCTATAGAACATGCACAGATTATAGGAAGCTATAGGAAAGCATTGTGCTATTTTATTAGTTGTGTTTAGCATCTCAGTGGATATCAGTAGTTTCTAGACAAAATACATTATTTTAAATGTGTGGGAGCTTTAAGTTAAAATCTAAGCTTATGCATCAGATATTTTGAATTGAAGGATCTCTGGCAATTTAAGGTGGAGGATGGTTTTCATTTAGAAATAGCTTTGTATTTTTGTTGAGATGCAATTTGGCCCATTGCCGGGCTTGTTATTCCCCACTGTTTAAGGTATTAGATGTGAAAACACAGCACGCTGGGACCAGCAGTTGGAAGCAAGTCAGAGGCTCATGCATCTGCAGAAGAAGAGAAGATTTTTAGCAAGAGGACCCACCAGGAGGACTTTCGGATGCCCAGGTAGAGAGAGAGGTTCTGGATTGTTGGCTCATGGACGGGCAGCTTGCCAGCAGGATGTGTTCATGCTTCTGGGGCAGACTGTTGAGAGCGGCTCATCCTGGCCTAGGGGGTCAGAGGGGAAAGGTGGGTTGCTGCACGCACAACTTAGTGGAGGCAGTAGAAGTGAGCGTGCATGAAGCATAGGTGGTCTCTTCCCTGGCAGGCGTTTACGTTTGTCTCAGTGTCACCCTGCTGGGGTGACTTGTCATACCCCACTCTGTCTCTCCACATACTTAATACCTTCATAGGTGATGTAACAATTTCCAAAAAACGTAATAGTCACATACAAAAATCTATTCTTTGGAGCACCAGGGTGGCTCATTTGGTTAAACATTCAGCTCTTGATTTTGGTTCGGGTTGTGATCTCATGGTTCGGGAATTTGAGCCCCATGTTAGGCACCATGCTGAGAGCACAGAGCCTGCTTGGGATTATCTCTCTCAGCCTGTCTCTCTCTCTCTCTCTCTCTCTCTCCCCTCTCTCAATAAGCATTTAAAAATGCATTCTTAAATATAAAGCTTTAAAAAAGCACAAGTAAAAATAAGTAAATTAAAAAGCACAAGTAGATTCCAGTGCTGGGTAGTAACTTGTAGCAGGTCGGTGCCCTAATGAGAACAACTAGAGAAACATCACAAAAAGCATCTGTTTCAATGCAGCTTATTGCTGCAGGAGCAAAGAGGACTAAAGGTAAAATTCAGGAGAGGAGTGAGTCACAGAAAGTTCCCCGGGCAAAATGCACCTGTTTCCCCTGGGAGCATTTGCCAGCTTTGGGCACAGAGGAACCTGAGTCCTGAGCTTGGCTCAGGTAGAGGGTGAAGCTCGTAGCGAGAGGGCGGAGACCAGAAGCCAGCAGAACTTTCAGCAGTCAAGGCTGGAGTGAAAATTTCTTCAACATTAGAGGCTTAAGCCTCGTAGCTAGTTTCTCAAATTTTTAGAAGATTGACTCAGGACGGGAAGGAGCCTGAAAAGCTAGGCCGAAAGTCGATTTTATTCAGGACAGAAAAAATGATTGGAATTCAGTTCCAAAAAATGATTGGAACTGTTAGTAGGATGGGCCCTTGGCGAGCACAGCACGCTATCAGTAAAGGTAAGGTCATACCAGAGGTCAGTTGTACAAATGATACCTGATATTAAAAAAAAAAACCAAAACTGCCCAGAAAGAAAACTCTGAGTACAGATGCTTTCACTGCAGTTATTCCAAATATTTAAGAAGGAAATAATAGGAAGCTCCCATGACCTTTTCCAGAGAATGGAAGATGGAACTTTTCTAATTCATTTTGGGGGCATGGTACAACCTTGATACCAAAACCTGTAAAAGACATTTCAGGAAAGTAAAGTTAACCAATATTTTATGAATTAAGGTGCATAATCTTAAATTAAAAAAAAAAATCCAGTCATATCCATGGACCAAGTAATGTTTATTAGGGGAATCAAAGGATTTACTATTTAAAATTAAATCGATTTGGCCAGTTCTTCTTCCTCTCACGTTCTCCCTTCTCCCTTGTGCTTTCTGTGTTTCTCTTCTGCCTTCCATTCCTAGAGTGGAAGTCAGAACAGGCTTGCCACAAAGGATGAGAAAGGTGTGGTGATGTGCACACTTGCATCAGAGGTGTTGAATGCAACTGGAAGAGATGATCATCGTGGCTAAAGTATCAATAACATTGAGCAGATGAGAAAATGTGCTGAGGATGATGAGAGCCAGATCAGAGAAGGTTTTCATGAAAATGGAGAGGGGAAAGTTAGAAAATCCCGGGGTGTTGGATTGGAATGTAACTCACAGAAATGTGTGTGTGTGTGGTGTGTGTGTGAGATGGGTCTGTCTGCTGAGAGGGCCTACACACAGTGACACCCCAGGAGCAGTGTGCACACCAAATGCCAGGTTACTAATGTCTAAGTGCTCTCCTCCACCAAAAAAGGGACTGTCTCCGGAGTGATGGCTGGTTTCAGGTAAAAGATGGGGAGAAATACACGATGAACCTGAATCATCTTACCTGCCAGACAGTAAAAAAATGTTCAAATAATCATGGAGTCAAAAGAACCACCTTGGTCAGGTTTCACTGGCCAGATTTGAGACAGTTTGAACATAGCGTCAGAATTATTAATTCCCATTAATAAAATGGGAGTCCATTAATGTATAGTGATATAGATAAATTTGTAAATTCATAAAAGAGAAGGGAAGACTTGTACAGAAGAATGCCAGTTAATAAATGTAGGGAGAATAATGGACATAGAAAAACACCATTGGGCAACCATTGGAGGGGCAGTTGATTCAGGAGGTAGTTGTCAGCATAGACTAGAGTCTGTGAGTAGAGCTTTGATGAAGAACAGGATATGGCATAATCTTCAGATATCTCCCCACAAAATACCCATCAGCTGCAGAGGTGAAAGGGTGATTTTGTGATTAAACCTGGCAGACACCAGCATGATCAGGCAATCAAAGTTCACCTCACCAGTGGAGTAGGACAGGTCAGCATGATGTGTCCCCTGATGAGATGCACTGAGAAGAGGCAGCATCATTTGTGTGGTATTTTTGCCAAGAAAGCACAACCTGTAGGATGCCTGGATAGCTTAGTGAGTTAGGTGTCCAACTCTTGATCTCAGCTCAGGTCTTGATCTCAGGGTCATGAGTTTAAACCCTGTGTTGGGCTCCACACTGGGTGTAGAGTCTACTTAAAAGAAAAAAGAAAAGAAAGCTTGACCTATGTTTATTTAGGAGGAAACATCAGGTGAATCCATATGAATGGTTGTTTTAGTGAATGCAAAGCCTATAGTTTTTTATTATGTGAAAGATACGAAAAAGACTGAGAGGCTGTTTCAGATTAGAGGAGATAATTTTAAAATAAAAATGAAGACCAGACATTGGTAGAACAGTTGGCAAAATTCAGTGTATGGATTGGATGGTCATGTTTATCAATGTTTGTTTCCTGATGTGGATGATTGCTAGGTGGTTCTATAGGTTAGTGCCTTTGGGGAGAATACACACTGGAATATGTAGAGGTAATGGAGCCTCATGGCTGCAGCTTGCTTTAATTTTTTTTAATGTTTATTTTTGAGAGTGAGACTGAGTGGGGAAGGGGCAGAGACAGAGAGAGGGAGGCACAGAATCCGAAGCAGGCTCCAGGCTCTGAGCTGTCAGCACAGAGCCCGACACGGGGCTCGAACTCACAGACCAGGAGATCGTGATCTGAGCCGAAGTTGGACGCTTAACCAACTAAGCCACCCAGGTGCCTCTGCAGCTTATTTTTAAATGCTTTAGACAAAGGCTAAGAGAGAGAGAGAGAGAGCGCGTGTGCCTGTGCGCACGCATGTGCACACAGCGCATAGGACTGATGGAGGAGATGCAGTGCGGTTAGGAGAATCTGACTGAGGGGGATATGGGAGTTTTTTGGTACTGCACTTGTGACTTTTTTAAGTGTGAAGTCATTTCAGAATAAATATTTACAAGTTTAAGGTAGTTGATGTAACCTACCACATTAGTAGAAAAAATAAGTGAAGCCATTTGATTATTTCAATAGATGCAGAAAATGGATTTGGTAAAAACTTTCCTTTCATGGTTAAAAACCAACAAAACTAGGAACAGAAGGAAAGTTCATCAAACACAAAAGGAAACCAACATACAGCAAATATTATACTCAATAAATAAATATTGACCTATATCTTCCTGATATTAATGAGATAAGAATGCTTGTTACCACTTCTGTTTCACATATGACTGAAGGCTCTAGCTCATCAGTAAGGCAAAAAGGAAGAAAGTTTAAGGCCTAAAACTTGGAAGATTGAAGTGCCAACTCATTATTGGTAGGTGGTATCATTGCATGGAAAAGTGAAAAAAACTTATGGAGAAGTTACTAAAAATGGTGAATTAGCAAACTCACTGTGTAAAAAACTACAAATAGAAAACAAGTGATAGCAGGACAGTTGTATCCACCCAGGATACGGTAGCAGAGACTAGATCTACCTACCTGCCTTAAAAAAAAACTGAAAAAGGAAACTGATAAAATCCAGGAAATAACTGTTTTCATGACAGTGGACGTCAGGCAGTAAAGGGGCAGTGATCCCTATAGGTGATGGGTAGGTTCACTATATTGTGATGGTTTTTCAGCTATATTTATCAAATTATATCAAGATATACACTTAAAAATTTTTTTAAATGTTTATTATTTTTGAGAGAGAAAGAGAGCAAGCACGGGGCGGGGGCAGAGAGAGAGGGAGACACATTGGAAGCAGGCTCCAGGCTCTGAGCTGTCATCACAGAGCCCAAGGCAGGCCTCAAACTCACAGACTGTGAGATCGTGACCTGAGCTGAAGTCGCTGCTTAACCGACTGAGCCACCCAGGCACCCTGCCAAGTTGTACACTTTAAATACTGTTACATCGCTATTAAGCTTACAGTATTCCAAAAACAGTAAGTTCTAGAAATCCAAAAACTGCACCACCACCAAATTAAGGGATATTAAAGATGAAAATAAATGAAAGGATATACATAACTGTCTTGATGACTTTGAAGGTTCATTTCCCCAAAACTGAGTGGTACATTCAGTGCAACCCAATCACCATCTAACAGCAGGTTTTGTTATTGGAAATTAGCAAATCTGAATTTAAAATGTATATTCAGAGCCACCTCGGTGGCTCAGTCAGTTAAGCATCTGACTCTTGATTTTGGCTCTGGTCATAATCTCCTATGGTCATGAGATCAAGCCCCACATCACGCTCTGCGCTGGGTGTGGAGCCTGCTTAAGATTCTCTCTCCCTGTCCCTCTGCCCCTCCCCTGCTCATGCTATCTCTCTCTGTCTCTGTCTCAAAAACATGTATATGCAGATGCAGTGACCATAGCTAAGACAATCAAAATAGAAAAATAAATCTGCAGGACTTAGATTTTGGATATCAAGACTGTGGTATAGGCACAAGGATAAACAATGTCCAGAAACAGGCCCCAATATCTTAATATATGACAAAGGTGACACTTTAATATTGTAGTAAAAAGATGGTAATTTTGATAAATGGTGAGTTAGCTCTGTGTGTGTGTGTGTGTGTGTGTGTGTGTGTGTGTGTGTGTGTAAAGAAACATTTTGACTGTAGCCACCCACTATACACAAAGACTTGTTTTGTGTGGATTGTATATCTAGATGTGAAAGTAACACTTTTAGAAGAAAATATAGGCGAACATCACAGCTTTGGTTAAGACAGCTTAAACAAAAAACAAAAACCATAGATACACTATATGTTAACTAACTTGGATTTAAATTAAAAAAAAAAACGTAGATAAATTTGAGAACATTAGAATTAAAAATTGCTGTTTGTTCAAAAACAAAAACCAAAAAAAAAAAAAACACCACCAACAACAAAAAAAACATGAGTTAAAAAGCCAGCCACAGCCTGGGAGAAGATAATTGCGATGCATATATCAAACCAAGGACTCTTATAAGGCATATATAAAGAACTCCAACAAATCAGTAAGGAAAGGAAAAGTGAGCAGCAGATTGAACATGATTCACAGAGTGTATTTAAGTGACCAGTAAATGTGGAAAGTTGCTCAATTTCATTAGTCAGCAAGGAAAAGCAAATCATAATGAATATGTGATTACCAGTATACACCAGAATGGCTAAAGTGGTAGAAAGAAAAGACCAACCGATGATGAAGATACGAAGCAGCTGGGACTAATACGAGTTTGGTAGGAATGTAAATTGTACACTGTGGAAAATAGGCTCTTTCTGCTAGAGCTAAACGTGTGTACATTTGGCTGTGTAATTCTACTTCTAGGCATATATCCAACAGAAATACATGTTTACTGAAAGAATATTCATAGTACTAGAATTCTCAATGGAAGTAGAAACGGCACACATGGCCACAACACTAAAATGAATATATAAACTGTGCTGTTCATTCAGTGCTATACAGCAGTAGGAATGAACGAACCACAATTACACGCATGCAAAGAACACAGAAGACTTAAGTGCTGTATACATGTTTTTCATTCAAAAAGCTGGCAAATCTAATATATGGTGTTAGAATCCAGGTGGTTGCCTGGATGGTGGCAGCTTGCAGAGCCTAATGTGAGGGGGCTCCTCTGGTGCTCATCGTGTTCTTTTTGTCTCAGTATTGATTGTAGGTGTAATCAATTTACAGATGTTGTTACTTGCGAATATTTACATATATATATACATGTTTGAGTGTAAATGTTCCTTAATAAAAGCAGAAAGTCTGACGTTCACTCTCTGCTTAGATTCCTCCAACAGCTTCCCCATCTCATTTAAAAACACAACACAAGATGAATAATTAGGACAACAGCAGTAAGCGTGTGTGTGAGGGATCGCTGTGTAGTAAGTGCTTATGTATGTGAGTTTACTATAGAAAGTATTTTGTTCCCTTCTCAATGTGCTAAATAACAAAGATACTCCATGTTAAAAGCTAACCAATTTCTCTGTCTTACCTGTTCAATAAACATGTTAAGTGGAGTAATATTCCATAGTTTTACCATATATTACACATGTTCTTTCTCAGTTTCCTGGCATATAAAAGTGGATTCGGCCAGTGTTTTGTATTAATTCTTCAATAAAGAATTCAGACACTGTGTTTATGAAGTTGTTATCTGCGTCAGGATCCATCAGCGGGTATAATGAAAATACTGATTACACAAAATAAGCCATATCAATTAAAGAAAGCAGATATTAACAGTACTACTTGAGTTCAACACAGTATTGCTTTCCATTATATGAAGAAAATATCCAGCTGAAACATTCAGATGAGGAATCCACCTAGGGATGAGTTGCATAGCCCAAGCGTAACGAACCATGTACATTTGTGTTGTGATGTTGTATATACATATTTTGTCTTATTCCTTTCTTCCTAATGTAGGGGAGGCCGTAGAATTAGTTACCAGATTGCCTGGGCTCATATGACTTCTGGCCCTGTCAGTTACTAGATTTGAGACAAATTACCATCTTTTGTACTCAGACTCTCATCTGTCAAATGGGGACATTAGTAGTGGCTACTTCATAGGGGCAATTTAATATGAGCTGTGTATGTGTAAGCTGTTATTTCTTAAATTAACTTTCAAACAATTGATAGGTTCTTACAGACTCTTAATACCCAACACATTTTTCCCTTGATGACAGTGCCTTAACTTGTAATTTCTCACCTTGGCCTTGAAAGGTTCAGAGGTAAAGAACAATTATATTAAGCTAGTCATGAAAGACCCTCCCCTCCAAGATTTGTTTGGGATTGGCCCGTGTTCTAGCTGTCATCAGAGTTGTTTGCAGAAGTGTTCTGAAAACTTCCGGGAAAGGTTTCTTTCTTGCCCAGCTGAAGTGTTTTGTGCCTGGACTTGGCACTTAGTTCTGTCTTGCAACTTGCAGAGGTAGGTGGTGGTCTGAGGATGGTGGGGCAGAGAGTGAAGGGTTCATGAGGATGTTACTGAGTTGCCTATTCTAACTGTTCTACAGTGAGAACGGATGGAGGTTGTATTCAGCGTAGGCAGAGCATGGAGTAGATTCCCTGCCCAGGCAGGACCATGCGACAGGCCTCAAGGCTGGCATATCTTGTTTGAGGAACTAGTCTGGCAGAATTGTAGTCCCAAGTTCCCTGGCCATATGGGCCAGTGTCCTCAAGTCAGCAGATAAGCAGTGCTGCTGGCCATGATCTCCACTCAAGTGCTGTTTCCCTAGGCAGCTTCCCAGGTGCTCAGGTCAGGCATTTTACCTGGTGGGGTGGGCATCTCTGCACTCAGTAGTGGGTGGGGCTTTAAATGAACTCCCCTGACTGGGTGGAAAAGGGAACCAGCTCCCAGCCCTGGGAGGCTTTGTGTGTGTGGTCTTAGGCTTGTTCTGTGGTGGTGCATAATTCTCTAACAACACTAGTTTAAAATTAAAAACAAAAAAAACTTAGTAAAAATAACCATGAATACAATAACCTTTTATTCAATATACAATATATATAAACTGTAACATCAATAATGAAAATGTGTGAGAGAGGAGAAATAAAAGTGTAAAGCTTAAGAATGCTGTTGGATTTAAGTTATCAGTTTAAAATAGACATAATTTTCATATACTTTATGTAAGTTTCATGGTAACCACAAGGGAAAAACCTATAGCATTTATGCAAAAGAACATGGTAAAGAAGTCAAAGCATACTCACCAAAAGGCATTAAAACACAAATGGATAAGAAGCAAGGAACAATGGAGCTACAAAAAAGAAAATAACAAAATGCCAATTGTAAGTCCTTATCTGTCAATAATTACTTTAAAGTAAAGAGATTATAGTCTTCAAAGACCTAGAAAGGTTGAATGGATAAAACAATAAAATCCCATGATAGGCTGCCTACAAGAGACTCTAGCATTAAGTTGCATACTGACTGAGAGTGAAAGAATGGAAAAAATATTTCATGCAAATGGTAACCAAAAATAGCAGGGGTAGCTATCCTTATGTCAGACAAAATTGACTTTAAAAATAGTAAAAGAAAAGTTCATTATATGACAGTAAAAGTGTCAATCCATCAAGAAGATACAACAGTTTGTATATATTTATGCACCCATCATTAAAGCAACTAAATATATAAGGTAAAAGTAGCAGAGCTAAAAGGAAAAATAAACAGCAATGCAATATTTGGGGACACTAATACCCCTCTTTCAAAAAGGATACATCATTCAGACAGAGAATCAACCAGGAAATAACCGGGTTTGAGCAGCACTGTAGGCCAAAAGGACCTAATGGACATATACACAGAACATCAGAATACACATTCTTCTCAAGCATGCATGGAACACTTTATACAGGAGACCATATGTCCACAAAACAAGTCAGCAAATTCAAGAAGACTGAAGTCATACCAAGTATCTTCGTTGACCACAATGGTATGAAATTAAAAAATCAGTAATGGGAGGATAACTGAAAAACTCCCATTGGAAATTAAACAACACTCCCTCAAAAACCAGTGTATCAAATAATAAATGGGTAAAATAGTATCTTGAGACAAATGAAAATGGAAAGACAACATACCACAACATATTGGAATGTAGCAGTACTTTCCCTTCTCAAACTATTCCAAAAAACAGAAGAGGAAGGAATACTTCCTGATTCATTCTATGAGGCCAGCGTTACCCTGAAACCAAAGCCAGAAAAAGACACTATAACAACAACAAAAAAACTATAGGCCAATATTTCTGATGAGTATAGATGCAAAAATTCTCAATAAAATACCAACAAGCCTAATTCAGGAGCACATTAAAAGGATCTTTTACCGTATTCAAGTGGGATTTATCCCTGGGATGCAAGGATGGTTCAATATATGCAAATCAAAGGTGATACAACACATTAAAAAAAATCATATGATTGTCTCAGTAGATGCAGAAAAATTCAGTAGCTGAATTTTTTTTTTTTTATGAACCCAAACATTCATTTTATTAAAGTAAGGCTAGTGAAGCCATGGCATGAAAACCTGCAGTCATTTGGGGCAAGTGGATGATTTTATAAAGCTAAAATCAAAAGACTTAAGACATGAAAAATTCATAAGTAGGAGAAAGTAATAAAATGCAAAGCGACCACAAGAATTACAAATATATTTAAATCTCAGACCTGGGAAATGGACACAGCCTTCTAGGCAAGAAGAGAAACGCCTTATATGTTCTGACAGCACTGCATCTTCGGCTTGTTTTCAGTGGTTGGCGGAACATGAAAAGGAACCACATTGTTGCTTGGAGACATGTCATTTTCACGTCTGTCTGACATTTGCTTTCTGGGAAACAATGCAGTAGATCTGTCAGAATTGTCTGAAGAGCAGCTTCTACGTTTGTAGAGTCTAGAGCAGAAGTCTCAATGAATGACAAACCATTCTTTTCTGCAAAAGCTCTTGCTTCCTCTGTAGGTACTGCCCTGAGATGACACAAATCACTCTTATTGCCCACAAGCATGATAACAATGTTACTATCAGCATGATCTCTCCGTTCTTTCAGCCATCGTTCTACATTTTCATATGTGAGATGTTTAGCAATGTCATAAATCAATAAGGCACCTCAGTAGATGCATTTGACAAAATTCAACATCTGTTTGTGATAAAAACTCATGACAAATTAATTATGGAAGGAACATACCTCAACATAGTAAAAACTATATGACAAGCCCACAGCTAATATCATACTTGGTGAGTCTGAAAGCTTTCACTTATGATCAGACAGGGGTGTCCCCTGTCACCATTCATATTCAACATAGTCCTGGAAGAGCAGTTAGGCAAGGAAAAGAAATAAATGGTATCACAATAGGATTGGAAGAGGTAAAATTGTCTATATTTGCAGATGACATGATTTTTATATAGAGAAAATCATAGAGACTCCACCAAAATATTGTTAGAGCTATGATTTCAGGAAAGTTGCAGGACACAAAATTAGCATTTTCATACACTAACAATAAATTTTCAAAAATAAAATTCTGTTCATGATAGCATCAAGAACAGGAAAATACTTAGGAATAAATTTAACCAAAGAGATGAGAGATCTTTCACTGAAAACTACAGGATATTGATGAAGGAAATTGAAGAAAACACAAATAAATGGAACGACATTCCATATTCATGGATATAAAAATTAATATTTTTGAAATCTCTATACCAACCAAAGCCATCTATAAATTCAGCGCAATTCCTATCAAGATTCCAGTGGATGGGGCACCTGGGTGGTTCATTTGGTTAAGCGTCAGACTTTGGTTCAGGTCATGATCTCACCATTCGTGAGTTAAGTCTCCTGTGTTGGACTCTTTGCTAACAGCTTGGAGCCTGGATCCTGCTTTAGATTCTGTGCCTCCCTCTCTTGCTGCCCCTCCCCCCACTCATGTTCTCTCTCCCCCCCCCCAAATAAGTAATAAAACATTAAGTAATTTTTTTAAAGATTCCAGTGGAATTTTTTACAGAAGTAGCAAAAAAAAAATTATCCTAAATTAATATGGAACAACTTAAAGACCCTGAACAGCAAAAGCAATCCTGTGAGAGGTTCACACTTCCTGGTTTTAAACTATGTTATAAAGCTAAGGTGGTCAAAACAGTATGGTACTGGCATAAAACAGACAAATAGATCAATAGAAATAAATTGAGAGCCCAGAAATAAACCCATGCATATACAGTCAACTAATATTTGACAAAACAACCAAGAATGCTCAATGGAGAAAAGACCATCTCTTCAATAAATGGTGCTGGGAAAATTGGACATTCACAAGTGAAAGAATGAAACTTGACCCCTATATTACTCCCCCATAAAAATGAACTCAAAATGGATTAAAGATTTAGATGTCTTTTTTTTAATGTTTATTTTTGAGAGACAGAAACAAAGCATGAGTGGGGGAGGGGCAGAGAGAGAGAGGGAGACAATTCTGAAGCAAGCTCCAGGCTCTGAGCTGTCAGCACAGAGCCCAATGTGGGGCTCAAACCTACCAACCATGGGATAATGATCTGAGCCAAAGTTGGACACCTAACCGACTGAGCCACCCAGGGGTCCCAACGAGTAGGACTGTCTTGAAATAAAAAGCTCTGCACAGCAAAAGAAATGATTGACAAAAGGAAAAAACAATCTATGGGGGAAAAATCCGTAAACCATATATTTGATGGAGGGTTAATATCTGGAAGATATAAATAACTCATGCAACTCAACAGAAAAAAAAACAATTTTATTTAAAAATGGAAAAAGATCTGAACAAACATTTTCCAAAGAAGATATTCAAATGGCTAACAGGTACGTGAAAAGGTGCTCAACATCACCAATCACTAAAGAGATGAAAATGAGAACCACAATGAGGAATCTTTTGCTCGTTAGAGTGATGGTCTATTAGAGTGATGGACATGGACAAGGGTGTTGAGAAAAGGGAAACTTGTATTCCTTGTGGGATTGTAACCTGGTGCAGCTACTGTGGAAAATAGTATGAAGTCTTCTCAAAAGATTAAAAATGCAACTACCGTATGATCAGGTTATTCCTCTTCTGGGAATACATCTGAAGGAAACAAAATGCCGAAGAGACAT
The DNA here is from genome assembly GCF_027475565.1 of Acinonyx jubatus. Taxonomy (NCBI): domain Eukaryota; kingdom Metazoa; phylum Chordata; class Mammalia; order Carnivora; family Felidae; genus Acinonyx; species Acinonyx jubatus. Next base: position 10,094,035 of record NC_069393.1, on the reverse strand, counting down.
CTCCATCCCCTTGTCCATTCCAGCATTATCTACAATAGCTAAGACATGGAAATAACTGAAGTGTTTACCAACAGATGAAGGGAAAGAGGTGTGGTACACACACAGTGGAATACTCATCCACAAAAAGAAGGAAACCCTGCCATTTGTGACAACATAGATGGACTTTGAAGGCATTATGCTAAGTGAAATAAGTGAGACAGAGAAAGACAAACGCTGTGTGATCTCACTTAAATGTGGAATTTAAAAACCAGCAAAGAAACAAAAACAAAAAACAGACTCCTAGCAAAAGAATTCAGGTATGTGGTTACCTGAGGTGGTAGGTGGGGGATGCGAGAATTGGATGGAGGTGATCAAAATGTATGACCTTTAAGTTATAAGATAAATAAATACTGGGTATGTAATGTACAACATTATGACTGTAATTAGCTCTGCTCTATGGTAGATATGAAAATTGTTAAGAGAGTAGATCCTAAGATTTCCCATCACATGGAAAAAAATTTTTTGTATCTACTTGAGATGATGGACGTTAAGTAAACTTCCTGTGATAATCATTCCATAATACATATGTCAAGTTGTGCTGCACACCTTGAACTTACACCGTACTGTGCACCAATTATATCAATAAAATCCAGGCAAAAACACTTGAAGTAAAGATGTCTATAAAAGTAGAATCTGTATTCTACCACAGAGGAGTGTCATTTAATGGAAAGATTGTGGTAGACATTCTGCAATGCATTTAGAGAAGGACCTAAAACTTATATAATTATTATGGTTCTATTAGGGCACAGGTAACCTGCACTAACAAGAGTGTTAGGGAACAGGTGTGATAGCTGTATCTGTTAACAGGTTAAGATAATTTTTAAAAAGTAATAAAAATGTTTATACTGCTGGGTGTATATTAGTTTGAGAAGGATGTTGTTTCAAGGAATGGAAGTGATAGCCTTTCAGTATGCATTTAGAGAAGTGTTTGAAACACATGTGATAAAAATGGGTGTAAGAGTGCTATGTATAATGTGACTTGGAGTATGGTGTTGTATTAGGAAATTGATATGTTAGCCATTCTGTAAATTATATGCAGAAGTGTTTAAACAGACATGTAGTAGGGGGCGCCTGGGTGGCTCAGCCAGTTAAGCGTCCGACTTCAGCTCAGGTCATGATCTCGCGGTCTGTGAGTTCGAGCCCCGCGTCGGGCTCTGGGCTCATGGCTCAGAGCCTGGAGCCTGCTTTCGATTCTGTGTCTCCCTCTCTCTCTGCCCCTCCCCCGTTCATGCTCTGTCTCTCTCTGTCTCAAAAATAAATAAAACGTTAAAAACAAAAAAAACAAAAAAAACCCAGACATGTAGTAAGATGGTCATCACAGTGATACATGAGTCCATCGTTGAGAGGGTTGTTATTTCAGAGCAGGGGTGTGATGTCCATTTTGCAAGGCATTTGGAGGAGAATTTAAAACCAAATGTAATAGCAATGGCTCGAAGAGTGCTACTTGCATTCCACTTTGAGAAGAGTTATTTCAGGACATGGATGTGATATCTTTTGTATTGAACGTAGAGAAGCGTTTAAAATCACATGCAATAAAGGTGGGTATTGGAGCGCTTATGGCATGAGCCCTGACAGTTGGGTTTTCTCTTTTTCATAATGCAAGCACGTGACTTAAGTCTGATTGCTGAGGGCCCACTTCACAGCTGCTCTTTAAGTACATACATAAAGAGTTGGCCTGCACCCCACCCCTGAGGCTCCTTTGTTTTGGAGATCTTGGTAGGTTTGGTAACTGACCCTTTGGGCTACTTGTTCTTTCTCTTCCCAGTCTTGATTTTTCTTTACTTTTTACATTTTTATTTATTTTTAATTTTTTTAACGTTTGTTTATTTTGAGAGACAGAGACAGCACGAGTGGGGTAGGGGCAGAGAGAGAGAGAGGGAGAGAGAGAGAATTCCAAGCAGGCTCAGCACTGCCAGCACAGAGCCCAACACAGGGCTCAATCCCACGAAATGGCGACGTCATGACCTGAGAGCCAAACCAGGAGTTGGACACTTAACCAACTGAGCCACCCAGGCGCCCCCTGTCTTCAAATGCTTTAAATTCGACAGTGTTATGTTCAAAATTTACCAATAAAAACCCTACCAATAAAAAGGCCCCCACTCTCAACTCCAAGAAAAGTAGAACTCTAGCTCCCCTTCTCTCCACCTGCAACCTTCAAGTGTGGCCTCAGGTGTGCATGTCATGTCCAGGACTTGTAAGTAGTAAGCCTGGTTTTTGTTTTTGTTTTTGTTTCAAAGTTTCCTGATGGTTACTGCTGAGGGCATCTTGCAATCATACTAAAGCCACAGAGGCCGGTCCGGCCACACTGGTTATCAACAGGCTGAGCCTGGCACACGAAACAGTGCTCCCGGCAAGCTACCTTTACAAGAGTTCTTACGGGGAACGAATGCTGTAGACATTCTGTAAAACATTTATCAGCGTTCAAAAACACACAGTAGGGGTGCCTGGGTGGCTCAGTCGGTTAAGCGTCCAACATGGGCTCAGGTCATGATTTCACGGTTCGTGGGTTCGGGCTCTGTGCTGACAGTTCAGAGCCTGGCGTCTGCTTCAGATTCTGTGTCTCTTGCTCTCAAACATAAATAAACATTAAAAAATTTATTAAAAAACACACAATAGGCATGGTTATGGGAGTATTATGTGGAAGCCAGTTTGACAGTATTATGGGAGTATTATGTGGAAGCCAGTGTTATTCCTGGGGATGGGGATGGTTGCTCTTCTGTAGTGCATTTATTTATTTAAAAAATTTTCAATGTGTATTTGAATGAGAGAGAGAGAGAGACAGGAGGGGAGGGGCAGAGAGAGAGGGAGACACAGAATCCAAATCAGGCTCCAGGCTCTGAGTTGTCAGCACACACCTGATGCAGGGCTTGAACCCACAAACTGTGGGATCATGACCTGAGCCGAAGTCAGATACTTAACTGACTGAGCCCCTTTATGGTAGCCATTCTAACAGATTGTGATTTTGATTTGCATTTCCCTAATAATTAGTGACGTTGAGCAACTTCTTATATACCTGTTAGCTGTATCAGTATTTTCTTTGTAGAAATGTTTATTCAGGATATTTGCTAATTTTTAAATTGACTTTTTTTTGCTTTTTTTTACTTTTTTTTAAAGTTTATTTATTTTGAGAGAGAGCATGAAATGTGGAAGGCAGAGAGAGAGAGTGAGAGAGAGAGAGAGAGAGAGAGAGAGAGAATATCCCAAGCAGGCTCCATGTTGTCAGCACAGAACCCGATGTAGGGCTGGATCTCATGAACTGTGAGATCATGACCTGAGCTGAAATCAAGAGTCGGGCGCTTACTGAACCGAGCCACCCAGGTGCCACTTTACATATTCTATTAATCCCTTATCAGGTATGTGGTTTGCAAATTATTTCTCCAGTTCTGTAGGCTTCTTTTCCATTTTGTCGATCATTTCTTTCACTGTGCAGAAACTTTTTAGTTTGTGTAGTCCCACTTGTTTGTTTTGTATTTTGTTGCTTGTGATGCAGGTGTCACATAAAAAGTATTGTCGCCAGAACCCATGGCAAAACGCTTTTTCCCTACGTTTTCTTTCTGGGAGTTTTATGGTTTCAAGCTTGCATTTCAGTCTTTAATCCATTTTGAATTAGTTTTTTGAGTTTTTTAAATCTTTATTTTTGAGAGAGAGAGAGAGAGAGAAAGTACAAGCAGGGGAGGAACAGAGAGAGAGGGAGACACAAAATCCGAAGCAGGCTCCAAGCTCTGAGTTGTCAGCACAGAACCTGATGTGGGGCTTGAACCCACGAACCATGAGGTCATGACCTGAGCTGATGTCGGACGCTTAACTGACTGAGCCACCCAGGCGCCCCTTGAGTTAATTTTAAGATGGAGAGCTACTTTCATTCTTTTGCACCTGACCACCCAATTTTCCCAGCGCCATTAAATGGAGAGACTCCACAAGGGAGTGCTTTTGGCTCCCTTATCAAATATTAGTTGACTGTGTATAGGAGGTTTATTTCTGGGTTCTCTTTTGTTCCACTGGTCTCTACGTATCTGTTTCTATGGCAATCCCATAGTGTCTCAGTTATTACAGCTATGTAAGAATCAGGAAGTGCAATTCCTCTACCTTTGTTCTTCTTGGTAATGCCATGCATATAATACTTTCTTAAGATCTTATGTATATAATGCTCTATTTTATGCTGGTAGCAATTTAATTTCGATGGCATTCCTAAACTTTCCACTTTTACTTCCTCTCTTCACATTTTAGGTTATTGATATTACAATTCACATATTTTTATATTATGTATCCGATGGCAAATTATTGCACTTACGTTTATAATACATTTCAAAACCTTAAACTACACTTATAAGTGTTATGTACCATTACAGTATTGAGGGTATTGAGGAATATGGCTTCTATTTATTTACCTTTAACAATGAATTTTACCCATGTGTCCATCTGTTCTTATGATGTTAATTTGCATCCTTTTCTTTCCACTCAAAGAACACCTTTCATCATTTCTTGGAAGGCAGGTGTAATGACAGTGAACTCCTTTGTTTCAGTTCATTTGGGAAAGTCTTTATTTCTCCTTGGTTTTGCCTCTCTGTAGGCCTTGGTTTCCCAGTTGTCCCGTGAGGAATTAGATTCAGAAACTGTATCAGTGTGAACCCAGTGGCCCCAGCTCCCTCTGCCCCGAGTGCTGTGTGGACAGGGTGTTAAATGCCCGTCTAGGCTGCTGAGTACTCACCCCACCCCCTGTGCCATGTCCACGTCCACATACAGTCCCACTGGCAGCCTTTTCCAGAGTCCCTGAGAAAACCTGGGTGCAGCCAGGGTCCCAACTGTGAGGACACAGTGGGGTTCACACTTGGCTCCACCTTCTTACTGGGATTCTGGGCGAGGCACTGAACCTTTTGGGGCCTTCCCCTCCTCTCCTCAGTGGCTCTCTGCGATCCCCACAGTGGTCACATCCTTGTGTGATTTCCTTCTGTGAGCGTGGACTGGACTTGGTGGCCTCTTTTCCATAGAAGACAGCAAAGCTATGCACCGTCACTCCCAAGAGTTGGAAGTGACTTTGAGTATGTTTCGCCCACTCTTCCTTGTGTTCTGGTCTTCTCCCTCTTTCTCTCTTGCGTCACGTCCCCCGTTGTGAGGCAGAAACAGAAATTGCATTGGTGCGTAGGAGAGGTTCATGCAGTCCACAACTGAGAGACACTGACAGGGGCGTCAGGCCCTCGGTCCACCCCGAGTCCTGCCAGCACCCCCAGTGCACGCGGCTGCAGTCCTGCAGCCTCGGCTGACCAGAGCCCCAGCCTCCCGAGATTTCTCGGGGAAGAGGCTCCCGGGACGAGCTGGATTCCTGGTCCACGCAAACCGTGAGGTAATACATGTCAGTGGCTGCAAGTTGCCGTGTTTGGGGTAGCTTTTCCACCCAGAGACACACTGTTGACGCGGTCTCCCAGGCCCCAGGCCCCGGGTCCCAGCCCTGCCCTCCTCCTCCCCCGCCCCTCCTCTTCTCCCAGTGACAAGCCAGCCGTGGTGGTGCCTTGCTCGTGGCATCTCTGGCCACACTCACTTGTGTCACCTCGTCTCCGAATCGCTGCAGATGAGCCCCGCCCCCCCCCCCCCCCAACACTGTTCCGAGGCGCGTGCAGGGCTGGCCTTGTCCTGTCATCCTGGTCCCGTCATCCACGGCACCTCAGTGTGGCCTGTTCAGACCTGCATCGCCTGCGGCGCCCAGCCCTGTCTCATGGCACCGTGCTTTATTTAAAGACAGCGTTTGGCCTTTGTCTCCCACGTGTATTTGTTTCTGTGCTGTTGTCCATCTGTCCCTCCAGCGTGTGAGCTCCTGGAGGGCAGGGCCTAAACCGGGATGAATGTTCTGGGCACAGTTGCCAGAATGAATAAATGAGCGGATCCAGGAGCCCCATCCCACCTCGGACCAGCTCGGACTGTGTAGATGGACGCCCATAATTGAAGGTGCCTGTTGGGCCGGGGCAGGAGAGTGGCCAGAATGACCTCCGCGCGGATCTGCTCTGGCGCCCCGCTCCTGCCGAGCACGGCGGGCACCGCCTGCCCCCTGGTGGCCAGCACTGGCATTGCCGCCTCAGGCGGGAGAACCTAGAGCAGAACACCTTTGCTGGGGCATTTCAGACGGCAAGAGGGAGGAAAGGAGGAGGACTCAGGGAAGCGTGGCTGTGTGAGCCTCCCCAGAGGCCCACAGAATCCTTCTGCTCACTGTAAGTTGGCCGACACTTCACGTGGTCACTCTTAGCTGCAAGAGGTGACGAACTAGATAGAGTCCTTCAGCGTGGTGACTGGTTGCCCTGAATGAAACTGAATCTCTGCTGAGAAAAGTCGAGAGAAGGAGAAGGACGAGGCCAGGGCTCTTTTCCTGCACCAAACTCCGGGAAGAAGGGGGCAGCGGCGCCTTTCTCAGAGGCCTTGGGCGTCCACGTACCTACCACAGGCTCTCATTTCTTGGTTTTGTTTCCAGGGAGAGAGAAAAAGTCTTGGCTTCTAACCAGGATATTTGAGTAGGAAACCTGCTTTCGCACAGTACGCCATGGGGACAAGGATGGAAATTATGGAACGGGACCCTCAGGGGTATGTGGTGACGGATGATTCATAAGGTGTGCCTAGAATGAATCGGTGGGCAGCCTGCCAGGAAAAAGATCCAGATCCAGTGGTTGCTCCATGAGAAGTCACGGTCTCTCACCTAACCCAAGCTGCCGAAGGCCGTGTTGGACCCGGAGCCCCCAGCCTGAGGGGGAGACTGGAGCTCCTCGGGTAACGACCCTGCAGTCATCTCAGGTGCCTGCAACGTCTTCTCCCCAGCTGTTGGGGAACATGAGCAAAACGATGCGACAACCGACTGACCCGTGAGCTGAACCTGGGCACTCGGGGGCTCCTCACCCCGTCCCCATCCTTGGAATGCGGGGTCCGCTTACCTTTCCCTCTCCAGGGTCTGCTCGAAGGACAGCATGTTGAGACGGCGATGTGTTGAAAACACCTGCACAATGTGTGACTGGGTATTTTATTTTATTTTATTCTATTATTTTAGAAAGGGAGAGATAGAGAGTGGGTGCAAGCGGAGAGTAGGGGCAGAGAGAGAGAGAGAGAGAGAGAGAGAGAGAGAGCCGCAAGCAGGCTCCACGGTCAGCACGGACCCCAACATAGGGCTCCATCCCATGACCCTGGGATCATGACCTGAGCTAAAATCAAGAGTTGGATGCTCAACTGACAACCACCCAGACGCTCCAGGGCCTTTGTGTAAACTTTTAACATTTGGAGAGTGGGCACAGGGGGAGGGGACGCATTTTTCTTGCTGCCACGTGAGACAAACCTCGTCTGCAAGTTCCCTTTGCTGTTATTAAAATTGCCACTTACCGGAATGGCTTGCCTTTCTCTTCCATCTCTCCCGCCCTCTGCGTATGGGGGCCGGTCTGAGATTACACCAGGAAAGCTCCTGAGGTTATGAACTTACACCAACCTTCCCCAAGTATCCCCAAAGCTGCAGACATTTACCAGTGTGACCATACTCTGGGAAAAGGGAAATACTGCTTTTTCTCAGGACTTACATATAGTAGTTTTGAACATACTCGGATTCCCAAAGATCATACATACCACGTGGCCCATCAGTTGGCATAGGGCTTTGAGATCTGGGGATAGAAGGAGTCTTAACCCACATTTAACAGTTTGTTTGTCAGGACCGTGGACTCTCTCTGTGAGTGTTTCTTCCATCCCAGAGTATAGGGAATAGATACATTAGCAACTGGTGGAATCCTTGCTGTCGTCTCTGGAACCTAGGAGTGAAGGTTTGTAGAGAAGAAAGGGCTAAGTAGACTAGTAGGTCCTCAGGACCGCCTCTCCCTCAGAGTAGACGGCAGGCCAGTCTGCATCCATGGGGGCGGGGGAGAGATGAGTGGCTTCCTCGGGCCCCAGGGGGTTACGGGGTTGGACCTTTTTACCGTGCTCGTTTTACTCGCCTCGTTGGCTACTGTGAACCCCAGATGGGTCGTGGAGACGGGTGGGCCTTCACGGACTTCGTGGGATGCAGGAGGCGCCTGCAGCTATGACCCTGCATGTGGGTTCTCTACTGCTCGACTCCCCCAGTTGACCTGAGCCTGCAGAGAATCCAGCCCGAGCAGCTCACTGCTGCGGGAGGGGCAGGAGCTTGGTGTGAGACACAGGAAACCCCCCAGCCCCTCGGCCCCCACGTTAGGCAGCCAGCCCCCACCGGGGCGATTCGAAACCAGCACAACTCAACTACCTGGTCTCAGCTCCCCACAGTACGGCCTGGGGGAGGAGGAACTCCCACTTCTGGACCAAAATCTGTTACCGCAGCTGCTGTACTTGTCTGTAATTTTACATCAGCGAATTTGGAAATTTGAACCAAACGGACACATTCCTTAGAGGAAAAAAACCTGCATGACTGGTTGGTGAATTTTTCCTACTCGAAGAAATGTTCAAGAAATGTCACTCTCTTCTCCCTCTCTCACGGAAGCAAGATTAAGTTACCTTATTGTCACAATTGCAAGAGCCCATTTTAGAGTAACGCTAACGTTCTTTTTCAGCCATCCAAGTACCCGCTGCCATCCCTCCTTCCAGCGTATTTCCAGTTTTCCCCGGGGAGGTGAGGCTACTGCCTTCCCTGTTAAGACTCCAGCGACGTTGCCTGGAGAGGAGATGACTTCTGTGTGCTAACGTTTCCTCCAAGAGAGATGCAGCCCACTGTTCGGAAACATTAGTTGTCCCTTCTGCCCAAGGAGCAGGCACTGGATGTGGCCAAATGACTGAGGCGAAACCTAAGGAATATGACAGGGGTGATGTGGATTGCGTCTGGGCCATGACCGGAAGGTGCAGCCATGCCTTCCCCGTGTCCTCCTCCCTCTTCTGCGGGATGAATTCTGGCCAGATTGGAGAAATCTTTGTCTGCACACTGCACTGAGGGGGGAAACTGCCTCCCCGACAAAACAGGAACATCTGTCATGTGGATGAGCCACGAACGTCCATTATGGCAGGCCCCTGAAATGTGGGGGCTCTGGGTGTTAGCATAATACACATGTGAGGGGAGAGGACATAAGGTATTACTGATGTCAGATGACATGAAAATAATTTTGCTAGAGGGGCTCCTGGGTGGTCAGTCAGTTAAGCGTCTCTTTTTATTTATTTATTTATTTATTTTTCAGAGAGAGAGAGAGAGAGAGAGCATAAGCAGGGGAGGGGCAGAGAGAGAGGGAGAGACAGAGAATCCCAAGCAGGCTCTGCACTGACAGCGGAGCTCAGACTCACAAACCGTGAGATCATGACCTGAGCCAAAACCAAAAGTCCGGCACTTAACCGACTGAGCCACCCAGGTGCCCCTAGACTAGCTAGGTCCTGATCAGGGTCTTGAGATCAAGCCCTGTGTCTTGGGATTCTCTCTCTCTCTCCCTGTGCCCTTATCCGCCACTCATGCTTGCTCCCCCTCTCCCTCTCTTTCTCTCTCTCAAAATAAATTAAACATTATAAATAAATAAATAAGTAAATAAAGATATAAAGAAATAAAGTGATTTTGCTAGATAAATCTTCTAAACCAGACGTGGCTAAGAGCAGTAGCTTCCCCCACTATTCATTGTTTTCTTCTTCCACAGTAATGACATGTCTGATTTTAGCTAGGAGCATGGGGGCTGAGAAAAGAGGTGAAATGACATTTTCCAGTTCCCATTGTGTGCCAGGGGTGTGACCATGTGACTAAAGGTGGCCAAGTGACTAATTCGAGTTAATTGGATGTGAGCTACAACATCGCGTGATAGCTGGTAGAATCCTTCCTTAGAAGAGAGAAGCTTTATGCAGTGAGCCCTCTTCTTCTTGATTCTTTTTTCCATTCTGCTCCCTGGAATGCAGATCCAATGGCTGGAGCCCTGACTGCCATCCTGAGTAATGAGGGGTGCCCTAGGGATGGTAGCGTATGGGGTAGAAGGAGCCTAGGCTATGAGGATCTCATGGATTACCTACATTCAGACTTACCTATGAGAGAAAAGTTACTTTTGTATAAATCACTCTTATTTGGGGGTCTCTATTACATGTAGCTACAGTGAGAATTTTAGTTGAAAGACTTGAACAGTAAGTAGGAGTTTACCAGGTTCGAAAACCTTGAAAGGACACTGTGTGGGAAGATCAAACTATATTTGCTTAACCCTTGTTGCTAAAAGAAAAAAAAAGTTGCCAATTGATCTCCTTAGTAAGTGCAGCCTAAGGAACAAATGAGTCATTCTTACAGATTGGAGAGCCATCGTAGGAAAGGTCTACAGCTGTAAAAGTGAGGGTGCAAAAGGTCTGTGTTGACTGAGTGCCATGTTAGTGTCTCAGGGCTTCTGTAACAGAGTTTCGAAAGCTCAGTGGCCTGAACAGCAGAAATGTATTGTCTCCCACTGCTGGGGGCTAGAGGTCCAAGGTCAGTGCATCAGTAGGGTTGGCTCCTTCTGAAGGCTCTGAGGGTGCCTGACCCTGGCCTCTCAGCTTCTGGTGGTTTGCTGGTGGTCTGGCTGCGGACGTCTCGTCCGGATCTCTGCCTCCTTCCTCCCGTGGCATTTTCCCTGTGAGCATGTTTGCATCCAAATTTCCTCTTTTAGAAGGACTTCAGGGGTTCCTGAGTGGCTCCGTCGGTTAAGCGTCCAATTTCAGCTCCGGTCATGATCTCACAGTTCGTGAGTTCGAGCCCCACGTCGGGCTCTGTGCTGACAGCTCGGAGCCTGGAGCCTGCTTCCGGTTCTGTGTCTCCCTCTCTCTCTGCCCCTCCCCCACTCACACACACTCTCTCTCTCTCAAAAATAAAATGAACATTTAAAAAAACAAATAAAAGGACATCAGGCATTTTGGGTGAGGGGCCCCTCCTGTTCCAGTGTGATCGCATCTTCACCTAACTAGTTACACCTGTATTGGCCCTATTTCCAAATAAGGTCTTAATCTGAGGTCCCAGGGGTCGGTGTATCAGCGCCTGAATTTGGGAGGGGAACATAATTCAACCCCTGACACATCCTGACATTGGAAAGTTAATGGACTGAAGATCCTTCCTACTTTGTTTCTCTGACATTGCTAAATGTAGATCGATGACGGCGTCGGTTACTCGAGGGTTGAGGCTAACGATGGATTTACCTGCCACGTGTTTTCTCGGGGGTGAGCGCGTGGCCGACACACGGTGAATGCGAACCAGTCCCCCGTGTTCAGAACGGCGTCAGAGGCAGGGCTCCACGCACGATGCGGAAGCAGAGCCCAGGAGCCATCGCCACCAGAGAGCGACCATTGGTGGCGACGGCCGTTGTGGCCTCAGCAGATGGAAGTGACAGGGGGCCTCTCGGAGCTGGGGGAACGGAGGGCATGGATGCGGCCCTTGGTCGGTCTGATGTTTATGACAGCTTCAGAGAGTCCATGTGGGTGGGAGGCAGATGAGGTGTGGTGCAGGCTGTTCCCAAAGCTGAATTGCGGGCGAAGGAGCATCATCTCCTCCTCCGTTTTCCATGACTTGTCTTAATAACGTCAGGCAGCCCCGGCGTGGGGCCTCTCACTCTGGCTGCGCGCAGACGCCCTTGGGCGCGGGTGCATCCACACCAATACAGAGGTCCGACCCGAGGCCCAGACGTGTCTGTAAAGCAGCCGCTAGGCGGGCTGGATCTTAAGCGCTTTGGGGAACCCTACTTCCCCCGTGGCATTTGGACTTAGCTAGCACTGCCAGACGGCAAAGGGATGGGACGAGCCACTTTGAATTTGACCGCAAAGTCTGGCAGATAAGAAACTGGTGATCTGGGCGTCCAGGTGGTTCAGTCGGTTAAGTGTCCACCTCTGGATTTCAGCGCAAGTCATGACCTCAGGGTCGTGAGATCCAGCCCTGAGGCAGCCTCAGTGCTGGGTGTGGAGCCTGCTTGGGTTTCCCTCTCTCCCTCTCCCTCTGCCCCTTCCCTGCTGTCGTGCTCCCTCTCTCTCTCCAAAAAAAAAAAAAAAAAAAAAAAAAAAAGGAAACTGGTGATCTGAATCATGGAATCGTGGAATCCTGTAATCTTAAAGACCTTCTAAACAAGTAGGGGGAAACAGTAAAAATTTATAGCAAAATATCCCTCTTCGGCTTATTTTGGTTCTCTTTTTCTTGGATTTAACTATAACTCATGACACAAAAGGAAAGGCGGTTTTTCTCATATATAAAGTCTGTTAGGTTTTCAGAGATGGAAGGAAAGAAGAGAAAGAGGGAAATTAACATTTAATTGGTACTGATACTTCTGTGCTAGGTGGCTTAAAATTCACTGATTTATTACAAAACAGGGATTACTATTTCAATTTTAAGTAAAAGATGATGAAAAGTTAGAGTAGTGAAAAATGCAATTCTGGAAGACTGAGAAAACCAAAATACTCTTAAAAAGAACAAGGTTGGAGGATCATGTTCCTTGATCCCACGACTACTGGAAATATATAGTAGTCATGAAAGTGTGGTATTATTGTCTAAAGAATAGACATAGAGACCATAGGCACAGAATGGAGCTCAGAGATAGATCCACATTTATACCCTAGTTGTTTCTTGACAAAAACACGGAGACAATTCAGTGATGGGAAGGGGGTTATAATTCATGTACTTTTGTGTCTAATTTTTCCTGCATACCATGATGTTTTTAAAGGCTTACCAGTGTTATTGCATTTATCAGGAGTTCCTTCCTTTTACTGTGAAGTAATATTCTATCACACAAAAATATTATATTTGCATACTGACGCATTCTACTCTTGATGGATATTTGAGTTGTTTCCAGTTTGGAGCTGTTATGGATAAAATAGTCAGGAACTTTGTGGTAGAAGCTCTCTTTTTGGGCATTTGTTTTATTTATCATCGTAAATACTGAGGACTAGTCTTGTTGGATTATAGAACAGGTGCACATGTACTTTTATAAGAAAGCAGGGTGACTGTGCCATTTTACGCTCTAACAACAAGGTGGGAAAGTTCTAGCTGCTTCACATCCTCTCTGATATTTGGTGTCTTTAGTCCTTTTAATTTTTAGCCCTTAGAGTGTTGTGTATTGGCTCCTTTTCACTGTGGTTTTGTGTTTCCCTGATAACTAATCGTATTGAGATCGGGTCCCTATTAATTAACTATTTGTATATTTTCTTTTGTGAAGGTCTGTTCAAATATCGGGTTGTTTTCTTTACAGGTGTAGGAGTGCATGATTATATAATATATAATATATATTTTTATATAAATTAATGTTATATATAATTTATATAATATATATTATATATATCTTGGATTCAAGGCCTTTAATAGGTAAGACCTTAAACAGAGAAAAAAAGGGCCATTTTTCTCTCTGTTTGATTTTTGGAGAGGGAATGCGTGTGTGTGTGTTATATATAATATGAAGATATTCTCCAAAATTTCCTTCTAAAAATTTCATAATTTTAGATTTCCTACTTGGATGAAATGTGTCCTTATAAAATTAATTTTGGGGAATGGTAAGTGGTAGGGGGTGTATTTATTTTTCCCCCACACAGATGGTAAAACCAAATTCTGAAAACTTTTACAATGTTTGTAATATAACAATAGTATTGTAATATAATCTTTGTAACCACTGCCCAAATGAAGATATGAAGATATAGAACATTTCTGTCATTCTAGATATTACATATATATATTTACATGTATATTTATACTAGAGGATTAGCTTGGGCTCCTGTAACAAAGATACCATAGACTGGGTGGTTTACAAAACAAACACTTATTTTTCACGGTTCTGAAAGCTGGGGAGTCCGAGATCAAGGCACTGGAACATTTGGCATCTAGCGACAGCAGCTTCCTCTTTCACAGATGCCTGCCCGTCACTGTGCACTCCACTCACCCTAGAGAGAGGAAGCAAGCTCTCTGGTGACCCTTCTAAAGGCACTAATCTCATTCTTGAAGGTGGAGACCTAGGACCTCATCTAACCCTAATTACCTCCCAGAGGCCCCACCTCCTGATACATCGCATTGGGGCTAGGGTTTCAACATTTGGATTTTGAGAGGACACATTCACAGGCATGCATAAATAGACAGATAGGGACATAGGGACATAGGGACATAGACACATATCTAGACAGCTAGATGATAGACCCATGTCTATCTGTCTGCATCTCGAGCTCTCTATGTAGCAAGGAAATGGCGGGGGGGGGGGGGGGTTGGTGGTGCTTGTAAATCTGAACTCCCTGTCAGAAAGGGCAGGCTGGACTCTCCCGCAGGAGCTCATGCTCCAGGTCGCAGGTGGAATTTCTTCTTCCTCGGAAAACCTCAGTTCTGTTTTAAGGCCCACCCAGATTTTGGAGGATATACTCATTTATTTAAAGTCAACTGACTATAGATGTTAATCACATTACAGCAACACTTAGTGTTTGGTAGATGAGGACTCTAAGTTGACATGTAACACCAGCTATGGCCCCTTTGTACTTTCTGACGGGATTAACCTGTTCTTGGACTTCAGATAAATGGAATCATGGACAGTACTGTCTTTTGTGCCTGAGTTTGTCCTGGAATGTGTTTTTACTCAACAAAACGCAAACTGCTGCAGAGAAAGAATTTTAATGGAGGCAATGTCACTTGAGATCTTAAAATTTTAGCCAATATGTTTGTCAGGAAAAGGAGAATGGAGCACAATAAAGAGGAAGTGTGTCCATTTGTAAAATTCAGAGTCATAGGGAAGGAACACATTGAGTCATTTGATAAAAATGTGTAGCCCAAATTATAAAAATTATGAGAGGCAAAATATTTGACTTATATTTTACATTCAGTTGCATAATTTTGTGCATTTGGGTCCCATTATAGCCTATAATAATCTTATGTAATCTTTTAAAAATAACGTTTATAGTTCTGTTACAGTCTACACTAGACAGAAAGGTTAAACAGCAGACTGCCCAGTTCAAAATCAGACACGCACTGCCTAGTCATGATGTTAAAAGAGTGTACCAGTCAGCACCTCCGCAGGGAACAGAAACCGAACCTGTAATCTGACCAGGGATATAACTTAATATGATGAATTGCTAAATGGTAAGGTGTTGAACTACTATTTAATAGGGATAAAAAAATAACTCTAAAGATAACAAGAATTGCAGCTAGGGTGCAGACTCCACCAATTAGATCTGAATTTTAATTCGAAAGTAAGGTACCGAAGGAAGGAAGCTCTGCATTTTGCTGGAAAAAGTGGATGCAGGAGTGTTAGTTAGGCTTTTGGAAGTATGGAGGCCGCCAGGAACGCAGGTCCCGGCGCGGGGAGCAGTTGGAGGAAAGGCTGGAGGTTTGGCGCCACCTTGTGGTTCTGAGGGAAAGAACCACCGGATGCTGGACAATACACAGTTTCGCTGCTTCGTCCGTGTGCCCTTGTCTCCATCAGCTGACCCCCTGGACCCCATTCCATGTTCCAGCACTTCCTTGATCTCCATTATTGCCCCTGCCAATGTTTACCTTTTCTGTGTACCTTTTTTAAAAACCATTTTTTATTCACTTTTCAAAGTACCAACTTTTGTTTGTTGATTTTCTTTTAGGTTTATTGATTTTCCCTAGTGTATTGATTTTGGCTTCTTTTCATTGATTTCTGCTCTTACATGTATAATTTAGCTACTTCTGCCTTCTCGTTGAACTTGCTGTTCTTTCTCGGGCTTTTTGCAGTTGAACCTTAGTTAACTAATTTTCAATAACTCTTCTTTTTTAATATAAGTATTTGAGGCTACAGTTTACCCCCTAAGCAAAATCCACAAGTATTAGTATATTATATTTTTATTACCATTCAGTCCAAAACATTTTATACATTTTACTGTGATGATTCCTTTGGCGCATGAGTCATGTAGAAGAATATTGCTGCATTTCTGAAGAGTAGGGATTTCCTGGTCCTCTTAATTCTCATCTGTTTTTCACTGTTTTTTCAGAGAACATGCTCAGTGTCACTCCAGTCTTCTGAAATTTGTTGAGACTTGATTTACTGTGTAGCATACAGCCTATTTTGGTGAATTTTCCATTCACGGTGGAAAAGGATGTCTATTCTGCCGTTGTTGTTGGGTGTGGTGTTTCATGAATCAGGTCAAGTTGGTTCATCAGGCTGCTCTGGGTGAATCAAACAAGATTAGTTAACCTGACCTTGATTGGGTCAAGTTGGTTAACCTCACCGTGTCCTGCCCGGTTGTGCCCATTTGATCCCACAGCTAGTTCCAGAGACGAATAAAATCTCCAACTATGTTTTGGATTTATCTGTTTCTTCCTTTATCTTGAAGGTATATTATTACCTGCATACACATTTAGGATGTTTACGTTATCCTATTGAGCTGGCCCTTTTAATTATGAAATGTTCATCTTCATCTCTGGTAATAATTCTTCACTTGAAGTCTGCTTTGTTTTATGGTAATAGAACGACACAGTTTTCTTTCCCTTCATGTTTGCACGATCTTTATGTTTCTATCCTTTTATTTTCAAGTTTTTCAGGTCAATCCGTGTGTGCTGCTTGCCAACAGCATATAGTTGAGTCTTGTATTTTATTTCAGTCTGGCAATATTTACACTCAATTTCCTTTTATATACACTTAATGTAATTGTTGATATAGTCAAATTTATGCTCACTGTCTCGCCACTTTATTTCAATATTCTGCCCTTTGTCCCAGTATTCCTCCTTTCTTGCTTTTTTTTTTTGGATTATTTTAATTATTCAATTTTCTCCTCTATTACCTTTTTAAATTATATGTATGTCATATCTGGGGTGCCTGGGTGGCTCACTCGGTTAAGTGACTTCGGCTCAGGTCATGAGCTCACAGTTTGTGGGTTCGAGCCCCGCGTCAGGCTCTGTGCTGACAACTCAGAGCCTGGATGAAGCCTGCTTCGGATTCTGTGTCTCCCTCTCTCTCTGCCCCTCCCCCACTCACATTCTGTCTGTCTGTCTCTCTCTCTCTCTCAAAAATAAATAAACATTAAAATTTTTTAAAAAAGTTATCTGTCATATCTCCCTATTAATAGTTTAAATTGCTACTAATTTTTTTTTTCTGACTTCCCCTTGAGATTTGGTTCTTTCCTTCTTTTCTTTTGGGCTCATTATTTTTTATTACTCCACTTTTCTCTTCAACTAGCTCTTTAGTTAGGTATGTATCTCTACATTTATATCTATTTCCATCTATGTATACATAGATATATATAGTTATTTTAATTGAATTTGTAGTTACTCTAGAAAGTCAATATTTATACTTATAGTTACATGGCTTATATTACTTTTATTACTTTTGTTTTTTATTGTAAATAATAAAAACATTTGAAGACTCATTACATTCTTTTATCATCCTTTTTTAAATTTTGTTTATTTTTAAAAATTATTTTAACATTTATTTTTGAGAGACAGACACAGAACATGAATGGGGGAGGGACAGAGAGAGAGGGAGACAGAACCTGAAGCAGGCTCCAGGCTCTGAGCTGTTAGCACAGAGCCTGACATGGGGCTCGAACTTACAAGCTGTGTGATCATGACCTGAGCCAAAGTCGGATTCTTAACTGACTGAGGCACCCAGGTGCCCCATCCTTCTTTTTTTTTTTTTTTAAGGTTATTTATTCATTTTGAGAGAGAGAGACAGAGAGGCCATGAGTGGGGAGGGGCAGAGACAGAGAGAGAGAAAGAGAGAGAGAGAAGGAGAGAGAATCACAAGCAGGCTCCATGCTGTTAGCACAGAGCTGGACGCAGGGCTCGAACCCACGAACTGCGAGATCAAGCAGAAATGAAGAGCCAGATGCCCAACTGACTGAGCCACCCAGGCGCCCCTATGATTATTACTTGTTAAAGTCAATGGTAAACATTTTCTTTTTACATATACACATATATTTGTTCCTCTTCATATGTGTGTATTTTATACACGCACTCTCTTTTCTGCTTATTTCTTTCTGCTTCAAGTAGAAAAAGTTTTCTCCAGCCTGAAGAGTTTCTGTTAGTATTTCTTGTAGTGCAGCTCTAGTGATGAATTCTGTAGGTTTGGTGGAACATAGTTTTCCATGGACTGCTAGTTCAAAAAACTTGTCTTAAAAATAATGAATGAGGGTAAAGGTGGGCATTTTAGGCAAACAAGCAAAATATTGGATAAATACTTTGAATTAGGTGGGAATTTGATTACTTGTCAGATCACACTGGCATAGGCAACAAACTAGTTTCTTTGTTCAGATGTCAAATGTATTGGTCACTGCTTGTCGTAATAATTTCTACATTAGCAGTTCTGTTGAAGGTTGTATACATTTCACCCAATAAGATATTGGCTTATTTCACTGCCTTAGTTAATTGATCTTAGCATAAAAGTGCATGGGTTATGGTGAATGCTCAATAAATATTTGCTACATGGGTGAAAACAAAAAGAGGTTTTTTAAAATAAAAATTGTTACGTTGTAGACCCAAAGATAAAATATAAGCGTACTCTGCCACGTCACTTTCCTCAGACTATTTTGATCAGCAAGCGTGCCTAATAAACATCAGTTACATAAGCCAAATGTTGAGCAACAGTGAAGTGTATGACATTTAACAACAGATTTTCTGGTTACAACCGCAGAAGAGATATTTGAGGAAAAACCTTGAATGTCAGAATTTTTTCTTACAATCATGACAAATATCACACACTTTCTATTGGATTTGATGCAGCATTACATTAATATTACATAATTAGAAACATTATAAATCACGAGCCAACTCCCATCCAGATGGAAATGAGTGTATTTATAGGAAATGATCACATATTTATTTCTTGAAATTTAGGAGGAACAAATTTTGTATTTAGGACATTGGTAATTATCGAAGATACTCTTCATTTATGCCTGAATTACGTTAAAAGTCAAATGAGTCATATCAACATATGTCTCCTTTCACTGATGTGGGTAAATTCTCAAAATTCACCTCCCATCAAATTTGCCTTATGGTCAACATAAACATGTGATGTGTTTGTATGGAGATACATAAAACACAAACGCTCACATTAATGAACCACGTCACAGTTTATTCACTTCAAATAGCTTTTCTTATATTGAGATAGTTTGAGGGGCATCTGGGTGGCTCAGTCGATTCATTGTCTGACTCTTGGTTTTGGGTCAGGTCATGATCTCATGGTTCGTGGGATAGAGCCCCATATCGGTCTCTGTGCTGAATGCACAGAGCCTGCTTGGTATTCTCTCTCCCTCTCTACCCCTCCCCTGTTCGTGCTGTCTCTCTCACTGTCTCTCAAAAAAAAAAAAAAAATGGTTTGGTTTTCTATTTGGCGCAAAAGTAGGCAAGGAGTCATATTTTTTTCCCCTTCCGAAAACATTTAACGTAAACTTTAAATCACTATCTCTTGTTTTAGGAAATTATTGTCTATCAACTCTAGTGGCTGTAAAATCAAACATAAAATTCTGTATGTCTCTGAATCTAAGTAACCACTTGTGAGCCCATTGTTTTATATACCAGAAAACTTCCTTCATTTTACTATTAACCAATGCTTAAAAAAAAAAAAAAGAAACTTTTTATTTTAGAACAGTATTAGGTTTACAGAATGTGGAGCTGTTTCATCATTACTATTGTTATTGTACATTTGGTGACAGCTCTTGGAGACTTCAGGTATGGATTTAAGACGTGTCTCTTTTTCATACATGTGGGAAAAAAGGAACTATCAAGAAAATAAATTGTTTCAGGCATTCCCAAAGCTTCTTGGTGTCAGTGTTCCGCTTTTCTGAATCGAAGTCCCTGATGTCCACTTTTTCCCCCTGCACTCTGCTCTCCAGAACCTTGGTGACGCTACAGGTCTTGAAAGCATCCCTCCCCCACTCTGCCATCTGATTGCTGACATTGTCTTCCTTTTTTATGTTCATTCTGCAAGTTTGACTACTGGTCCCCTCTCTCTGTATCAGGTGTCAAAATGATTTCAGATGATCAGGACGCATATTCCGTTCCTTAAAGGTCCTTCCTTTAAGATTCTGTTGACTCAGATGGCAAGTGGTGGTCATTGTCCAGACAGGTCCCAAGTACTAACCTCCGAAGTCACACGTTTATAGGCAACAATAACTACGTCACAATCCCAACTGGACGACTGTGTTTTTATGATGCAGTCAATTTCAGATACATGCGAAACTGTGAAAAGCATGTGACTCATAGAATGTATTCAATACATTAATTCTTTTCTCATCATCAACCACCCTCCCCCCACCCCTTACCCCAACTGGGCTGGGTAATAAAACAATGCAACATACCTATAATTTTATTATCCCTATTTTGTTTTATTTTTAATTTCTATTATTTTTTAATGTTTATTTTTGAGAGAGAGCAGGGGAGGGGCAGAGAGAGAGGGGGACTGCACTGACAGCACAGAGCTGTCAAAAGTGGATTTTACTGGTTATGAGTATGACCTAAAGAGCACCGCACAGGAAAAGTAGAGGAAACGAGAGGGGGTTATGACAAAATGGGCTTAGGAAGTGGGAAAGGACCCACCGACAGAGTCCATGGCATCTTCATGGAAGAGGTGCTAACAGCCTTTAGAATCAGACAGACTAATGTTTGAATTCTAGGTCGGCCAATTCATAAATGTGTGATGTCGGGCAAATGACTTTTCTGAGACTCGGTTCCCTTTTCCTGGACTAAATGTCTCCTAGGATTGCAGGCAGAATAAATAGGATATGAATATATTGGCGTAACACCTCACCTATAGCAAGCGTTCAACAAAATGGAGGCTACCCCATGTCACTAATTAAAGAGTATCTGTGAATTTTTGAGTATTCTTTTATGAAAAACTAGCCTTTAGTGGTAAAAACGAACTTATACGGATTTGGGAAGCTCATTATGGCTTTTCAGAGCACACAGACTCTTCAAACTTAATATACGTTCTTTCAGTTAGCAGGAAAATGTACACACATTTTGTATTACAAATCATTACAGAGCAGCTGTGGAAACTAGAATTTGTAATCCTCTGTCCACAATGTCATTGAGATAGACGTTTCTGTATCATTTTTAACACACTGGAAAGACCCCACTCGCTCCTAAGTCCCTCTTTCACACCCAGAGGTCGGCATGCCTTGAGTTCTGTTTTTTAGAAATCAATTTTATAGGCTTTTCTTTTGAAGCACAAACATCTGTCCCTCCTGGGGAGGGTGAAGGACACATTACCACTTCTGTTTGGCAGAATATTGGCCCCCAAAGATGTCCATGTACTAATTCCCAGAGCCTATGAATATGCTTCTTAACATGGCAGAAGGAATTTTAAAGATGTGATTAAGTTAAGGATCTTAAAATGGGGAGATAAGCATGGATTATCTGGGCAGCCCAATTTAAAATATATTAAAAAAAAATTTTAAATTTATTTTTGAGAGACAGCGGTAGGGGCAGAGAGAGAGGGAGACAGAGGATCCAAAGTTCTGAGCTGTCAGAGGATCCAGGCTCTGAGCTGCCAGTGTAGAGCCCAGTGTGGGGCCCGAACCCATGAACAGTGAGATCATGACCTGAGCTGAAGTCGGACGCTTAACTGAGTAAGCCACCCAGGTGCCCCTGGGAAGCCCAATTTAATCATAAGAGTCCTTATAAGGGAAAGAGGGAGGCAGAGAATCGGATTCAGAGAAACAGATGTAACAACAGGGGCAGAGGTCCAGGGATGAGATTGTTGGCTTTGAAGGGGGCAGGGGCCACAAGCCAAGGAGTGTGGGCAACATCTAGAACTGGAGAAGGTAAAGCCATATCCTCTCTTCGACCCTCTAGAAGGCATGCAGGCCTTTCAACACCTTGATTTTAATCCGGTGAGATTCATCTTGTTCTTTGACTACAGAGCAAGAAGAATAAATGTATGTTGTCATAAGCCACTAAATTTGTGGGAATTTGGTACAACAGAAATAGTAAGTAAAGCACCACTTGTATCTTGTTGTGAAGTAATTTAGTAGGTGTTTCTTCTAGGTCCATACACAATTGGAACAAGAAGGAACTGGGGGAAAAAAGACCAAAGATCCCCCCAACAAAGGGCAATGAAAAAATGCCTGAATATAAATTTGTATATTTTGCATTTCTTTTTCCTTGCCTGGAAATGACCACACAGAACCACCAGATTAAACGGAACAAAAGAAATAAAAAAAAAAATCCTGAAAGCAAACAAATAAGGACCTATTTCAAATGTAAGGCTGGGGCTGCCTGTCCTTGGACTGAGTCAGTGTGATGGATTCATCTGCACACACGTGGCCTTTTCATCCCATTGTCACTTTCATGGTGTCCAAAGCATTATCTTTCTCTTGTCTTGGCAAAGTGTATTTAAATAACTGGACTTTAGAGGCATCTGGGTGGCTCAGTCGGTTGAGCCTCCTACTCTTGATTTTGGCTCAGGTCATGATCTCACCACAGTTGTGAGATCCGGCCCCGCATCGAGCGTCAGGCTCCTCGGTAGACGTGGAGCCTGCTGAAAATTCTCTCTCTCCCTCTGTCTCTGCCCCTCCCCTGCTTGAGGGCACGTTCTATTTCTCTCTCTCAAAAACAAACAAACAAACAAACAAACAAATAATAACTGGATTTTACTTTTTCGGGAAGAAGAGAGAAATAGCATATTCCCATGTATTCTTCTAGAGTACAAAGGATTTGGGGAATGGTGAGTCAGTGGCCATGAAATATAAGAAAAAGTCTCAGCCAGGGTGGGGAGTGTGGGACATATCAAGTCTTGGGGGATTTAATTGGGACATGTTTCTGGATTCCACCATTGAGGGTTTGGGGGCTCTAGGTGGAAGAGAGAGAGTTATTTTTTTGGAGTAATAACGTACAAGCATAAAGAGAAAGTGTGGAGCATGACGTGTGTTTCAGAGATCACTATTGGTTTTGATGTTGAACCAGCTTCAAGCTAGAATAACTCTAAGGCAGGAGAAAGATGAACCATTTGGTGGCTTGTCAAATAGTGCGGAATTTGAAGGATGAAAGGAAAAAGACAGTAGTACCAAAATTGAGGAATTCAAATATATACATAATATGTATGTAATTATAATTACAGATAAATTATATATTTGTATATATTCAATATATAATTTATATTACCTTCATGTAACATATACATGTTATATAAACATTTGCATATTTATATCTAAAACTATATGTACTTATATATATATATCTATACATAAATCTATGTATATATATGAACAGTCATTAATATATAAATATACTACAGGAACATTTTACATAGTCATGGATAAATTTTCCAACTATGAGTACACTTCCATGTAAAATCTGGAAACAAATGTAAACTGTTATACTAAAGGCCTGAAAATGTATACAGACCATTCAAAACGTCGCATCATTATTGAATATGTGATATTACATATTTCCTAAGCTTTTATTGCAATGAGCTCTTTGTTGTTTCTAGAGCCCTAGAAGTAAGAACAAAAATATGAGAATGGCCCATCCTGCAAAGAAAGGCCTCGACTGGAGAGTGGGGAGCATTGTTCATTTCACTGGCTAGCGTGGAAGGCTGTAGAGCCTATCAAATTTCTCCTTGAGGAGTTATTGATCACACATTAGATAGGAAACTACATATACTGAAAAAAAGAATTCAAATCAATTGAAATGTGGAAGTTTGAAGACATGCTTTTAGATTTTATTCTGTTCATTCACTAAATACATTGTAAGTACCTGCCTAGCATCAAAATACTTTCCTAGGCTCTTACACATGGCAGGGGCGGGGTGGGGGGGCGCGCGGGAAGAGACAGGAAAAGTAAGCAAAAACCCAGTTTCCACAGAGCTTACATCCCAGTGAGGGGAGATAGGTCACAAATGCTTTTAAAAATGTGTAACGTAATAAGTGCTGTGAAGAAACATCCAGTGGGGTAAATAAGTTGAGAATGGGGTGGCAAGGTGCTATCTTAGAAAGACCCTACATGGTAGGGTCGTCATAGGGTCTCTCTCTGAGCAGGTTCTATAAGAGCAGAGGATACACGCTTTCCCACAAAGCCACCCCCTGGAGAGCTGGGAGGGACATGATCTGGGTAGAAATAGCAGTGATGCCATTGGCCAAAGTCATGTGGTCTCAGTTTCACCTGCACCTAAGGAAACTCCTCTATGCTCTTTCTCTCCTGTGGGTGGTGACTAGACAGTTCTGGGCAGCACAGTCCCCAAGTTCATTTGCCACCCAAAGGCCTTATCATCCTAAAACCAGTTTGCCTTTTCTCCTGTTGCTTGACGTGGAACTCTGGACTCTAGAACATCCCCTCTGCACTATTCCGTAAAGCCCCCACTGCAAAATCCAAAGACAGGGAACCTATAACCAACCTCCAAAGTGTGGCTTCCACTGTAAACATCTGACAGCATCTGGGACAGTGAGAATTCTGAGGACCTTCCCTTCCCTTTATTCTGAACGGACTTAACTGCACATCTTGTTCCACTATGTAACGTAAGATACAGCATAAGAAATAAAATTATGGAGCTTTCAGAAAACTCTGCACTCCCCAGAGAAATATTTGAACACTGTCATCAGTGTGAGTGTCAGGTGCTGGGAGATGGGGGTGCCTGAGCCGGGAGAGAAGACTATTTTGGGGGCTTTCCTCTCTGCACTGACCTCTGCTCTGTAAAGCAGCGGGAAGCCTTTATCAGACAGGAAACAGAAACGTCAGGGGTTGAGCTGAAAAGGAGCCAGAGTTTTGAATCGGAAACGAACAAGCAAACAACAACAATGGTCAGCTACCAGCTGAAGAAGCAATACCAGATGAAGACTTCAGGAAAATGTGGCTCTCGGGGGCGCTGTGAAGACTTAGCCATGACCCTGGTCAAGGACCCCGGCTCGGCTGAAGGCGAGAGCCAGTGGAAATTTAAAGAGCAGAGAAGCATGAAGGCTCAGAGGCACATGTCCCTGGGTAGAAACCCAGGGAAGGTCTTAGAATTCCCAGGAACATTCTTCGTTTCTGTCTCTCTCTGTTACCTTTGAAAGCTATGGCTTAACGACGTCTTTTTCTCCTCTAGGTTGGTTAAAAATCTGCTTGGAAGCTGGGAAGTTCAGAGTTTTGACTCTGTCTCTTTGCATCAGCCTTCTCCTTGAGCAGTACTTACAGAAACCATAGGTTCACGTGCAGGATTTGGCCAGGAGTGGGGTTGGGAGTGACGTGGTGCTAATAGGCAAATAGTGGATTAGAAGAAGCGAGGAACATAACAACCTGTTCCCCTCGCAAAGTCAGAGCCTACGACACGTGTGATGTCACCTTATCTAAAACGCCACTGACTCTAAGCACATAACCAGTGGTCTTGCTTGTGGATGCACGCGTCTTGGTGTAGGTGGGACACCCACTCACTTTCCTTCAGCCTCCCTTCTTCCTCCCTTCCTACTTTTTGGCTCCCTTCTGCTTGTCGACTGTGCCTTGAGGCAGACAGGGCGCCTCTGACACAACGAGATTCGCTGGAGTTAGGGCAAGAAATTACGGTCAAGTCACTCATTGGTTCTTCAGAGGACGGACCAGCTATTGTTCTCTGAGTGGCTGCTTTTATGTGCACTGTGAGGTTGGACAAGCCAGATTCGGAGGCTGAGTTATCAGGAGGGCTGGGTGGGGGTGTGAGCTTGATCCCAGGAAAGACAGAAGTGGGACTTGCTGGGATCACTCACTCCTTCCCCCCTCAGTGATGCCCTTGACTGTGAACTATGAAGAATGGCTCAGGTCGTCCAGGAGGTTTAAAGTGGAGAGAAAGTGCTGTACAGGAGAAATGAGAATTGTCTTCATGTGTTCAGGGATATGCCATATGGATGAGGGGAGGTTATTAATCTGTTTTCTGTTTCACTGCTTTCTCCCCCCTCATTTACATAAAAGTTGAAAAGCTGTATGCCTCTTGCCTACTTTTGTTTATAAACAGATTTAATATAAGTTCAAAGGGTGCAGTTTCTTGCGTATGCCATATGATCTCTGTTCAATATATCAAAACTTTGTAGTGTAGATTTTTCTTTATCCACCTTATGGAAAATGTATACCTTATAATCCAACTGGCAAAGCCAGCCCTCATTGCGAAATGAATCAACAAAATTCATTTACTTTATGTTACAAAAAACCTGACCTAATGTTCCAGTTTAAATAAATGCGATTATACATGTTCTTATGACAGCTACCTCACCTTTGAATTCTAACTCATAGATTAGTGGATAGATGGATGGACGAATGAGTGGATGGATATATGGATGGACAGATAGACGCACGGATGGATGGATGGATGGATGGATGGATGGATGGATGGATGAATGAGTGGAGGGATATATGGATGAACAGATAGAAGCACGGATAGATAGATAGATGGATGGACGAATGAGTGGATGGATATGTGAGTGGATACCATAGAGGCATGGGGCTTTAGTATAGGTTTGTTCTCTGGACTCCACTCTTCAATATTTCTTTGAAGCTCTATTTGCTTTTCTGCTACAAGACACTCTCTGGGAAACTGTGCATTTTAAAACTGTCCTTTTGTGAGGCACCTGGGTGGCTCAGTCGGTTAAGCATCTGACCCTTGGTTTCAGCTCAGGTCATGATCTTGAGGTTCGTGAGTTTGAGCCCCGTGGCTCTGTGCTGACAGCGTGGAGCCTGCTTGGGATTCTCTCTCTCTCCCTCTCTCTCTGCCCCTCTCCTGTACACTCACTCTCTAGAATAAATAAATAAATTTAATAAAAATAAATAAATAAAACCGTCGTTTTGTTTATTGTCTAGATTGTGCACACGAGTGAGACTCAGGCCGGGTGACAGGTGTGTCATGTGAAGTAGCAGAAAGGCAGGTGTGATGGAGGAGATGATCTTCTAGTCAGGTCACCTTTGAGAAGGAGTACCTGTGACACTTGAGGATCTCGCAAATGACTTCCTTAAACTGACCCTACGCTAGTGCTCCCTGGAAAGTCCTCATGTATCCCCACTGATATGCATATATTGTGGAAGATCAGTGCCCTAGAGGAAAGGGCTAGAGCCCGTGGATACAGTGTAGCAAAACAATTAAAACACTAAATAAAAAGTGGTCCACTTTGTTAATGAGTTTCTTGCCATTGGAATTACTTACACAGCATCTGGGTGGTTCGTGGTCAACAATGCCATAGGAGGAGGGACCCTTGCTTGCATTGATTTGACTGGAGAGTATTTACATTTTTTTTAATGTTTATTTTTTGTAAAAATTTTTTAAGTTTATTTATTTTGAGAGACAGAGAGAGCAGAGGAGGGGCAGAGAGAGAGGCAGAGAGAGAATCCCAGGCAGACTCCTTGCTGTCAGTGTAGAGCCCGACGCGGGGCTTGAACTCACGAACCATGAGTTCATGGCCTGAGCTGAAGCTGGATGCTTAACTGAGTCAGCCAGGTGCCCCTTAACTGGAGAATATTTAAAGTTTTGTTGTTTTTTTTCCCCCAACTAAAGGATCTATGATATTTTATCCAGGAGTGCTCAAACTTTGCAGTGCATTAAGATCTTAATCTTATTTTGGAATCTTGAAAGAAAACAAAGGAAGCCATTATCTCTTAATGAACAGTGAGTGTTTATTTTCCTTTTCTTTATCTCTGTATCTCTGTTTTTACACATTGGTTCTATCTTCTGAAGTCAAAGTCACTTCTGTTTGCCAAGCTTAGCTAACACAATGAGAAAGAACTTGCTTACTAGTACACAGAATCATTTTTGTAACTTCAGAGGTGGGCAAGTGTTAAGTCGCGTTACAAAGCATATATGAAGTTTATATACTCGGTGCCAACAAGGTAGGAGTTACTTCTGGGTGTAGGGACACACAGAAGGCATGAGGAAGGGAATTGGGGTGGGGTGGGCAGGGGTAGCAGAGAGAAAGGTTGGTGTATTAACTCCGTTTTCCCACCTTGATAAGGAATCATATGTGCACTTTTTGTTTCTGACAGAGCCAAGAAGGAAATGCAGTTTCAGCTGGTATCCTACCTGGGTTTTTGTGAAGCCTCTAGTGAGTCTGATCTTGAAGCTCGTGGGCGTGTGGATCCGTGGTGGAAGGGGAGGGGTGTGGGGAGCTGTCATGGATCTGATCTCTGCCCCACACGTGCTCCCACTACGGCTGGGAACAGCTAGAGGCGCGTCACTGATTCCACAGCCCGGGTGGCGATGATTTCTTTCAAAGCTACTGCGAAAATACTTAACCTCTGGCTTAGTGGCAAAGGACTGGCCTTTTGATATTGTTCTGAAGTTAATTTCAGAGGAGGCCCTTCCCTGTGATGTCATAGTTAAAGGTCCTCCCGACAGCTGGTAGGTAGTACTGGGCCTCCTTAATTATCTCTGCTAGTTATGAACTTCCTCCATATTTGGTTGGAGCCTCTACTGACTCTTTCCATTTCAAGCTAACCTAGATAGTGCGACAATGTAGTCAACTCTTTCTAAATATAGCTATCCCTGCTGGGTGGAATCCATTCAAGTGGTCAGATTTCTAAAAGCACTTTGTGTTCTGGAAGCCAGGGTTAGTGGGGTGGGGGCGGGGGGTGGGATTGTGTCACTTAGAGATCTGTTTGTATCCACGTGCCAACAATTTAATGAAACATATTATTATTCAAATTTCATTGGCCTTATCGAGCTAAATGTTAAAGAATCTTTCCTGTGCTGAGTATATGAATATATAGTCAGCATTGCTTTCTATCTGTTTTCCTAGCTTGTAAGTGGCTGTCATAGCAGAAAGACAAATCCCATATTTGTCATCTTTATGAATTAATTGTTTGGGGGAGAATGATTGGACTCAGAAAGGTAAGTTAGTTAAGAGGGGAAGTTAGTATTAGTCATGAGAAAACACTGTGGGATTAAGTCAAACCCATACCCAGCCTACATTGTTATTGCCAATAGTTTCCTCCAAATCCAATAAGTAAAATCACTTAAAAATCAAAATCCCTATTTTTTTATGGAAAAGAACAACCAGTAAAATGAATTAAGGACTAAGTATGATAGATAACATCATTTACAAACAAGACATTATGAGAGATTTAGTCATTTAGTGAATGCAGAACATTAACATTGACTTTTATTTAAAACATCCCCACTGTCTAGAAACATTATGCTGTCTGGAATGAAGAAAAATGCAATGAAGAGACCCCTGATGTAATGAGTTTTCAGAATTACAGAGACAAAGATGCATATTAGGAAGATGACAGAAATGGATGTAAGCACAATTTTGGTCACTCTTGGCTTAAATGCTGGCTGGCTCATCATATTTGGGGGTTCGCAGGTGCAGAGCACATTCAGGGCAAACTTTGGATCCTCTAAAATATCTATCCTGTGGAAGCATGGAATCCCTTCCTTCCCCAACAGAGATTTGTGATGTCTCAAATATTTTCCAATAGCAAACTGGCAAATGATTTGGTGTCAGAATAGGCCAAGTGGCAGTGCAGACGATGCGAATGAATGCAGGACTAAGTGCCATTTCTCCTTCCACTCTGCAGCAAGGTTAAGTTGGTAAATCTCTTATGAGCCAAGGGTAGATACTCTATTCTTAAAGCACATTGCTGTGGAGAGTGCGAGAGAGCTCCCACGGTCTGGGCTCTGATTGCAACAAGATTCTCATCAGTGTCCCCATGTAACTCGAATGAGAACCCATCTTTCACAGTCACCTTAAAAATTTTTGTTAAATGTTTATTTATTTTTGAAAGAGAGAGAGAGAGAGAGAGAGAGAGAGAGAGGGGGGGAGAGAGAGTGCACAAGCAGGGGAGGGGCAGAGAGAGAGACACATACAGAATCCGAGGCAGATTCCAGGCTCTGAGCTGTCAGAACAGAGCCCGATGCGGGGCTTGAACCCACAAACTCCAAGATCATGACCTGAGCCGGAGTCAGATGCTTAACTGACTGAGCCACCCCGGTGCCCCCTGACAGTTACTTTTTATTGGTAATTACTTTTGCCTTTTATTGACTCTAATGGGGGTCCTCTGTGCTTCCTGGATTTTGATGTCTGTGTCTTTCCCCAGGTTAGGAAAGTTTTCTGCTATGATTTGCTCACATAACCCTTCTACCCCTATTTCTCTCTCTTCCTCTTCCAGGACCCCTATGATTCTGATGTTGCTCCTTTTTAATGAGTCACTGATTTCTCCAATTCTTAAATCATGCTCTTTTGCCTTGATCTCCCTCTTTTTTTTTGCTGATTATTCTCTATAAGTTTGTCCTCTATATCACTGATTCTCTGTTCTGCCTCGTCCACCCTTGCCGTCGCTGCATCTATCCATGATTGCAGCTCAGTTATAGCATTTTTAATTTCATTCTGGCTATTTTTTATTTCTTTTATCTCTGCAGAAAGGGATTCTAATCTATTTTCGACTCCAGCTCGTATTCTTATTATCGTGATTCTAAATTCTGGTTCAGACATGTTGCTTGTATCTGTGTTGGTTAAATCCTTGGCTGTCATTTCTTCATACTTTTTCCTTTGGGGTGAATTCCTTCATTTTGCCATTTTGAAGAGAGAAAAGGAATTAATGAGGTAGAAAAATTAAAATTAAAAAATTAAGATTAAAGAAATATTAAAATTAAAAAATCAAACACACACACACACACAAATATAATAAATGATGCTAGATCCTAGGTGTGTTTTGGTCTGGGTGTTCAAAGTGGTTTGACAGATTAGAGGAAAAAAAGGGGAGGGAGAGGAAATCGTTTGAGAATTTGAAAAAATGAATACACTGAAGTAAACTAAAATGAGATGATGGGAGTAAAATAGAATTTGAAAAAATTTACACAAAAGTAAAAAATATAGTAGAAAAAATTAAAGAAAAATATTTATAATAAAAATTAAAAATGAATTTTTTCTTTCTGTATTCAAGAAAAAGAAAAGAAACAAGAGAACAAAGAGAGAAAAAAGAAATCGTTTGAAAATTTGAAAAAGTGAATACACTGTAGTAGACTAAAATAAAATGATGGAAGTAAAATAGAATTTGAAAAAAAATTACATAAAAGCAAAAAATATAGTAAAAAAATTAAATGAATTTTTTCTCTTTCTGCATTCAAGAAAAAGAAAAGAAACAAAAAAGACAAAAAAGAAAAAAAAGGAAATCGTTTGAAAATTTGAAAAGGTGAATACACTGGAGTAGACTAAAATAAAATAATGGAAGTAAGATAGAATTTGAAAAATTTACACAAAAGTAAAAAATACAGTAAAAAAATTAAAGAAAAATATTTTTAATAAAAATTGAAAATAAAAATGAATTTTTTCTCTCTCTGCTGAATTCTGTGGTTCAGGTTGTGCAGATTGTTGTGTTAACCCTCCAATCAGTTTTCTAGGTGTGTAGGATGGTTTAGTGTTGGCCTGGCTGCGTTTCATGCACGCGAGACACACGAAAAACTTCCATGCTGTTCCGCCATCTTGGCTCCTCTCCTACTTTGGCCTTTTAACAATGTGAATGCTGTTGGTTAATTCTAGTGGCGAATACACTGACAGGTACACGTGGCATCTCCAAGAAGCGGGAATTAGGTTGAAGGGCGGTGTGCAAAAATGCCCAAGAAAGACCACAGTCAGACTAAGGAACTTCTGCTCTAAAGAGAAGTTGGCTTCATTCTCTTTACAACTCTGTAAACGCTCTGGATGAGGGGACATCTCTTCCAGAAAAGTGCTATGTGCAGACTTACCTTTGTGAAGTATAATTTCAATAAAAAAAATGTGCTCATCGTTTAATGTTAAATTCTTACTGCCCTTAAAAAGCATGCTAGATAGTTAAAAAATAATAGTGATTATTTTCATTAGAAATATATGGCTGCGGTTAGAGAACAGGAAGCATTGAATTCAAGGGTGAAATTCCTCAGTTCAGCCAAATAAAAATTTAATTAATTGTGGGAATATTTAAATCAGTGGAATGGTCAATTACACCCGAATGACTAATCCCATAATTTAAGATTTCACAAACATTTGTATTACCTAATCCCCTCAGCTTGTAGTGGGTGGTCCCGTTCAGTTACAAGTAATAGGTACTTAGCCCAATGCCTTTAAACTAAAATGCTAAGTTTTACAAATACCCGGGACAGACAAAATACATCTGAACAACCAGGCTTGGGAGAAGTGTGCAGATGCCATTGGGCCTTGGGAAAATCAGGGGTAGATGGCGTCTTTCTCTACTCTCTCTTTGTCTCTGGAATCTGATTCATCTCACTTTTTCCCACATCAGTTTCTGATGTGCTCGTACGATGCATATGATACATACGATGTGTTCATGTGACAAGTCACGGCTGCTAGCTCCCGTGTTTCACAATCCTGGGTGCGTGAGATGAGACCGGCTCCAATCTATCCCTAAAATTAAAAATTCTTTGGTTAATTTTTTGATCAGTCCAACTGGGTACCAATCCTTGGATTCATTAACTGAGGTGGAGAGAGCAAAGTTCTGTTTCACAAAATTGCCTCCCATGTAACCATTCAGATTACGAAGTAGCAAGTCCTCCCCAAAGATATTTATCAATTCCCTCCGGTGCACCACTCAGTTAAAAATCAACTGGTGCCTGGTTGCTCTTTCCAACATTAACATGTTCTTATGCCTCATTAATTTTCCATAGTCTCAGCCATTTTTTTCTTTCTATAGCTATAGGTTATATCTAGGCAATTTATGTAGCCAATTATGGAAGACTTCAGTACAACAGAAAACTCTTCTTATTCAGTCTCAGTATTAATTTCATATAAAACTGTTATTGGGGTACCTGGGTGGCTCAGACGATTGAGCATCTGACTTTGGCTCTGGTCATGATCTTGCAGTTTGTGAGTTCAAGCCCCGCATCAGGCTCTATGCTGTCCGTGCAGAGCCCACTTTGGATCCTGTCTCCCTCTCTCTGCCCCTCCCCTGCTCGTACTCTCTCAAGAATAAAATGAAAACATTAAAAAACTGCCTGTTATCATAGAGTGTAAGAAAAGTAGTTCATTTCCTGGCAATTTGCATTGATCTCCTTGAGAATCATGACAAAATGGTTCATCAAATCAGACAGAGCTTGCCCTAGAGAGCATATGTCCAAATGATAAACTAAGAATGAGGATTTAATGACAGATGAAGGAGATAGGGAGAGAGAGAGAGAGACAGTGAGAGAGATTCAGAAAACTGTTTTCTTGGTCTTGCTTACAAGGTGAAAGTTGGGAAGTTTCCACAATGAAGAGGCAGTGTTTGGTTTCTATGGCACGTGCTGTGAAATAGCATAATAGCCACAAATCAATTAAGCAAGACATTAAAAAAAAAACCCTCGCATCCCTTGCCTAGACTGACTTCAGTTTATACCTACACTTGCAGAAAATTTAAAGTCAATGCAGTGAAATATGATGCTTGGTTTTTATTTTCAGGAGGAAAACATTTCTGATGGGTCCAAAAGAAATTAATAAACAATTCTTTAAAAAAGGGGGAAAGAGGGGCGCCTGGGTGGCTCAGTCGGTTAAGCGGCCGACTTCGGCTCAGGTCAGGATCTCGCAGTCCGTGGGTTCAAGCCCTGCATCGGGCTCTGTGCTGACAGCTCAGAGCCTGGAGCCTGTTTCAGATTCTGTGTCTCCCTCTCTCTGACCCTCCCCCGTTCATGCTCTCTCTCTGTCTCAAAAATAAATAAATGTTAAAAAAATAAAAAAATAAATAAAAATAAAAAAAATAAAAAAGGGGGAAAGAGGGATGCCTGGGTGGCTCAGTCAGTTAAGTGCTCAACTTTGCCTCAGGTCATGATCCCACGGTTTGGGAGTTCGAGCCCCCCTTGGGCTCTGTGCTGACAGCTCAGAGCCTGCTTGGGATTCTGTGTCTCCCTCTCTTTCTGCCCTTCCCCCACCCATGCTCTGTCTCTCAAAAATAAATAAAAAGTCATTTAAAAAAAGGGGTTGGGGAAGATAAGCATTTCTTTTAAAAGGAGGAAAATAAAACTCCTTGTTCATGGGTTTATCTAGACAGAATTTTTCCTCAGACTCTTGGAATAAGGATTGTGTGTGTAGACACATTTTACACATGCTTAATACACACTCCTAAACACATTATCATATGTGTTTTTGGGTTATGGCGGCAACAGTATTGGCTGTTGAAGAAAATTCTAGCGTATATAAAAAAGAGAGAGTAGTCAGTGTGCATAACTGCCTCTTCCAGAAGGAACCTTCCGTGTCTCTGCTCTTAGAGCAAAAAGCCGCAGCTGTGCAGACTTTGGATTAAAAAGCAAGCAAACCACATTCTTTGTTTATTAATAGTTTTATTTCCTTATTTCACTGTTAAACTTAGGGGATAATATCACCACACAGTTGCAGGCATCATTTTATAGTACAGACAATTGACGTATTTTCGGGAGAAAGAATGAACGTGGCATACGGCATACCAAAAATGATCACTGAGGAGGTGAAGGCCACCACCAGGTCAGAAAAACAGGTAAAATTCAGTGCCTTTGGTAAAGATGTGGACACTATTACAGATGCAACTATGATACATGCCTTTTGCTTACAAAGCAAATACGTAGCCATCTCTTCTCGACAGTGGTTTCTCACTATACCTTCATAAACGAGAAGGATATGATGATCACTGGACGCATCGTAGATACTTCCCAGAAAGCTTCTTGCCAACAGAAATCAACTTGGAGGCCCATTTTAATTTAATTATCCCTCCAACCTGCACCAACTTAGTTCCCGTGTTTAAAAAAAAAAAAAAAAAAAGAAAAAAAGAAAGAAAGAAAGAAAGAAAGAAAGGCATCGTTCGCAATGTCGCCTTCGCATAGTCTTCAGTACAAGCCCCGAAGAAGTTTCTCTGAGTGTTGTCTGTAGGAGGCTGAAAATGGCCATGTAGTGGGTGGGGGAGGGAATGTGAGAGAGGGCTTTTGTTTAACTGCTGTGGAACAGAATGGATCCTCCCCTAACTTTCCACACCTAGCAAAGCTACACATGAAGATGTCTTAAGGCAAATGACAGCTCTCACTTGCACAAACAGAAAACTGACCTTCATGGACTCTCCAGCCTCCCTCAGTACTCCTCGTACTAGGATGACCAAGGAGAACCAGATAGAGTTGATCAGTCCGGTAAAACGTCCCCGAGTTCTAGGGATAAAAGAGACAGTTGCTCCCCCCCCTTCTGTACTCTTACTTATATCATTCACTTCAAGTCTATTTAAAATATTTCTCCTTGTTGCTTAGCAACATCTTATTAGCTAACCATTATCACATTTTCCTTTAAGTGACTTTTCGCAGCTCCACTGAGCTAACCCCTGACTACCGAAGCAGCGTGGGGCAGGGATGTGCACATAATCCTGATAAATATTTGATATATTAATTCATAAGGAGTATATATTACACATTCAACAACAGTTATTGAATATCTACTCTTTGACAAACACGGAACCAGTGACAGGAGACAGATGGATGGATAAGACCCACTTTGTATCATCAAGGAACTCCCAGAATTGATCAAAAGTTTGGGGCTTGGTGTGTGAATTGCAGAATTGTTAAGGATCTTGGGACTTCCATAAGGGACAATAATAAACTTGTATATTCTGGGAATAATATTTTTTAGGTTAAGATAGGGTTCCTGGGCTCTGATTTGGGTGAGGAATGTGTTATGAATATTTCTCTTTCATGGAGGCTATGGCCTCGTTTCCCATTTGCCTTTTATGTGGGACGTCTCCTGTGGCTCAGAGGGGAGCCACCTCGGGTCTCAGGTCCCAGCCCAGGCTAGGGTTGGAGGGTCAGAACAGAGTGCTGAGTCTCTGTGGTTCTGCTGTGACCACCACAGACCTAATGTTCTGAAGCCTTGGTTCTACTCAAGCATTTGGTGTCCACTTGTACATGTCTCCAAGCCTACTGTCTGTCCTTGTGTGTGTGAGGCTGTGAATGTAGCATATGTCCAAGTAAGGTTTGTAGCACCTGTCTGTTTCCGAGCCAGTCAATACAACGTTGTGCTTGCAGGTGCGAACTTCTGCCGAGTAGAGTCGCTTTATTAACTTGTCCCTGTCCATGTTCACTCCCTCAACAGCCTCCTTTCTCAGGCAGTAATCTAAAGCCAGAAAAATACAATGGAAGTCTCTAGTTCTAGAGAGCCCTGGGTTACCATCCCCAGAACCAGACTGTTACGTCTGGAATATTTGCTCACATAGCGTGAATCCAGGCTGAGATCTACAAAACACAGTCATGAAGACACAAGGAGAGAGAGCACGCGGCTTAAATCTGCAGGGGGAAGCCGTGCAATTTTCCTTGAACCTGAAGTGTGGGCTGGATTGTTCACTGTTGAACCAAGCTCGCTGCACATTTCACTTGGGGAAAAGTGCGCTTTTCCCCAGGAGGGGAGGAGGAGGCGGGGTGAAGAAAGGATTACTGTTTTAGGTGCTGTACTCTGCAGAGTTTTGGTCCCTTTAAGAGGAGAACCACCATTGTGAACCCCCAAACACCTGCTCCCCAGCAGCTCTATTTGCAAGGCTGTTGGGCCGCAGGCAGGGGTCCCGGACTGGAGTGGTATTTCAAACAGTCCAATTTCAGGTTCACCCACAAAGTGTGAGTTCCTTAGATTCCGCTGTTTTGAAATGTAAGGAAATAACTGACGGATATAAAGTTTTCAAGCGTTCATCAGATACACCGTTTCACACTCCCCGCTGTTCTCGCTTACCTCCCACCAGGCCTCAGTTTTGATCTGTTTGCGATTAATTAATTAGTACGAGCTTATGGAGATGACGCAGACAGTCTGAGGGTAAGTGACATGCATGGCAGGGGACATGTAAGTCTGTGGTGACAAAACTGAGCCAGGAGCTCCCCCTGCCCCCCCATGCTGGTTTAGTGTTTCTTTGTGCTACCTTCCTTTGCCCCCTGGAGCTGCTGGTGACAGACTGTTCTCAGTGATATGTCCCCATCTGGGTGGGAATCATCTCTGCTCAGGTCACTATGGGACACCCAGGGTAACCCCCGGGCGCTCCCCCTGTTTCGTGTAGTCCAGATCAGGCTCCTCCAGCCTGCCTGAGCCCTGGCATTCTTCTTCTGTCCTGAGGTGCACCTGAGGCAGCCCTCTGCCTGACTCTGCCCTCCCACTTCTCTCAGTTGATGCCCAGGGGCTCTCCTCCCTCTCCAGAGCAGTGAACTTGCCCATGTGCGACAAGGGTGCTTGACAAAGTGGATATGCTTCTGGATCTTTACCCACGGAATCTTCTAATGCTTCTGCTTTCCTCTTTGTTTTCTCTGTCAGAGTGGAGAACTATTACATGTGAAAGAGTGAACAGAAGTGGGACATATTTAGAGTCAAGGCTGGATTTCTGGCAAGGATGATGCAGGATTCGAAGGAGAACCAGCAGAGAGACTTCAGGTGGGTCATGGGCTGAAGATAAGAGAGCCAAGGGAAACAGGGGACTGGATAGGTCAGTTCTCTTATTCATCTGGTAAGGCCTGGAGAACAGAGAATAGAATAGGTGTGCGTGTATGTGTGAATATGTGCTTGTGTATATGTATGTGTGTATGTGTGTGTATATATGTGTATATGCATGTACATGTCTATGTGTGTGCATGTATGTGTGCATATGTA
Organism: Acinonyx jubatus; assembly: GCF_027475565.1. Lineage (NCBI taxonomy): Eukaryota > Metazoa > Chordata > Mammalia > Carnivora > Felidae > Acinonyx > Acinonyx jubatus. The sequence goes on along the minus strand of NC_069393.1, from coordinate 10,056,665 downwards.
TATATGTGTATGTATAGGCGTGTGTGTGTGTGTCGGGGGGTGTTCTTCATGTGTGGTTTATTCTAGGCTTAATTATTTTGCTCTTTCAATTAAAGCGAATAATCGTGAAAGCTCTCTGCAAACCTCACTTCTGTGGAATAAAATGGTTTGAGGATACAGACACTTTGGTCTTATGGAAATGCTGAACCCCTCCTCTCATGACGTACCTTTGGAGAGCTGCACGTGTAGCCCTGTCCTGTTAGAAACACTCTTACGGGGCACCTGGGTGGCTCAGTCGGTTGAGCGTCTGAGGTCATGATCTCACAGTTCGTAGCTTCAAGCCCTGTGTCAGGCTCTGTGCTGATAGTTCAGAGCCTGGAGCCTCCTTCAGATTCTGTGTCTCCCTCTCTCTGCCCCTCCCATGCTCATGCTCTCTCTCTCTCTCAAAAATAAATAAATATTAAAAAAAAATCCACTCCTACAGCTTTGACTACATATCCTGATTCCCCGTATTCGAGAGAGTAGAATTTTCCTTCTCTGGAAACAACCTAAGAGTTGGCCATAGCTTTCTATAAACACAGTCCACAGATAGCACTGAAAAACAGCTTTCACCCATAAGAGATTTAAAAATTGTAAAGGGGAGCTAGAGCGTTGGGTTTGATTCCTTTCTGCCGTTATCAGTGTTAGAGAAAGGCAAGGAGAGAATCATGTTCAAGAAGAACCGTTAGTGACTTTCGCAGCTTGGCCAAAGCTCGGGGGTTTCTCCATTTCTCAAAATCTAATCGTCTCTAATTTTGTTTGAAAAACAGGCTAACAGCCCTTTGGGAAAAAGGCAGGATATCAAAAAGATTCAGAATGATTGAAGTCCTGGGACACTCGAATCTGCATTCACGCGTTTATTATTAGTGCCAGGCCAATGGGAGAAGTAAAATATGGATGTGGTTGCTCACTAGACATTTCACAGGTGGATCACAGAACATTCTGTAGTCTGTTCTACACGTTAGAAAATGGTCTCTGGTTTTTCTTGTTCTTTGGTTGAATGTGGGTCAAAACAAAACAAAACAAAAACCATCATTCTTTCAATGACACTGATCTGCTTTTTAACCCTTGTCATGTGACTTCAGATTTGCTCCGTTCAGGGTCCATCAGGTATCAAGTAAAGAGTGGTTTTCCACACTGACGTTAACATTACAGTTGGCTTTTGATTGCCCAGGAGTTAGGTACTTGCTGACGCCAATGGGATGGCTGTCTTCTTCTTCCCGGCCTCATGAAAGCCCAGTTCCCTGCACGTGTCGCTCTAGAGGACCTTAAACAGTCTCTTGCAAGGGACACCACGGCTGAAGACTGAAGAGTAATATTTATCAACATTAAATAGACGGGTGGTGAAATATGCATAAATATTTCTTCATAGAAACGTAACACAAAATTAAATAGTTCAGCAACACACACACCACTGAGTCCACGTCCGCTGATGTTGCTCGTAAACACCAGCTTACACTGAACACAAGCAGCTTCTGTTCTGGCTCCGGGTCCACGACACGGATGCCCTGTACAAGGTGAGGTTTCTCCTCAGTACCCCCCCCCATCCCCCCCCCCGCTCCCCACATGGCCCCGGCAAAAGGAAGGAGAAGGAGCCCCGACAATTACAGCAGCGACGAAAACAACAGCAACGGTAGCAGCCCTCCCCTCCCCGCCAAATACAACATTTAAGCTTTTGGATCAATTCAAAGGAGATACAAAAATCGTTGTCGCGAAATGTAAGGAGATCAATTGGAAGCGATACTTCCCAGAGTGCTAATGCTTTCTTCAGAGGACACGTGAGTTCCTAAACCCCACCGACGGCTGGGTGAAGGTCACAGAACGAACCAGAAAGCACTGGCCACTGCTAAGTAACACAGGTGTGAGCCCTTTTTTGTTTGGAAGGTGCCAGGTAGCAAGAAATCCAATCCCACGCTCTCCTCCCCTCCTCGCACACCCCACCCCCCCACAGTGTCCCTTTTTGCTTTGCCATCTATATTGCTGTGTGTGACATTCAAGCGTGACACTAGTACTGAGTTTCAAGCAGTTTGGATAGCAGACATTTCGTTTGGAAACATTCAGATTTGAATGACTGAATTCAAACAATGTGCATGTGGTTCGTGTTTTGAGCTCAGAGGGGCCCCGGTTGGGTTGAGTTCTGTAGAGAACACCAGCAAAGGACGAGGCTTATGCTCACGAGTCTGGGCAAGCCGTGGCCGCGTAGGACCTGACTCTCAGGGGCTGGCCTCTCTGCTGAATATTCCCCAGGGTGGTTTGTGGACAAAAAGCCCTGGTTTCCAAAACATTACACTGGGTTTGTTTCACTTTTATGTTGTGTTAGGATCCTAGAAAACTTCAGTTACCAAAGTACTGAAAACATATTGCAGGAATAATTTGCCAGCTCAGCGATTCCCACTCTATTATATACACTATGTGTGTGTGTGCAGAAGTCTCTCTCTCCCTCTCTCCCTCACACACACACACACACACACATATATACGTCTATATTTTTATTTTGTACAAGACTGGAACTGCGCAAAAGAGTACTTGGCAAGAATCGAGTCCACAAATAGAGTTTAACAACACACCAGAGAAGACGGAAGCTCTATTGGGACAAGAAGGTTCAGCTTTGCATGACGTAGTTTCAGAACCACGGGGTCACTAGCCTGACGTGTTCCACGTGGAATCCTTGGAAAGGACGTGGCCAAGTGTGTCGGCTAGTTACGCTCATCTGAGATGCCAGCGCTATTGGGAATTACAAGAACCAAGCAGATCAATTTGGGTATGTAATTGCTACGAAACATTTTTTTTTTTTCCTTTCTTTAAGAAAAAAACACTTGAAGTCTATTTAAGAATAAATCTCTTTATATTCGGTAATACGCTTTTTTTTTTTTTTTTTTTTTTTTGCTGAATTGGTATTTGACTTTCTCTATTAAAATGGATTTATTCAATGGGTCAGTGAACAGGCAGCTCCTTCCATATCTGGGTGATAAAAACCATATTCATCATGCCCAGAAATCGCCCCCGCCCTCGCCTCATTCCCTGCTAAGGTCTGTGGGCCGACGTGCGTGCGTTTGGTCACCGCGATTGGTAAGACCCCACTCTACGAGGCCTGCTCGGGCACGCGCTTGTGGAAGATCACTGACTGTCTCTGCTGATACTGCTGCCTGCGCCTCTTGCGTTTGTCACACTGGCACAAGAGCAGCATCTTGAAAGTGGTTCTGAATGTTTTGTTGCACAGGGCATAGCACACGGGGTTCACGGTGCTGTTGATATAGCACAGCCAGTAGCCCAGATTCCAATAGGTTTTGGGGATGCAGCTGTCACAAAAGGTGTTCACCAGAACCATAATATTGTAGGGGGTCCAGGTGATGATGAAGGCAAGCAAGATGGCGCTGAGGGTCTGGGCCGCCTTCTTCTCCTTGATGAGGGACATCCGCTTCCGCTTGGTGATCTGACTTCTGGTCTTCAGAGCAAACCTCTTGGCCAGAGTGGCTTCCTTGAAGGACAGGGGGAGGGTGGCCGTGGCCTTACCCACTGAGGAGTCGGCCTCAGAGGTCTTGGCTGTGTCCACGGCTGACTCTAACTGGACGGGAAGCTTGGAGAAGCTTTTCTGGAAACTGCCTCCATCGTCCACGCTCTTCTGGGTCTGCAGTTTGCCGGCCTTCCTCTCCAAGTCAGGCGCTCCCAGCTCCTCGTCAGGCACCCGCAGGTTGTCCGATGAGGGTAATTTGGTGGAGTTGAGGATGGTGCTGTGGCCGGGAAGCTTGAGCACGATGGAGTAGATGGCCCTCGTCTCGGAGCCGATGTCCTCCTCGTCAGAGGAGGCCGAGTTTTCCAGGGAGGCAGCAGCGTCGTTGTTGTTCCAGCTGTCGCTGCTGCTGTGGTCTGCGTCCATCTGCTCGGCACTGGGCTTCCAACTCTTGGTGGCGAACCAGAAGTGACAGCGTCCGTACTTCCTCCTGGCCGAGCGTTTCATACTTTGCTGTTGAAGCTCATAGCTGCTGCAGCTTCGAGAGCTGCCCGTGGGGTGGACAAAGTTTTCCGCCTCTGCTTCTGTCCCCGAGGCTTGCAGGCCGGCGAGCTCTTTGGTGCGTTTTTCAGTTTCCTTGTAGATCCTCCAGTATAAAATAGTCATGATGGTGACAGGCATGTAGAAGGCAGCGATGGCCGTGCCGAAGGTGATGGTGGGCTCGCTGAGGAACTGAATGAAGCACTCTCCTGGGGGCACAGTTCTCTTCCCAACAAAGTACTGCCAGAACAAGATGGCGGGGGCCCAAAGGATGAAGGAGATGACCCAAGCCAGACCTATCATCACGCCGGCTCTTTTTGTGGTTCGTTTGGCTCGGTATGTGAGTGGCCGCGTGATGGAAAAGTACCTGTCGAAGCTGATGACCAGAAGATTCATGACCGAGGCATTGCTGGCCACGTAGTCGATGGAGAGCCAGAGGTCACAGGCCAAGTTCCCTAAAGCCCATCGGTTCATGATGATGTAGGTAGTAAACAGATTCATTGAAATGACCCCAATAATCAGATCAGCACAGGCCAGACTTAAGAGGAAGTAGTTATTGACGGTCTTTAGCTGCTTGTTGACCTTAAAGGCCACTATCACCAGGATGTTGCCGATGATGGTCACTAAGGCCAGCACGCCCGTCAAGAAGGCGATGAAGACCACTTGCCAGATGGTGTGACCTCCCAGAGGGTCATTGGTGGTGCCATTGGGAGAGGAGAAGTTCCCAGCTGCTCGAGAAATGTTGTAGCTGCCAAAGTGGGTGGCCGTTCCTGGGGGCAGCCCTGCATCCGAGGGGCCGTGTACCCAGGGGGAGCTGATGTTTGGAAACAAAGGCGAGGTTGTACTGTTATTGTGCAAGGTCATTGTGATTCTCTGACATAGTCTGGGGAGATAAGAGAGAAAAGACCCGGTTAGGAAAATGTCTGCCTTCGTTTGATTGGTTCTTTGCATCGACTGAACACTTTAAAAGACATGGAGACCTCTTACAGGATGCTGACCCTCAGGCAGGCTAGAGACACCAAGCCCTTCCTCTTATTTTTAAAGGTGAGGAGTCTAGAGCAGGTAGGCGTTGATTTGTTTGAGCACCGTTAGCTGGAGACATGCACGGAACATTGTTCTTTCTCTCCACACTGTCCTTACTTTTAAGAGTCTGCCACCTACACTCGCACGTAATGCTGTTATCCAACAAAATCTTCCTTCTCTTAGTTTAAAGAGAAGGGGGAGAATATTAGATGCTCCTGTGATACTTATGTAGCATAGCTTTATCATCATGCTACTCCAGACCCTGATGTCTCTCATCTGAATTTTCTCCACCTGGGCACTTACCTATCCCGGGCTGCGGACGTAAGCAGCGTTAAAGAGGTGCCGAGCACTGAAGCCTCACCAGCCTGAGCAACGTCAACCCGGAGCAAGGGACGAGATAAGTGTAAATGACCTCACACTGTATCCCCTCTTCAAGACACAGATAGGAAATAGCGTACTGGATCCGTGTAGTGGTTGGTAACAGTACGGAAGGCAGCTGCCATGTGCTTGATAATAGGCAGGATCTTTACCAGAATATTCGGAACTGCCCAAACTGGTTTTGGATATTTCCAGTATTCGTAGCTATTTTAAATTCAGCGATGAAAAAGTATTGTAGCACCACGCATGCACATTTGTGTACAAATAGTTGCAAAATTGCAATTAGTTCTTTTGGACACTTGTCACCAAGATCTAGAAATGACTAAGAATCATTACAATTGATGCGTCACCAGGAAGACCCCCGTGCTGTCATGGGAAACCTTGGGGGAGACCTGCCCCATCCTCTCGGAGCCTCTGGGGTCGTGAGGCCTACAGATGCTCACGTCACCAGCCACTGTGGACCTGACTCAGTCCATCATTCCTCAGTGGGTGTCATTCTATGAATTCAGTGTTTGCTGATCACAGCAAAATACTACTGGGAACACTTCTGTTGTGTTTAGGCTCTTGATTTAAAAAGCGTTCAACTGGGGGCACCTGCATGGCTCGGTCGGTTAAGCGGCTGACTCTTGGTTTCGGCTCAGGTCATGATTTCACGGTTCGTGGATTCGAGCCCTGCATCAGGCTCTGAGTGGAGAGAGCACAGAGCATGCTTGGGATTGTCTCTCACTCCCTCTCTCAATCTCTCTCTCTCTCTCTGTCTCTCTCTCCCTGCCCCTCCCTCACTCTCTTGCATGCTCTCTCTCTCTCTCTCTCAAAAATAAATAAACTTAAGAAGAAGTGTTCAAGTGTAAACTCTTACATATAAAGATGTGCACACGTCACACGGTAAGAGTCCTGACTCAGGCCTTTAGACACTGCAAGTCAGAGTCTTTCAATGGAGAGCAGTCAGAATGACATGTAGTCTCTTGGGGCGGCCTCAGCCTGTAGCAGGAAGACCTTGTGGTCCCAAAGGCGTAGCTTCAAATCTCGGTTCAACTACTTTCTGGTGGTGGGATCTTGGGTATTTCTTAACTTAAAAAAATTTTTTTTTAATGTTTATTTATTTTTGAGAGAGAAAGAGAGAGCATGAGCAGGGGAGGGGCAGAGAGAGGGAGAACACAGAACTGGAAGCAGGCTCCACGCTCTGAGCTGTCAGCACAGAGCCCGACATGGGGCTTGAACTCATGAACCATGAGAACGTGACCTGAGCCGAAGTCGGACACTTAACCTACTGAGCCACCCAGGCGCCCCTGTTTCTTAACTTTTTTTAGTGCCAGTTTCCTCACTGAAAAATAGGAATGAAACATTCTGTATAATGCAATAAACCATTGAGAAATTTAACACAGAATTCCATAGTAAGTGGTCAAAGAAATTTTGTTTCTCATCAAAATATTTTAATACGCGCAAAGAAAGTACTTAGTGCAGAGCGTGGCACACAGAACGTGCTACATAAGGGTAGTGTCTAGTGTTAATTTACTCTTCTTCTTACGAACAATGAGCTCACTTTGCTTTCAGGATGCTCAAAGCTCAATTTAGTGCAATAATAGTCATTAAAACAGAACATATATTGGATACTTCCTCTGTGGTACACGTGCAAATTGCCATGTTTTCATCTCGCTTCATCTTTAAAATAATCACATTTTATGAGAAACTGAGACACAGAGAGTTATTTGTCTGAGAATCAAGCTAATGAGTGACGGAGGAGGAGAGCAGAGATTCATTCATACCCAGACAATCTCGAGCCCACCACCTCTGTGTTTCACTGGGATGTTTCTCTGCTTCCCACCAGCCTGTCCCGATGCTGCATACACCTGGCCTGACTAGCTGAAACTCTTGATGAACCTCTTTCAAGTGGAACTAATGTGCATTTAAAGATCAATGAGATACCATTTGTCACCTACGAGGCAAAATATAAGTGATTTGATGCATGGAGTATTGATGACAGTGTGAAGGAAATAATTTCAGGTCTTGGCTGTAGGGTAAACTGGTCAACAATCCGAAAGGTAATTTAGCAGCATGTGTCCAAATAATGCACAAATTCCAAGATTCCGGAAGCTGACAGCGTGTACGTGTAGCATGTATGTATTGTGTGTGTGTGTGTGTGTGTGTACTTACACATAAAATACATAAATGGTTGGGCATACAAAAGCATACACATACAATTTTACATGCACTTACATTCATACACATATACACATGTATTTACTTCAGGACTATTTGAAATTGTAAAAAAAAATTTTTAATAGTCTAAATGTTCTAGTGTATTGTTCTATTACAGAGAAGAAGAGTTTAAGAACTCCTGAATACCCAGCAATAACACTACTAGGAATTTATCCAAAAGATACAGGAGTGCTGATGCATAGGGGCACGTGTACCCCAATGTTTATAGCAGTGCTTTCAACAATAGCCAAATTATGGAACGGGCCTAAATGTCCATCAGTTGATGAATGGATAAGGAAGATGTGGTTTGGGGCACCTGGGTGGCTCAGTCGGTTAGGCACCTGACTTTGGCTCAGGTCATGATCTCACAGTTCGTGGGTTCAAGCCCTGTGTCGGGCTCTGTGCTGACAGCTCTGAGCCTGGAGCCTGCTTCGGATTCTGTGTCTCCCTCTCTCTGTCCCTCACCCACTCACACACACACTCTCTCTCTCTCTCTCAGGAATAAATAAACATTAAAAAAAAGATGTGGTTTTTATATACAATGGAATACTACTTGGCAATGAGAAAGAATGAAATCCTGCCATTTGCAGCAATATGGATGGAACCAGAAGGTATTATGCTGAGTGGAATAAGTCAGTCAGAGAAAGACAGATATCGTATTTTCACTCATATGTGGAACCTGAGAAACTTAACAGAAGACCATGGGGGAGGGGAAGGGGAAGAATAGTTACAGAGAGGGAAGGAGGCAAACCGTAAGAGACTCTTAAATACAGAGAACAAACTGATGGCTGATGGAGGCAGTGGGGGAGAGGGGTAAATGGGGGATGGGCCTTGAGGAGGGCGCTTGTTGGGAGGAGCCCTGGGTGTTGTATGTAAGTGATGAATCAAGGGAATCTACCCCCAAAACCAAGAGCACACTATACACATTGTATGTTAGTCACCTTGGCAATAAATTATATTAAAAAAAAGGAACATCTGGGGCGCCTGGGTGGCTCGGTTGGTTGAGCGTCCGACTTCGACTCAAGTCATGATCTCGCAGTCCGTGGGTTCGAGCCCCGCGTCGGGCTCTCTGCTGACAGCTCGGAGCCTGGAGCCTGTTTCGGATTCTGTGTCCCCCTCTCTCTGTGCCCCTCCCCTGTTCATGCTCTGTCTCTCTCTGTCTCAAAAATAAATAAATGTTAAAAAAAAATTAAAAAAAAAAAGGAACATCTGAATAACGCATAGATGAAATCTACCGCAATGCACTAACTGCCAATCATAGGTGATGGAAGGGGTCCTCTTCCTTATTTATTTTCACCTCTTTGGGTTTTATTAGGCGCGGTCAACTCATCCTTATCTCCAGCTTTCTCTTACCGCGGGATGTCTGTATTCGGGAAGTGAGACTTGCTGTTTGGGTACTCTGTTGCATTTACGGTTCCTTCCCAGATCCATATGCAGAAGATCTGTTTCTTCTCCCTCCACCCGGTTCCCAGCTTCCCATAGGATTCCTAAAGGTGTCTGCCCGTCTTCCCCATCACACTCGCACCCATACGGATGGATGGGAACGGATCCGTCTCGAACGAGACACCTCAGCTCAACGTCCTGTCTCTGAGGTTAACAGCCACTTTCTCCCGAGGAGTCGAGGTGCCTGTCCAGTGTCCTCCACTGCATGTGTTCGGATGAGCGTTACTTTTTTCTTCTTCACATCATCACCCGTTGTCATGCATTCCTCTTCTTCCTCACGTACCCCTGCTAATTTTCTACACACTGAGTGGCTTTTATCTCCCCAGCGTCTTCCATTCCAAAGCCTCCTGGACATAGCAGCAAGGTCCACGCTTGGGTTGCACTACAGCGAACGTCATATTCCTCCCTTCTTCCTACTCGCCCTCCCTACCCCAGCCCCTGCTGTGTGCTCTGAATCCCACATATCCTCTGCAGCACCTTTCAGAATTCTTAAGAATGCTAAGTCTCTGTCATCATGTCCCACGGAATTGATCATGTTCTGTACAGTTATTTTCACAGCTTCTGCCACGCTGATTTTCTCATACATCATGATAACGGCCAATAATCCCAGTGCTTTGTATTTGTGCTGATGGCACATCTGTCTTCGTTCATCTTTGTTTCTTCTTACCAATGTCATGCAGAGGCTGTCTACTATGTGTCTCTCCTTCGGCCATTCTTTTAGAAATGGCCTGTCATCCACAGTATGTAATTTCTGGATGACCATCAATCATGTGGTCCTGACTCCTCTACCTCAGCAATGGGCCTGAAGAACATGCAAACAGGAGCAGCAAGAGTAAATTTAGGGAACTGATATGCGTCCTGGAAAAGGAGGGTAATTCTGTGTTCCTGGGGATTTCTAGGTGCCGGTGACCTATTTATATCCACGTGGAAAACCTGAGAAGCAAGCGTAGAGCGGAGATACGGGGGAAGGAGAGAGATGGCAGGCAGTGCGGGGCACAGAGACGGCATGATCATGATGTCTTCTCAAACCTGGATGGAGCCACTCCTGAGGTCAACCCCTCTTCCTTGACCTTGCAGGATATATATGTGAGCCAACCATTATCTTTGTGGCTGGGGCTACCGGAGATAGGTCGCTGTCATCTGCAGCCAAAAGGGTCCCAATTAACATAACTGTCACCCTCAACATCAACACTTCTCATTAAGCCACAACTAGCTTTAGGCCATTGTGATTGGTGCCATTGAATTCAATGACTCAGGACTCTCCCCTCCATGGGCTTACCCCCAGATGAGATATGGGATATGAATAAAATAGTTTTTAAAAAGCACAAAGTGTTTTAGGCAATGTCATATTGCTCCCCGCAGGTCATCACATTATGTTTGTAAAAATTCAAGAGCAAATTAATTTGCTCAGTTGACCCATGTGGATGAAGAAACACGTGGGAATTTAAAAAATATGCCTGAGATCAATTCTTTTTGTTTGGCTCACTTCATCCTGTGAATCTGTGGCACACCACAAGTTGTATAATATTCCATTCTAATTATACTTTGTTGGAACACAGGATATAAAAGAAACCAGAATTGAGAGAAGACACCCATGCATAGGACTATGTCTCTATCCCAGGCTCATTAAATACTCGTTCTGGTGCTGCTGGAGTCTATGGGCTTCTTGATTAATCACTAGAATCCCTGTGAATCACAAACTATCAGGCGATCTTTGACTTAAGTTCTTTGGCATATCTACCAGTGGCCATTGTTCTCTTTATAATTCAATGCTAATTCAATATCTAACATCCCTTAAAAGTTTCAGATATGTGCTTTTTCTTATTTTAAAAATATTCTAGTCTCTGTCCATCATACCATGGATATAGATTATAAACTGAGCAAAAAATTTACTGTTGCGAAAGAGCCATTCACAGAGAATAACCTGTAGTTACGTGCTCTCCCCCCTTGTGATACAACATCTAAAGGACAGTAATTAAAAAGCTAGTGGTTAATAATCATGTATTCACTCCCGAGAACTACACTTGTTTCCTTCTAATATCTTCATATGTGAAAGCGAAAAAGAAGAATGTGAATCTGGTAGGTGAACAGGTCACTGAGGAGAAGAAAGCCTTTCAAATGGGAGATGGAAAGTAGTGAGCAAAGCAAATTACGAGCGAAAACCTGTTATGACTTCTGGCTCTGAGAGGGAGAAATGTCTAGGAAATCATGGTTGCTCATCTGAGGCCACCACATAATGAGATGCACTAACTGCACTTCTATCAATAAGTATGATGCTGTTGTTATCAGTAATAACTTTTCCCTGGAAGGCAGCCAAAGGTAGTTGAAGAAGCATGGTCTTCAGAGCCTGTTTGATTTGGGTTTGAGTTCTGGGCTGGCTGAGAAGGAGTACAAACTTGGCAGAATGCCTGGCTTCTCTGAGACACATTTCTTCCTCTGTCAAGAGGGCTTCCCTATATGGAACCACAAAGGACCCCAGAGAACGAAAACCATCTTGAGAGAGAACGAAGCTAGAGGCAACACAATCCCTGATTTAAAAATACATCACAAAGTTGTAGTAATTAAAGGAGTATGATCCTGGCCTGAAGACAGACATACTGACCCAGGTAACCAGAAAGAGCTCAGAATGCCAAGGACACACAATGAGGAAAGGACAGTCTCTTCCACAAACGATGCTGGGAAAACTGGACGGCCACGTGCAAAAGAATGAAACTGGACCCCAGTCTTATGCCATGCACAAAAGTCAACACAAAACAGACGAAAGCCGTACTGCACATAAGACCTGCAACTACAAAACTCCTAGGAGAAAACAGAGGATGGGCTTCATGACACTGTCCTTGGCAGTAATTTCTGGGCATTTATCCAAAAGAACCGAAATTAGCATCTTGAAGCGCTTCAAGCCCTTACTCTAAGCCTTACTTCCTTACCACTGGCCCTTACTTCCTTGTTCATGTAGCACTACTAACAATCGCCAAGATACAGAAACAAACTAAACATCTATGGATGGATGAAGGGATGAAGAAAGTATGGGGGGTACGTAGAGCGGCATAGTTTTCAGCCTTAAAAAAGGAAATGATGCAATATGTGACAGCACGATGAGCCTTGAGGACATTACGCTGAGTGAACTAAGCCAGTCACAGAAGGACAAACACTGTGTTACTCATATGAGGCGTCGGAAATAGCAGAACTCGTAGAAGCCGACAGCAGATTAGCCATGGTGGGTGCAGGGGGAGAGAGGGAATGAGGAGTTACTATTCAATGGGGCACACGTTATGCAAGATGAATGAGTGCTGGCGACCTTCTGCACAACACGGTGTCTGCAGTTAACAACACTGAAGCCCGCACTTAACATTGTCCTAAGGGAGCGGGGGCGGGGGGGGGGGTGCGCCTGGGTGGCTCAGTTGGTTAAGCGTCCAGGTCTTGACTTCATGATCTCACAGTTCATGAGTTCTAGCCCCACGTCGGGCTCTGTGCTGACAGTGTGGAGCCAGCTTGGGATTCCCTCTCTCTCTCTGTCTCTCTCCCTCTCCCTCACTCATGTGCTCTGTTTCTCTCTCTCTCAAAATAAATATACTTAAAAAAATTTTTTTAAGGAGGTCAATCTCATGTTAAGGGTTCTTATCAGAATAAAAACAAACAAAAACCCTGGCCACCGCCTGCTCTCTGTGGGTTATGAAGAGGGTAAGAAACATGGTGTGACAGGCTAATTCTCGGAAGTATTAACTGATATGCTGCCTGCTTTCCACTAATGCCAACTTCTCGTGTCCTCAGTGCTGGGTTGTGACCGCAGGAACACAAGGAGAAAGAAATCAGACCATGCTCCAAGTGTGCTTTTGAAAGCAGACTTCAAATACTCTGGTAGAGGGGCGCCAGGGTGGCTCAGTCGGCTAAGCATCGGACACTTGATTTCGGCTCAGGTCATGATCTCACACTTTGTGAGATGGATCCCGGAGTCGGGCTCTGTGCTGTCGGCTCAGAACCTGCTTGAGATTCTCTCTCTCACCCTCTGTCTACCCCTTCCCTGCTTGTGCTCTGTTTCTCCCTCAAAAATCAATAAACATTAGAAAAACTTTAAAAAAGAAATACTCTGGCTGAAACAGGGCTTTAGGGATAAGTTCTTTTTATCTACAAACATTTAAGTCTTTGGGCACCAGGGAATGGTGTACTGGCCTAATCAAATACGAAAGATCCCTCCTCACCCCGTTAAATCGAAGTAGGTGGACAAAACGGCTACAAAAAGTGATTCAGCAGGATCATGGAACAAATAGGTACCCCATGAGCCAGCAATTTAAGTTCTAAGTATCTGTCCTCTAGAAAATCTTGCATATATTCAAGGAGATGTGCATAGGATGTTTGCTGAAGCATTTGTTGGCATGACAACAATTAGGAAAAAAAGAACATCAGTTTGAGAGTGGATTAAGAAAATTTGGTAATACATAAAAGGGAATACAGCAAATAAAAGTTTTTCTATCTATGATCTATCAATTTAAAAAATTAAAAAATTTTTTTTAATGTTTATTTATTTTTGAGACAGAGAGAGACAGAGCATGAACAGGGGAGGATCAGAGAGAGAGAGAGACACAGAATCTGAAACAGGCTCCAGGCTCTGAGTGGTCAGCACAGAGCCTGATGCGGGGCTTGAACTCACGGACTGTGAGATCATGACCCGAGCCGAAGTCAGACACTTAACCGACTGAGCCACCCAGGCGCCCCTCAATTTAAAAAATTTTAAATGTTTATTTATTTATTTTGAGAGAGAGATAGAGCAAGCTGGGGACGGGCAGAGAGAGAGAAGAGGAGAGAGAGAGGAGAGAAAGAATCCCAAGCAGGTTCCACACCATCAGAGCCCAATGTGGGGCTCGAACTCACAAACTGTGAGATCATGACCTGAGCTGAAACCAGGAGCTGGATGCTTAACCGACTAAGCCACGCAGATGCCCCTCATCTATCTATTTAAACATAAGATCTGAAGCTCTAATTCTAGAAGAAAACAAAGAGGATAAGTGAGCTTCATGACCTTGGTCATGGTGATGATTTCATGGCTGGATATATACGAATATAGTTCTAAAAGCTCTAAAAATATATTGTTGAGTAGGAAAAAAATGCGTGTGGGGTGATGAATAAACATGATATGATTCAGGTACCAATAAAACATGTACAAAAATAGTATGTACCTTATATAGATGCTTATATGTTTAAAATTGTCATAAAAAGACAGAAAGATGCAAATCCCACAGTAGCAGTGATGTCTCAGTTGGGGAAGATGATGAGGGCGCGGGTGATGGACAAAGAGGACTTCAGCCTAATCTGTAACGTTCCTAATGGGAAAAGTATGCGTTTCCAAAGCCAGAGGGAGGCAGGGAAGAGAGTAAAGACGGGAAGATGCTGGAATTTTCTGCCCGCCACCCTGGTGTTGGTTCTCCGTGAGGAGAGGGTCAGGAAAAACCAGGTCTGAGGATGCTGGTGATGCAGGGGTGACGGGGGGGCCGCACACGCTCCCTGCCTGGCGCCCGGTGGGAGGTAGGGGGGCGTCTCTGCCTCTGGGTCACGAGGGCAGTAGCTGCGACAGCCTGCACGCACTTGGAGCGGCTGGTCCCTCGGCCTCACAACTCCAGAGCTCAGCTGAGGCCGGCTGACACCCGGGATCTCAGCTTTTAACACCCCGACCCGGGAACCCTGCCACCAGCTGAAATGGCAAATGGGTGTTGTAAGCTGCTGTGTGGCGATTCCCCATGCCGAATGGGGCGTGAAAACGGAGATTGCAGTTGGTATATACAGATGAGATTCCTTGCTGGCACGGGGCAGCATTCGTGGGTGGAAAAGGTAATACCCACGTTATACGTGAATAGTTGTCCTGACACGTGGCAAACCCCAGTTCCCCAGTCAGTCGTGCACCCTGTCTCCCCACGGCTGCGGGGGGCCCTTCTCCCATTTGCTCCTCCGTGGGAGCATCCACAGGGGCCATGCATCTTCACAGCACACTGTCTTCTATCCCCAGCCAGGGGAGTGCATTTCCAGCGCCCCCAGTCCCTCCACAGCGAGCTGTACCCATTGGATCTAGTAAGGGGGTGTCCGTATGTGGCCAGGAAACAAGACCTCCTCCTCCTCCAACTTTCACTCAGGTACAGGTACCTGAGACATTTTCCATAACCTTCTCCCTGGCCCCCTGTGCCAGATCCATCTTCTTAAAAGCACCCTCGTGCTCTCGGAGGTTCAGCGATGGAAGTCTTGTTGGTATGACATCAGAGAAACCGATCAGAAGGTCCTAAGGGCTTCCATAAGGACTATCTAAAAAGACTTATTAGACATGAAGTCACCTACTCTCTTTCCGTACATACCCCTGCCATTCAGAAGTAACATGTAACTTGCTAAGAACCGGGGGTCCTGGGTAAGATCCAAATGAAACGATGATAAACGTGGGGCTCCTGTTTAAGGCCTTTCCCCGAGGAGGGGATGTGATTTCGAGGCTCAGCACTCTTTCTCATCCTGACTCAACAGCCTACACACTGTGGAGCTTGTCCATCAAAAGCCTACATGCTCTAGGGCTTATTTCGAATCAAGGAAGTTCCTAATCTATGGTCACTGAACTGACGTCCACTGGTGAGGACACCTGAGGGAAGCCCCGCCTTTTCATGCTCGGGAAGGAACAGGTGGCCGGAACAGAGATCCCTGCAAGCTAAGTAATCCCAGGCAGAAGGTCTAGGAACGCAGGCTGCCCAAGGGCAAAGGGGTGGTGAGGCAGGAACAGAACAGGAATCCAGAGATTTCCGACCCGTCGGGTGGGAGCCGGGGCCCGTGGGGGTTGGTGGGCCATTCAGGGCATTGCTATGGAAGTGTTCCAGCCTGCAGACCTCAGGCGAGGCATTCAAAAACGAGCACGATCCTGCCAGTGGGTGGGGACACGAAGTCCTCCTCCACTATTCTGGGAGGAACGCCCTATCCTTCCACGTGGATTAGTGACATCTGTGCATATATAGGTTGGTTCCCGATTTCACCTCTGAGTGTATATTTTTCCAGACTGTCTTCACCACATTGTATTTACGAGCACATACAGAATTGCTTCGTGAGTTTTTCAAAACAGAAACCAGAAACCAATGAGTGGGCCAACCGGAGAATGAAAAAGAAAAGACACAGAATTGAACAGGGCATATCAGAACACATAATAACTGTAAGTACTGTTTCTGAAGACTTCTTTTTAGGACACACATATTCACATACACAGGTATGACATAAAATGTAATTTGTACTGTCGGTCCTGGTCAGCAATGTTTGAAAGTCACTGCAGTGGATAGTTTGGCCTCTTTTCTTAGTATTTAAAATGAAAAATTGGAACAAAATGTGAACTATTTGAGAGTGCCAAGAGTTGAAAGTAACATTATGAGACATTTAATCCCCCTAAGTTATGGGAAAAGTTTTTGGGATTATAAATCTGTAAACTACCTAGATGACGTTTTAAAAACTCAAAAAATGGAAATATCCAATATGAAAACACGTGTAAAAGTGCTTAGAGACACCTAAAAGGCCAATGGTAATGTGAGGCATTTTTAAAATGAATTCCAAGAGACAAAGCCATTTCATTTCCTCTAAGCCATCGTGAAAAAAAAGGATCGGGGGCTGTCAATTTTTAAACCTCCTGAAATGATTAAAAATGTGTAAATTAACTTTTTCTAGAACTTTAATTCCACTTCTGTTGTTGTTATAATTATTACTATTACTGTTATTATTATTATTAAATCACGAAGGGCCAAGGGAAAAAAAACAAAAATACCTTTCCAGTTCACAATCATGCTTTTTTCTAAGATCAACTATTCAGCCCTTCCTCCACATTCAGCATCAAGTACGCATCACTTCTCAGGGTTTGCTGTGGGTCTCTCCTCCCCTTCTTTGTTCAGAGGGTCTCTGTGTCCTTATTCACCAGTCTTCAATGAAAAGGACTTTCCCCAACGCTACGTTGTTCAGATGACAGGCAATTCCAGAGCCGGCCACTAGGGGGCGAAGCAGACCCGGAGAAGCGGCTCGGCGGGCGGGCGCGAGGCTGCAGCCCTTCTCCCCAGGCCGGGGAGCCGGAACCTCCGCGCGGCTCAGTCATGCGGTGCGTGGAGGGACAGCCAAAGGGTCAACAAACCCGCTGCAGTCAAACGTGTCTTTAAAGGGAATCAAACCTTTGCAGCCTCGCACCGTCAGAACCAAACTTTGTGAACCCAGCTCTTGTTTCGAGCTGCCAGGAGGACAGTCGTGCCCTAATATGGTGCAATTGCTCCCGTTGCGAACAGAACATTCCGGAATGCCAAAATGGGAATAAAACGCCACTTCAAAAAGAGAAAGCTTGTTTTTGAAAAGTCGATGGATCGTGCCGCCTCCCTTGGTTGCTGCCTTTCATAGGTTTTATGCAATTTGACAACAAAAAGGAAGGCTGCTTGGCAAAGTATTGGCCTCCCTACTGTCTATGCACAACAGCTGGCTGCTGAAATAACACGGTGGAGCCTCAAAAACAAACGTCTACATTGGACTAATTATCTGCATCAGCACTCTCGAGCCGCACACCTTTTGTTATTAGAATTTTTAGAGCAACAGCAAGAAGAAGAAAACAAAGCTCAGAGGGGCTCACTCCCTATCCCTTTACTTACTCGCTTCTGAGGGAAAAGAGAGAAAGAGGGGCCAGCCGGATTCTGTTCTACCGCAAACCTTCAGGATCTAGGATTTACTTCATATTTTCTCGATATTCTGAAAATTTACTGTTACTTCTTTTGAATACGGTGTGTGCGTTTGTGATGGGTGATGAATCGTGTCTGTAAACTGACAGAGCTAATGCACTCAGAGAAATAATTCTGATGAAAAATCTAGTGAAAACAGACTTGTGGACTACATATTTTTTTAAATAAAAAATTTTAATGTTTATTATTTATTTTTGAGACAGGGAGACAGAGTATGAGCAGGGGAGGGGCAGAGAGAGAGAGGGAGACACAGAATCCGAAGCAGGCTCCAGGCTCTGAGCTGTCAGCACAGAGCCTGATGCAGGGCTCGAACTCACAGACCGCGAGATCATGACCTGAGCTGAAGTCAGATGCTTAACCACCTGAGTCACCCAGGCGCCCCTGGACTACATGTTTCTAACGTGTCCATTTATATACTGATAGGACACCTGGCAAAGAATGTTCTTTTGACTTCACATTTATGTTTTATGATTGCTTTCAGTTAGACTAGTTATGATTTTTTTCAAGGTCCGTATTTATCAGAGTGTTTATTTTTGTAGCTGGACGTATTTCATAGATCTGATTTCCTTTGAAACTTCAGCCGATTTGCACCTCCCCATCCCCACGTGCCGGAAGACTGTTTGCAAAGAAGTAGCAGTTACTTGGGGGCGTGCACGTAAGGGGAGACTGAGTCCGGCCCAATCCCATTGGGTCAGCAAACATACACCTTCTGCCGGGTGGGCAATCTCCTGAGCACTCTGATCCTGCTTCCTTAACTATAAAATGAGGATTATCCTACTTGAGGATTAGATAGAATGTGTAGAGAACATTCAGCATAGCCTGACGGGTCCAGAGCAGTTTCTTGAGAATGGTTAAGACTATTAAGTTTCTGTGATTGTTCAATTTTACAGAATAGTTTTTTCAAGGCTAAAAGAGAGCCAGCCTCTGTGGAGTTCTAAACGCAGGGTGACTCTGCCCTTGGGGGACGTTTGGTAATGTCTGGACACATTCTTCTTGTCACAACTTGGGGAGAATGTGTGTAGCAGGGGCGGTGTTGGGGGTGGGGAGCAGAAACGCCGATAAATATCCTACAGCACAGCCCCCGACGACAAAATTATCCGGCCCCAGAGGTCTGTCGTCCAGAGGCTGAGAAACTCCCATGTATAGACAGATAATAGAGATCCAGAAAAATGGATCCAGTGCCTGGAAAACATCCTGGCACTCATGAACCTGGCAAGCCGGTTGGCAAAGTCTCTTCAAGAATCAGCTCACGGGGCACCTGGGTGGCTCAGGTGGTTAAGTGTCTGACTTCGGTTCAGGTCATGATCTCACGGTTGGTGGGTTCGAGCCCTGCAATCGGGCTCTGTGCTGACAGCTCAGGACCTGGAGTCTGCTTTGGATTCTGTGTCTTCCTCTCTCTCTGCCCCCACTTGTGCTTAGTCTCTCTCTCTCTCAAATAAATAAAACGTTAAAAAAAAAAGAATCAGCTCACATCTAATTCCTCTGGAAATCCCACTCCCCACCTACGGGAATCAATCTTGTCATCATTTGATCAACCCTTGAGTCATCATCTGAGACAGCCTGTGCGTTTGAGCGCTTACTGTGGCCTCGGACTGGGGACAGGGTTCTTGCTCCCCAGAAACCACTCCTTAGGGACACCGTTAGCTACAGTGAATTGTCGCAAGAGAAGGAGTCTGGTGAATAACCAGCTTTGCTTGAGTCGGCGGGGGTATCTGGCGAGTCTTGAGAAATAAAACCCCAGGCTGCCAAGCAGGAAACAAAGAGCACAGCATTCCAGGTAGAGGGAACAGCCATTTCAGGGCGTAGCCGGCCGCCGTACACGCTCCCGTCCCTGCGAGCACAGTGTGTTTCAGTTTTTCTCCCTCAAATTCACCGCAGGGGAGGCGCCTCCAGGGAAGGTTCCTGCTTCTCCCACTCGCCGTTTTATTCGGAGATCTGCACGACTTCTTTCCCACAGCAGACCCAGAACTGTGGCCTGAGCTCCCGCGTCCCTGGCATCAACACAGCCGCACTTAGGACAGAAGCGCTGATGACGGAAGGGCCCGAGGAGACGCGGGCGCCCAGGGTAAACGGCGGCGGCAGGGAGGCAGAGACCGAGGTCGCATCTGATGAGAGGCCACTGGAAGGGAAGGAGCACAGCGGGCTCCTCCAGAGGCGGCTGCAGGGGGAGGTGGAGAGATCGCCTAGTGCCCTTGGGCTGGGCTGGTCCAAGAAGATAAGAATTCGGTGGCACCCATGACTTGGGACAGAAAGGAGGTGTGGCTGGGAGAGAGGAGTCCCCATCGTCAAGGGCCTGCCTCCGCCTCTTCCACGGCAGAGAGAGGGAGAGAGAGAGAGGGGTTCTCAACCACCCTGTCCCTCTAGATGTCCCTCCGTGAGGGGCACAAGGCAAAGACAGGCTTGCCTGGGGGAAAGAGCCACACGGAAAACACCATCATCTTGTCATCGTTCTCCGCTGCCCCCTATGCACTCTGGCCCTCACACTGGTGACCCTGGACCCACACCCTGTGCTGGGAGTCCTGTGAGGCGATTGTCCGGGTTTGGGTGCTGCCTCGTCATTTCCTCAGTATCCGCACCAGAAAATGAGCAGGGGTAACACCGCGTGGCTGTTAGGCACATTCAAGGAGATAACAGAGAAAGCGGGGGGCACAACTGTCATCACTCGATAGGCGTTTATTTATTTAAAAAAAATTTTTTTTTAATGTTTATTTATTTTTGAGACCAAGAGAGACAGAGCATGAAGCGGTGCGGGGGGGGGGCGGTGTCAGAGAGAGGGAGACACAGAATCTGAAGCAGGCTCCAGGCTCTGAGCTGGCAGCACAGACACGGGGCTCGAACCCGCGAACCGTGAGATCATGACCTGAGCCGAGTCAGACACTTAACTGACTGAGCCGCCCAGGCGCCCCTCAGGAAGCGTTTTATAAGAAGGTGTCGGTCCTCTCTTGCCTGCTATGTGATCACGCTCAGAGCTGGAGTCCCTGGGACGTACCTGGGCCTTCCCCCGTCAGAGATTTGACACACCGCTTTTTGTTTCCACGGATCTTCATCCTCCTGACAGGTTGTAAGCCTCTTGGGGCAATGAGCAAAGGCATTTTTATCCTTACTTTTTGAGTTTCCAAGTCTGTCTTAGAATTCACAACTCTGATAGGAGGAAAGTGGCCCCTTGGTGGTAACATGTTCAGTAGATTGACCCTTAAGGCATATGATTTTATTAATAATGTTCACTTTTGGGGCACCCGGGTGGGTGGTTCAGTAGGCTGAGCATCCGACTCTTGATTTCAGCTCAGGTCATGATTCCAGGGTCATGGGATCGAGCCCCACGTCAGGCTCTGTGCTGAGCGTGGAGCCTGCTTGGGATTCTCTCTCTCTCTCTCTCTCTCTCTCTCTCTCTCAAAATAAATAAAATGAAAAAAGTAACACTCACTTTTTCTTATAAAAGCAAATCAGGCAAGAGAAAGATAGAGTAATTGTGATTCTTCCTTGAAAGCAAAAACCCCTCAAGGTTCAAATGAATTCTACTGAAGAAGAGGAAAAAATGGAGAACGGGGAGAATTAATCTCCAGTAACAGGAAAAAAAAAAAAAATGAACACACTGGCGAGGTGGCTTTGGTACGATCGGCGAAGAATGTACACACGGCTGAGATATTAAAAGGCTTTGCGGGAAGGAGAAAAATGGTGGAAATGTAAGCAAGAACCCACAATTTTATTTTGCCTTCTATGGTCCTTTGGGGGACACGCCTTCTTGGTTCCTTTCTCGTGATTTTAAAGACAAACACCACGATGACCCCAGGGGCTGCAGGTTTTGATCTCAGTTTCCCTTCCAGTGCTGCCATCGATAACATCTGTCCTCCAGGGACCCGGGCTCTTGCAAGTGCGCGTGTATTAACCCCTGCAGCCTTATAATCATCCCATGAGGTGGGGACGGTCAGGCCTCCCGCCTGCAGCATGAAGAAGCCGGTGCACTGAGTGCCGTAGAGACCTGCCCCGGGTCCCGCAGCTAGCCGTGGCCGGCTCCCCGTCTTTTCCTAACCTCTACCCTGGTGGCGCATCCACCAGGCCCATTGCCAAGCAACACCCAAATGTATGAAGCACCAATGCAGTCCTCTGGCCCCGCCTCTCTCACTCCCATGCCCTAGAGGTAACCACTGGCAACAGTTCACTTGTTAAGTGAATACTTGGTAGAGGAATGGATATGTCCTTCCAAAATCACATATGTACGTATTTAAGCACTCCCTGTGTGCCAGGCACCGTTCTCTATGTTTAAACACATATTAAGCCATTTAATCCTCACGACAATTCTGTGAGTTAAGAGTCTTTCATTTAATGGCCAGATGAGGAAACAAGAGGCACAGAGAGGTTAAGTCACCTGGCCAGGGTCACACAGCTTGTAGGCTGCGGAGATAAGATTTGCACGAAGGACGAAGGCCGTCTAACCCAAGACATTGCTCCCAACCAGCCAATGTGTATTATGCTGTCTACCTTGCTTTTTTTTCATTTAACGGTATATCGTGGACATCTTTCTCCTTCAGCGCCAATAAATCTACGCCACACATGCCTAAAAGGCACCCGGTACCATAAAGAGGGATGGGCCAGGATTCATTAATTAGCACGTTATGTCCTGGACTCCAGCAGGTTTTCACGGCAGGAGAGCGTATGAGACACAGCGTCCCCTGACGATTCTTCCTCCTTTTAAGTGACATGATGCCGAGTCAGCGTGAGCGTGGCCAATGCGAATCTCTGAGAACCTCCAAACAAGAAAATGACCGGTTTCCAGACTCCTGTTCCGCACTTGCTCTACTGAAATTCTAGTAAGAAGGCAGAGGGCCATGTCTCCACGTCCTCGGCAGCTGGCCCACATCACAAAGCCATGTAGAAGTCAAACAAATGAAGAGATACGAAAGGACTGTGATGGAGAAGATGTGGTGGTGGGGGGGTCAACCCTTTTTTGAAAACACTACCCTCCAAGAACGCTCACAGATTTTGATGAAAGAAAATGGACACTAAACTCTCAAACTATGGTAAAGTATAAAAAAGTGACTGTTCAAAGCACTACGCATCTGTTAAAATGAAACAATGAGAGCAGAAACTGTGAGATTTAAATAAAATAATAAAATGTATATTTTGGCACAGCCCTCACAATTAAATATTAGAAAACAATGATCTCTTGTTTTGAATTTCCTGAAACCAAATGGAAAGTAAAGCTCATATCACTATTAATTCTGGCTCCACGGGATTAAAAACAAAGGGCAAAGGAATAAGGTTGAACCGGTCTAACAAAACAGTGCAAATCCTTATTCTAAAACCGCACAGGAGTATGAATGCAAACATTAAATACCAGAAGTATGAAATTAATAAAATGAAAAGATTTATCAGACAGAAAAGAAGAAATTATACTGAAGATTCGGAATAAACACAAACAAAAAAAATAATCACGGGCAGAATACTGAGGTTTGGTGCCTGGAATTATTTTTAGAAATCCCCATCAAACTGCCCTTCCTCTGGGCGATTTGGCACTTGCTGTTGGGCTTCATTGAGGGGCCGTGGCACGGCGGGGGGGGGGGTCCCTGCCCCGATGAGCTCAGAAGTGTCACATCTCCCCACCTGCCTCTGAACTCCAGAGGGCAAGGAAGGAATGGCACTAACATGCATCTGTAACCCAGCAAGGGCACGATTCGGAGCTGGATCCGCATGATCGCACACCTAAGTTGCCTGGGCGGGTGGCTTCACCCTCTGAGTCTTGTGTTTTTCTTTCCTGAGATAAGAAAGGTTAAGCTTCTGATGCAGTGGCCATGATGTGACGTCTCTGTCTGTGGTAGATATTTTTTTAAAGTTTATTTATTTTGAGACAGAGACACTGGGAGTATGAAAGGGGCAGAGAGACAGAGAGAGAGAGAGAGAGAGAGAGAGAGAATCCCAAGCTGGTTCTGCACTGTCAGTGCAGATCCTGACGTGGGGTTCAAACTCACGAATGGTGAGATCATGACCTGAGCTGAAATCAAGAGTTGGACACTTAGCTGAGCCACCCAGACGTCTGTGTGGTAGATATTAACTGTATCTCACTGTTGATCTGAGAAGCAGCGAATGCTTCATAGAACTAATAATATACCACAATGGAGTGGCCATGCTTCTGTGAAGGACAAATTTATCAATGGCCAAATCCCAGACCCAAATGATTTTAAAGCCTTTATGATGTTGGCGATTCGACACGTCACATCACATTAATATTGGAGACCGAACTGCACATTGCACAGAGCTGTGCAGAATGCGGGATCGTTATGCTTCAGCAGGTGCAACATGACCCATGACATAACCAATTCTGTAATAACTGGTCATACTGTCATCTATCGAGCGCCTATCTCATATATGGCACATATATTATGTACATATTCAAAGTATATATTCATTAGGGCAAATCCTTAGAGTAATTCTATAAGGTGGATATTCTTAACATTTTATGTTTGAGAAAACAGAGCCTCAGGGGTTAAGAATTTGCCCAAGAGACATTGGACGTGTCCAATGGGATTATAGACTTTGTGTGTCAGACACTAAACCACAGTCTCCATGGTTTGCTTAACCTACTCTACCAACGGGGTCTTCTTGTAATTGGCATGAAGCACATCATTAATGTTGTGTTCATACATTGCTAGTTCGAGAATCGATTCCTCTTTCTCTGTAATAGATGAAGCAGGAAACGGTACGTGGGAGAATCCCAGAATTACAGGGGCAGGCCCTTCCCGAGTTTAAATTTGTACTCTTTGATGCAAGCGTGTCTTATTCATTCTTACCCCCCTCATTATGAGTTATTTTCTCTGGCAGAACCATATTTTAGAATTGGTTACGTCTCTGACACAGGCTCAGCATATCCTAGTCTGGGACTGAGGGCTGAAATGCCACCTCCGTGAGCCACTGATACAGTGACGGGACTGGCTCCCAGTTAGCAGCTGCCCCTGAACACGACAAAGTACTTCGTTGTTCTCCATTGCCGGTGGAGCCTGGTTCAACCAGTCTGCACAGCCTTCGGTAGAGCTGTACGCAGAGGTGAACTGAGTTCGAGGGGCAGTTGTTACATGACAGAGGAAGCCACCCTAAGATTCCTTCCCTGGCCTGCAGACTTGGAGACCTGGACTAATGACAATTAATCGTTCGGGGAAGCTGATTAACACCCTGCTTGGCTTCTCTGTGAAGGCAGTGACACTTGCATCAGAATAGATCGCTTTATCCAGTCTATTTCTTGTTGCTGTTCCTACTGACACATGAATGTTGGTGTCAGAATGCATTTGTCTCCAGAGGAGAACACCACAGTGAGCGTGACCACCACCGCCTTGACGATAAGAAACCCTTTCCACTCCAAAAACAGTCTGTGAAAGAAAAGGCTTTCTATACGAGTTGATATTTCAATATATTCCAATCAGGGGCAGATACAGACTTTGTGGAGATGGAAGCTTCTACAAGTTTATTGTCCCCCTTTAAGAAAATGCATACAAAATTAGGAGTATAAGATGCCATCACTCTCCTCTCCCCCAGAGGCTTGCATAAAGGGAAAGAGCTTGCCGTTTTAGCTTTACTAGCTTCACAGTAAATTTTCTTCCAATTCCAACAAAAATTCAGACGATTATGATTGAGGAACTTAAAGTTTTTAAAACTCTATATGCAACTCACTCAA
Source organism: Acinonyx jubatus (assembly GCF_027475565.1). Lineage (NCBI taxonomy): Eukaryota > Metazoa > Chordata > Mammalia > Carnivora > Felidae > Acinonyx > Acinonyx jubatus. Next base: position 10,031,236 of record NC_069393.1, on the reverse strand, counting down.
TATGTGTATCTGTAGACTTAGAGGTAATGAAGTCTTCAAAAACACCTCAACAAGCAAATGCAAATACAATGGCTGGAAATTCTGATGCTGTGCAGAAGGAAATTGGAGTTGGCCCAGGTATGATGTATTCCAATGAATTAGGTTTGAGAACATTTAATTAGCTTCTAAAGTTAAGAACCCATGAGATCCCACTGTATGCCACCAAATGATCACATTCGAAAAAGGGTGGGCAGGGGAGAAGGGAAAAAGGAAGGGTTCCCCCTGCTGGCAGGCTGGTGTCAACGCAGAGCCAGTAGTAAAGGGACCTGTCTGTCAACCCTGGGGAAGCTAGTCACCAAAGCAGTCTTATAAGGACACAAAGGGACAAATTGGGACATGCAAACCTCATATTTGAGGGATTTAGTTTTTCTGAGAATGATAAAAACTGACAGGAAGTCACTTTGAGTCAATCATATGCCAAAGAAAGGTTTATGGGAAAGTTTCCTCCACGTGTTTGGTACAATGTGCCTCACACAGCGGCCCAGCGATGCTGATTGGAACCAGGCTGGGATACAATTAGCAGATGTGTGACAAATGGTACCCTCTCTGGCTGTAAGCAGTTGTCTACTGGGGTTCCTGAAGGAATGGTAGTTTCAGCCCACTTAAAATTCTTAATTAGAGATCTCGAAACGAACGCTAATGAAATTTTCACGTGATATTCAACTAGCAACTATTGAAAGCACAATATGGAAGTCCACGGGACTGCCTGCAATGTTACAGTTTATTTCAAGAAAGCCTCTGACCAAATAACATGCTATCCATGGCCACAGAAGGTGGAGGACCTACGGAAGGGTTAAGTTGAAACTGATTCCAGGAAATATTTAAATAAGATATGATAATGAGACAGAAGAGCTGGCCCTGAGAAAATGTTTCCATGGGAACGTCTATTTTTTTCTTCCCCGTGATATTTTAAATTAGAATACATATCCATCAGGGTTGGAAGCCCTCATGTGAAAGACCCCAAATCACTGGTCATTAGCACATCCCCTGTGCCATTCTGCTGGCCATGCAACACCGCTCAACACCCATCGTGTGCTGCCTACGACTGTAACCCAGGACTGCCCTCTGCACGTTCTCCAAGGTTTGGGCGCCAGAGAAGATGAAATCAAGGCTTAGGTTCTGCCTCAAGAAGCATCAGGAACCAGACCTACCTTACTTGCTTCCTCAAAAAACGTCTGTCACGTGACCGGCTCGGAGTACCAAAAGCACATGCAATGGAGAAATCAGGGAGCAGTGTCTGCAGCACTAACCGTCGTAACAGTTTTGTTGATCGATCAGAAATAACTAGGTCGCTTAGCAATAGCTGTGAGAGCCTTTTAGTTGGCAATCCCCTCAACTCTCTGGTCGGGGAATCAGAGCCAGGTTAGCTTCCATATGACCGATCAGAGAAGGAGAGAGGCCAAGGAACGATCTTAACCCAGCGCACTTGGATCAGTTAGCTGTTTTGCGGAGTCACCTTGCCCTCTGTCGAGATGGGCCTGGTAGGAGCTGAAGATTCCCTATGTGGCCTTTGAGGGAAAGGCCACTGTTGGTGTTGCGCTGACGCGGGATTAATGGCTTAGTCACCGTGCGAGTGTGGGAGACAGGAAGCAGATGTGCCCTCTACTTGAAAGCACAATGTGGTTGCTGGAGTGCCCACCACACAGTCATTGTTGCCAAAGTTGTCACCAGATAAACGGATCTGCACTGAAAAATATACTGAGGACTTCAGCACAAAAAGCATTCAGTGGTATTTCTCTCAGGGTACAAGAAATGGTCCCAAGATAACCGCGAGAAGCCAATCAATTTGACTAGATGGGTATATCCTTCCCTCATATAAGCTTCCTAGACTAGTGGTTCTCAAAGTGTGGTCCCCGGACCAGCAGCATCGGCAACTGGTTGCTTGTTAGACGTGCACGTTTTTGGACCCCACGGAAGACATCCTGTTTCAGAAATTCCGCAGCAACGCATGTCTCACCAAGCCTTCCAGGCATTTCTAATACATGGTGAAAGTTTCAGAACCTACTGTCCTCAAGACACCCACCGGGGAGCCTGGGGCTATTTCGGGGACATCAATTATTTTCCATTTCTTCTAAGGCACCTGCCTGTTACAGTTTCTCCAATGATCTCTAAACATTCTCTTCAGGCATTCCTCCCGGTCACCTCCCTGCCCCAATTCTTACCAATCGGATTCTAAACAGACGGCCGACTGCAAGCTCTTTGGCAGCAAGAAGGAACCAAGACCGGCAGCATGATTCCCGTCTTCTATCTGGTAAGACACCTGCTGCTGGTGGCTAAGTACAGTCCACTTGTTTTCTACCAGCCACTCAGCAAGAATTCACTCTGCACCTACGAATTCAGCCTCCCAAGGCTTTGGGGGATATTTACCAAACTTCAAGGCATGTTTTTAAACTCAAGAAATTAGAGTCCCGCTGAACAGAAGGAAACAATCAGAAGCATTCAAGTCATAGACAGGTTTCTGTTTTACTTTCCCTCCGCAGTGCCCGATACAGTGAAGGGCCAGGGCGGACCTTTGGTACAGACCTGCTCAGTGCCAAACCAGGACGTGTCATATTTATTTTTTTTAACGTTTATTTATTTTTGAGACAGAGCATAAACGGGGGAGGGTCATAGAGGGAGACACAGAATCTGAAACAGGCTCCAGGCTCCGAGCTGTCAGCACAGAGCCCGACGCGGGGCTCGAACTCACGGACCGCGAGATCAGGGGCCCTGGACGCGTCATATTTAAAACTTAGTAGCAAGCACCAGACATATGCTGGATTTACTCTACAACCATCCACAGCCACGCATAGGAAAGCTAGAGTAACTAAAAGAAAAAAAGAGATTTCAAGATGCCCGAGGTAAGCTGTTTTTCTTACCCTTTATCATTCATTTATACAAGACACATGAACCAAATCGGTTTCAAAAAGCTTCATTAATGGAACTAATAAGCACCTACTCAATCTTCATAGGTCAGTGTATTAGTTTCCAGTGGCTGCCTTAATAAATTACAACTTGGGTGACTTGAAAACAGCAGAAATTTAGTCTCTTGCTGTTCTAGTGATTAGACGTCCAAAATCAAGGTGTCTTAGGGCTGCTTGTCCTCCAGAGGCTCTAGGAGAGGGTCCCTCCTGTGCTTTCTTCCACTTTCAGGGGCTCCCGGCACTTCTTGGCTCATGGCTTTCTCTGCCTCCCTGGTCACACTGCCTCCTCCCGCTTTCTCCTCTGTCTTATGAGGATACTTATCACTGGACCCTCATAGATAATCCATGAGATGATCTCATCTCAAGCCCCAAATTACACCAGCAAAGACTCTTTTTCCAACTAAGGTAACAGTCACAGATTCGGGGAGGTGAGGGTGCGGACCTATCTTTTGGGACCTGTTGTGTGCACACAGAAGTCAGGCAAGTTTAGCTTTCTTGAGGATAGAACTTGCATCAAACCAGGGTTGATGTTTGTGTCTGTTGATGGGTTTCTCTTTTCATATGATAAATATATTTCCTTTGGAACTTCAGCTTTGCCAAAGGTTTTTCATTTGCATTCGAAAGATTTTAAGAGGAGAGAAACACTTTCAATAATACTTCAAGAAAAAAAAAAAGACCAAGAGATTAGAGGTGGGGATAAATATAGATCAAGATGTAGGAAGTAAAGCCGAGGGGAAAACAGATACAGTTAAGTAGGAGGTATTTCATTCTTTGCTTCTTTCCTGGCATTTAAAAAAAGTTTTTCATATGTCCAGCAGATAAGAATTGAGTGTGTCCATATTTGTTAAAAGGGATGGTTTAAGACAAACCCAGAGCTCGATTCTGTGGGTTCAAACCCGCATACTAGTTTTGTGCCTTTTGACAAGTTACTTGAACTCTCTGGGTGCCTTAATTAATTATTAAATTAATAAAGCACTTAAAATACCGAGCATATAGGGAACAGGTAGTGTTTGCTCAGTAGATAAAACAAATGTGTCAGGTTCTGAGCTAGCTTTTGGGATGAACAAGACAAACGCAAGGTATATATCCTGGTAGAAAAGAGAATCCTTCACAAAATAGACGGACACAATTGAGATGCTGTTGAGGAAATAAACAAGGGTCTGTCGTGGGGTTAAAGGTTATGTCGGATAAGGGGGGGGGCCATTTCAGAAAACGTGGGGCGGGCTTGGCTGTCTAAGAAGGTGACCATTAAGCGTCGCACAAAAAAGGAGCCATGCAGAAAGTTGGGGAAAGCAGTATTATGGACTGAGAGATGTGCTTCCTGATAAGACTAACTGTTTCATACTTTACAAGGATGGGTCAGATAAGAGGGGCACTCATTCTATCGAGTAACTGATTCAGTCATTGTTACCATTTGTATGTTTCAAGAGAAACATACAGAGGGTGGAAATAGGCAGGAAATTCTCCTGAACCACAAGGAAAACATCCCACCTGAGGGAAATATTTGGATACGTAGTTCCTAAACTACTATGGCAAGATGATCCTCCAATAATCTTGAAGTGGAGAATCCTTTCTTTGCAAAAAGTAGCCTTGGAGCTGTCTCCCTGAATGGAAATCACACCCAAGGGTAAACTTCATCTCACCTGTCCCAGTGGGTGTAGCAAGTGTACCCCACGACAAAGCACGAGGCTATGTGGCCTCATAGTCACAGCCATGTATATTATAAAGATAAGTACATATAGGCAATAATTTAGCGTAGATGAGGCTTTCCTTCACATCTGCCTTCTTGTTGCTCCCAGACCTGTTAACAATTGAGCCATTCTCAAGTTTTCCTACATACGGATGTGAAAGGCTAAGTGACTATGTCTCTGTGTGCCTCAGTTTCCTAGGCAGCAAAGAGGAAATGAAAATAGTTCCTATTTCACATGACTGTGTTGGGATCAAATGAATTAATACATGTATTCTGAACAGTGTTTGGCATGTAGTGAAAACCCAGTAAGTGTTAAACGATGATAGTTATTATTACTAGTCTCCCCAGGACACCGTAATTCACCACAAAGTAAAAGCAAACACAATAACTAACAACAATCACATACACACGCAGGAGCAGCTTTGTACTAATTAGCATACGATTTGGGCAAGTAGTTTTTCCCTGTGGGCTTCGAGTTTTCTCCTGGGTAAAACGAGGACAATGAAGGTAATGAGTCGTTCTCTAGCTGTAGCTTTGTAGAACTCTGTTTCTAAATTCCCCAGTGCTTCTGGCTCTGTTGGGCTTTGCTAATGGTCCAGCTCTTCTGCCTGGCAGGGGAAGAACCATAAAAAGGTTTTCTCCCATTGGTGAAACTCTAGCTCGAAAAACTTACTTTAAATAGTTATTCAAAGGGCATAGGAAGCAGATGGTTGAGTGTGAGTTCCAAGTCAGTGGCTTGGGGAAGAACCCTGGGAAAATTAAGGTAAAATCTGGAGATGTGGATTCTTCTGTCTGATTTAGGACATCGCGAACTTTGGGGAAAATGTCATGGAGGGCAGGGTGAGGCAACTGACGGTTACCCGAACCATAAGCCGGTGCATTTATGGATGGAGCCCGAAATAGATTTGCATCTTATTTTTTCCCCCATTTCTTTCAGTATTTTCCCCCTTTCACTCTCTTTACCCCTGTGAAAAGTAAGGGAGATGATTCATTTTCAGAAATACCAAATAAAAGCTGAGCTGTCTAGTTAACATATTAGAAATATGTACACACACCTCCCTCCTGGCAGTGGAGTCCCAAACCCCAGACACTTCACTTTCTGGTTCTTCTTCCCCTCTCTGTTTCATGGGCATTTTTTCATGGGCATTTTTTCACGGGCTTTGCAATGAGCACACGCCGAGGACCTGAAGTCCCTGCCTCACCTCAGGGAATGTACATTTGTTCCAGTCAGACTACTTTTGGCCTTACATGGGCATAGGTAACTTCCAGGTGAGGCTGTAACCTCTGTAGTACTCAGCCAATGAGGAATCAGGGGAGGGGCTTGCATGCTAGGAGACAAATCGTCTGCTGTAACTGCCCCAGGATGCCTGTCAATCAGACACCTGATCTTGCAAGAACGTTGATGAAAGCCTCACTTCACTGTGCTGAGTCTCCGTGTCCCTCCATCGATTGGGTTGATGGGTTTATTTCTCACACCCCTCTCCCACTTTCCTCGCTAGACCATTTGCAGCAGCTTCAGCAACAGGCACTACCCTCTGGTTCCTGGTTTTTTTTCTCTAGTGCTTGCTTGCTGCTGTTACTACTAAGTAGCTTACCCTCTGCTTCCTCAGCTGAAAACTGGGATTGCTAGTTTCCTCTTCTGAATGCTCAGGCATATACAAATTAGCAGCAATAAGCAGATGTTTGAAATTACCCGTTTTGTTTTCATGGCCCTCAGGCACAGATAGACGTCTGTCTAGAGCTACTGATACGACTGCAGAGGGGAGATGTTTCTTGAAGCAGTCAGACCCCACAAGAAGCTGGGTGTGTGCCAGGCAGGGTGGGAGGTTGACCACCTTTGGTCTGGACCAGCAGGCCGTTCTCTCGGGTGGCGGGAGGAGGGAGGGGGTGGGGGCAGAAGGGGTGAGAAGCCTTCCTCCAGCCCATGGCCCTGTGCTGGGACCAGCTGGTTCATCCAGAAGCCTGATTTTCAATCTGATGATTCATGATTCGTGGCTTCCTTGCCAGGGGAATTTTCAGATCGAAAAAAGGAAACTCGGCAGATTTATGGATGTCTTAGCAAACATAAGCAATGCAAAGTTGGTTTCTGAGGTAACACGTGGGTATGAACATCAAATTGATAAAACCTAGAAAGCACGGCCCAGCTTGGATGACCTACAGAGACAGTCCAGCGGGGCTGATCAAAGCTGTTCTTCCCAAGGGTGGTCTAGTGGCACCGGCATCATCAGGAGCCTGCTAGAAATGCTTGTTCTTGGGCCCCACCTGCTGAACCAGAAAGTCCGGGGGTGACACCCACCCATCAGTGGTGTTTTAGCCAGCCCTCCGGTGATCCTGATGCACACTTGAGATTGAGGACTTTTGGTTTAAAAGAGTCTAGAATCGGAGCCCCTGGGTGGCTCAGTCAGTTGAGCGTCTGACTCTTCTTGATTTTGGCTCAGGTCATGATCTCACGGTTTGTGAGATGGAGACCCCTGTCGGGCTCTGTGCTGACAGCGTGGGGCCTGCTTGGCATTCTCTCTCTCCCTCTCTCTCTCTCTCTCTCAAAAAAAAAAAATTTAAAAAGTAGAAAATAAAAGTCTGGAATCATTCTCTCTGCCATATCCCTGTACTTGCCACCCTCTCGACCTGGAAAATCCTGCCTCACCTTCCGCGGTCACCTGGTCAAGTCCAAGAGGATGCTGCCGGAGCCTCGCTTCCTCAGGCTGGGACAGGTGTCCCTGTGGGGCAGTCACAGAGCACACAACACACATGCTCTCATGGCAATGATGAAACCAACTGTCCTTCAGCTGATTCTTGCCTCCCGTGTCCCTGTGGTTTATCTGAGGGCAGCAGCCTTTCCTGAATGTCTGACAAGCTGCCTGGTACGGAGGCAGTGAATGGACGGACATCCGGTATGGGGGAGAGGGGAGATAGATTTTATTTTTAAAATCTAACAACTTAAAAAACACTGAGAAGATAGTCATCACATAAAATTTTCTGTTGAAAGAAATTCTGGATTTTACCCTCCTGGGAAGAAGCAGGATGCAATGAACTGACCCTCGGGGTTTGAATTTTGTCACAAAACGATGTGGCTTTTGGCAGTTCAATTGATCTCTTGTGGACTCAGTGTCTTAATCTATAAAATGGAGAGATTGCATGTCTGCCAAAGTTTTGCAAGTGAGAAACAATGTGTAGAAGTACGGGGCACCTAATACTAAAGAAATGGCAAGTGGTAGGGGCGCCTGGATGGCTCAGTCCGTTAAGCATTCAACTTTGGCTCAGGTCATCATCTCGGGGCTCATGAGTTCGAGCCCCACGCCAGGAACGTGCGCGGCCTCGAGCCTGCTTCAGATTCTGTGTCTCCCTCTCTCTCTCTCTGCCCCTCCCCTGCTTGCACTCTCTCTCAAAAATGAATACACATTAAAAAAAAATTAAAAAAAAGGAAATGGCAACTGGTGTTATTCACCAGTGAGACTTCATAGACTATGTAATTGGAAGCAATGTATTTTATCCTTTTTAAATTATAGGACTGTAGTTACTCAACGTCTCCAACTTCTTTTAAAGAAAAAAAAATGCCTTTATGTTTCAAAATAAAAATCTTGCAGTTAAATTCTGAAGGAATGATTATGATAGAAACTGTAACTGAAATCAAAATTACCTGAGTACCTTCGAGGGATTAAATTTGCAAGCAAACGCAGACTGGTGCGTGCGTGTGTGTGTGTGTGTGTGTGTGTGTGTGTGTGTGTATGTCTTTCTCAGAGAAAGGGAGGGAGAAGGACAACTTTTTAAAAAAAAATTAAAAAAAAATTTCGTGTTTATTTTTGAGAGTCAGAGCGTGAGCAGGGGAGGAGCAGAGAGAGAGGGAGACACAGAATCCCAAGCGGGCTCCAGGCTCCGAGCCGTCAGCACAGAGCCCGATGTGGGGCTCGAACCCACCGACTATGAGCTCACGACCTGAGCTGAAGTCGGACGCTTAACCGACGGAGCCACCCAGGCGCCCTGTGCAGGGCAATTTTAACATAAATTTGCTGCATTTTCTGTAAACCCCTGCTGATACAGCTTTTCTCCCGACATTACACAGTTGCTTTCTCTGTTGAAGACGTCAACCAGGATGCAGAGAAGGTGAGGACAAAGTGACAGTTCTGTCTTCTCCCGAGGGCTGTTCATAAGCAAGTGACTCTTGCCAGCACACTTGGTCTGTGGAACCCCTTGGTGACCCCGAAAGCTGAGCTGAGAAAAGTAAGGACCGCGAAGCGACGGCTGAATAAACACTACGGGGAACGGACGGTTGGCACAACCGAAGTTACAAAAGAGAATTACACGGTGCACGCCGAGTGTAGAGTAACGTCCCTAAAAATCCTCTGACTTTCCAGTTCCTGCTGTGCAACCTCGTCGTGCTGGCGTGTGACTGGCCAGGGCGAAGGGACTGGAGAGGTTGCATGGCATTCTCTCTCCCAGGAATGCATCTTTGGGACCGAACGGCAGCCAGCAGTGTGTGGGGACCAGTCTCCCGTACAGTGGGGACGCACACTCGGGCTACGGCCGTGTTGCCTTCTGCGTACCATTTACACATACACAGATGTAGGGTGAGTTCGTCCACAGAGGCCACTGGGGCTCAGATGAAGACACTGTCCTGCTCGGGGTCCCAGTGGCTTTCCAGGTCCCAGTCAGGGCCCCCCCCATCAGCCCGCCCCTTTTCCGGGCTCCCCTGAAATCCCTTGTCGTCATACGTGAGTTCTGCTTTGTGCTTACACTGCCTGCAGCTGCCTTCTAAGCTGACCACCGCCTGGGCTGTAAGCAGTGTTGTGTCCACAGAAAATGCAGACCAGTACTTTAACATTCAGAAATCAGACCAATATTAAGGATGTGGGGCTCCTTATCTTTGCGCATAACTAAAAGTTAAGTTATGGAAGAAGACCCCTTAAGGCAAAGCTGGTTATTCAAATAATTCCTATCTAATCGTGTTCAGGAGAGCTAAACCTGAACATGCGTGGTTTTGCCTCTTCCCTTTGCTTATGAGCAAAAGTGGAGTTATTCAGCAGGATACCAGGGGGAAAGCTGTGGAAATCAGCTTTCTGAAGCCTTCTGTTGCCACAATGTAAGGATTAAGATGTCCTCGATGTCGTCACAATTTAAGGATTAAGATACCGTCAAAAGACGTGTGGTCAAAAGGTGTCATCAAGTACCTAGCCCAATCTTCTGGTTACTTCTGCAACACTACATGAAACTACCTCCAAGGGGGAGTTTGGAGAGATGGCTGGGGTGGCAGTAATGCTCTGATTTGGGGACAGAGGGAGCACTTCGGTGTAAGTTTCTTTTCTTTAATTCATTTGATGTTATCTTGGAAGAAACAACAGGAGAAATCATAAGAAGCGTTAAATAGAAAGATATTAATATACAGTTAATTTCGACCAAGTGCTGGTCATTTCTGCCAACAGGCTAACTCAAACACCAAGAACACCGATGATGTGTGCCAGAATGAACATAAATCATCAACGGCTATACAACATCGTCTTAAGATATAGCCTCTTACATCATTATTGTCAATAAAACCCACAATTCAGCTAGGTCCCGACTGTCATACTGTCCCATAGATCAGGGGTTGACTGTGGACCAAATCTGTCCAGGCTCCTTTTGTAAAGCTGGTGAATTAAGAATGGTTTTTACATTTTTCTTTAAAGAGATGCAGGCTAATATCAGAGGAATAACACTTTGTGATACACAGAAAGTATACGGACTTCACCCTTCAGTGTCTATAAAGTAGTTTACTGGAACACGGCAAGGCCCATTTGTTTATGTGTTGTCTGTTGTCACTTTCCCGCTACAACAGAGCTGAATAGTGTAATCAGGACTGTGTGATGGCAAGACCTAAAATCTGTACTCCCTGGCCCTTCCCAGAAAAAGTGTGTGGACCCCTGCCACAGAAACATACTGAGCCTTCTTCGTAACACTCATTCACTCTCCAGCGTTACGGGTTCTGAAGGGCAGAAATCACGCCTGTCTTATTACCGCTATTTACCCAGCACGTGACATATGCTTTGCACATACTTGGCATTCAGATATATTCGTCAAATGATTGAACTTCTGGGTGTTTTTCTAGTCAGACACATACAAAGGTATATGATGTACTGACCCTGCATTGGATTCAACGTGTGGGTTTGGTCCCAATGAACGTTGAGACCCTTGAACAACACGGGTTTGAACTGCACGGGTCTACATATACGCAGATTTTTTTTCAATCGGTACAATATTGTAAATATATTTTCTCTTTCTTATGATTTTGTGGACATTTTCTTTCCTCTAGCTTACTTTATTGTAAGAATACAGTATATAATGCATATGGCATACAAGATACGTGTTCATCAACTGTTTATGTTACTGGTGAGCCTTCCAGTCAGTAGTTAAGTTTCTGGGGAGTCAAAAGTGTATGTGGATTTTTGACTGTGCTGGGGGGGCGTTGGTGCCCCGTGTTGTTTTTTGGTCAATTGTTTTATGTATATGGCTTAAAACTGAAGTTGCAAGGAAGCTGTGTGAAGGAAGTCTACACTCAGTGAAGTCGAAACTGTCTGAATTCAAAACTAGTTTCCTAGATTGGTGCTGGTGTCTCTGGCCTGTCTCCCCCCCTCCTGGGCCTCACTTTTCTCATCTGTAAGATGGGGATAACGCCTACCTCTCTAGGCTCCTGTGAGGGTAACAACAGAAGATATACGTAACGTACCTAGTTGTGCTGGGCACACGGTGTGCACTAGATAAATGACAGTCCCCATGTGGTGAGAATTCTGTCAACACAGCACAGAGAGCGCCTGATGGTGGGGCATACCACCGGGAAGGCGAGGGGCACCTTGCCTGGCCTGTGAAGAGCCAGTTCCCGGATCCAAGAGGGCAGGCCATGGTCGGGAGGTGCCTGGCACATGCAGAGAAGGAAAATGAATCGAGGGTCCAGGCACAGGGAAATGTGAAAAAGACAGAGACTTGCAGGAACAGTGCACCATGTGGGTCCCCAGGTTGGGAAGTTTTGACTCTTAACTAAAAAGAACAGAGATCTGCTAAAAGGTTTTTTGTTTTTAATTAAACATTTTTTTTAACGTTTATTTATTTTTGAGAGAGAGAGAGAGAGAGAGAGAGAGAGACAGAGCATGAACGGGGGAGAGGCGAGAGAGAGGGAGACACAGAATCTGAAGCAGGCTCCAGGCTCTGAGCGGTCAGCACAGAGCCCGACGCGGGGCTCGAACCCATGAACTGTGAGATCATGACCTGAGCTGAAATTGGACGCTTAACTGACTGAGCCACCCAGGTGTCCCTTACTGAAACTTTTTTTAATGTGTATTTATTTTTGAGAGAGACAGAGAGAGCATGAACGGGGGAGAGGCGAGAGAGAGGGAGACACAGAATCTGAAGCAGGCTCCAGGCTCTGAGCGGTCAGCACAGAGCCCGACGCGGGGCTCGAACTCATGAACTGTGAGATCATGACCTGAGCAGAAGTCGGACGCTCAACCGACTGAGCCACCCAGGCGCCCCTAAAAGTTTTTCGACAGGGAGTGGTAGGCCCAAGGGAATGTGTAGAAAATTCCCCTCACATTATCACCAGTGCAGCGTTTCAGCTTCTGGAGACCCCAGATGTGTCTGCCTGTGTCCATCCAGACCGTACGAGCCTCCTGGTCATGACTTTACAACTAGGTGGGCATCTCACGAAGGGCTGTGCTTCCCTAGCAATCCCTGTCTGGGCATCATTTCAAAAGTGCTTTCTGGAAACAACCATCTTCTGGTCCTAGATTCTACATGCAGTTTAGGAAGAAAAATGCCAACAAACTTTCAAGCCGAACTAGAGGAACTCGGACTAAAAACACAGTTTTGTGCAGGTGGCTACAGGCTCGGAGAGATTCGGAGCCTGCTGAGTTCTGAGGTCTGTTGCTGACATCTATCCCAGCATGTATAGGACTTGAAAAAAACATACCCACGATGCTAAAAATACTCCACAGTCTCCCCTGTCGGCAGGCTGTCAGAATGTTATATTCCGATTTCTATACTTCCTGCTGATATTTGGACATCTTCACAAGTATAGTGTATACCACAAGTGGTATAGTGTATACCACAAGTATAGTGTTTACAAAAAGGTTTTGTTTTGTTTTTCTCTATAAAAGTAGATCGTGGTGCACTCAGGCTTAGGGAGGGCAGCCTCGGAAAAGGATGCTGTGGCCTGTCATTCCAAGTTGCCGCGGGTAAATCACTATCTGCGGAGTTGATCTCAGGTTTGGGCCCCTCTCGCCATGTAGGGGTGAGTTAGTTCTCTTTGCAGGATTCTCACCATGGCTACACCTCTTCCTGGGCCTGGCCAGGCCCACACGTCTGTTGGGTATCACTAGTGCTGTGATTTGTCACAGGGTCTGAGCTGGAGGGCAGTCACCGGCTTGCCAACCTCGACCAACATGCTGATTATCACCTCATTTTACAGACATGAAGACCGAGATCTTCAGGGTTCCTGTCTCTGAGTGGAAAGTGGAGATGTGACAAAGGTTCAGATCCTTGGACTCACGGAAAGTCTGCGTTCTGACCGCACTGGCTGGCACGTTTGTAAACACTCACGTCTCCCCTTGACCCTGCGTTCCAACCTGTAGCTTTCAGGTTAGACGGGTCCCGGGACACAGGCCTCGCCATAGTATCCTTAACACCAATCGTTCCCAAAGCGACCAGACCAGGGGTGAGGTGTCCTGGCCACCTTACCAAATCTACCAGAACAACCACAGACTAACTGATCTTTGTTTCTGTTTTCAGAATCCAATCCACACAGTTAGTCTAATTAATTAGTGAGAAGTACCAAGACTGCCTATAAACATGGGCAGATTTACGGCCCTGATGACTTTTTTTTTACTCTTGGACCCACTTAAAATTCTCAGCACGTCCCTCATAGTTGGCAATATTTGGGAATGCCGCCTTTTACTGATGAGAAAAGGAGAAACTAGGTTCTGTAAGGCACTTACAGAAACTCCAAAACAAGCAAGCATTCAAGCTCCAGAATGCCTTCTAGGCTGGGTAGCTCACAGACAGCAAGGATCCAGACAAAATGGGACAATGGGGACATATGACTACGGAGCAAACCAAAACGAAGCAGAGGGAAACCACTAGCCACGTATTCGGATTCAGGTTTATGGTGGTGCTTCTTTCCATCTGTCCTGTGAATAGATCACAAGCCCACAGGCTAGTCTGCGGTTCATCCCAGCCAGCCTTCCATCTTTCAACCAGAGACGCTCTCTTTATACAGAATATCACGTGTTCACGGCAGCACTATTCTAACTTTTCACTCTCCTCGATCATCTTCTCTCACTAGTACATTTGGAGTGATTCCGCGGTCCCAACTTTGCAAACCCCCCTGGGGGCACATCTTGAAGAGGGGATACTGCTGGGGTGGTCGGACGCGGTACGTTGGCTCAGCATCGCGGCACACTGACCGGGAGTCTGGACAAGCCAAGGAAGGGAAGGGAAACCCCAAGTCACCCCCGTAGCTGGTTACCGTTTTCTATGCCTGCTCCCTTCCAGTGAAACTATCTGTCAGCAATGCCTCAGGCAAAAACTAACGATTGTCACTGGAGTCAAAAAAGAGGATAAACACGCCCAGCACCTGCGATGATTGCTCAGGTATTTCACACCCCAGTGAGAAGGTATGGAAAGCAGGATCTCCTTGGAGCAGTTAGTTTGCTTTGACCAGATGTGAATATTAAGAAAAGTGGCCAGCGAGGTCAATAGCTCTTCTAGAAGCCTAACCACAGAGTGAATGCCGAGCACAGAAACGCGCGGGAGGGAGGCTTTTCCTTCCCAGAACAGCAGGTGGAATTTGGGGGGTGGGGAATAACCAGAGAACAAACAGTGAACCAGCCCGTAAACCCTGAAACTGCTCACCTCTGAGCTTGAGCCACCCCGTCAGCTGGTCCCTTTTATGTTTGAATTGTGCGTCTGTCCAGCGCTCCCGGGAAGGGACGGTGTTGTATGTCTGACATTCAACAAACAATATTAATCCTTATCATATGACTTAATTGAAGGCCTGCACAGGAAACTGGAAGACAAGGTTTCCTCTGCCCTCCCTGCCCGGAAGGGGCAATTCTGCTTATTTGGACAACTGTACGGACCTGGGAGGTGGACAGCCACTCAATTTTTCACCCCTCGCTTCTTTCCGAGTGCCTGTCTCTACAGAGATGCGACTTCTGGCTCCATTTGCTTCTGTCAGCATTGCATACAAATGCCTATTCTTTCCCTCTTCAGGTAATAAACTCCTTGTGTGCAAAGATGGTGCCATTTACACACGTGAAACCTTCCCAGGAGTGCCTCGGAGAAGGGACCTCTATCCTATTCATCTTCTAGTACCTAGGAATAACTCAAGAACAAGAACGCCAGAGCGGCCCCTGAACTTAGAGTTCACGTGGCAGTGAAAACAGTAATCCCGTGGGGCGCCTGGCTGGCTGGCTTCGTTAGCAGAGCATTCCATTCTTGATCTCAGGGTTGTAAGTTTGAGCCCTGCGCTGGGTGTAGAGATTACTTAAAAAACGAAACCTTAAGGATGCCTGGGTAGTTGGGTTCAGTGTCCGACTCTTGATTTCGGCTCAGGTAAAGATCTCATGGTTCGTGAGATCGAGCCTCAGGTCAGGCTCTATGTTGACCGCGCGGAGCCTGCTGGAGATATTCTCTCTCTCTCTCTCTCTCTCTCTCTGCCCCTCCCCTCTTCTCAAAAATAAATAAACATTGAAAAAAAATTAAAACCTTAAAAACCGCCCAAAACAAACAGTAATCCCAAAATTGCTTGTTCTGAATAGAAGGCAATGTTCACGAAACCAGCCATCAGAGAGTCGGCAGTGCCTCCCGAGTGCTCCTTCTCTTTGCCAACTGTCCCCGTCTTTGTGGCTGCCGGAAATCCCTGGCACCCTACCAGTCAAACAGCAAACATCCCATTGAAAAGTGTTTGCCAAACACCCTCGGAGGAGAAGGCACAGGAAGATGTTTAAACACAGACCTTCCTTACAGGAATTCACAACTGGGCACATGAAGAGACGATACCTAATAAGAAGCAATAAATCGTATACCAGGCACACATCCAGCTGGAGAGCTGGAGGAAAGAAACCTTGGGGGCAGGCTGGCCGGGGAAGCGCTCAGCCCAGAGTGGGGACCGAGGGCCCCAGGCTGAGCCAGGCCACGGGGGACTTTGTCCTTGAGGCTGTGTCCCCGGGGGAGGCCCCATAGAGGCTGACCTCCAAAAAGGAAGGACAGGCTTCAAGATCCAGTGCATCCAGTGCCCCACCTAATCGCCTGATCACGCCCCAGGCTTACAAGGCTGTGTCTGACTGCGTGTGGTTTCCAGACAGAGAGGTCAGAGCCAGAAGCGGGACAGTGCCGTGGGCCCCCTCCCAGCTGGCCCCTCCATCATGCTGTAGGACTGACTCTCACCTCCTTCATCTCCTTCCAAGCCTGAGCCTTGATCGTATCACTCCAAATCATACCTGGTCGACGGTCTGTAAGGTATGACATTTTGTGGCTGCTTTTAGTTCACGCTGCTGGTGTGCTGCACAGAACCCCCTGGTACACGGCCCCCCGATGACGAGCAACCGACACTGGTGGGCCTCCCTACCCCCTAGCTGTGCTGGGCTTTGCTCCACGGTGGGGCCACCTCAGTGGGACCGGTGGGCTCCAGAGCTGTCCTGGAATCAGGCTGAAGCAGTCTCCAGCCTGGATCCATCCTTGCTCAGCTCCTGAGAGCACACCCCCACCACCGTGGGCACAGGAACCCTTGCCTCAAGTCTGCTTCCAGGGAACAGGACCTAAGGCTCCAAACGCAATTACACAGGCGTGCTTATTTGAAGTGGGCAGTCTTGAAACTGAGGCTCATGGTCACGAAGTCACAGTGACAGGAGCAGTCTCACTAGGAGCCAGGGCTCCCTCTTGGCATCGAGCATCACAAATTCCTCTCCCCTTCCTGCGGGGCTGAGGGGGGACCCCAGGCTCAGGGGCCCTTCCCTGATCCCTGGATGACTCTGTGGGGGAAGAGAGCACCAGATCTTCTTACATTCAGCTGGGCAAGGAGTGGGGAGGTGGAGGAGGTTGTTGAGTGCCAGATGGCGCTTGAGAAGGACGTGAGAACCTTCTCGATCAGGGTCATGGACTTGGCTTGAAGCTGTGGGTGAGGGAAAACAGCCCCTGAACGTTCCTAGTGAAGTGGGCTTTGTTTGGGGTGTTTCTTTTGAAATATCTGCACCTATTTCATTTACCATTTAACTTCTGGAACAATGACTTAGAGAGAGAGAGAGAGAGAGAGAGAGAGAGAGAGAGAGAGAGTGTGGTCGCTGGGGGGCACTCTGGCTGTCCGTGTGAGTACACGCAGCATTTAGTGACGGCTGTAAGATAAACATGCCCACGGGAACTGTGCACGGGTTCCCCCCCTTGCAGGGTAATCATTTCAGGTCCCGGGAGGTGTCTCCCAGGGACTTGCTCTGGCAGTTCCCTTCTGTTCCCTGGAAGCCCTCAAGGCTGTCGCCGAGCAGTGTAGTGTCCTTCCCGAAACTCCTGCAGAGGTCTGGCTTGTGGATTTCTCTCCAGTGCGTGTCGAAGGCAAGGTGGACTTTGGGGCCGGGCTGCCGTGGGTGTGCCATCGGTGGGCGTCCGCCCTCCCTCCTTTTCCTCCGTGGCTCACCCTGGTCTGGCCACGTTCATGACACATACATGGCAGCAGGCTCCTCTAATGTCCGCATGGAAGGACACTCATAGCCAGGAGAAATGCGCCCCCATCCCTTCTGGGGACTAGGGACTCTGCCAGATTCCACAGGCAACCTAAGGCCACTCGGAGGGGAGCCGTGCATGGTGTCTGGGCCCACGGGCAGGCCACAGCCACAGCCATAGCCACAGCCACAGGAATACACCCTATTTCTCTGGTATACACTTGGTTCCTGTGTCACAGAAGTCACACACTTTATGCGACCTTCCCTGTGTGTTGGCAAATCCCTGTTCCTAGGGGGTATATTCCAATTCTTTACCCTCCGATTAGTGTTCAAATAGGCAGAACATGCACCCGTTGATTCTGTAAGTACAAGGTCTGCTGTCCTCAGCACAATCTCCACTAAAAAACTATCCTCTCTAGGGATGGTGTCAGGGACAAGCCATTCTATTTATGCTTTATAACTCTATTTTTTAATGTTTATTTATTTTGAGAGAGAGAGAGAGAGAGAGAGAGCATGAGTATGGGGGGTGGGCAGAGAGAGGGAGACACAGAATCAAAAGTAGACTCCAGGATCCAAGCTGTCAGCACAAAGCCCAACACGGGGCTCGAACTCATGAACTTTGAGATCATGACCTGAGCCAAAGTTGGATGCTCAACCGACGGAGCCACCCAGGCTCCCCTATAACTCTATTTTTTAATGTTTATTTATTTTTGAGAGAGAGAGAGAGAGAGAGAGAGAGAGAGGGAATGAGCTAGGGAGGGGCAGAGAGAGAGGGGGACAGAGGATCTAAAGCAGGCTCCACACTGAAAGCAGATAGCCTGATGTGGGGCTCGAACTCACGAATCGTGAGATCATGACCTTGAACTGAGAGATCATGACCTGAGCCGAAGTCAGACGCTTAACTGACTGAGCCACCCAGGAGCCCCCTATTTTGATTGGAATACAGCAATGTCCCTCCGTACTGTGGGTGCCTGATTGAGGTTTTGGGCTAGGACGGATCTGTGCAAACATTCCTGCCCTGAGGTGGGCAGGGAGGGGAGCTGTAGTGGGCAGCCCAGGGCTCCAGCAAAGGCTCCAGACTCAGGTAGATGCAGGTTTGAGCGTGGTCCTACCATGCACTAGCTGTGTGACCTGTGGCAAAGCAGTTTTCATGAGTAATTATTCATTTTTCCGATGTAAAATGCAAGTAGGGATATCTATTTTACCATACGATTGCTGAGTTTCAATAGCACGGTATATACAAATCCCAGCTAAAGGTTTATTAATCCCTGGTGGTTCATAATAACGGATATTTGCTATTTTTATTTTCTTACGTTCATTTATTTTGAGAGAGAGAGTGAGCACTAGTGGGGAGGGGCAGAGAGAGAGAGAGGTAGAGAGAGAGAGAGAATCCCAAGCAGGCTCTGTGTGTTGTCAGTGCAGAGCCCAACACGGGACCCAAACCCACAAATCACAAGGTAATGACCTGAGCTGAAACTGAATCAGAAGCTTAACCAACTGAGCCACCCAAGTGCCCCTTACTATTTTTAATACATAATTTTTGAAATAAGGCTAGTAGTTATTATTCATCCCATATGCAGTCAAGTGAATTCCTCTGCACACAGTAATTAATAATTTTTGCTCAATGGAAAAAAGCATATGCTACATTATCTCTTCCTTCTCAAACTACTTTCACGTTTGTTACCCTACTCAACTGTAAGGATGTCACCCTAATATTTCCCGGCTCTTGCATTTCCTCTGAATTTTGCCTTCCAGTTCACGTCCACTGCCACAATCCTGGTTTACAGAGGCATTTAAATATTTTTTATATTTATTTTTGAGAGAGAGAGAGACAGAGGTAAATGGGGGAAGGAAAGAGAGAGGGAGACACAGATTCTGAAGCAGGCTCAGGCTCTGAGCTGTCAGCACAGAGCCTGATGCAGGGCTTAAACTCACCAACCGTGAGATGACGACCTGAGCCAAAGTTGGACGCTTAACTGACTGAGCCACCCAGGCGCCCCTAAAACAGAATGTAATATTCTTTAAAAGCAGAGACTATATAGCCAGAGTGCTTGGTGAATCCAGGCTTCACCCTGCCTGGCTGTGACTCTGGGCAAACTTTTAATCAAGCCCAGCCTCAATTTCTTCCATCTGTACAATGGGGACAACAGTAGAGCCCCTTCATACAGTTATTGCCAGGATCAAATCAGGCCCTTCATGGAACATGCTAGAAAGGTATCTAGTGTGTGGTAAGTGCTCTAGCTAGCTCTGCCTGGATGTGTGCCTACCAGTCGCTGTTCTATGCAGGGGGGCTAAAGAGCTGAACCAGTGTGAGTTTCTGTGCTCAAGGAACTCACCTGCTGTGCTTGTTCCTTTAAATTCGTTCTCTCTGCTGGTAACAGGTTTTAAGCCCTTAATAGAACAGTTTTGATCACCTCTCTTCTCTAATGAAAAGCCTCTGATGGCTTCCCATTGTCTGCCAGATAAAATGCAGCCCCTTTAAGCCTGGAGCCAATGTCCTCTGCAATGCCACCCCAGTATTTGTACCTTTGATTCTTGCTCTGCTCATTCTGGTGAGACCTGAATTGCTGTTACCCTTTGAATATCCTCCCCTCCTGCGCTTTCTGGCCCCCACTCCACTCCTGTATTCCCACCACAGACAACGCCCACACTGCTCCTCTCTCCCTCAACCCTTGTCCACATGATGTGCCCTTCTAGCTGCTTGGACTAGATCAGTCTCAATGCAATTCCTGCCGCCTCCCCCCCCCGCCCCGCCCCGCTTTCTCCTTTCTTCCTTAATTTGCACTTTATTCATTTATTTCTTGAGAAGGTAATATATTCAGATGGTTCAAAAGTCAAAAGCTCCAACTGAAAATGTTTCGCTGACATCCTATCCCTCAGACACCCAGCTTTCTGCCTCACAGACATCCAATGCCTTCCGGGTCTCATGACTCCTTTTAGAGGATGTTTTATGCATATACATGTTTTTACACCAATGGGAACATGCTACATACAACATGAGTTTACTGCAGATACTGTTCTCCATCTTGTCCTTTCTCACTTGATAGGACATGGAGGAGAATGGGTCCGTGTCCATTCCAAGGAGATTCCTCTTTCCCCGGATGCCTGCATTAGACTTCACCGATGGATCGTGGTGGGTGGATTCGTGGGTCATAATTTACTCAGCTGACGGCCACTTAGGTTTTTTTCTGTTTTTGCTGTTACACGCAATGCTGCAATCTACATTCTTCACTCTACTTATGTAACATGTGCCACTGGTACGTCTACATACTCCCAACAGTGGACTCGATGGTCGAAAGACGTGCACACTTGGGACCGTGACAGAGGTCATCATGGCCTCATTTGGAGAAGACGTATCCCATCAACACCGTGTCAGAGCGCCAGAGCCTTCTCACCCTTGGCTGCGTCATGTGTCACGACGCATGTGGGTCTTGTCCGATCGGACAGGTAACAAATGAGATCCCGGAGAGTTTGCTTTGCACGTTGAGTCTGTACTTTGAGAATCGCAGAGAATCAACTCGTAACACATTCGTACTTCTGGTTTCGTGTTTGACTGCAGCAACTTCAGGACAATTTTAGTGAGGTGGGGGTAGTGACTGCCCTTGTCTGATTCCTGATTAAACGTATTCCTGATTTCTTCTTCTGGTCTTTCCCCTTTAGGCTCAGTGTAAGTCTCAGAGTTAAGAAGTGGCGTCTATGTAGAAGATCTTATCATTTTTCTCCTTAGATCTCTTGTGTTGAACTATACTAATCAGTTTCATAATGGTAAAGCCATCCTTATTTTCCTGGAATAAGCAACACGTGGTCACGGGGCGTTTCCTCCTAATCCTAATTGCTGCAGTGTCCTGTCTGCTACTGTCATATTAAGGGTTGGTCCATCACTCTTCAAAAATAGTATCTGTTTGTGGTTTTTGGTTTTTGTCCTTTGCTGAGTTTTATAACATCGGATGCTTGTGTTGGTAGGGTTTCCCCGCTCTCCCCGTCAACTCCACACTGTGTTCTGGAACAGTATTAACAGCACTGGGGAATCTGTTCTTAAAAGGTTTGGTAGAATTCCCCTGGGAAACTGTCTAGATCCTGTGCTCTTCACGTTCCCGTGTCAAGGAGTCACCCCTGATGGTTCCACCCTGACCTGCCACTCTGGCTGCTATGCTTCCTCTGGGTGTCACCAAGGAGCTAGAATAAGGCGCTCTGGCCAGAGGTCACCCACACTGTAAAGTGACTCAGGACCTGATGCACTGTGCTCTCGGGGATTCTGCATCCGAGATGCCCACACAGAAGGAACAGAAAGCGGCCAGGGCTTCCCATCATGAAATGACGGCTGGGTGGCTGCAGGCATTATAGTCATAGACTGAATTTAGACCAGTCATTATCTCCATGCTCTCAGAGGAGGGCTGAACGTGTCATTGTGCCTTTAGAGCAACAAGGTCCGAGCTTAGATCTCAAGTGTCTCTTCCTTGAAATAATATTAAAAAAAAAAAGAAATAATATGAAGAACTTAAATAGGGGCACCTGGGTGGCTCAGTTAGTCGAGCGTCTGACTCCTGATTTCAGCTCAGGTCATGATCTCAAGGTTCGTGAGTTCAAGCCCCGCAAGGAGGGTGGGGATTCTCTCTCCCTCTCTCTCTACTCCTCCCCGCTGCCACATGCATGCATGCTCTATCTCTCACAAAATAGATAAATTAAAAAAAAAAGAATCTAAATAATATGAGAAGATGTGGCTTAGCCATAAGGAGTGCAGGTTTCGGTGCTGAACAGGCCTGGGTTTGAGCTCTGGTCCCATCTCTGTCAGCCTCTCGACGCCCAAGCCAAGATGCCTAACTAGCCTGGAAGGCTCCTCAGGGCAAAAGCCCCTCTTGATATCCTGAGGCTCAAAGACATTTATGAAAATAAATGGATTCTGTAACCTACTGTCCATATTTAATGATTCAAAGTTAGGGGCCTTCTTCTGTAAATCTTTTTTTTTTTTTTCACAAGCCTTTTGATTTACAATTGGTAGGCTGAAAATAAATGAGAAAACTGATTGTCCTTGTAAAGTGTCACTGAATTTCACAGGAATGTATGTTCTGACCTACACAGCCAAATGGGAAGAGGGCTGCATTAACGCGAGCAGCACCTGGGTGATTCAGCCCACGAGCTCCTGCTTTTGCTTTCTGCCGCAACGCAAAGGTTTTCATCATATTTATTTTCACAACCTGTTACTAAGTAATAGGCCACTTATAGAAAGCAAATTAATAACTATCAAAACATTACATTTAATGACTAGCCTACATGTTTAAACCTACGCTACCTGAAAATCTCTACTCGAAGTGCTATTTTTAAAATGTCAACCCTATTTTTCTCTCGTGTTCTACCACCCTCTTGGGACTCAGTGAAGAAAAGAAGTAAAAATAACGATGTCACTGGACTTGTCATTTAACGACTTCCGGAGCCTAGTCATCGCTGCTTGGATAAACCTGCCCTTGTCAACGTTCTTCTTTGATGTTATCTGTAAATGAAGTTAAAGGACGATGAACGTCCAAGAAGGTGATGCTCTAGACATGTTGCAATTTTCTGACACAGCTTCGTCTTTAATAGCCTGGATTTCTCACGTAAGAGGGAGACAGGCTGGCCTGAGAGTTGTGTTTTCTAGAAGTCTGCATAATTACTGAGACTCATCACGAACTTCCTCTTGTGTTTGCATAACATTATAATACTCCCAAATATCCTGAGAGAATTCCCTAGGTTTTAATTTTTTTAAATGTGTATTTATTTTTGAAAGAGAGAGAGAGGTTGAGCGAGCAGGCAAGGGGTAGAGAGAAAGGGAGACACAGAATCTAAAGTAGGCTCCAGGCTCTGAGCTGTCAGCACAGAGCCCAACATGGGGCTTGAACTCACGGACTGAAAGATCATGAGCTGAGCCGAAGTCAGACGCTTAACCAACCAAGCCACCCAGGTGCCCTAAGAATTCCCTAGATTTTAGAAGGCTGGGCAACCTCTTTGATTCTGCAGCCTTCGTTCAAACAAACGATCCTGTATGAGCTGAGAGTCTGGGTCTAGAGGGAGGCCTGTCGCCGGCTACTGGAAGCCAGGGACAAAGCCTCCTGTGTCCTAAACTGTCCTGGCGAGTCTTTGCGATAGCTCCAGCATGGGCTCCACAGACAGTCCCAGACAGAAGTTAGTTTCGCATCTGCAAAAGTGTTTCTCTCTTCAAAAACCATTCCTGTCTTTTTACTAAAACAGTTCATGTATTTTTCGATTTTTAAAAAATGTTTATTTATTGATTTTGCGAGAGAAAGAGAGAGCATGAGCAGGGGGAGGGGCGGAGAGACAATCCCAAGCAGGCTCTGCACTGTCAGCGCAGAGCCTGATGCAGGGCTCAAACCCACGAATCATGAGATCATGACCTGAGCTGAAATCAAGAGTTGGACGCTTAACCGACTGAACCACCCAGGTGCCCCTGTTTATACATTTTTCTTAGATTTGATCAGCTTAGTCAATTACTAAAATCACTCGAATTAAGAAATACCGGAACAAGAAAACACATTGAAACAGTGGGCTGGGGGATCTCTATCCGAGTTTCCCAGGGACATTGCCCAAGTCCTCAGAGATGTGCTTTCACGGAGCAAGGCGGCCTCTGGACAGGGGACTAAAGAGTCCATGTGACCTTGAGCACGAGACTCGCACCTGCTCTCCCGCCTAGCCCTACTTGGTCACGGGCACAGTTCTGAGGCCCCGTGTGGCCCCGCTGGCCTCCCCAGCCTCATCTTGGGCCTTTCCCTGCACCCTCCCTGCTCTCCAGCCCCGGCCGTGTTGGTCTTTCCACCCCTACCCTGTTTCTTTTCCCTGCGGTCAGCTCGGACTGTTTCCTCTGCCTGGACCCAGCTTGCTGCCCCTTCTTGTTCAGCCATACACAGCCATCCCTCAGCTGTCAACTCCACCTTCTCTTCCTCAGGAAGTCCCGCCCAGTCCCCATCTGCCTCCGCTTCCACTGTGGACCCCATGATTCCCACACGCAAGGGCGTTTCTCCAGTTGTGGCTTCACTTGCTTCTATGGTTCCTGGACCACAGGGCTCCCTCCCCCTTTGCAAGCTCTGCAGAGTCTCTTTTGCTCATCGTGTCCCCGGGGCCTAGCTGAGGGCCCGACCCATGAAGTATGCTTGGTAGAATATAAACTGAATGTTATTAATAACAGATATCAGTGACAGGAAGAAAACACAACGTCCTAAATCTTAGTCGTGATTCTCCCACTAAGTGACATATGAGCTACTGGTGGCTGCATTTCTTTGCTCTTTAATTTCTCACCCTGTGAATATGGACAGTAATAATAGCATTCAAAGGATATTATAAAAACGAAATAACATGTTATGGTAACTGCTTGGGATTAATTAAAAATTTTTTTTAAGTTTATTTTTTGAGAGAGAGAGAGAGAGAGAGAGAGAGAGCATGAGCAGGGGAGGGGCAGAGAGCGAGGGAGACACAGAACCCGAAGCAGGCTCCAGGCTCCGAGCTGTCAGCACAGAGCCCGATGTGGGGCTCGAACTCACAGACCTTGAGATCATGATGTGAGCCAAAGTCGGACGCTCAACTGATTGAGGTGCCCCTGCTTGGGATTAGGTTAAAGGATATCTGAAATGCTTCAAATTTCTTTGATAAACTATATTACTGGTGTGTCTGATGCCAGGAATTTGAGCTGCGTGGACTAATTTCTCACTTCCACCCTATCGGTTTCTACCTGTATATTTAGAAACAATTAACAGACAAGCATATTTGTAATAATTTATAGTTTAAAAGGCTTGTATACCTTTGATACTGTGCTTGCTGCTAAATGCAGAAATGTCAGTATCCATACTTAAAAAAATTTTATGTTAGAAAGAGAGAGCGTGAGAGCAGGGGAGAGGGGCAAAGGGAGAGAGGGAGAGAATCTTAAGCAGGACCTGTTCTCAGCACAGAACCCCTCATGGGCCTCAGTCCCACCACCGTGGGATCATGCCCTGAGCTGAAATCAGGAGTCGGACAGCCACCCAGGCTCCCCGGTACTCACACATTTTAATTAGAATCATCTTTTTGTATAGTGTTTTGCAGTTTACAATGAGCTTTCACAGACATTATTAGGGTTCCATTTCCTGGTTGAGATAATATTAGGCCCAAGACCACGGGCCTAGGAAACAAAGAGCTGATACTTGAGCTGAGATCTTCTGCCTTGAGTGGGGGCTCAGCTCAGACGCCCCGAGCACCCCGCCACCTGCCTGGTTCCTAGGCAGCTTTCTTCTCCTTGCAGCTGCAAACACTAGAGAAGGTGGACTCTTCTTTCCAACTGCTGAGTGTCAGGTTCTCGGGCTACATATTTCAGCCTTGGCATAACTTGAGGCTGGGTTTTAGAATGTCCCTGAAGCTCTTCTAATGCCCAGCTGGGGTCAGGGCGATTTTGGCCCGGTGCCACCAATAATGGTAAATTCCGGCCACTCTGATGTGTGGGTGCCCACTCTCTTTCAGATGCTGTCCCGGCTCCTTTTTATCCATTATATGTCATTTTTACAATAATCCTGCAAACTAGGCGTTACTGTATCCATTTTACGGTAAAGCCGTGGACTTGCCCAAGGTCAGGCTACTTGGTGCTAGCAATAAGAAGCGAAATCAAGTCTGTCCAGGTATAATTTCTTCCTAATGTCCTCCTGCCTCTTTCATTCATACCAGAGGATCCAAGTACAGAAGACAAAAGAGTGATCTCAGACAAAGCGTGCGTCTGGCTGATACACAGTCGTGGCCACACCGGTGTTCAAGGCCAGAGTCTTTCCTGAGTGTTAGCAGCCCAGCCATGTCTGCTGGTAAATACTTGAAAACTGACCTCTGACGTAAGGCACACACTTAGCACCATATCGTTTGCCCACAACCTAACTGGACGTTTCCAAACCATTAGCCGGTGTCCCTGCCAATGCCAAAGCTTCCATTTCTAGCTACTCTAAATGGGCCGTGATAGATGGAATGAGCAAATGTTTGAGTCACAGGCAAACGCTGAAGGAAGGAAAATAGTCGTGTTCTCAGTCTTTCTCAAAATTATGGGTATGAGAATTAGAGGTGCAGATTTTCTCCCCTAGCAGATTAAAGGGGTGGCTGCTTTCGAGCTAGTTGCTGCTGTGCCCACTCTCCCCCTCCCTCCCTCCTGCTCCCAGCAGTGGAGGTGAGGTGGGGCAGGAGGGCGAGGCCAGCTGAGATCCAACAGGAGAGGACTGGATCTCACTTCCTCAGCTGACCCTTAGTCATGCTTCCCTGTGTCACATCCCTTCCGTCCCCCCTTTCCCTTTTCCTCCACAGGACTCAGCACCACATGCTACACAATGTATCCATACTGATTATCTGTTTACTGTTTGTTTTCTGCCCTGAGGATGGTGAGCTCCAAAAGGAAGGTCCTCCCCACCCCCCACTCTTTTTTTGTTTTTCGTTTTTTGTTGTTTGTAAATTGCTGTTACAAAGCGCCTAGAACAGCATCTGGCATATGACAGGCACGATGCGTATTTGTCGAAAGAATGAATGAACAAATGAACACGTAGACAAACTAAGCCTTCTTTCAGGTTTACGTGCAAACAAAACCCTAAAAGCACATCTGGTCTTAAACAAAATCCTCATCGTTGCTGAACTGAAAGCAACAAAGTGGTCATTCTACCTCTGGCATGTTCTGGAATGATGGTGGGGTGGGGGACAACTTCGATATCTTTTGGGTATTCGGTGAAAATGTAAATTAATGGTGTAATAAAAAAAAAGAAGACGTCATGTTCTTTTCTAGGCTTGTTCTCTCTGGTTTTCCATTGTAACTCACATTTATCATTTGCAAAAAGCTTTGCATATAATAATAGGATACCTGTTTTGAGATTAAATGATTATACATGTATGTGTATATATATATGTAAAGTACTTAACACAATGTGTGACACATAGTATGTACCATACACATATTATCTATTATTCACTCAATCAATCTTTATTAAAAAAAATGATATGAGGGGGCGCCTGGGTGGCTCAGTCGGTTAAGCGTCCGACTTCAGCTCAAGTCATGATTTGGCGGTTCATGAGTTGAAGCCCCGCGTCAGGTTCTGTGCTGACAGCTCAGAGCCTGGAGCCTGCTTTGGATTCTGGGTCTCCCTCTCTCTCTGCCCCTCCCCCGCTCATACTCGGTCTCTTTCCCTCTCTCTCTCTCAAAAATAAATAAAACATTCAAAAAATGATATGAAGTCAACAGGAATATGAAAAGATGCTCAGCCTCATTTATTATTAGGGAAATGCGAATAAAAACCACGAAGAGATACCACTTTATGGCCACTGGGGGTTAGGCATGATACAAAATAAAAAGAACAAAGAAAATAACAACTGTTGACAAGGATACGAAGAAATCAGAACCTTCACACACTTGGTTGGAATGTAAAATGGTGCAGTGAGTTTGGAAAACGGTGTGGTGCTTCTTCAAGTGGTTAAACATAGAGTTTCCATGGGACCCAGTAATTCTATACGAGGTACACACCCAAGAGAAATGAAAACATACGTCCATTCACCAACCTGGACCCAAATGTTCTTAGCAGCATTATTTATAAGAGTCAAAGGGTGGAAACAACCCAAATGTCCATCAGGTGATGAATGTGGTATTTCCATGTAATGGATTATTATTTAGCCATTAAAGGTGATTAAATAATGACACGTGGCACAATGTGGATAACCCCCCACATCATCACGCCATGTGTAAGAAACAGGAAACAAAAGGTCATGCATTGTATAATTCCATTTATATGAAGTGTCTGGAATAAATAGATGGAAAGCAGGTTGGTGGTTGCTAAGGGCTGGAGGTAAGGGGATATGGGAAGTGACTGTTTAATGTGTATGCATTTTGCTTTTGGGGTGATGAAAATATCTTGCAACCAGGCAGAGGTGAGTTACCAACATGGTGAATGTACTAAATGTCCCTGAATTAAAATGGTTAGTGGTTAATTTTATGTTTTGTAGGTTATGTAAATTTT
Organism: Acinonyx jubatus; assembly: GCF_027475565.1. NCBI lineage: Eukaryota > Metazoa > Chordata > Mammalia > Carnivora > Felidae > Acinonyx > Acinonyx jubatus. The sequence goes on along the minus strand of NC_069393.1, from coordinate 10,002,945 downwards.
ACCTCTGTTAAAAAAAAAAATCCCCCAGACTGTATGAAGCACACATGATAACTATTTCCATTTTTTTCAAATGAAACTCCTCAAACACAGGAAGGTTAAGTAACTCATTGCGGGTTTCACAGGGAGTTAACGGAAGAGCCAAAATAGGAAGGTAGGCAGTCTGATTTCAGAACACGCACTCGAACAGCTACACGCGAATGCCCCTCTTATTATTCCTTTCTCCTATTCTTTGATTTGACAAGTGACAAGAAAAGCTAAGAGCCAGCTCTGAAGGAGGAAGTATGGAGAAGGAAAGGGATGATCCAATATACACTTAAAGGGAACGCATTCATGTGTGCGATTAAAGAAAAACATCACCTGGTTGTGCAACACTGTGAAATCATGACGGATGTCAGTTCGCGAGAGCTCTTGAAAACTGGTCAAGGAATTTACCTGTTGTCGCTTCCAGCCCTCTAATAAAATGACCAGTGCAAAATTGAGTGAGTTACTTTGAAGTCATTCTGCTCTTTGGCAACTGATGAGAGTTATGATGGACACGGAGTGAGCTATATAATCTCCACCTTATATTTACAGCTTTATTTCCAAAAGATAAGCAATTTCAAATAACATCTGTGTCACATAACTGCCTATTTTCCTGAGGGAACACAAGGATAATACCAAAGCAAGTTCAAATCATGTTATAACTAAGACTTCAGATAGATAGCAATAGTGGCAAAGCATGATTAAAGACCACGGGTAGGGGCGCCTGGGTGGCTCAGTCGGTTAAGTGACCTGACTCTTGGTTTCAGCTCAGGTCACCATCTCACAGTTCATGAGATCGAGCCCAGTGCCTGGTTCTGCACTGACAGTGTGGTACCTGCTTTGGATTCTCTCTCTCTCCCTCTCCCTCTCTCCAGCTCACTCTCACTCTCTCTCTCTCAAAGAAATAAATAAACATAAACAAACAAACTTAAAAAAAAGACCACAGGTAACTAAACAAACCCTTTGTCAGCTGAGAAATTATTTTACCCCTTGTATCCGACTGGTTGAGAAAGTCTGACTGTGCTCTCATCCCTCAGGTTTACCCTGCTGCCTTCCAGGTGTGGTCAAGGTCCTAGACAAAGTAAACAAAAGCGCTTCGAGTGATGGTCCAAATTACTTAAAGCGAGCTTCTGGCCACACTAAATAATTAGAATCACTTAAAAATGATATAAATAGGGGCGCCTAGGTGGCTCAGTCGGTTGAGCGTCCGACTTCGCCTCAGGTCATGATCGCATGGTCTGTGGGTTCGAGCCCTGCGTCAGGCTCTGTGCTGACAGCTCGGAGCCTGGAGCCTGTTTCAGATTCTGTGTCTCCCTCTCTCTCTCTGCCCCTCCCCTGCTCATGCTCTGTCTCTCTCTGTCAAAAATAAATAAACATTAAAAAAATTTTTTTAAATGATATAAATAAATAAAAACAAATGGCACGTACTAGGTTCAGTAGCCAGACACCCTGTTTATAACTTCAAAAATATTTTGGAATGATAAGACAAATTTTAGAAAGATGTTCTATTTTTATCTTCATTTTTTATTATTTATATACATATACGCACACACAAGGTTTTCTTTTTTTTTTTGAAATAGTGATTTTCTTTTCTTTTCTTTTAAGTATGAAATTTATTGTCAAATTAGTTTCCATACAGCACCGAGTGCTCATCCCAACAGGTGCCCTCCTCAATGCCCATCACCCACCCTCTCCTCCCTCCCACCCCCCCATCAACCCTCAGTTTATTCTCAGTCTTTAAGAGTCTCTTATGGTTTGCCTCCCTCCCTCTCTAACTTTTTTTTTTCCCCTTCCCCTTCCCCATGGTCTTCTGTCAAGTTTCTCAGGATCCACATATGAGTGAAAACATATGGTATCTGTCTTTCTCTGTATGACTTATTTCACTTAGCGTAACACTCTCCAGTTCCATCCACGTTGCTACAAAAGGCCATATTTCATTCTTTCTCATTGCCAAGTAGTATTCCATTGTATATATAAGCCACAACTTCTTTATCCATTCATCAGTTGATGGACACATAGTTTTCTAGATTATTATATATTTTCAATCCTTGAAAGCAACAAACCTCTTTTCGTCATTTTTAGGGAGCACCCCAATATTTTGTCTGTTTGTTGGGCTAGATCAGCCTGCAAAGGTACCTTCGTTTTTTTTTTTTTAATTTTTTAAATTTACATTTATTTATTTTTGATAGAGAGACAGAGCATAAGTGGGGGAGGGACAGAGATAGAAGGAGACAAAGAATCGGAAGCGGACTCCAGGCTCTGAGCTGTCAGCACAGAGCCTGACGCGGGGCTCAAACTCACAAACCGAGAGATCATGACCTGAGGGGAAGTCGGACGCCTAACCGACTGAGCCACCAAGGCGCCCCGGTACCTTTGTTTTTATGCTCCAAACAGGAGAGATCCTGGTTCCAAATGGAAATGTCAAAAACATTTCTATTTTAGCTCTCTCTGTATAAGATGTGTGCTGAGACATTATCACCTTCCTTGTAAACACTGGGATCAGTGACTGAAAGTTATGCATCTGGTTTTCGCTTTGGCAGCTTTCTGTATGTCCCACACTTGTCCCACACTCACTCATCTCTACCCTTGCAGCTTCTATCTGAATCTTAAGTCCTTCAAACAGCCTCCTACGTAATCATCCAAGTTTTAAAAATACTCTTGAATGCTACTTGTCTTCAGGGAGCTTTCCCCAGGCAAGTTTCAGCCACCAAAAATACAAGTGCTCATTGGCCACCTCCACTTTTAATCAATGTGCTAACGAGACTGTGTTCAGTTGAGGGTTTGGTTAAAATTTTCCACTGAGATGAGTCTTACCTACTCTCTTGATGAAATCTCATTCATGTAAGTGTCAGCTTTTCCAAGAAGCCTTCACTTATCATCCTAGGTAATGGCGTCCTTTCCTCCCTTTCCCCCCTCTCTCCCTCCCTCTCTTCCCCTCTCTCTCCTTCCCTTTTCCTATCCATAATGTTTATTGAGTACCACCTATGTGTCAGACACTGTGTGAAGCGCTTTGTCAACTACCCCTGCCTTTCATGGTTTATAACACTCTGTGGCCATTAACTGTCTTTCTGGTGGTGATTTCATACCACCTGCACAGCTACACGCACCTTGGTTCAAGAACTCTTAACTGATTCATGGCTGCATACACAAGTCTGTGGTACCGGGGAAGGAATAGAGATGGGAGCACAGGCAGAGTTAGGACAATTAGCACCAGGCTCAAGAGAGCAGTCGATGGAGCCAAAAAAGAGAAGGGAGAACACTGGAACTTCTCAGAAGCCGGAACAACTGGACTAAAATTCTGAGTAGCTTATGATATTTAAGATCACCTGAAATGATCCCTTCCGCGAAACTTTTACATAAAAATTACTTAATTCCATACATCTGCTGACATATTTAGGGGAACTGATGTCCACAACTAACTTGGAAATGCATTGAATAAATATGATGGCTTGTTGGATGGATAGATGCAGATATGTACTATACCAAGTACAGCACAACACTAATTATTGACTCTAAGAGGTTTGTTTAGGGATGCCAACTGTAAAATTCTTTGTTTTTGAGGACTGAAAAAATTTTATAATCAGTGTTGGAAAATAGCTAGTTATGACGTAAAAAGAGATGACCTCTTCTTTTGCCCACTGGTCAATCTATGAGCAGACATGTTTACCCGTCAATAAAGTCTATGCACGCAAGTGTGTGTGTGTGTGTGTGTGTGTGTGTGTGTGTGTGTGTGTTGTGCATCTGAGAAAAGGTCCATCTGTTTGCAAAACCCATTCATGTTGACCGGTTTCACAGGGCATATTGATATATTAAGCTAATGTGCATTCAGTTCATTTATAGTCTTCCTTGTCTTCATATAGTGAAGAAAATTCTTGTCTAAAGGAGGGAGTGTTTTGGAAATAGTAATTCGTATGAGACTTACTTAAAGATTTCTGTGTAAGACTGAGTTAGGTAGTTTCTGAATAGATTTCAAGATGAAGCTGCTAATCAAAAAAGGTCAACTTCAAATCTAAAAACCCCTCCGTAGTTTTTATGTGCGCAGAGATATTTCAGGAATGCATGAGGACTCATGATCATTTTGACCATTTCAAAGCCATTACTGAAAGGCAAGGATTTATCCAAGGGACACTCATGTTCAAGGAGGCGTCACTAAAGTAACTGGAATATGCTGGAAAGTGTCTGAAACACTTAGTGCTTCGGGATCAATAAAATATATTTCCATCTGCAAAGTCAAGAGTGAAGGGCATTACCAGAAAGAACTGCATAATAAGCCTGTTAAATCTTTGCAGATTTTATGAATGAAGTGACATCTGACACACTGTGAAAGAAGGACCTGGCAAAAACTAGGAAGTGGCTTTTACTCTTGAATTTGAGCAATGCAATTTATAAAATGGAGCTATTAACTTTAAAATGTCTTCCACTTATCTGAATTCTTTTGAGTAGCGTAGCATTAAGCTTTCACAGAGGGAAGGAAACATACTAGTGCTCACAGTAAATTTTCCACGTAAAAATATTTCTGATATCTCTAATAGCCTTAGTGATTTAGAATGAACAGATTGGTAAAACCTTTGGAATTATATTTCTTCTTTGGGAATAATAACGGCAGAGAGCCCATGTTTCATGCTGGATATGATTCCTTAGACATGAAACACAAGGCAACAGGTGGTTTGGAAAGTATTTGGCCTTTTTCATTATGAACCCAGGTGGCGTATGAGTCATGTTTTCTGTAAATCACCTAAAGGCTAAATAGAGCCCACAAAAGTTGAGCACTTTGGCATTTGCCTTATTATCATTTTTTTTAACATGCCCAGTAGAAGCTTTTACACATCGGACAGAACAAATGTAAGCTTAAATGCCTATGAGTCAATATATCTTGACACACGGTCTCATTACAGGGACATGGCCACCATGACAGATGGTGTTGTTTAATGCTTTTGAACCATAGAGATGTCAGAGTTTGTTTAATAAGAAACCAGATGACTTGAACAGACAAAAGTCTTCACATGAAATTATTATTTCTCTAGCTTCTTTACATTTGGACTCCTAGGGTATGGCCAAGAATTTTCCAGGTGCGATCAACAAAGAGATTCACACGTAGAATAAAATGTGTATCTCGAGGATAACCAGGGAACAATCCACTTAAGCTGTCATAAATCACTGACTGTTCTGTTCACACGCTGCATGCATTTTTCAAGTGATCCATCAAGGGGGTATTAGGGGCCAGCTCTGTGCCCATTGGTAGGGTGAAGTGTAAGAGCCCTAAAAAGCACACAGCATGGCCTTTCAAGAGCTTGTAATCTGGCTGGAAACAATTAGTGAGTGACAAAAGATCCAATATAAAAGAGTATTAATGACAGTAGCACAGACTTTAGAAGTTTATTATTGGTGAGACAAAAAAGCACACAGAATTGATGCAGTACTTGCTATAAGCTCTCCTAACGGTTATCAAGGCACTGCTAACCTTTGTCAAGCTAGATCTCCACAGCACTGGCAGGGTCGAAAGCTCATGGAAGAAAGAGATTCATCTGGGTCAATTCAATTCAATATGCATATTAAATAGCTTACATAGGAAATGTAATTGCTTCCCTTGTCATATTTCCCTTTGGAGGAATATCTCCAGTCTTACACAAAGGAGAGAAAAAGCAGGAATCACGGAATTTAGTTTTCAAATCATCTTTGTAGGTCCTGTATCTTTGATGTCAATTGGAAAGGAACAGCATGTGAATGATTTTAGATTTGCTAATTTACTCTTATGTAACTACATTTCAAACTATTCACAATACACAGCTGGTTCTCAATGCATATCTGTCCTATATTCCCCCTAATAATTATTGGCAAATCTGATCACCTTGTAAAATGACTTCTAAAGTTGCATAGTATGACCCAAAGTAACTTCCATTATAAAAATACTTTGAGCTCTATTTTACAATAGAGTTCACTATTTCACTGTTCCTTACGTAAAAAGGAAATCTGAAAACATGAAGCAATGCAATTACAAAGTGGGCAGAGGATCTGAATAAACATTTTCTGAAAGAAGACTTTCAGATACATAAGCAGGTACATGAAAGGGTGCTCAACATCACTTATCATCGGGGAGATGCTAATCCAAACCACAGTGAGATGTCACCTTATACCTGTTAGAATGGCTATCATAAAACAGACAGGCGATCACAAGGGTTGGCAAGGATGTGGCGAAAAGACAACACACGTATGCCACTGGTAAGAACGTAAGTTGGTGCGACCACCATGAAAAATTCTACAAGGGTCTTCAAAAATTAAAAATAGAAATACCATATGATCCAGTATTTCCACTACTGGGTATATATCTGAAGGAAAGGAAAACAGTAACTCAATATATGCAACCACATGTTCACTGCAGCGTTATTTGCAACAGCCAAGACATGGGAGCCACCTAAATGTCCACTGATGGATGAGTGGATAAAGAAAGTGTGGTGTACGATTTCACTTTTATGCGGAATCTTAAAAAAAAATAAGCAATATCAAAAAAGACAAGCTCATACATACAGACTGGTGATTGCCAGAGGTGGGGGGGGGTGGGAGATTGGCAAAATGGGTGAAGGAAGTCAAAAGGTACAAACTTCCAGTTATGAAATGAATAAGTCCTGGGGATGTCAGGTGAGTACAGTTAAAGCATGGTGATTATAGTTGACAATAGTGTATTGCATATTTGAAAGTTTTTAAGACAGTGGATCTTAAAAGTTATCATAAGAAAGTTGTAACTACATGTGGCGATGGGTGTTAATTAGACTTCTGGGATAATCATCCTGATATATACAGATATTGAATCATTACATTGTACACCTGAAACGAATATGTTATGTTTCAATTATATCGTAATTAATTTTTTTAATGTTTATTTATTTTTGAGAGAGATAGAGACAGAATGTGAGTGGGTTAGGGGCAGAGAGAGAGGGAGACACAGAAGTAGAAGCAGGATCCAGGCTCCGAGCTGTCAGCACAGAGCCTGATGCGGGGCTCGAACTCATGAGCTGTGAGATCATGACCTGAGCCGAAGTCGGACGCTCAACCGACTGAGTCACCCAGGCGCCCCAATTATATCTTAATTTAAAAAAATAGTAAAAAGCCCCAATTAAAAAAACAAATAATTCAAATCCTTTCCCACATTCTTTCCTCATTTATTCTATATGTATATTGGTTTCCGTAACGTGATGTGAATGTGATAAAACCTCTACATAAAGCCTAAAAACACCACATTATAGATTAACTGCATTTATTTATGTCTTGACCCAACATTTATCCATTAAAAAATCATCTTGAAATCATTCTACTCAATAAGTCCATGAGTGAGGGAGGGGCAGAGAGCGAGGGAGACACAGAATCTGAAGCAGGCTCCAGGCTCTGAGCTGTCAGCACAGAGCCTGATGCAGGGCTCGAACCCATAAACCATGAGATCATGACCTGAGCCAAAGTCGGACGCTTAACCAGCTGAGTCACCCAGGTGCCCCAACTCTTTAGGAATTTAAAGCCACTTTCTCAAATATTCATTTAGTTGTGAAGGAGATATTTAAATTTAAAAAAACCAAAACCTCACAGGATGAGACCAAAACTTTGTAAGAGACTAATTTTTAGTCATAAATGGTTTTGCTATATTAAGAAAAGCAAAGAAAATAAACATGGTGGGATTCAACTTAAGAAGTTCTAAAAAGAGCAAAGATGAACATCTCAAGGAGCAGAAAGAAAAAAATGTGAAAATAAAGTAATAAATTTATCTTAACACAGAAAAAACGAAAAATAAGTATAGTAACTGTCCAAAAAACCCCAACAAACTATGTTAATTTCTTTTAAGAGGCATTATGAGAAAGCGAAGATACAAGTAAAAATTACCGTGTAATAAACACTTGTCAATACGTGAATTAGAATGTGCACAATGCTAGACAAATTTCCTTTAGTAACACTGAGTGCAAACTTGTTTTCATTTCCATTTAATTTCTTGAAAGTAGTTTTTTTCTTATTTTAAAATTTTAATTTATTTTAGGGACGCCTGGGTGGTTCAGTTGGTTAAGCGTCCGACTTCAGCTCTGGTCATGATCTCAAGGCTCGTGGGTTCGAGCTCCGTGTCGGGCTCTGTGCTGACAGTTCAGAGCCTGGAGCCTGCTTCGGAATCTGTGTCTTCCTCTCTCTCTCTCTCCCCCTCCCCCGCTCATGCTCTGTCCCTCTCTCTCCTTCAAAATAAATAAACATTAAAAATATTTTAAATTTCAAAATATTTTCAACATTTAATGCAATACACACAGTACCATGAGAATCATATGCCTACCTTCAGGTATAACAAATTTGCATTTTGCCCTATGTGTTCCAAATTAAATATCGTTATAATTTAAAAAGGAACTATTAAGATACAATTTAAGTTCAGTCCCTCGATTCCATACAGTCTGTCCCAGAGATAACCATCATCCTGAATTCTAATCCTTTTAAATCAGATCTTCTTAGTTGACCAATACATGGATGCATTCATGAATAATGTATAGAACTGTTTTATGAGTTTTAAATACATACATACATATATATATATATATATATATATATATATATAATCAAAATAGTATGTAGTTTTACAATCTGCTCTAAGTATTCAACATTGTGTTTTTGCAATTCATACATGATGGAACACAGATCTAGAATGTTCATCTGAGCCACTCTTCAATATCACTGTATGAATAAACCATTCCTTATGAATCCATTATAATCTCGAAAGTATTTTTTAAAGTGTTAAGTTACTCATTCATTCTCTTTTACTCATTCATTCATTCATTCATTCACTGTTCATTTATTTTTTTCCAGTTTTATTGAGACAGAATTATCATATGTCACTGTGAAAGTTTAAGGTGTATGGCATAATGATTTGACTTACATATATTGTGAAATGATCACAAGAGGTTTAGTTAACATCCATCACCTCCTATAGATAGAAAAAAAGAGAAGAAGAAAAAGAAGAAAAACACTGTTCTTCCTTGTGATGAGAACTCAGGATCTACTTTCTCAATGACTTCTGAATATACTAGACAGCTGTGCTGGCAATTCCTTGAAAACATTTTATGTTATGATTGGAAGTATTTGCTTAATAATTCTGGAGTATATGAAGAATGAAGAAAATGGAGCAAGTGGAACAACTGAGATTGGCTGACCATAATCCAAGCTTCTATGCGCATCTTTTTCATATACACGTTACTTTCTGGAGAATTTACTGGCATTGTGGGTCTGAATGCTGGGTCAAGAGGCCTGGAATCTCATCTTGGCCATTAGCTATGACTTTATGGTCTTTGTTTCAAATGAAAAACTCTCTCTCTGAGGGAGGGAGGCAAACCATAAGAGACTCTTAAATACAGAGAACAAACTGAGGGTTGATGGGGGAGCAGGGGAGAGGGGGAAATGGGGGATGGGGATTGAGGAGGGCACCTGCTGGGAGGAGCACTGGGTGTTGTATGTAAGTGATGAACCACGGGCATCTACCGCCCAAACCAAGAGCACACTGTATACACTGTATGTTAGCCAACTTGACAATAAATTATATTAAAAGTAATAATAACAGGGGCATCTGGGTGGCTCAGTTGGTTAAGCATTTGATTTCAGCTCGGGTCATGATCTCACGGTTCATGAGTTCAAGCCTTCCGTTGGGGTGCTCTGTGCTGACAGCTCAGAGCCTGGAGCCTGCTTCGGATTCTGTGTCTCCCTCTCTCTCTCTCTGCCCTTCCACGGCTCGCACTCTGTCTCTCTCCCTCCAAAAACAAACATTAAGACAAATTTAAAAAAATAATAAAAGAAAAGAAAAACTCCCTCTCTGGAAGGACATGATATTACTTGTATCTGAAACCGCTCAAAACACTGTAATTGAAGACCTGAATAATATGCCTTGTACATAATCATTATATCAGAAGGGACCCGAGAATCGTTTCAAGAGGTGGAAACAGGCTGAGTTGTAACGACTAGACCAGGCTCCCATTACAGTTAAGGGCAATGTTAACTGTTCACCACGTTTTCAAATTCGTCAGACAGCCTCCCCCTTTCCTCCACTTCTCTTCTATGAAACAGACATAGATGTAAAAAATAAGCCTTTCCCAAGATACTCAGAGCACGATTCCTTGACTTGGTGAGGAAAAGATCTCCTTTACAACCCTTCAACACATTCAGTGTTAATAAGAATAGAGTGAGTTACTGGGTGTTGAATGGGAGCTAGTGTCATGTGTTTCTGCTCTTATGTGAAGGGTGACAGTGAAGATGACCCAATCAGCACTTCGCAAATGTGAGCGTGCCTGCAAAGGAGCTGAGGATTTTTTTTTAATTTTTCTTTTAACGTTTATTTATTTTTGAGACAGAGAGAGACAGAGCATGAACGGGGGAGGGTCAGAGAGAGAGAGGGAGACACAGAATCCGAAACAGGCTCCAGGCTCTGAGCTGTCAGCACAGAGCCCGACGCGGGGCTTGAACTCACGAACCGCGAGATCATGACCTGAGCCGAAGTCGGACGCCCAACCGACTGAGCCACCCAGGCGCCCCGAGGATTTTGTTCAAATACATGCTCTGCTCCTGGGGGCTCAGGTTAGGACTTGAGATTCCTCACTTTTTTTTTTTTTTAATGTTTATTTTTTTATTTTGAGAGAGACAGAGATAGCATGAGTTGGGAAGCGGGGAGAGAGAGAGAGAGGCAGAGAGAGAAATCCCAAGCAGACTCCACACCGTCAGCGCAGAGCCCGGTGAGGGTTCGAACTCACGAACCATGAAATCATGACCTGAGCCGAAACCAAGAGTCAGACGCTCAACTGACTGAGCCACCCAGGACCCCCGAGAATCCTCACTTCTAACGAGCTCCCAAGTGATGCTCATGTTGTCAGTCACTTCGAGAAGTGAACGTCTACCAGATGGAAGGAAAGCCATTTGGGACGAAGCCTTTCATTTAGTCACTAATTTTATGGAGATTCATCTCTAGGGGGAAGGAAATGACACCTTTCCTATGCTAGCTTTATGGAACAGAGCAAAGACTCAGCAGGCAAGCAGATGGCAGCCACACTTCCTTATACACGAAGTTCTAGGCCACTGCTGAGAGCCGCACACGCTTTCTCCATGTCTACATTTCCATGATCCTGGTTGCTGAGAAGGTGTCAAATTTTGCTATTTATTTCCTATTTGGAAAGGGCTGTGGGAGTTTAATATGTTGCAGAAAGGGTTTTTCATCGAATGTGATTAAAATCAAATCTGGATTCCTAAGGAGCTAAATTTCATTTCTTGGACAATTGCATTCGATGGAAAAGCTTCTTCTCAAAGGAGTAAGAAGAGGCTTAAGCCTGTTTTCTACAGTTTTGTTTGCTCCTGCCACAGAATATTGGAAGATAAAAACGCTTTGCTTGTAGGTACAGTCATTTAGTAAAGAGACACTTCTTCTTGAATAAGGAAAAGATGGAAATTACTTTTTCTTAGAATTTCTATATTTCGGTGATGGGAATTCCACCTAAACAGCTAGTTGTTTCTTAATGAAGGATTAAAGATCACTAGATTGCTTTCTTGAATTTTTTTTTTTACATTTCTGAAATCAATGATTAAATTTGCTAGATAACCATTACTTCTCAACACGAATTGCAATTTTTTTATTCATTCAGCTCATGTTATGTATTTCACTAGGAAGTAATAGCAGTAAGTTTACCTAATCAATATTATTTTTCCTAAGCCAGACTTGGTTTTACTCACTTCTTCCAGAACTTCACTGTCCTTTGGGATATAGACTCTGAATCTTAGGGTTTACGACAGATATAAGAATGCCACATGTGTCATAGATGTCCATAGTCTAGAAAACATGGATGTTGCTTTTCTTCTGCTTGATATAAATATGTGGAATGCTGGAATCACTATTTTTTTCCATTATGGGTAATTCCATTTATATCTTAACAATGGGAACATACAGCAAATCATATTGTTAGAGGCTGGTATATCCCATACTTGGAAACCTACTCTCCATAGATGGCTTGTTACAACAGATTTCCCACCAATGATGTGAAAGTTTTGAAAAGATTATATACTCCTTAAGTATTTCCCCAGTAATTCAGCAAATTTATATTAAAAGTGTGTGGTGGGGTGCCTGGGTGGCTCAGTCAGTTGAGCTTCCAACCCTTGATTCTGGCTCAGATCATGACCCTGGGGTTGTGGGATTGAGTCCCGTATGAGGCTCTGTGCTGAGTATGAAGCCTGCTTGACATTCTCTCTCTCTTTCTCTCCCTCTCTCTCTCTCTCTCTCCCTCTGCTCCTCTCCCCTGCTCATGCTCTGTCTCTCTCTCTCTAAGAAAAAAAAATGTTGAAAAAAAAGTGTATGGCAAGTGTAGAAAAGGGATCAAATACATTTCGATAAGAAAACTAGGGCTCATGAGTCAAACATAGCAATTACATCTATTACTAACAGCCAACATCCATTGGGCACTTACTAGCTGTTTTCCTGGTATTCTTATTTCTTTTTATTTTTACAAATTTAAAGGGTATTTATTTATTTTGAGAAAGAAAGTGCATGTGCAAGTTGGGGGGGGGCAGAAAGAGAAGGAGAAAGAGAATCCCAAGCAGGCTCTTTGCTGGCAGTGCAGAGTCCGATGTAGGGCTTGAACTCACGAACCCTGAGATAATGACCTCAGCCGAAATCAAGAGTCGGCCCCTTAACTGAACGAGACACCCAGGCACCCCTATTCTCTTACTTCTTGGACAAACTCTATGAGACAAATGCTGTTGTTATCTCATTTACAAATGAGGAAGTTGAGGAAGGAAGAGTTGAATCTACAAAGTTACACAGCCAGTGAAACAATTAGCTTTGTTGATCGAGTCAAAATCAAGCAACTTCAAACGTCTGTGCTTTTAAATACTACCCCAGAATAATTGGGGCGAATGTCAAAATATTTTAATGGGACCTCTTAGTATTTTACTGCATGATAAATATCTGTATTTTACTTCTTGAAAATTTTATCATTTCCTATGACACTTTTTCTAGTATTCAAAGAGATGAAGTCAACAACTCCATTATGCAGTCAGGATTTTGGTTCTGTTTTACGACTCAACCCCGAGCATGCGATGCACCTATAATAGGAAATGTCTGTAGATGGAAGAATGTGGCTGTTGGTCTTAACTTCGTGCTACAATGATACTTGAATCATCACCAGTAATAAAGACTCCGAGGACCGTGAAGCAAATATGCAAAATCAGAATGGTATTCAGCGTTTTCCTCCATTGATGTGTTGGCTTTGCTAAAAACAGCCCAGATTTTGCCTGAATTGTAAACTAAGCAAATATGACTGGAGGGTACACAGGGAACAGATGTTGATTTTTAAAAGACCACTTATCCATCATCACTTTTTTATATAATCAGCTGAAACCAGCATTCAATCCCTTTTCTTAAAATTGTTGAGAGTTTATCTATGAAGACTAAGCCTCAAAGATTATATGGTGAAAATGGAATAATTTCTTTTGAAGACTCTATACTGTAATGATGATTTGGTGAAGTTATTTATAGATGATCAAATTATTTTCAATCTTATTGGGCCAAGAATGTGGGGAATTGTATTCCTGTATGTGCTGTGGGAACACCATGACAGACATGCACCATAATTAGATGGAGTCAAGGGGCATTTATTTATTTATTTATTTACTTATTTATAGCAAGCCAGGGAGGGACAGAGAGAGAGGGAGAGAGAATTCCAAGCAGGCTCCGCACTTTCAATGCTTTGGCTCGGTCTCAGCAAGTGTGGGATCGTGACCTGGGTTCAAATCAAGAGTCCGACACTTAACCGACTGAGCCACCCAGGCACCCCCTACCTATTCTTAATAATAAACAATAGGTGTGTGTTACTCTGTTATATACACACATGGAATACTGAGATTCCCTTGCAAAAATAAATTCAAATATGTACAAATACTTCTGACCCAGTGAAGAGTCTCTTCCCAAGTTGGAGAAATACAGCATAGGAGGTCAGAAACTAAGACCAAAGCCTGCTCTTGCTGCTTCCTAGGTAGGACTATCAGTCAGGTTATTTAGCTTGTCTACACCTTAGCTTCCATTTGAAACATGGAGATAAAATCTCATGAAGAGAAATGTTATGACAGACCACCTGACATAATACCCAGCTGTCAGTGAGTTGCAGTGGTTTTCTATAATTTTTTTGGAGAATCATTAAAATCATATACAGATGACCCTTGGACGACACGGGTTTGAACTTCACGGGTTCACTTACACATGGACTTTGTTTTTCAATAAATACACATACAGTTCTGTAAATGTATTTTCTCTTCCTTACGATTTTCTTAATGTTTTCTTTTTTCTAGCTTACTTTATGGTATGAATATAGTGTATTATACATAGAACATAAAAAATATGTGTTAATTGACTATTTATATTGTTGGTACAGCTTCCAGTCAACAGTAGGCTATTAGCAGTTAAGTTTTGGAGGAGTCAGAAATTCTATAGAGATTTTCAACTGCGCAGGGGTCAGTTCCCCTAAACTCTGTGTGGTTCAAAGGTCAACTGTAAAATCAACCTGTGCCCCAGGGTGTTTGGGAAATACTGATGAGTAAAGTATATTGTAATTTGCTATGAGTCTGAACCAAGCAGTGAAAATGACAGAGCGAACCAAGATAATTTTGAGGTCAATCTATTTCCAGAATAATTTTGAATGTCAGAAAAGATTGATCAGAACTCCCTCTCCTCCTTTTTAAAAGCATGGGAGGTGGGTGGGAGATGGGCCAGATGGGTCATGGGAATTAAAGAGGGCACTTGTGGTGAGCACTGGGTGTTGTATGTAAGTGATGAATCACTGGGTTCCACTTCTGAAACCAGTATTGCACTGTATGTTAACTAAGATACAAAAAAATAAAAAAATAGATATTTCCATACACACACATAAGCATTAAGGTAGTGATTGATTCCTTATTTGAGTCAGAACCAATTCTATTACTGGATGATGAAAATTTTCTGAATTAGGACAAAGTCTCCCCAGCCATGGATAGATGGATGTTATCTATTATAATTAGGCAAATTTACGCATAAAAGTCTTAACAAAAAGGTATTTTTAATAGGAGGGTAAAGACTGTGTTAAATGGCGGTTATTTCTATTTCTTTAAAAAAATTTTTTTAATGTTTATTTTTGAGAGACAGACACAGAGCGTGAGTGGGGGATGGGCAGAGACAGAGGGAGACACAGAATCCGAAGCGGGCTCCAGGCTCTGAGCTGTCAACACAGAGCCCGACGCGGGGCTCGAACTCATGAGTCGCAAAATCGTGACCTGAGCCGAAGTCGGAGGCTTAACCGACCGAGGGTGGTTATTTCTGTTTCAAAGAACGAGATCAGCTTCTCACCACCATGAACTCATGTAGTTATTTTTCCTTTACTTGTTTCCCTCACGTAGCTCAATCCTACATCTATTTTTGTTGTTGTTATTATTGGTTCAAGAAATTCATACCAATAAAAAAAATCAAAACCTTTGTAAGTAATCCTTAGACGTATCTAAATCAAATATCAATACTTATGCTATATATTATTTCGATTATCTGTTCAGTGAGTTCTGAGTCAGGGCATAGATTCTAACAGTCTGCAAATACTCCTTCTCTCTTTCTGTCTGAAATACACAGACCCTCTCCTTGTAGCCGTGCATATGACCACCTCGCTAAAAAGACTTAATTTCCTATCATCCCAGCAGTCAGGACTAAGTGTGGCTAATGAGAAATAAAAGGAAGCGTTGAATGTGTTTACAGAAAGTTCCTTTAAAAGACAGGTGGGATACCATACCTACCTTCATCTTATTTTTGAAACACAGATGTGATGGGTGGAGCTACAGCAGCCACCTTGGATTATAATACCACGGATCAAATTCTATGGTGAACAGAGCCTAACACTGGAAGGAGCATGAGCACTCTATAAAAATAGAGCCATGTCAGTCCCGGCCTGCTTCTAGACTTCTTTCACATGTGAGAGAAACAAGTCATCATTACTCAAGCTTAAAACTCTGTCTCCCACAGCTGAACTTAGCCTTAATCAATGCACAAGGTATTTTTTAAAAAGTTTATTTATTTGAGAGAGACAGTGTGTGTGTGTGGGGGGGGGGGGGGGAGGAGCAGAGAGAGAGGGAGAAAGAGAATCCCAAGCAGGCTCCACACAGTCAGCACAGAGCCCTATGCAGGGTTCAGTCTCTGTCTCATGGACTGTGAGATCATGACCTGAGCCGAAACCAACAGTCAGGTGCTTAAATGACTGAGCCACCCAGGCGCTCCTCAATATATCAGGTATTTTATGTAGGGTGCTCATCCAAAGACATTCTATCGAAAATGGATTTTAATTTAGGAATTACTGTATGCCATATATCTTCCCTGGGAATTCACCATTCATATCAACATAATAACATACTAAAAACTCAGAGAATCCTATAATAGAAGGAAGATGTTTGACTTCATTAATGCATTGATTCCCAAATGTATATGACCAGAGGTTTTTAAATGTTGGGAACAACACTTACTAATACCCTGGATTATTAGTATTCCTTCCACACAGTGCACTCTGGGAAATGCCGATCTATTTCTGTTGCTGTTCCTCTGAATTAGCATTTGTCATGAATTGTCCATATTGCTCAGTCTTTTGCTCACTTGCTGCTTGGGGGGACCTGTCCCTCAGTTTTGTCTCAGATCTTGGCAAAGCTGGCACTTCTGGAATATTTTTCATCATCTTGTCTGTTGATGCATTAGACTGAGAGTCTTTTCTTTCAGTGACATGGAGGCGATTAGTTTGACTGAATTTAGATCAAGTCTGTTGGATTTTTCTTGAGTTTATAACAACAAACTACTAGGTATATACTAGGAGTAATAATTTTCCTTTACGTCTAGATAAATGTTCAGGCCAATAACTACCGTAGTCCCAAGAATATAATTTTTCTTTTGGGCCCTTCAAGAGAAAGCATTTTCTGGAATTTACTTTAAAAAGGACATTAACACTGCCATCTATGTCAGAAAATTTACAAGAAACAAAGTGCACATTTATTATATCAACAGGATCGCTGGCCTAGAAAATGTCTATTAAATCATAGCTTTAAAAAAAACTATAAAATTAACTTTAAAATCACTGAGCCGGAGGTAAGTATATCAAGATACATGTTCCTCTTCCACAGTTAAAATTTCATTAGTGTGGATTGAAAAAAATGTTCCCACCTATCTGTCTATTGATCAATTACTTTCTACCAAACCTTTATTCTGTAAAATCAATATAAATTTAAGATATATTTCCAGAAAGGCAATGCTTAAGATGCTTTTTCTTTTTTTTTTAGAAAAGCAAAAGGGAAGTAAGGTTAAAATCAGCAAGGATCCATCTGGAAGTATATGGCTGACAGTGATATATAAATGTCCACCCTGGAAGTATGTTTTGGCATGTATCTGTAAAACAGGCCAGAAATTGGAATGTGGTATAGAAGACCTAAGCCTTCAATTGTTTAGTGGATGTTCTTTAGATATACCAAAAGTTTGTTTTCTTTTATGCATAAAGTGTGTCCCTTTATGCAAAATTGCTTCAGAAAGAAAATTATGCCTTGTCCATGTAGTGAATTCCAGCAACTTAAAAAGTATTCTTCAGGTTGACGTAAGGGGTGGGGCAGCGCCCAAATGATAAGAACTGGGTCGATGACATACTGAGTGAAGCAGGCACACTACAAGATGACAGGGCATGATGGGAACCTTCTGGAAACATGGCACTGTTGACCTGTGGATTCAGATCCAGCGGTGCTGGGTTTGTCTCTTCAAGAAAAGCATGTAACCATCCCGATTTTAAGATATTGGCAACTAACGATTTAAAAAGCAAAAACAAACAAAACCCCCCACAAAAATGAGCAGGGTAAAAAAAAAAAATCAGCCAAAAACTATAGAAAGCCAACAAATTTGTGGTTCAATTCCTAATTTGGCCCAGGGGCTGCAGTTTGCTCCACCTTGTTTATACCGTCCTATTTCCTCAGTCAACACCTCACTGGGGAAGAATTTCCTACAGTTTTCTAGCATTTCTTTCTTAATTGGCTCTGTCACAGGCATTATGTAACTTCTATATTCTGCGACTAAATGGAAAATAAGGAAAAACTCACTGTGAACGGACCACAGCCTCTTACCTGTAGATATCAAGCCATTCAGCCTATCTGTGACCTCTGCTATCTTTAAAAGAAACACATTTTAAACAGATTAAATCTCCCCTGAATCTGGAGGTTAGAAAAAAAAATTCCAGAATCGTCTATAAGCACCTTCCCTTTGTTGGCATTGCATTCCATCTACAACTTTCTCAGACCATCTTCTCCCCACCCCTGCACCCTGATTAACAAAACAGGTATCAGGGTCTTGGTTAAGAGCCTTAGCTTTGAAGTCAAACGCATGGGGTAACTTTCTGTTCTGCCACTTTCCAAGTAACTCAGGATAAATCATTCAGTCTCTTTGCATCTCAATACCCTTATTGGTGAAACAGGCTGGATAATAACATAATCTACTTATGGGAAGGATAGAACCGAATAACAAATCGCGGTTCACTCCATTTGATAGTAATTATTAGTAAGGGCAACCCACTTAATGATTGCATAGCTGTAATTCTCAGGGAATTCTCCGTGAATTCAAGTTAAAATGGCACCCATTAGCCTCATTGTTTGGGCCTGAGCAATCAGGTTTCATCTTAAATGTAATCTCAGACTGAATGGGTGTAGTTTGTTGCATACAGAGAGGGGATTTCCTCTCACTGCCTTTATTCTAGACACTGCGTTTTCCCCTGTAGTCTGGGATCACCTCTGCCATGAGAAATAATAGGTACACCATCCCAATGGCTCACACTGAACTCACTAATACGTCAAATCTTTAAACCTTGAGTTTTGTATTCAAGCACAGAACCTCACATCTTATCCCTCTTAGGCCTCAGTGAAAAAATCCATAATTTCAGAAAAAACTGGCAGCTAATCTCTTCTAGATATAAATTACCTATCTACGATCTGTTGAAAGAGAAACTAAAGCTAGCATCTTTTAGGTTCTGGTTTTTAAACATTTACCTATTTCATATGGAGTTTCCTGAGAAAATTGAAAATAGAATTACCATATGCCCTGGTAATTACACTACTGAGAATTTACCGAAAGAAAATGAAAACAGCAATTTGAAGGGACACATGTGCCCCCATGTTTGCTGCAGCGTTATCTACAATAGCCAAATTATGGAAAGAGTCCAAGTGTCCCTCAACTGATGAATGGATAAAGAAGATGTAGGATGTGGTGTGTGTGTGTGTGTGTGTGTGTGTGTGTGTGTGTAAAATGGACTATTACTCAGCCATAAGAAAGAATGAAATCTTGCCATTTGCAATGGCACAGATGGAGTTAGAGAATATTATGCTAAGTGAAATAAGTCAGTCAGAGAAGACAAATATTATATGATTTCAGTCATATGTGAAACTTAAGAAATAAAACAAATGAACAAAGAAAGAAAGAGACAAACCACAAAACGGACTCTTAACTATAGAGAGCAAACTGATGGTCACCAGAGGGGAGGTGGGTGGGGGGATGGGTGACAAAGGTGAAGGGGATTAAGAGGGCACTTATCATGATGAACACTGCGTAAAGTATGGAGCTGGTGAATCACTGTATTGTCACCTGAAACTGATTTAACATTGTACATCGATTATACTGGAGTTAAAAAAAATAATCTTCTATCTGTTTCTTCCTTTCATTGGGAGAGGACTAGGGGCACAGTACTTGTATGTGGACAGTTACAGTTTTTTAGCTGGTAACATGTGGAAATGCTACAGGTACTGGATTACTATCTTTTAGTGTGGGCTATACTTTTTCTTTTACTGCTCGCAAAATCTTGTGCTGGATCCCTTCCTCTGTCTATATAAGACCACTGCTGGGTCACTCATGCCTTTAGCTAATCTGCTACATCAAGGCTAATAAGGCCTCAAAGGGATGCTAAGAAAAGTGAGAATCCAACAGAGTTTATAGCTTAATGGAGTAGGTAAGAGACATCTATAAATAGTTATGACATACAGTGTCATGGGTCCCTAGCGCTACAATACCACATTTTACAATTCTGCTGAGGTTTTGGAGGATGGGCAGAATTTAGTAAATAGAGGTAAGGAGTATGGTGATGAGTGTATGGTCGGGAGGATTAACGCAAGCGAAGCCACCAAGTCACCAAAGCACGGTCCTTGTTTTGGGGCAGGACATCTATATTGCCTGGAAAGTAAGAAGCAAAAAGACCTAAGAAAGCAACAAAGTAACTAGGAACCGGAAAGCCACGTAAGGGGTTTTGTCCTTGTTCGGGGAATGGTAGGATCAGATCCCCTGGAGTTTACCGAGGAGAGGAAGGAGGTGACCACGAAAGTGTAGGCTGTGGTCTAAAGAATGGTTAAAGCATGGAGGGTCTAGGAAGGAAGACCATTTAAGAAGAGTCTATTGATACAGCCTAGGTGAGGGGCGATGAAGGTCTGAGCCCTGGATGGTAGCCATGAGAATGGAAATCTAACAGTTCCTGAGATATTGGGGCCATTATTTTAACACCTCTCCCCTCCCAATCTGCCGCTATCCTTATGTTTAGTGTGTGTGTGTGTGTGTGTGTGTGTGTGTACACGCATGTGTGTGTTGGGATCTCAGATGATCCATCCAACTTTGGGATTTTATGAAGCCATTTGGATTCCCGATAACTGAAAGTGATCAAAATCCAGGCCAAAAAGATGCCTCGAATTCTGTACTCTTGTAATGTGTTGATCAATCCTTCCCCTTTCTTTCCTTTTCTCCCTCAGCTCTCCCCACCCATCATCAACAAAGTAGAAGAAAATGGGATTCAAAGGTGACATATTATAATTCCATGATATACAACAACCATAGGACTTAGACTCAAATCCTAGCTTTGTTTAGTTACGTCACCTTAAATAAATCTTTCAGCATTCCTGAACCTCGTTAGTAAAACAAGGGGCAGCCCATTTCAGCATCACCTAGAGATTTTCAAAGTACACAGCCTACCCTACAGGTGTCTCCCCCCTACCCCCAGCAGCTGACAATCCCTAGAGTAAGTGAACTCCAGGTTTCCTTCCAGATATAAAATCTTATTATTCTAGAATTCTATTTTGCACAACTTCTCTCTGGGCTACTTCCTCATTCTACCCGGTTTACTTCCTGTTGTCAGACACTAGAGAT
Source organism: Acinonyx jubatus (assembly GCF_027475565.1). Classification (NCBI taxonomy): domain Eukaryota; kingdom Metazoa; phylum Chordata; class Mammalia; order Carnivora; family Felidae; genus Acinonyx; species Acinonyx jubatus. The sequence goes on along the minus strand of NC_069393.1, from coordinate 9,981,737 downwards.
GGGCACTACTTTCTGGAGCTTCTGAGACTGTCCATCTTCCCATCGAGATGAAAATAAGCCAGTTGTGCTAATGCCTTAAATGGTGCTCTTCAAGAGTCACACGTTACTCTGGACTCCAAGTAGAAAATGAAGTGCGTCTAGTCAGCTTCTGTGGCCTTGATCATCTCTCATTCTTTGAGTTCAGTTTCTACCTTAATAGCCAAAGAATTTAGGATGCCAAGTCCTACAGCCTTTTGGGTTTCTAACCACGTGGAACTTCTCTTCATTGCAGAAAAAACTGGGGTCCTGCACATCTAATGAAGAAAACAGCAGGTCAACAAATAATGGAGTTGTACTCTTTGTTGTCCTCCCTTAGAGAGAGCTGACAGTCTGTGAATCTGCACACAATAGAATTCTACCGTGAATTGTAATCGATCATTGAAAATGAACATCGTTCTGTTTTCTCAAAATGCAACATAAGGTTCAGACATGCCTCACCAAACCCCACATTTCTTCCAAATTCATCTCCAGAGCACTCTAGCTCAAGGTTCATACCGAAAGTTCTAGCAAATTGTCCCCCATGTGCCAATATCTAACACATACTACACTGGTATTATTCCAGGAGAAGCTGATTCCATGAGAAAATTCAGCGTTGTATAAGGAGCTTGATCATACCTAAAGGCATTTCTCAGCCTTTACGGATCAGTAAAAGGCAACACTCATGTTCTCAATGCTTGCTCAGTACTGAAGAAGACACCGCGGGTCAGTTTTGTAGCAGACAAGACAGGCAGGGTGTCTTGACGTACAATGTAGGTGGGTGGCTTCTGATCAATCTGTTCTGGTAGCTGGGCTTTTGTAAATGGCCTCAAATTATGACGTTTCCTCCGTGTCTGCTGCTGCCCACACGTGCACCATGAATCAAGAGACAATCACTTCCTATGCCAGGGTGACAGCAATGAATATTAATCACCCCAAAATGGAACAAGCAGTGACCGTGCTCCATCTCTGAATAGCATACTACACATCGAAACAATCCTCGAAGTCCTGAAGAGAAAACACCACAGTAACTCTTTTTCTTATTCTAACTGCTGCTCCTCGAGTTGCCGGAGGAGCATATAGATGCAAGAGTGAGATTTCTGTTGTTCCCAAGATTTTGTGTGATTTGGCTTTTAAAGCCGGATCATGGAAACTTTTTCTTTTCAATCCCAGAAAAAGTCTGTACCTTGGTCAGCAACAATTCCGAGGTCCTGCCATACGTCAGTGGTGTCCACTTCCTCTGCCCGAGCCTCTCCTCTGGGCCAGGGGACCACATTTTGACATTATCTGTAACTTACTTGTTTGCATAACTGGAATATTGTTTGCGTATTACTGTCACTGTCTTCCAAGTATCAGTTTATTAGGAGTTAAACTGGAAGAACCAGACTGCTTCTTTGGGCATGACTGAGAATAGGAAACCAATGCCGTGTGACATGTCGGAGTGTTACAGACCAGTGATTGGCTCTTAAATGAATTATGAGGCCTAGAGATCATGTTAATGGGGAGAATTCATTAAGGTACACGCTGTCTTACGGTAACTGACTTCCCATTAATATCTTTAATGGGATGCAAAAAAGAGACACCACAATCAAAACAGACTGATATGTTTCCAAATGTACATATAGCATAAAGATAAATTTATAGGCAATTATCTGGATGAATATGCCCAAAATTGAGGGAGGAGAAAACCCTCTGGGTAGGAGAGTGAGGCTGAGTGCTGGTCAAGGGAGATGACAGTTCCACCTTTCCTGTTTGAAGTTTTTCTTTTTCTAATTGAAAAATTTTTCTGTAATGTTTATTTTTTGAGAGGCAGTGAGCAGGGGAGGGGAGAGAGAGAGGGAGTCACAGAATCCAAAGCAGGCTCCAGGCTCTGAGCTGTCAGCACAGAGCCTGATGTGGGGTTTGGACCCACGGACCGTGAGATCATGACCTGAGCTGAAGTTGGACACTTAACTGACTGAGGCACCCAGGCGTCCCTGAAGTTTTTAGAGTAAGAATTCATGCATTATTGTTGAAGTTAAAAATAAATAACACTTGTAATGACTGCAATAATGGATTTAAAAACCGCGGTGTGAGCTAGATTGGGCTCTGCACTGGGGGATGACATTCTTCCTCATGTGCTGGGAGAAGAGCCTGGGTCTACCTCTTTCCTCTCTCTTTGCTTCAGCTCTGGCTCCAGGAGTGCTATGGAAAAGAACTGTCCACACCTCCCCCTGAATTCAATATCAAGGTTCCCAAAGCATTTATGGCCCAAGCTGCTTCCTGGTAAGCCACGTCCTCCTTGCCTCTCTGTTTAAATGATGGATATGAATAAGTGGACCCTCATGAGGTTCTTCTCACTGACTTCGATATTTTAAAGCATATAAATGGTAATGTTCCTAAGCATCCTATTCTGCCTTGGGTAATGCTTCCCAAAGCCCAAAGAAAAATCTATCCCAATAAAACCTAAAAGAGGGGCGCCTGGGTGGCGCAGTCGGTTAAGCGTCCGACTTCAGCCAGGTCACGATCTTGCGGTCTGTGAGTTCGAGCCCCGCGTCAGGCTCTGGGCTGATGGCTCAGAGCCTGGAGCCTGTTTCCGATTCTGTGTCTCCCTCTCTCTCTGGCCCTCCCCCGTTCATGCTCTGTCTCTCTCTGTCCCAAAAATAAATAAACGTTGAAAAAAAAAATTAAAAAAAAAAAACCTAAAAGATACGGTTGACCAGTATGCAGAACCACTGGAATAAATTATGTATCTCAAACCAAATATACAGTCTGTAACACCTTATTATTAAATCATCTCAAAAGACTTTCATTTGTGAGGCAGATCTAAGGGCAATGAAAGTGGCTTTGAATTAAGAGCTTCAAGAACCACCTGAGTTCCAGTCCCAGTATTTACCAGCATGACCTGATTAATGAGCCTTAATATTCTGATTTACCAAGGAAGGCATAATAATACTTACCATGCCTATCGTAAGGGGTTATTTGGAGAATCAAGTGTTTTGAGAATGCCCTGGAGGGCAAATCAAATGGAAGGGGGTATTTATTTTGCATTCTGTATTTTGAAAGATGAATCTAATGCTCCCTTCTTTTTACGTGACCTCTTAGAAAATCTGTCCCCAGCCAAGTTTGAATTTTTTAGATGACATGATGCTTTGCTTGACATCTTCCTTAATCTAATTTGAATTTTCTTGGTTCTCTTCAGAATATATAAAAGAATATCTAGCCGCATTTTTTCAGAAGTGTCAGTCTCCCAGAAAATAATTTCACATTTCTGCAAGGAGAGCTCTCTTCTTTACCTATGATAATATTTTACACATAAAAGGACCCCATTGTATTTTACAGGGCTCGTGGTTAACAGTCCAATAAGAACTAGGTTCTGGGGACCCTGTCATATATTAGGAGATTCCCTGGACCTGCAGGCAGACGATTCCAGGGTCCACTTTGTCACGAACCAGCTATGTGACCAGAAGAAACCTCTTGGAACATGGTTTTCCTCCCCTACGATGGGCTAAAACATCATAGGCTGGCAGTAAGGAACGAACAAGATCAGGTGCTTGCAAAGTGGGCAATTTTAAAGAGCTTACAAATGTTGAGAGGAGCAAGGAAATAAGGAATGTGTTCTGCTTGCCAGTTACAGCCGACATGATACCTATACATTGTGGTGCTATCCCAAACTGGGTGAAAACAGATGGTGTTTGTGGTGGAGCTTGGAATCTTCAACCACACACATCTGTCTCCAATCACATCGCTTCTGTCTGCTCCGACACCTTCCGTGGGTCCCCACCACGTAGACTCAAGTTGACGCTCTGTTGCCTACGCTTGTCTGACTCCACGCTGCCCTTCAACCTCGTGTTCCAGGCTTCCATTTATAGACCCCACTCTTGGTCAAAGTAAACGTCTTCCCATCTGCCAAATATTCCCTGAATTTTCCAACCTCACTGTGTATCCACTGCTAAGAGGGCTCTCTCCCATTTAAAAATTCTTTTTCCTATTTATTTATTTATTTATTTTGAGAGAGAGAGAGAGGAAGGGGTAGAAAGAGAGAGAGAGAGAATTCCAAGCAGGGTTGGTGCTGTCAGTGCAGAGCCCGATGCAGGGCTCAAACTTTGGAATCGTGAGATCATGACTTGAGCTGAGACCAAGAGTCGGATGCTTGACCGTCTGAGCCACCCAGGCGCCCCCTCCTGTTTTTATACATCCTGGTCTTAAGGACTCAAGCCAAATGTCACTTCCTTCATGATCTTTCTTTGAGTCATATGTTTTGAAGTATGCTCTTCTTTAAAATTCCACGGAGGTTTACCATTTTACTATTTCTGCCTTTTAAGGTTGTTATCTATCCACACAACTTATCCTCACAATTGCATTGCAAACTCTTCTAGCCTGAGTCAGCCTGTTTCAGTCTCATAGTACCTGCACAGCTTGGCCCGAGGCATCACACTTAATAGAAACTCAGCAAATGAGGAATGAACAAATGGATGAATGAATGAACGAATGCACGAATGAGAGGGGCTTCATTCAGTTGATACAGGTAACAGAATATCAAAAAGAGACCCCCACTCTAACCCTCTTTAAGGGATTGGTGATTTTAGATAAACAAGTGAAGTCAGCAATCTATAAACTTCTGAAGGAGAAACGTCTAGCCATCATTATGTAATTGTGTGGTTAGGTGTGTAAGTGCGAAGATATTTTGCGGGCACTGAAATTCACTATTATCAGACAGTTCTGCCTGTAGTGTTTCACCTTAAGCTCTGTGGCGTCTCACGAAAGCTTACATAACATAATGTAGCCGTTAGGTCTCTGGAATTAATTGGCTGCAAATGTCTGCTAGGGTCTGTAGTTTTCTAAGGAGGGCAGGGTAAACAGGGGGAGGTGGTGAGGACCAGCACCTGACTCCCTCACCAGGGTCCGTGCCTGCTCAAAACTAACCAGTGACGTCAGCTTCAGGAAGATCTGGCCACAAGAGGCTGGACTGGACAACCTTCTGTGGATTCGTTCTAATTTTGCAACTCTAGACCCCTGGATATTTTTCTGGCTCTCTCGAGCTATCATTAAGGATGTGTCGAATGTGTCATTTCATTGGCTCTAAACAGACACTTCAAAGGGCAAGCATGGAAATGAGACAAAAGTAAGATGTGTTCTCTGCTCATACACCGTGAGGCATGACAGATTCTCAATTCACGGTTTAGCTAGCATTTCAGTGGGTGATCCATGAAGCACAAGGCACAGTACTCAATTTCTTCTCTTTACAACCCTATCTATTATGCGCTTCTGACAGCAGGGAATGATGGTGACTCTATGCTCCAAAGATCCCTTGCCCACTTCTCTCCATCTTACCCTTTAAAGAAACTCTCCCTTTGTGGCTGCTTCCTGTGAACGTCAACAGGGTTCCAGGAACTCTAGGAGGGTCGGCCCTCAGGTGAAAAGGCGCTTTGAGGTTGGTGTTCAGCAACAGTGGGGATGAATTAGGATCCCACACTTCTCTCAGAGCAGGATGTTAAGGACAGAATTGGCTCCTATGGCAGCTTCCCAGCCAAGAAATATACTGGGATAGGAATAACAATCACAGGGTTTCTTATATTTTTATCAATTGAAATATATTTATATGCTTCTCTTTAAAAAAAGGAGAAGGATTTGACATGGCTTCATTCAGCAAGCACCGTGCCAGGCTCAGACACTCGGCCGGGCACAGAATGAGGAAAGCACACTCCCTCCGAAGCTACACCCTCTCTTGGTCTGAGGATAGGACTTTGTTTTTGAAACAGCTTCGAGAGATGGGCCTAGAGCAGCTTGCGTTTCCTGATGCTGTGTTAAGTGTTCCTATTTCTCACTTAGGAATTTGCTGGATGGGGAGCTGGTCACGCGAGCTCCACCAATTCGAAGCCAATATACTCCTCGGTTGAAACAAGAGGTCACAGCAGGTGACCGTCTGGAAGCTCCGTCCATGAAATACCATCCACGCCTGTGCGTAAATGGCAGTGACCACCTTCTTCTCTACTAATGCATCTCCATCAACCCACAGGATGACCTCCTCTAAACTACCCTGGGTAATCACAGTCTTTTTGCGCAGAATATATTATGGGTGTGTGTGCACCTGTCCTTCTGCGTGGCCTGTACGGGCTATATATGGTACTATTTACTGGGCATATATGTAGATGTTTCACGGGGAAAATGCGTGGGTTTCCTGAGACATAGGTGGGGTCTGTAAATCCAAATATGAGACAGAAGAGTCTGGTTTACTCCCTCATCATACTTTGTTCTTAACTAGTTTCAAACTTTGTTGCTAGCATTGGAAGTTACTCTTTTTAAAAGATGTTTATTTTTGAGAGAGAGAGAGAGGGAGAGAGGCAGAGAGACAGAGGATCCAAAGAAGGCTCTGTACTGACAGCAGAGAGCCCAGTGCAGGGTTCGAACCCAGGAACTGCAAGATCATGACCTGAGCTGAAGTCAGATGCTTAACCGACTAGGCCACCCAGGCGCCCAGAAATTATTCTTGAATTGGCTTTTCATTAGGTAGGTTCCCTATAGCCGGGCAATTCCAAAAGCTGTTCTCTACCCAGGTCAGCTTCTGGAACACTTCCTTTGATAACACCAAATAAGCCAGATCATTTTCTCCTCTGCACCTGGTACTTAGCTTTCTTTATTGTGCTCACCGCATTGTTTTGATGGTGATTTAATGCTCTCTTTCCCCCTACCGGACTATAAACCTTTTAAGGGCAAGGACCATGTTTTATACCTCTGTGTTCCCACTGATTAGCACGTGGATGGTTAATCCTTATTTGTTACATTTAATTTGAAAATAAAACTAAAAATTATTAGCTTGAAAATCTTTAAGGCATTCCTTCAGCTGTTGCAAAAGATATGTCAGGAATATGGTTGGTTCTTTGTAGAAGACAATACCTGAGCTTTACTCAGACCCATTTAGAGATCCAAAAAAGTGATCTGTATATAAATGTATCTTATATGATATGTATGTAAAATGGCCTCAAGGAAAATATCAAAAGTGATTACCTCTGGGAAATGAGTTGTACGTCATCTCTCTACATATTTCACTGTAATACGGTGAACATGTATTATTGTTATAACTGTAATAAAGACAGTAAGTATTAATCATATGGCAGAAGACATATGTGAGATCTTTTCATCCGTGTCCTCCTACATGTTATGAATAACAACTGAAACATGGCAGCCAAAGAGTTAGTTCATCGAAGTTCACTACTGCATGAAGGGATGTTTATACAGAGCTCACTGGTCCCGGGAAGGGAGAGAGAGGCAAAGTGGTACAAATATGATTCAGCTGGGGTCGCGTGGATCCTTGACGCTTGTTTGACATGGATACTCTCATACTTCTCCTCACAACTTTAGTTTCTTACAACCCAGGGGCACCTGGGTGGTTCTCCGTTGAGCGTCCAACTCTTGATTTTGGCTCAGGTCATGATCCCAGGATCATGGGATCGAGCCCTATGTTGGGCTCCACACTGAGCATGGAGCCTGCTTTCTCTTCCTCTGCCCCTCCCCTGCTCATGTTCTGTCTCTCTCTCTTTAAAAAAAAATAAATAAATAAAATAATCTCTTACAACCCGAATTGCAGTGACTTATGTACATGGTCATTGGTTCTTCTGAATCAGCGGGCTTCTGACTTTTTTTGTGTTACAGAAGGAAAGACAACCTAGACTGTTATCTGGGGCACACACAGCCACTCTACTGAGTATAAGTCCCATGTGATAATATCTTCGCTTTATGGGAGGTTCTCGGATGCATTCTATTCTGTACTATTCTAAATAAGAATGTGCTTCCTGATCTACTAAATTGATTTCATCTCTTGTAACTTGAAAACCATTGTTTGAAAGTCTAAGGGCTCTGAGGTCGACAACCATGCTTTATTCATCTCTGACTCTTAAAATGCCTTCACACATAAAAGAAAGTCAAGAAATGTTGTTACCTAATTTTTTTTTCCCAGTAAAAAGAATAACCTCCTGAACAGCACTGCCTGAATGATCTTTTGATTCCCCGCCCCATGCTTCCTATGGTGCAGAGAACATAGTGGGCATGAGCCAGTTGCTTGCTGAAAGACCACGAAATCTATAAAAGATTCACACTTGAATGTCTTCATGGAAGGGAAGAATAAGGAAAGGGGAAAAAGGAAAGAAAAGCAGAACCAGATCTGTGCGTCCTCAGACAAAAGTTACAGGAATGAGCTGGCATGGAGAATCCCGAAAGATGGAAGATTTGCTGAGTCTCATGTTGGCCAGAAAGAGTGCCATGTGATTTATATTCAGTCATTACTAGACAAAACTTTGCTAAAGGGAAAACACCTTAAATCAAAATGGCAGTTTAAGATAAACTAGTACTTCTCCCTTGATCCCAAGCCCCACCACCAGAATCTAGCAGACTTGTCCTCTGACATCTCCACGTAATGAAAATGAACTAATTAGCCAGAAATCAAAGCTTGCCCATATCTTCATTTGCCTTTCCTGTAGCGTTGACATTAAGCATATAACCTTGTGTATGTGTTAAACTTTAACCTAAAAAGATTTATTTTGAGAACCTTTCCCCTGATGGGACTTGTTCAAGCTGTACTCAGCATGTGTCATTAAGAACTTGGTGCTACCTTTTGGGATGAGCACTGGGTGTTGTATGGAAACCAAGTTGACAATAAATTCATATATTGGAAAAAAAAAAAGAACTTGGTGCTAGATCATGGCAGGAGAAAGGTAGGTGATACCTGAACACCTCTCGGTCTATCTTGGCAGCCATATCCACAGAAAGCTTTGTACGATACTTCTTTTCTTTAATGTTTATTTATTTATTTTTGACATATATATAGAGAGAGAGAGGGAAGGAGGGGCAGAGAGAGAGGAGGACAGAGAATTCTAAGCAGGCTCTGTATTGCCAGCTCAGAGCCCAAGGTGGGGCTTCAACCCATGAAATCATGAGATCCTGACCTGAGCCAAAACCAAGAGTTGGACGCTTAACCGACTGAGTCACCCAGGTGCCCCTTTTGCTACCATATTTCAAGCGTAGTACCATAGGTCTGAGTAAAGCGTCATGGATACACAGAGAGGGAGCCCAGCCTTCTGCTGAGTGTAAGAGTCAGTGTGGGGAGGCGGAGGGTTCACAGAGGAGGAGCCATTCGAGCAGGGCTTTGAAGACTGGGCAGGAGTCATCAGAAGTAGAAGTTACTGGTATGGGGCATTCGGGTTAGTGGGGACTATGTGAACTTGGCTGCCAGCAGCAGGTTAAGTGCAGGGCACCTGGGCGACTGCTGAGTGGCTGGGTGCTCTTGTTGCCTAAAGGTTTATGGTCGAGGTGGGGCAGGAATGGGTTGATATCAAGTTGAGAAGGACCTTGAGTATTATGGTGGCGAGTTGAGTGTTGAGCATTTAAACATGTACCACTTTGTCGATTCTCTAATTGTCGAGTGTGTGCAAAGCTTGTCCTCTCCAGTGTTCGTGATGTAGAATTATACAGCTGGAAGGGGACTCAGGTTATTTTATACAAACCACTCATTTTGTACATGAAGAAACAGAAGTATAAGTCATTTGGTTAAAAGGGTCTTTTCCCAGGGCTTGGAGGGAATTCAGCCTATTTGCATATAGATAGAAAGCAATCTTCCTGCTGCTGTTGTATAGACTGGCTCTTAGTCAAAAAGAAAAACAACTCACTGTTTATTTAAATTAAGCAGGAAGGAAGTGTGGGAGCAGGCGGGTATGCCCGATAATCTCACTATTCAGGACAGAGAGGAATTTGGTGTAAAGGTAGTTTTGATTTGGACACGGTCCAAGGGAACTGAGCTACAGAAAGTACCGGAAGGACTTGGTAATGAGGCAGTTTTATGCCGAAAGTAATCACAAGTAAGAGCCTCTCTTGGACTCCACCAAGGCATCTTTTGCATTCAGGCACGAACAACACACATAGGTCATCTCCTTGGGGATTTAAAACAAAGTTCTCCTTAGTGAGGGTACAGAATTCCTCTGTTGGTAAAAGTAAGTTCTGGGATGGAGGCTGAATCCCATGAAGACCTTGGGTCTGAGAGTATCAGCCTCCTTCAGTGGGTCCTGTTCCGACCTCCACTGGGATATAGTGTGAAAATCATAGGACGATGTGACCCAGGAAGAGGCTCTGCAAAGTCACCGCCTGGAGGAATTTGAGAAACCTCTCCTCTCCTCTGGATCTCTCCTTCAGGCCCACTACCTCCTGATTTCCATAGACATCAAGCTCTGGGTTGTAGGGCGCCATCTTGAATCTATGCCATATTCATCATTCATCCTAGAGACAGGACAAGCCTGGTGTTTTTGCATGAGCAATAAGAAGTCTGCTGAGAAAGATCTTATCCTGAGGCAGGACAGAGTCAAGATACTAAGCCCTGTGCCAGGAAAAAGCCTGGTTTCCATGGGGAAACACCAAGTCATTTAACCCTGGTTCAGCCCCAGCCTAGTCCGACAAGACAGACGAACCCCAAATCCAGACAACACAAAAGCAGAGTTTTACTAACTGTCTGGGAGAATGGAGCTACAAGGCTTTGAACCCAGCTGCTTCGTTCCCATTGCTAAGGCAGGCTGGGGTGCCTTCTTAGCATGTCCAAATAAGGAATGGATACAGCGATGGGTGCCTATATCTCCAAGAATGAAGACAAATGCCACGGATTTTGCATTCAAAGTCGAACAAGTAGCCATGGACATCTAGATGTTGTCAGAGGCAGCATGGATTCCAGCAGTCCGCTTCTGTCCCAGTTTGACAAAATTATAAGTGAACGGCAACAACATGAGAAATGTAACCGGCTGGGAGCTCACCGGTGGAGAATCATTGCTTCCTCCGGAAGTCAGGAGGTCGGCATGACGACGGAGGGACCACAGGTGTTCACACACAGCACTTCCCTCTCAAGCGATTTTACCATAAAAGAGTAAGTGACAGGCTCTGTCCTAGACCACACGCAGGAAGATTTAATTCTTCTCCTTGTTTCCATAAGGGTCGTGAGCAAACACTGAGCATGAGGGCTGAGCCAAAAGTGTAGTGGTCTTTTCGTAAATATATAAAGCATAAGCATATAGAGAATATTAGTGCTTCTAAGAGGAAAAGAAAAAATATTTCCACTCGCTTTCAAAGTCCTGCTGTTTCATGCCTGGTAAGATATAAAAATATCGCCTTCAACCTATATAACACCTGATTCCATCACGTGGCGCTTAGTAAATTATGCCCCCAGAATATTGTGGTGAAGCATCCCCCACCACTTGCGGGCGCTCTGGGCAGGGCACCTCTGGACCTCATGTTCTGCTGAAATTCGAATGTCATTTTCAGAGAATGGATAGTCAAGCTGATGCTGAAATGAAAACCCATCCCCTTTCCTTAGTGCCTTCTCAATAGCTCTATCAGGGGCCGCTCCTTCTTCTATAACTGGAGACCAAACTGTGGAAGACGAGTTCCCATTTTTCTGCCCAGAACACTTACCATCAGACCGCCAGGGATAGAGATATATTTTTAAAAGTCCAATACAGAGAAAAATAGCTCCTTCCAGGTAGTGTGTGTGTTCCCCCAAGTCGGTCAAGAGGTATTTATAAAAACACGCGGTGACGAAAGACTGCTGCAGGAGGGAACCTCGGACACCCTCAGCCTGCCCCTCCCTCTCCTGGCCCATCTGGGCCCGCAGTGTGACCACTTCTGCATTTCACTTTTCCAATAATTTAATCACAGGGAATCCAAAGGCCTTAGGGAGCATCTCGTTGGATGTCTCCCACGTAGAGCCTAGAGGATGCAGAGATGGACCGATTCACGGCACTGTACAGCCTCACCCGTCCCACTCCTGGCCACGTCCCTCCCCTTGGCAATGCTGCCCTTACGTTGCTATACGCAAACGTATAGCGCCAATAAAGGAGCGGGATGGGATTAGCGGAGTTCTTTCTGAGTTGAAAATCTATGGTGTTTCCAAAGGCATGTTTCACAAACGGTCTGTCCTAAATCACTGTTCCAGGGCACGGGTATCATTTCACCACTAGAAAGAATTCTTTGAAAGAGATACAGAGATTTTAAGTATCAAGCGTTTTTCAAGTTCTTTAAAAGTAGAGGTGGGTAGAGTATTTGAGTAGAGAGAAGAAATAATATTTATAAGGAACTCCTTTATCAAGCAATGTATCAAGCAATCTCCAAGTGATTAGCAGGCATTAATTTTTGTGGTCCTCAGAGCAATCCTGTGAGGGAGTACTGTTGTTATCTTCATTTTAGAGATGAGCAAACAGAGCACAGAGAGGTTGATTAATTTGCCTGGGATCACACAGCTAGTAAGTAGCAGAGCTGGGTTTGAAATGCCAGCAGTCAGGTTCCTGAGACCCTGCTTTAACCACTCTGTTACATGCCATTCTCCAACCTGCAGACAGACTACATGGGTCAGAGAGTTTTTGGTAAGGCTGGTATAGACTAAAATTTACTTGAAAAGAAATGCTTTTTAAATATGGAATGTAAAATATGGTAATGGATAGCAGGTGTTTTAGAACCCCAATGATGGAATAATTCTTTAAAAAAATTTTTGACATTTATTCATTTTTTGAGAGACAGAGAGAGACGGTGCGAGCGGGGGAGGGACAGTGAAAGAGAAAGATACAGAATCGGAAGCAGACTCCAGGCTCCGAGCTGTCAGCACAGAGCCCGATGCGGGGCTGGAACCCACTTGCCGTGAGATCATGACCTGAGCCGAAGTTGGACGCTTAACCGACTGACTACCCAGGCACCCCCATTTCTTGATCTTAATGTAAACCAGGCTTATCAAGTTTAAAAATTCTAAAAGTTCTAAAAAAAGAGGAGGGGGAGGAGGAAGAAAGAAAGAGAAAGCGAGAGAGAAAGAGAGAAGGAAAGAAAGAAGGAAAGAAAGAAAGGGAAAGAAAGAGAGAGAGAAAGAAAGAAAAGAAAGAAAGAGTGAATGAATCCATTGAGTCCCCATATCCAAGCAACCGTGGTAAAGTTTGGTGTGGCTGGGAAGCTCTTTGACCAAGCTGCAACGATACCTCTGGTAGAGGAAAGAGGTTTACAGTTTACATACAGCTTACAGTTGGGGAAACCAGGCTCAGAGAGGTCAAGATTTCCACTGCTGGAGTCAGACTTGGAACTGTCAGGTCTACATGTATCCACAGTTCACACAGATTCATTTATTTCATGAAGAGATGGAGTAAGTTACAACCAAAGCAAACCACAACAAAAACGAAGTGAGCTGACATGAAGGACATTTTGAGAAAGCAAGTTTCTGCACACCTGTTGAGGCAAGTCACATTCGGCGGCGTCCCAGTCAATCGACACTGGCATCTACAACGCTTACCGCATCCAGCACATCAGCAGACCCCGTACTCTCTGCTTAAAATGGACCCAGAATCCTAGTCCAAACTGTGACCATCACACTGTACCCACGGCAGCCAGTGGCACTTGTAAAATATAAATCATATCACTCCCAGGCATAAAATCTCCCTGGTTTCTTCCCATTCACTTAGAGCAAATCCGTATTACAGCTCCCAGTTACTTTCTTAAATTTCTCACATACCATTCTTCCCCTGCCCCACTGCTCTCTGGCCTTATATGCTCTCTCTATGCTGGGATAGAGAGATAAAAGCTTGAAACAGGCTTCTACCCCAGGGCCTTTGCACCTCCTGTCCCCTCTTCCTTGAATGGGTCTTTTCCCAGAGACCATCACATCAGTGCATCGTTTACTTAAATGTCACTGTATCAGCGTCCATCCCTGACTACACTAGATAACCATCCTCTCCATGCAATGCTCTCTGTAATCATTTTCCTTCATGGTCATTATTGCTCCATAACGCACACACGCGCGCGTGCGTGCGTGTGTGTGTGTGTTTCCAAGCAGGAATATAAGCTCCATGAGAACAGGGGCTTTGTTCCATTCACCAGTGCATCCCTGTATCTAGAACACTGCCTGGAACATAACAGGTGCTTAATAGCATTGTGTCTACGGAGGACTGAATAATTTATGATCACAATAGTGAATCTGAAACACAGAGAGAAAGTTAAATTTTCTTCCACATGTTCTGAAAAAAAACTTAAAGAATTATATGGTGTACTTCATAATTATTTTTTAATTTAAAACACATTAAAATTATCCTAGCATTTAATACTTAGGTACCAAAAAAACCCCATCTTTGTAGTTGAAATCACCTAACATTTATGAACAGTTGAGGCTCACTGTTGGGTGAAAACTATGTTGAATTTTTCTGGTGGGGTAAAACTGTGTTTTTAAAGATTTTATATCCTCTATGCACAGTGAAATTTATGATGGTCTCCAAGTATATCTTAGCAAAAGGAATAACTTAACAAAAATAGTGTGAGAAACAGCTGATATTTATTGTGGTATGTTCTTTGTAGGCACTGGTCTAAACATTTTATCTGTTCCCTTTCACCTAATCCTTTAAAAACCCGTGAGGTAGAAACTATTATTATCCCAAATTTACCAATGAGGAAACTGAGATACACAGAGTTAAAATATCTTAATCAGTCACACAGCTAAAGAGCAGTGGAGTCGGGATACAGTGGCAATTTGCCTACTTCTACTTACTCACCAATTTTTAATGGAAAAAAAACCCCACCTTTTCATAGCTACAATATGGTGGCACTGAGTTAGGTAAGGGGGGGCACAATATAGCGATGGGACTCCTCCCCTTCCCTGGAACAGAGGTATGAACAAGATGGCGGCCTGCCCAAGAGGCTGACTCCATGTGGGGAGATGCAAAGAAGGAATATTTCACTGGTCAAGGACTCAGACCCTTCTCCATCTTTATTCCCACTTGTTAAAAATGTATTTATTTATTCTGAGAGATAGAGAGGGGGAGGGAAGGGGGATAGAGAGAGGCAGAGAGAGGATCCCAAGCAGGCTCCATGCTATTAGGGTAGAGCCTGATGTGGGGCTCGATCTCACGAATCGTGAGCCCATGACCTGAGCCAAAAATCAAGAGTGGGACGCTTTAACCGACTAAGCCACCCAGGCGCCCCCCTTTTTTCCCATTTTAATGGTGGAGTCATTGAGCATCACAGAGGGATCCCTCTTGGTTCCCTAGCGTCTTCTACGGAACCCAGAAAAGAATGGGACTATTTGAGCAATGAGTTGCCTAAGGTTTAAGGTTTGGTTCTGGGGGTGGCCTTGAATTTGTAACTTTGCAGCCTGCCACTCTTCCGCACGCTTCCATCCAGGTTTTTCTTGACATCTGAAGAGGCAGTGCCTCTAGAGAGTATATTTTTGTATTTCTCCATATGCTGCTTTTTGTCTCCTTATGTATACTGCCAATAAAACGTGTGAGTTCCACCACAGGCCAGCCCTGCAAACTTGCCTGTGGTGTTGGCCTGGAAAGGAATATATTATTGTTGTTTCCACTGATTTACATCCTTCCCTCTATTGTAGAAATGATACTTTCTTGCATTTTCCCCTCAATGTAGTGACGCACTTTCTCTCATCTTATTTTATCCGTATTTCTTTAGAGTACTCACAGGTTGCTTTTGCTGATGATTGGCCTGCTTCCTCCTTTTATCAAAAATCCATTTAATAAAGTGCCCTGCTTCTATGTTTATCTCAAAGCTTTCCTTTGATTACTTTATCTGATTCTTTTCATTTTTCCAACGCTGTGGATTAAGGTAATTTTTTGCTTATTTGGTCCTTTGCCACAGTCTTCTCAAAATATCAGTGACATTGACCTTGGTTTAATCAGACTATGGCTGCACATAACATTGAGGTCAGAGAGAGGTCAGGGATGCTTTGATGTTGGAGAAATTTCTCTCTCTCTCCTTCCCTGCCTCTCCCTCTCCTTCCCTGCCTCTTTCCCCCTTCCCCATTTCTCTCCCTCCCTCCCCATCACCTCCTTCTCTCTCTCTCTCCTTCCCCATCTTTCCCTCTCCTACCCTCCCTCCCCATCTCCCTCCCTCTCCCCTCCCCATCCCCTCCTTCTCTCTCTCTCTCTCTCTCTCCTTCCCCAACTCTGCCTCTCCTTCCCTCCCTCCCCATCCCCCCTTCTCTCTCTCTCTGCCCCACATCCTGCATTTTGCAGTCATTCAAGTATGTCTATTGAGCACCTTTGTTTATCTTATATTTTCAGGGCCTGGAGAACATAACAAATGACACCAGCATTGTAAAACAGCAAAAGGCAAGGACCCTTAAGTTCTTCACAACTGAATGCGGTGGGGAAATGAGCATCAGTAATTTTTAAAAAACATATATTTAAGTTGTGGCAAAATACACATAATATAAAAGATACCACCTCAACTATTTTATTTTTTTAAGGATTTTCTTTTTTTTTAAAGTTTGTTTATTTTGAGAGAGAGAGAGAGAGAGAGAGAGCACAAGCTGGTGAAGGGCAGAGAGAAAGAGAGAGGGAGACAGACAAGAATATCAAGCAGGCTTCACGCAGTCAACCCAGAGCCCGAGATGGGGCTCAAGCTCACAGAACCGTGAGATCATGTCTTGAACCAAAATCGAGAGTTGGCCCCTGAAATGACTGAGCCACCCAGGTGCCCCAATATTCATACTGCTTTACAACCATCACGAGAACTCTTTCCATCTTGCAGAACTAAACTCTAAATCCCCATTAAACACTAAGTCTGCATTCTCCGTGCCCCCCGACTGTGCCCGCCATCCCTGACAACCACCCTTCTATGTTCTGTCTCTAGGATTTGACCCCTTTAGCTACCTGCTACAGGTGGAATCATACAGTGCTTGCCCTGTTGCACCTGCCTTGTGTCACTCAGCACAATGTCCTCAAGGTGCATGCATCTTGCAGCAGGCATCAGAATGTCCTTCTTATTCACGGCTGCATAGTACTCCACTGTATATACATGCCACCCTTCGCTTATTCACTCATCTGTCCACAGACTCTTAGGTTGCTTCTATCCGTGGCTCTCGTGAATAATGCTCTGTGAACATGGATGTGCAATGATCCCTTCAGAGCATGTGTAATTTTATTTTTTTGTAGGTTTTTTAAATGTTTATTTATTTACAAAATTAGTGTTTATTTATTTTGAGAGAGAGAGAGGGAGAGAGGGGAGAACATGAGTGGGGGGAGAGGCAGAGAGAGAGAGGGGGAGAGAGAGAATTTCAAGCAGGCTCCGTACTGTCAGTGCAGAGCCCCGTCTGGGGCTTGAACTGAACTCACGAGCCATGAGATCATGACCTGAGTCAAAATCAGGAGTCGGAGGCTTAACCAACTGAGTCCCCCAGGCACCCCAGGAGCATGTGTAATTTTAAAGGCCCAGGGTTCACGGAACAGCACAGACATGTGATGAACACCTACAGGTGCACACAGTGCCAGGGGCCGGCATGTATTGCACAGAAAGCATCACAAGAAGGACTAGAGCTGGGTGGGGGCTCTAGAAGGGGGCTCTAGAAGGGGGGGGTTGTGAAGTGGCACTTCCAGTGTGTCAAGAGAAAAGGTCTGAAAGGGAAGAGAGCGGGAGGGCACTTGGAATAGCCCTGGGAGCTGGGAGCTGAGTGATGAGGTGGACTGGGGGATGGGGCATTCTCGAAGTTAGAACATACAGTACTAGCTGGAACGAAGGAGGGGCCTGCTAGAAACTGATATAAAACAGGAACGACTGTGATTGCAATGTTTTCCAAAGAAATCAAGACGACGAAGAAGCTGTGAGCGTCTCAGAACTGAGGAGGCATCCATCAGACGGTGCCTGCTGTGAAGGCAGGTGCAACCTATACTGTCATCCAGGGCCCAGCACAGAACTTGCACCGGGACATGTGCAGCAAGGACCTGTCAATCAGCCAACCGCAGGGCATGACTGTGGCAGAGAAGATGGGCTAACAGAGAAAGCTGGAGTCGAGGGTTTTGTTTGCAGGGATCAGGGTTGCCGGGCATGGCTGTGGGAAATAACAAAGCTACTGAATCTGAAATACACTAAGAAGGAAGAGTCCGCGGGACAAAACGCTGGAACTCTTTGGTTGGGATTTTGTTTATGTCTCTTGTCCATCCCAAAACACGTTGGTCTGTCCTAAGAAAACTCATTTATCACCGGTGGGTATTTAAAAAAATTTTTAACACTTATTTTTGAGAGACAGAAACAGAGAGCGAGTGGGGGAGGAACAGAGCGAGAGAGGGAGACACAGAACCCGAAGCAGGCTCCAGGCTCTGAGCTGTCAGCACAGAGCCCGACACAGGGCTCGAACCCACGAATCACGAGATCATGACCCGAGCCGAAGTTGGATGCTCAACTGACTGAGCCCCTCAGGCGCCCCACTGGTGGGTATTTTGACAGGTGTTAATATCCTTCCTTCTGCCCTGGGTGTGCTCTTAATCATTCATTTTTCTTTACAAGGCTCACTCAATATTCTCACACGCAGTCAATATTTTCACATGAAGATACAATGCTGAGGGACGCAGAAACACAAACCCGACCCTAATTAATGGATATGCTAATTTCTCAGACCGGCCTATCTTTACTTCTTCCAGGGAAAAAGAAACAATACATTCGTTCATTATCTTCTGTTTACCACAAACTATAGAGGTTTTTATTTTTCGCACTGGGCTCTGTGATTAGCCAGCACTAAACGGAATGCTATTGGCATTGGATAAGCACCGAAGGTTGGGATTTGATAGTTTGGCATGTCAGGCCAGGAAAGGAAGCCTCGTTCACAATGGCACGTTGCAACAGCTTCCGCTGAAGGCATGGAGTCCACTGTGTGCCTTCCGGGACCCTAAATGGAAGACGATAAATAGATCTGCTGACTGCTGTTCTCTGTAGTGTCTTCTCACCAGCATGGTGTCTCTGGTGACAAAGTTACAAAGTTTTCAAGTCGAGAGTCAGGATATGAAATGAATGGATGTGTGTTGGAGGGGAGAACAGAGACGTCTGGCACACAGGGCACGAGGGACTGGAGGAAGTGAGGCATCGCCCGGCCCGGCCCTCTGCAGGTGCGGGTGGGGGGGTGGGGAGGCTCGGCTACTCCCCAGCAGTTACCAGTCTGGGCTTCGAGCTTTAGGTATTTGCAGAGTTCCCGCCCTCTGATCTAACACACCCACGGTCTCCTTTACTCCACTTACGTCTCTCAGTGGTTTCTGGCATTCTATTCGCTTGCCCATTTTCTCTTCAATCCCTCTGGAAAACGATTTTATTTCCCTAGTTTACTATTTTACTTAAAAAAAAAAATCACAAGAGTCTGCTGTGTTCTTGAGTTGTCCACTTTTTTTTGCCTTTCCTCTTCGAAACATCTCACATAAGCCTCTTGTTTATGAGAAAAATAATTTTTTATTTTTATTAAAAATTAAAAAGTTTTTTTAACATTTACTTATTTTTGACAGAGAGAGAGAGAGAGAGAGAGAGAGAGAGAGAGAGACAGAGCAGGAGTGGGGCAGGGTCTGAGAGAGAAGGAGACACAGAATCTGAAGCAGGCTCCAGGCTCTGAGCTGTCAGCACAGAGCCCGATGCAGGGCTTGAACTCATGAACTGTGAGATCATGACCTGAGCAGAAGTTGGACGCTTAACCGACTGAGCCACCCAGGTGTCCCTTACTGAAATTTGTTTATGTGTATTTATTTTTGAGAGAGAGAGAGAGAGAGAGAGAGAGAGAGAGAGAGAGCGAGCGTGCGTACGGGGAAGAGGCAGAGAGAGACAGAGGGAGACAATCGGAAGCAGGCTCCAGGCTCTGAGCTCTCAGCACAGAGCACACGGGGCTTGAACTCACAAACTGTGAGATCATGAGCTGAGCCGATGTTGGCCCCTTAACCAACTGAGCCACCCAGGTGTCCCTATGAGAAAAAATAATTTTTCAGTGTCATCAATTCATAGGTATTTTCTGAATTTTTCTTAAAGATGAGCTGACTCCTCAATAAGTTATTTAATTGGGAATATTTTGGATAATCAATTGTAACATATTCTTCAGGTGACAGTAACTTGAGGCTGAGAGGGGAGGGAGCAGGAACGCAGGTGTATGGGTTGACACGCTGTGAAATGGGACCCAGAGCAAGTGGGCAGAACCCGGGCATCACACAGGTGGCCTTCCTGCAGCAAGGCTGGGGGATTTATCATCACTGGCTTGTCACCGTCCTGCTTAAAGGCACAAGGCATGAGCATATGGGGCCTCGAGGCTTTTCTTGCCCTATCATTCTGTAAGGTTGTTGGTTTTTACATTCCTAGTTGCATGTGATGAGGTGACTGATTCCAAGCCTCCTTTTCCAGAGAGATGTCATCTGTCTCCCTCATCAAACTGTCTTGATAATCAGATAAGGTGATGCAGGACATGTTGCTTTGAAATTTATAAACAGCTAAACAAATGTTAGAGATTATTACTAGAGATTGGGTGATATATATCGGCCGTGATCTCACTCTGACATAAATCTGTGATAAACTTTCTGCCATTGGTTTGTCATGCCTCAGCCTCAAACTCCAAGCACCTGACAGAACAATTCTTTACGATGTTCATTAAGTAACACATTTTGGGGGAGGGGAAGCCACAGTTCTAGTCTATTTCTTTGCCACTTTACCTGCGGGGATATGAGAACTACTGGGTCTGTCCTTTTTCTCTTTTTCTTTCTCTCTGTTTTCTGGGTCATTGCTTCTCCAAGACCCGTGTTACTTGTGTAGTGATCCCAACCTTGCAATTTCCTGGGTTCCTCAAAGGGGTCACTTAATGCAAAACGCCTTTCCATGTTTCATTTATCAACAAAGGTGTTAGTGTCCACAACACAAGTTTACCTCCTATTGATTAATTATATTCCTGGGCGCCTGCGTGGCTCAGTCGATTAAGCGTCCGACTCTTGATATTGGCTCAGGTCATGATCTGACGGTTCATGAGATGGAGCCTTCCATCGGGCTCTGTGCTGACAGCACAAAGCCTACTTGAGATTCTGTCTCATTCTCTACCCCTCCCCCGCTCGTTCTCTCTCTCTCTCAAAATAAATAAGTAAAAAAAAGTCATATTCTTTTGCTTCGCATGTTAAGGTAAAGGTGTAGATAATAGGAATCTCTGTGCGTACCAGGGTTACAATAATTTATTGAAAGCTAACCGGATAATTACCTTCCCAGATTGATCCTGAAAAGCAGGATCCGGGTCTCGGTCTAAACTTTTCAGTCGGTGTCGGGAGTTTTTCTAGCTGTAAAAGTTATTTGAAGAAGTGCTGATTGGTTTCTGGAGAATGACAGGTCTTCAACAGGCTCACATTTGTCGCTGGATCAATCACTACCCATCACGGTGCACCCATCTCTGGATACGCTGAAGCGGATTCTGGTTAAGCAAACGCACCATCTCTAGAAAGGAGCAAAGCTTCTCTCCTGCAACTCCTACTCAGTTTAGTTATCTTTGCACTAGTCTCTAGCACAGACACAAGTTACAGGACACTCTTCAGGAGTGCCAGCATCACAACTAAATTACATGGATCATTTGTTGGTTATAAAAGAACAACTGTTGTTTAATCATGTTGGCTGTGGTATCATAGTTTCTGAATGATGCTATAATTTCACGGATTAGATTTCCATCTAGAAATACCTAACATGAAAGCCTGTCCTTTATCTCTTATGTTTTGAATGCTCACAGAGCAGTTTTAGAAAACTATATTCTGATTCTGGAATTTAAAAATTCTGTTCCAGCTGAATTTAACCTTCTGTAAAGTAGATCCAGATCTGACCCTTTTTGTTCTTTATTCCATAAGGAACTGAGCACTGGTGTGCAGGTCGAGGGGTAATTTCTCATTCCAGCGCCTGGGGCCTGGGAGACTGGCAGAGACAAGGCTTGTGTCCCCACCCTCCACCGCCTTGTCCCCTTATCACTCACATCTCCATGGCTCCTGTCACTTGATTCCTATTTCCCACCCAGCACTGGGTAGTGCCTGCCCTCTGTTGAGACTAGAAAGCAGGTGCAATCAGAATGTGCACCGGACGATTTCTGGGAATATCTTGATGACTGATAAGACTGGAGTGTCATCTAAAGACTAAGAATTACATCAAGGAAATGGCAGCAGAAGGACCCCCTTGCCCTGTTTTCTAGGAGATGCCTCGGATCTTCCCCACATGCTGAAGTGGGTTAAGTGGAGGGGGATCCCGACAGCCACTGTTCTTTTGGATCAGACAGAGATCAATGTTTATGTGGCTGATTAGGGACCCTAACCATAGTATTGCTGCTTTATCCTGCATGATGGAAACACTGCCAACTGAATAAGGTGCATTGAATTGTGTTTTATTTACTTTTTAACGTTTACTTACTTTTGAGAGAGAGAGAGAGAGAGAGAGAGAGAGAGAGAGAGAGAGCGCAGGGGAGGGACAGAGAGAATCCCAAGCGGGGCTCGAACCCATGAACCGTGAGATCATGGCCTGAGCCAAAATCAAGAGCCAGACACTTAACCAGCTGAGCTACCCAGGTGCACCTGAATTTTAAAGAGAACTGTACTAGTTGTGCTCAGGTGGTTCAGTCAGTTAAGGGTCCGACTTTGGCTCAGGTCATGATCTCGTGGTTCGTGGGTTCGAGCCCTGTGTCGGGCTCTGTGCTGACAGTTCAGAGCCTGGAGCTTGCTTTGGATTCTGTGTGTGTGTGTGTGTGTGTGTGTGTGTGCGCCAGCACCCACCCCTCCTTGTGCTCTCTCTCTCTCTCAAGAATAAATATAATAAAAACTAAAAACAACTGCATCGCGGGTGTGGTCTTCTCAATTTTGGGACGGCCACTGGCCCTGTTATGTCAGAACATGTGGCTCTTCATGCTCTCCTCCTTGGAAGGTTTGCAGACACATCACAAGATGGTAATAAGCCCACAGAAATCACAACAGGCTATGACTTTTCCAGCGTGACAGTGTGAAAGCGTGCAAGTAAGGAGAGAAAGGAAGAAGTCTCAACTCAGTGCCCCCACGGTGAGTCTCTAACGAGTCACATACAAATCCAGCTATGACCATTTCTAAATGGCTATTTTCTGAATGGCATTAATGAAATTGTTTAGAGAAACACATAGTTTCTTCCGGAAGGCAGAACAGCAAGGGCATGCTGTTTGGCCACTTGTTTTGTGTCTGTTTTTATTTTTATTTCTTTCCATTCATTTATTATTGAGAGACAGAGAGATACAGAGCATGAGCATGAGAGGGGCAGAGAGAGAGAGAGAGAGGGACACAGAATCCGAAGCAGGCTCCAGGCTCCGAGCTGTCACCACAGAGCCCAAGATGGGGCTCAAACTCACAAACCAAAAGATCATGACTGATCCACCAACTGAGCCACCCAGGCGCCCCTGTTTTATGTCTGTCTTAAGACCAAAGTGGCACCTTCCCATTCCCTGTACTTTAGAACCATTGGTTCTTGTGGGTTCAGGGATTTAAAAATGAATGATCTGAATACCTGAGAGGTCTTATCCACGTACTAACCACAGGGTGTGGCCTCCCCTGCGTCCTCACTGCCAAGTGGGCACAGGGGCGGACAGCAGTGTCCGGGGCCACCCCCTAGGCTGTGTCTAGAAAGTGAGGTTGGTGCGTGAGCCGTAAGCTGGCCAGGGTGGACGGGGGGTGGAGGATGCCAGATCGGTCTCGGAGCCGGAAGATGACTGGCAGGGAGAAAAGCCCTTCAACACCTCTAGCCCACTCTGTACTTCAAGCCTTGCTGTAAACAGCACATTCACAAGACGATGGCATTTTGATTTAGCAGCCTCGCATATGTCTCCGCTCACGGTATTGGGGGCTCCACCGCCATTTTTTACCGTACAGGTTTCTTCAATGAACATTTCAGTGTCCCCAGCAACTACGTCCACAGCCACACTATGCCGCCATCTGACCTTCCCATTTATCTTCCCTGTGGGCTTTTACACATTGATTTAACTTTCTGATCAGCTTTCCCTGATTATTTACATGTATGCGCAGCTCCACACCTTTCACTAGTTTCCCAGAACTGCCAGGAAATAACAGAAAATCGAGGTCGAGTATGGGCCGAACGAGGAAGGGG
This sequence comes from Acinonyx jubatus, assembly GCF_027475565.1. Lineage (NCBI taxonomy): Eukaryota > Metazoa > Chordata > Mammalia > Carnivora > Felidae > Acinonyx > Acinonyx jubatus. The sequence goes on along the minus strand of NC_069393.1, from coordinate 9,957,860 downwards.
TTATGGACCCAAACATCTGCTATTCTTCTCCCTAAGGAGGGATGACAGGTCCCAAGATGACACCTGATCTCTAGAAATAGTAGAAACTTGCAGCCGTGGACAGTGTTGACCCTACCCCTTCCTATGTGTGTGACTACATTCCTGGGCAGGGACCGCTTACAGGGGACCTAAAATACCCACCTGCAACTTTGGGGTCACCGGCCTCATCTATTTGGGGTGCCACTGGTTGGAGGGAGGGCAGGGCCAGGGTGCAAGGAGGTGAGACAGAGCTCCCATGGGGGCACAGCTACGCGGCTTGGGGGACACCCAGTCAGCCAGGCATGCCCAGCAGCAGAAAGGTGAGGAAATGAATGGCATGGGAACAGGTATCCCAAGATACAACATACTCTCAGGAGCGCAAAGTGCTTGAGCTGCTGGGATGCTGGCCAGGTGCATGAAGCAGGTGCTTGAAGCGGGTGCTTGAAGCAGGTGCATGAAGCAGGTGCATGGGACACGTTCATGAAGCAGGTGCATGAAGCAGGTGCATGAAGCAGGTGCATGAAGCATGTGCATGGAACACATTCATGAAACAGGTGCATGAAGCAGGGGCATGAAGCAGGTGCTTGAAGCAGGTGCTTGAAGCAGGTGCATGAAGCAGGTGCATGGGACACGTTCATGAAGCAGGTGCATGAAGCAGGTGCTTGAAGCAGGTGCATGAAGCATGTGCATGGAACACATTCATGAAACAGGTGCATGAAGCAGGGGCATGAAGCAGGTGCTTGAAGCAGGTGCTTGAAGCAGGTGCATGAAGCAGGTGCATGGGACACGTTCATGAAGCAGGGGCATGAAGCAGGTGCTTGAAGCAGGTGCATGAAACAGGTGCCTGGAACACGTTCATGAAGCAGGTGCCTGAAACAGGGCTATGACTCTACATTAACGGGCTAGATCTGAAGCCCGGGACTCCAGGGCAAGAGGCACACGTGCACTTGACTTAAAGATGAAAACCCACGTGCTGCCAGGATGTGGGAGAATCCAGGGAAGAGTGAGCAAATGTCACTTACTGTGCACCTGTGCAAACCTGCCTGGTCAAAACTCTAATGTCGAAGTCCCCCTTCCTGATGTGACCATTTTTGGAGAAAGAGCCTTTAAAGAGGTTAATTTGGGTTAAATGAGGTCGTAAGGGTGAGGCCCTAATGTGGTAGGATTGCTGTCCGTATAAATTTTTTTAACGCTTTTATTCATTTTTGAGAGAGACAGAGTGTGAGAGGGGAGGGGCAGAGAGAGAGGGAGACACAGAATGTGAAGCAGCTGTCAGCACAGATCCTGGCACGGGGCTCAAACCCACGAACTGTGAGACCACGACCCGAGCTGAAGTCAGACACCTAACTGACTGAGCCACCCAGGAGCCCCAGGGTTGGTGTCCTAAGAAGAGGAAGAGACCCCAGAGATCTCTGTCCAGGCGTGCACGGAGAGGCCACGTGAGGACACGGTGAGAAGGCTGTCATCTGCGAGCCAGGAAGACAGGTCTCACCAGAAACCAACTCTGCTGGCACCTTCATCTTGAACTTCTGTCCTCCAGAACCATGAGAAAATAAACGTCTGTCGTTGAAGCCTCCCGCCTGTGGTGCGTTACGGCCACCTGAGCAGACTGGGACCACGCACTGCACACCTACTGTTAGCTCACCGGTTTCTCAAAACCTCTGTGCAAGGCAAGCGTCTCACCTCCATTTCATACACACAGAAGAGCCTCAGAAAAAGAAAGTGATTTCTCTTAACGTTGCACGGCTGCTAAGCGTCAGTGGACATTTGAACAGGGAAGGGGGTGCAGTAATACAGGAGCTCATTGACTAAATCACAGTTCCCCGAGTCTGGAGAGGGGGGAATCTCTTTAAGATTTAAAGGGCTGTGGGAGTGTGTGGGTGCAGGTGGATGGGTAGTGCTTTTCTCCTGGGGAGGGAATGGGGGTTTTGCATGCATGCACTCCTGTGTCCGGGGAGGCATCAGCTGAGGAGAGCTGAGGGAACACGGAGGCAGAGGGAAACAAAGGCAGTACCCCCAGTAGCCTGTGGCAACGTCCACACGCCTTTGAGAGACTGTAGGAGGCTCTAGGCACCCACAGGAGCTCTGTCCCATGACCATCTCGGTGGGGCTGTGTCCTGTCTTCAATATTTTGGTGGTTCTGCTATCCTATGACCCAGCAATTGCACTACTAGGTATTTATCCAAAGGATACAAAAATGCTGATTTGAAGGAGCACATGTACCCCGATGTTTACAGCAGCACCACCGACAATAGCCAAATTACGGAAAGAGCCCAAATGTCCATTGACTGATGAATGGATAAAGAAGATGTGGTATGTATATAGGATGAAATATTCCTCGGCCATCAAAAAGAATGAAATCTTGCCATTTGCAACAACGTGAATGGAACTAGAAAGTATTATGCTAAGCGAAATAAGTCAGAGGAAGACAAATATCGTACGATTTCACTCATATGTGGAATTTAAGACACAACAGATGAATGTAAGGGAAGGGAAGGAAAAAGAAGGTAAAAACAGAGAGGGAGGCAAACCATAAGCGACTCTTAAATACAGAGAACAAACTGAGGGTTGCTAGAGGGGTGTTGGGTGGGGGGCATGAGCTAAATGGGTGATGGGCATTAAGGAGGGCACTTGGGATGAGCACTGGGTGTCATATGTAAGTGATGAATCACTAAATTCTACTAAATTCTACTTCATTATCACACCATATGTTAACTAACTTGGATTTAAATAAAATTAAAAAAGCATTTGGGTGGTTCTCGAGGTGGGACAGTTAGGGAATGTGACTTCACATCAAACTGACTGAGAAACCCCTATTAGGCAGGGAACAGTAAGGGGAAAAGACTCAGGGAAGGAGACCTTGAGGGAGGGCTGGTGCAGGGGGCTCCATAAGTTCTCTGTGGGTCGGTCAACCTCAGGACCTTCAGAGCCTGGTGTCACTGCCCCGGAAAGGGTGACAGGCACTGGTCCAAGTACCGTGCAAAGCTTCAGGCGTACATCCATTCCCACTTGCGTTTTGTGAGGCAGGTACTAATACCCCTAGTTTGGAAGGAAAGAAAGTGAGGCTCAGAGAGGTTGGATGTAGCTTCTCAGGTCGTTCAGCCAGCAAGGAGAACAGGCATTGAGCCCGGGTGGCCCCACTCCCCTGCTCTCGAGCACCAGATTACAGTGCCTGGTGACTCCCTGGAGAACCCCACTTTCCCCCATGCGTCCTGGACCAGGAGCAGGACAGGCAGGCATGGCGGCCAAAGTTCTGAGCGGGGTCTCAGAAGGGCTGACGTTGAACCCTTTCTTACTCCACCCGTGTCTGAGTTTGCCTGGCTTTCAACAGGGTCATTCACTATAGATTTTGCGTACAGACGCGCTGCGCGGATTAGTGAGCGAGTGCTTAGACATTATGAAGAAAGCTCGTCAGGAAAACAGGATTACGTGGATAAAAAAATGCAAAAAAGCAGCCAAGAGCTGGACTAGTAAAGCAAGACTGTATTAGGAAAGACTATCTCTTTGAAGCAAGGCAAACACATTCCCTCAGCCTGAATCAGCCTCACGGGAGTGGGCAGCAGCAAACATCAGTCACGCTGAGGCTCTGCCTTCCCTGCATTCTAGATGCTTCTCTGCAGCCCTGCAGCTCAGCCAGCTACCAGGGCATCTAGATGGTAGCAACTGGTGGGTGAATCCTCCCGAGAGATGACCGTGGGAGGAGAGTCTGAGAGGAGGAGACTGACATGGCATCCTGGCTTTGCTTTTTGTGTTCCCGAATGAGAAAGGCTCAGCCAAAACCAAAATCCAAAACCCAACCTGCATGGCATACACGGATAACTGGCAAATGGCAGGGACCTACTGTTCAATTTGTCACTGAGGTACAAGTGCTTGCATCGATTTGGCTGAACTGTTGTCACTACATAACCTTCAACTCCAGAAGAGTCAGTTAAAAGTGCAATTTAAAGCTACATAAAACCTCGGGGCGCCTGGGTGGCGCAGTCGGTTAAGCGTCCGACTTCAGCCAGGTCAGGATCTCGCGGTCCGTGGTTCGAGCCCCGCGTCGGGCTCTGGGCTGATGGCTCGGAGCCTGGAGCCTGCTTCCGATTCTGTGTCTCCCTCTCTCTCTGCCCCTCCCCCGTTCATGCTCTGTCTCTCTCTGTCCCAAAAATAAATAAACGTTGAAAAAAAAATTAAAAAAAAAAAAAAAGAAATCAGGAGGGGCTGAATCCTGCCCCTATCTCTGAGGCTGGCTGTCAGTCACCCTCAGCAACCACTTGCTATCAATGTTATCATTTACTGGACTTTTGTGTGGTGCTTCCCGTGAACTATCTTCCTCACGAGCTCAGTGGCAGGTCGGGGTGCCTCACGCCTGAGATGACTGAATCAGCATTCAAGCCAATGTCACTAGCTTCCACAATGCCGAAGGTGCCAGCAGGCACATGTGGCAGTTCCCACGGATGAAAGAAAAACACCACCTCCAAGGGTGGCGGGGGGAGGGAAAGGAGGATTTGGGTGCCTCTGAAAGGGGCCACATTCAAATATTCCTCTCCAGGCAACTTTGATGTGACTCAGGACTATTTCTCTGGCATGAGGCTAAGAGGAGAAGCAGCCAAGACTGTAAGGCAGAGAAGCCTGGGTTTGCTGAGAAATACATCAAACAAACCCTATGGTGACCTTCTTAAAAATCGAACTTTGTCTCCCCTGAGCAAGACCTAGATAACACAAATGAATTTTATGATATTGAGACAGGGAGAGAGGGAGGCAGGCAAGGAGAGAGAATCCATATACTAACCTTCCTCTCCACTTTGAAATTAACCATCTGACTTCTAGTCCATGGATACGCAAAATGATTTAAATTCATTTAAATTTGGGCTTAAATAGCCAAAAAAAATATATCCCAAATTGGCCTTTTAAGATGGTTTCATCAATGTTTTCTTAAAGAGAGTTAATAACTTTCACCCGATTGTTGGGGAATTGGAGTGAATAAAAAGAAAGGGCTTTGTCAATAGGAAGGCAGTTTACAATTCTAAGTGTGACGGCTGCTGTTACTTTATGTGGTGGGGATTTCCCAACGCCCTCCCCTCCCTTTGGAACAAGACTGGGGAGATGAGGTATTTGCCGAAGCAGCCAAGGAAGATAAATATTTGCCAAAGTCAGTTCATGGAAACAGTTCTTTTTTGTTTTGTTTTGTTTTGTTTTTTGGTCAAACAAGTGATTGAAATGCTGGGTAGTCCAAATCAGGTTCTCCCCCCGTTTTTTAACTGTAAATTTTGCTGCTTAGAGTCACTAACCTACTGACACATATTGTGAATCTCTGAACAGGAGAATACAGTGGGCATCCTTGACTAAATGAGTTTTTTTAAAAGGGAATTTCACATGGTCAGCTTTCTGCAGAAGCTCTTTTTTCTAATTTTTAATATTTATTTGTTTTTGAGAGACGGAGAGACAGAGTGTGAGCGGGGGGAGGGGAAGAGAGAGAGAGAGAGAGAGAGAGAGAGAGAGAGACAGAATCCGAGGCAGGCTCCAGGCTCTGAGCGGTCAGCACAGAGCCCGACACGGGGCTCGAACTCACCAACTGCGAGATCATGATCTGAGCTCAAGTCAGACACTTAACCGACTGAGCCACCCGGGTGCCCCTCTGCAGAAGCCTCTTTATGAGGTGGTGCAGTAATGGAAAGAAGGCAGATTTTGGAAGGCGGTACACTGGAGAGCAGACCCCGGCTTTGCCATTTCCCACGTATGTGACCTTGGGCACTTTACTCCCGTGAGCCTCTTGTCTCCTCTGCAAAATAAAATACCTGTCCGTCCAGGTTGCTGGGCTGGAGACTGTGTAGTGTGCTTGGCCAAGCGCCAGCACAGGGAGACACCCAACTAGGTGGTGGTCACATCACGACCTTCATTTCCGTGATGGACTGACGGCTTGCTCATTACGACCCGGTGGGTTGCAACTAGGTATTTTTTGCAATTGTAGAGAGATGTGATTTGTGGCCAGCAGCGTCAGCCTTTTATAAGCCTATTGTACAAATCCATGTGATGCGGCATCTTGGAAATTAAAGCACCTTCAACAGCACTCCTAATACAATTGTACTTCATTATGCAGAAACCCCGGACTCCTCCTGTGCTCATTTCTCATTTCAAGTAGCCTTTTGAGTCATCCTAGGCAGTAGGTGGGGTATCTTTCTTATTACCTAATTTCGCCGTTGCTCAGGTGGTCTTGGGTTGCCTCCTCTAAAATATTATCAAATTAATATCTTTTTCCCCCTCTGTGAAATGTTTCACAATATACTCTACAGTTTCTAGGAAGCCCTACCACATGCTACTTATAAGTAAACACGGACATGCTTACAGGAATATTCTCCATTTAACAGAGAAGATTCCAAGAAAAAAGTGGCTAAGGGAATTTCCTCATGTTTCACCATCAGCGCTGGGGGTGAGGCCCCAGACCTCGCTGCTCAGCAACCACCAAGGGGCCTGCCCATCCCATTGTTATGAGTTTGTCACAAAAGCAGAATCGGATCGCTTTTCCTCTACAAGAAGTGATGGTTTATAGTGATTATAGCAAGAGACTCCAGGGGACAAAAATCTTTCCCCAGGACAGAGTCGATCGGCCAGTTCATGCATGACTGAAATGAAATCAAGCTTTGCTCCTGGTGTTGGGCTGGGGATCTGTGTTGCTGAGTTGGTAGCCATGGTTTCAAGGTCAAGCACACAGCCTAGGTGTGGTCTATGTACAGAAGATATCCAAAAGTCTAAGAGATGGGTTGAACACAGCACAGACTCAACTGAAAAGAGATTAATATTACTATAAATCTCACCCAAGTTCTCTTGGTATAAACCAAGAATCTTAAGTAGTATTTAAAGGAAGTAGACATCCTTATGTAAAAAGACTTAAATGGGGGCCCACTATGGTTTCTGTCCTCACTGTAATATGTCACATACTGTCCTTCTTCCCTGGAACCAGTGACTTGCTTTGTAGTCTTGGACGCCATTTTATTTTTATTATTATTTTTTAATGTTACTTATTTTTGAGAGACAGAGAGAGAGAGAGCGTGCAGGGGAGGGGCAGAGAGAGAGAGGGAGACACAGAAGCTGAAGCAGGTTGCAGGCTCTGAGCTGTCAGCACAGAGCCCGATGCGGGGCTTGAACTCACAAACTGTGAGATTATGGCCTGAGCTGAAGTTGGATGTTTAACCCACTGAGCCACCCAGGCACCCCTATTTTTATTATTTTTTAAAAGTTTATTTATTTTCAGAGTGAGAGAGAGTGAGCCAAGGAGGGGCAGAGAGAGGGAGAGAGAGAATCCCAAGCAGGCTCCATGCTTAGTGAGGAGCCTGACATGAGGCTTGATCCCACGAACCATGAGATCATGACCTGAGCTGGAATCAAGCCACCCAGGCACCCGCCTTTTTATTTTTTGAATTGCACCTGACACATATCAATCAGGCTCTTGACGTGTTTTGTCAAATAGAGAACGAATGCGTACGGGGATATGATTAGAAACCGACCTGTGGCCTTGGACTTTGTCTCATGTTTGCTCACTTGCAAAATCTACCCAGTGGCCACTGAATAGCTTTTCCTTCTATTCATTCTGGTTGCCTCCTCATTGGTGACACTTTTTTGCTTCTACAAATTGTTTTTTTTCTCCTGTCTTCAAATGGCTTTAAAACATCTTTAAACTGTGCTTAAAATAATACAGAAAACTTCCTTCTCCCCCGAAACCTTTCCCTGGAGGGACTCTGACATCGGGTGGTCTAGTAGCCGTATAAAACCTGCAAAGCGTGAGCCAACAACACGCAGGTCTCATTCAGGTGCCTCCTTTCCTAACTCATAAAGGTTAGGAGGCCAGTGGAACTAGCCCACGTGAGAGAGAGACTTTGGGTTATGTGTCCTCATTCTGTTTTGCTCAACTGTCCTAGTGAAAACGAGGTACCAAATACATCAGATTGTGTCCAAGGAGTCTGAGAATAAACTTGCTTGGCTGAATTAGAGGAGACGGAGGGAGGTCAGGGGAAGGCAGGCGACGACCCACAGTTAGGGAAGCGCCCGGCTGTAGCAGCCAGAGGGAGGAAGCTGAGGCTGGCACAAAGGGCTTTAGGAAACAGTGAGAAGCTTTCAGGGCAGGAGTGACAGGATCAAAGTGGCTGGCAAGGAAGATGATTTTCCCAGCGGTCTTGGACGGCCTGAATGGGAGACAATAGGTCTCGTGGTCAGCATGCTATCAGCTGCCAACGGAGCCACCACATCACAAGTGCTAAAAGAAATCTAATCGCAGACTTCCATGGAAACAAAAGGCAGAGCCTCCCTGTAGAGTGGGTCTGCTCACGGTTCACAGACAGCATTCTCAATGAAACCCTGAAACGTTACCTGGACTTTGAGTCGGGATGGCTTCTACCGACAAAATAAAAATCATGGCCATGTGCGAAATCATACACTGCATCTTGCTTTAAAAGGAAAGAGACTTTTAATTCACACGTATGTATTGAGTATGCTTCGCCACGGTCGAGGTAAGGTATCAAGTTTCCTCCGTGCCCTTAGAAGCGAGTGGCACCTGGGTGGCTCAGTCGGTTAAGCATCTGACTTCTGCTCAGGTCATGATCTCACGGTTCATGAGTTCGAGCCCCGCGTCGGGCTCTGTGCTGACAGCTCAGAGCCGGGAGCCCGTCTCAGATTCTGTGTCTCCCTCTCTTTCTGCCCCTCCCCTGCTCATGCTCTGTCTCTCTCTCTCAAAAATAAATAAAAAAGAAAAGAAGCAAAATTTATGGTGGTTCTAAGCATTTCTTTGGAAACTGTGTCTCAGAACCACATGCTGGTACAGGTACTCGGCAGCTAACTTCACTCTTATGGATGGGCGTTTTCAGAAGCACCACCATGGCATATTACAAGGTGTGAACGGTCAGTTGAGGACAGCCCCTTCCCTTAGCCTCGGAGCGCTGATAAGCAGGTGGCGGTGTTTAATCACAACTCACAGCCGACCCCATCTGTTAGCTCTTACTAACAAATGATGAAGGTGCCTTTGGACTTGACCAAGGATACAGGAACCATAACTATGATTATGCCAAAACTTAACATTTGTCACTTGGCCCTCAAAGATAGCTACCAGGAAATGAAGCTTCCAGTAAATTCCACAGAGATAACATTGGAAATAACTAGTGTGGCTTTAACTTCTGGGATCCTAAGCTGATTTGGTAGTCCTTCCCCTTCCTAGTCTGCCAGGCCCGTTCTTCTTGATCCTGGGATGTGTCCCACCAGGCACTGCCTTTTTAAAAAAGTCTCACAGCAGGAGGTCAACATTCCCCTGACCAGCCTCGCTTTCCCCTGAAAGACCATGCAGTCCCGGGGGTCACGGGGAAACTACGGCTGTGCCTTGGCCCCCCATGTGTCTGGGGGTGTCTCGAGTGCTTCCTCAGGATGGCAAAGCATGACCTCAAGTTCTCCCTCATCCCTTTAATAGCCCAGGAATCCAAAGCATCACAGATCCCTTTTTGGTAAGGGAGCTGGCATCTCATCCTGGCCCCCAGTGTTGCAAAAGTATGTTTGGAAGAACAGTCATTACACTGTGGAAGGTACAGAGCACAGAGCAGCGTGGGTCCCCCAGCCCGTGGCTTGGCCCCGGGGCAGAGAAGCACAAGAACAGCAGGGGCCACCTTCTGCACGTGGGCCTCCCGCGAGACCACGGATATTAAGACAAAGGAGGGAGCTTTGCTGGTCTCAAGATCAAAAAACGCAGTGGCCACACACCCTGTTCCTCCTTTGTTGAGTGGATGGACCTCACCTTTCCTGGGCCTCTGGACCACCAGGTGCACAAGTGTGCCGACCTCCTCACGAGGTGCAGCAACTCAGCTCACAGGGCAAAAAGGAGCCTTTGGTGAAACGAACAGGAAACAGCAATGAGTGGGCAGGAGATTCACTCCTGGGGAGGGACAGGGCGGCGGGGACAGGAATGGAGAAGAGGACTGCAGGGTGAAGACCCCCGGAGAGGCCGACCTCGGAGATACTGCGGGCTTGGTTCCAGACGGCTGCAGGAAAGCTAACATCACAGCGAAGGGAGTCAAGTGAATTTCTTTCTGGCGTCACCGTGCCTATAAAAGTTACGTCTACACTACACTGTGGCCTGTTGGGCGCACAATTAAATCATGTCTAAAAAAAAAACAAGGTGCACACCTTAATGAAAAAAATCCTTTATCGCTGAAAAATGCCACCATCTGAGCTTTCAGTGAGTGGGCATCACTGATCACAGATCACCATAACAAATATAATAGCAATTAATCATAGAATCTTTGAAATACTGTTTCCATTACCGAAGTGTGCCACAGAGGCACAACGTGAGCAAATGCTTTGGAAAAAGGGGTGAGGAAAAAAACCCCATCAACCCGTGAACTCCCTTATTTCTCCTTTTGTAAAGATTAACACACGATGCTTAATTGGGAACCTGTCAAGACGTTAGTAACAGGAAATTACTATTACAAACCAGCCTTTCAACAAGTGCTTGTCCCCTGCATCAATACAAACCAGCTTTGATGGCTTTCTAGAAGAGTACTGATGAACTCTTTTTAGAATCAGTGTATTTCTAAGACATGAAACTACTCTGGGCAACTGTCTGGGAGGCTTTTAAAGGGTCTACGTAAAGTCTAAGGTGATGAATAACATCAGAGGTTCGCCCTGATTTTTTCTTCATGATCCATTTCGCGTTGTAGGAGACAGGAAGCATGGCAGTCTTATCACACTTGATTCATCAGCCCTATAGACACGGCAAAGACTATCACTAGGCATTTTCGAGGTGATAAATAAGAGGCTGCCTGCTTTATTCCTCTAGATTTGATGCATCACTATACCTAGAAAAGATCACCTGTGTCAGAGTGAAGATGGTTCACACAGCATGTAATTAAGGCAGCATGACATTGCCTCCTGAGCCATAGCACGATTTTAGGGCAAATTCACTTGGTCTCCTTTTGTTCAGACATCCCACGTTGAGTTCCCACCTTCTAGGGGGCAGATGGATCCTGCCCATAACAGAGCCTGGCATTTTACTGACAGAGATCAGGACTGTATGGATTTTTCATGCCTGGTAGGTCACGTGGAGGGGGAAACGGGAGAGGATCGCGTTTCCTTTCTGCTCCTCTGACTTCAGCTCTGGGTTTTCATGGGTAGGTGCGTGTGTGAGAGCCTTACTCTAAGGCTGCCTTTATGGAGCTCCCACGGAGAAGTCACTTCAGAGGAGCCTGGTTGCAAGGGGCGATTCTGAGGCTCTTCTGATTTGGGTCAAAGCAGCCAGTGTCTCGAAATGGCAAGAGGTGGGCGATGACTCACAAAGAATTCAAATGATTTTGGGATAGGTTTCTTTAAAAAACATCTTCATTTTTTATAAGTATCACGCATAGACGTTGCAGGACGGCTTGGAAACAGACGAAAGAAAGGAATCAATGAGATCATCCTTAACACCCATGATGCCGCCACTGAGCGCTTGCTAAGTGCTTTTAAGATTCCAGTGTATTTCAGCATTTGGGGAGATGTGTGTGTGTGTGTGTGTGTGTGTGAAACAAAACAAAACAAAACAAACCAGAAACTCGATGGCGTGTGTTTCCAATGCATTATAGCAAATTTGCCTCTCTTACATGTACTGAAAGGTATAAATTAGGTCTTTTATTTGGTGAGGCTGATGAGTTAAAATACAACAGAGCGTGTAAAGATCAAAGACAAAGTGAGGAAAGCCAGAAAACATTTCACCTAAATATCTGAATGCAATGCATGATTACTAAGCCAAAGGAAAACTATTTATCTGGCCTGAAGAATGTTATTTAAATCCCAGGCTCATTCATGCTAAACAGAGGCAACATTTTCCATTCACTTCTCCAAGGGTTCTCGTCTCCTGGAAGTGACCCCCTCCTTTCTCCCTCTAGCATTCCTATTTATGGGCTTAATGCCCACAACTCAGAAGGGTAAGTTTAGAAGGTGCTCATTGCCAAAATGATGATGTTTAAGTGTCAGGTCAATTTTAAACAGGGTGATGTTTTTAGGTTGTGCCAACCTATAAACATTTTTCTTGCCATAAAACTATAAACTAAAACCCACTAATAAAAAGGCCAGAAGGATAATTATTTACAATGATGTAGTAACGAGTTTGAGCTACCTTCCCTTTTCCAAAGAAGTAAAAAGGAACTGAATTTTTTAAGTTGGAAAAGTCACACCGTCTTCTACCTAAGTGAGCCGTTTGCTCCTTTCCTTATATTTTCAGTGTGTTAGCGGTTAAAACGTGCAGAAAAATGCATTTGTCAGATCTCCCTATCTTGCTAGACACAACCCAATGCTAACGTCAGATAAAAAAAATTTCATTAATAAGAATTTTCATTATCATCGCCATCAAAACTCAAGTGGAGCCACAGTCTTGTGGAATATTCCCTGACCGGAGACGGTGGGTGCTACTCTCGAAACAGAATACATGCTTCCTTTTGGTTCTTCTGCCAACTATTTATTATCTTAAGGTCTGAAAGATAATGGAAGTGCATCTAATATTACCAGATTTCTTATATTCCTAGCTCTTCTTTCTATGTTTCTCTTTCTTTGCCCAAACTGCCTGTTCTAAATGATGAAAGAAAAAAAAAGCTAAAATATATCTGTATTTTAGAAGGGGAAATAGCATGTAGGCATGTATTTGTTTTCTACAAGGTATTTGTTTCTGGAACTGAACACGGTGATGGTCCATCTCCCAGAGGAGGCCCTGCCAGTCTGGCTTTGCCACACTTGAGGTCACGTGACCTGCAACGCTGTCCACCATTACTCTGCAGGCCTAATACGTCTGGCTTACTAATTCCCTTACTGCTTTCGGCTTAATTCCCGAAGTCAATCCTATTTTCTTGCTAAGCATGCCATCTGCTCCCGATGGACGCAACAATTATAATCTCTGGCTGTCCACAGATGTGTGTGTGGCATGTCATTCTGCCCCGTATAGCTGGGCCCTGCTTAACACCTAGGCACAGGTGGTTTTTGGTTTGAGTGAGTGAGGTCAAAGCAATTTGTAGGCATGCAGAATGCTGGAGGAGCAGAAACTGGAGATTTTCAGTTCTCTTCGTCATTAAGTGGTTGCTCGAAGCCAGGCAGAAGGTGTCACTGAACTGGAGGCTCCCAGCTGAGGGCTGATTACAGCATCTCAGAACCTCTCTCAGGGATCTGCAGGCAAGAGTGGGGTGGGGGTGGGGTTTACGTGGGGCTGTGCCAAGGTTTCTGAGCAGACTGGGTTCCCTGATGGCCATGGGAATCAAAAGCTTCCAAAAAACAGATTCAAGCCCCAGGAGATCTCTCTCTCTCTCTCTTTCTCTCTCTCCCTTAAAGTGTGGTACTGAAATGCCAACTTTAAAAAAAAATTTTTTTTTAACGTTTATTTAGTTTGAGACAGAGAGAGACAGAGCATGAACGGGGGACGGTCAGAGAGAGGGAGACACAGAATCTGAAACAGGCTCCAGGCTCTGAGCGGTCAGCACAGAGCCCGATGCGGGCTCGAACTCACGGACCGCGAGATCATGACCTGAGCCAAAGTCAGACGCTTAACCGACTGAGCCACCCAGGCGCCCCTGAAATGCCAACTACTAAGATGCTGGAAAGAAACAGTGAAGGTGAACTTCTTTCGAATTGACCAATAAGAGAAATCAAGTGCTTTAAAGTTAGTACCGTTAGTAATAATAAAAAATGCTGATGCTAATTACAGTCTCCCTTGGAGGGTGTTTTATACTTTACAAAGCGTTTTAAAGTACCCTAGTTCACATAGTCCTTAAAATAACATGAGAGGATATATGACGACGGCGTTCCCATTATTCAAAAAATGTAAACCCAGACATAAATACGTGTATGAAGTGACAGAAGGGATGGAGTTGGGGCTCAGACCCAGGTGTCTGTTCCACTGATGCTCACCCTGCTAGTTAACCACTCACCCTGGTAGTTAACCACTCACCCTGCTAGTTAACCATTTTCCCTCTTTCTGCTGCTTTCTTTCTTTCTGCTTATTTAATGGTTTCATGATGGATTTGGCATTTTGCGGGGTGATATTACAGCTGAGGGAAGCGAGCCATCGGAAGGTACCCACTCCACACTCCACAGGGTGACTGTGAACTCCGTAAAAATGTTGTACATTTTGCCTGAAAGCCAACCTTGTGAATTTGTATGCTTAGTTAAACCAACTTGACAGCTGAAGAATATATTTATAGTTTTCTTTACTGCAGACACAAATTCCTCCAGCCTTATGGGAAGGGGTGAGCTCAATCATTCCTTGCCCATCCACTGTAAGGCTGTGACTCCTCACCTTACCCCTCGTCAGGCCCCAGATTCCAGGGCCAGAGGCTTTCAAGTCTCAGAAACGTCAATCCTTTTCACATGTTTTTCTTCCCCAGCTACTTCTCTTGACCCGGACTCTTCTCTTCCTCATCCCACTTTGCCACTCTGCCTACCTGTTAGTGCCTGAATTTATGAACTGCTTAGATATCCAATATATAATTATTGAAAGGTGTGCAGTAAAAGAAATTTATCTGCATCAAAGGGTACAGGTCAATGAATGGCCCTGAGTGAAACGGTGTAAATATTTATCAAGCTTCACTCCAGGCCTATGAGTTATAGCTCACAATTAAGCAAGCCGTGTCCTTTTTCTGCACACCAGGAGTCAGATAAACAGCCCCAGACCGGAAGCTCTGTACGCTGATCATGGTATGAACCTCGTCGAATCTCATCAATTAAAGGGCACGGTGCCATCCTGTCATTTGCAGGGATTAAGTGAGACGTCAAATGTGAAGTGTGTAGCCCAGTGTGTCCTGAAACATAATAGCTTAAATTACAATCATTACCACTCTCATCATTGTGACTTATTTTAGGTCTAGAAGGCAAACAATGTTAAGACTTAAGGAAATGAGCCACGGGTGACTGCAGAACAGGGAAGGAGCAAGAGGTGGAAATGAGTTCATAATCTTTGGGATAAATGAGGAGAGATTAAATAGAAGTACTAACACAAGGACATGATAAAAGAGAACATTTTCGAGAGAAGAAAAGAGCTTGCATAAGACACGGCCAGGCAGAGAGAAATAAAGGGGAAGATATACACGATATAAAGTGATGCAGAGAGAAAAGGACCCTTGTGAGAGGAGCAGAAAGAAGATTCAGAAGAATGAGTACCCTGTCTTCTGCTGCCCCCTGAGCCCCAATTAAGAGGAAGGGGCTGCATTTGCCTCAAGCTAAATCCTAAGATTTGGGAGTGAACTTGCACATGGCCCTGTGGACCATTGACTCTCTAGGAAAGATGCTGTGAAGTTCAGAGTCACCATCAACTTGGCTTCCTTAGAAACCCAACTACAAAACAAACTCCTTCAAAAACAAAAGGCAGTTTTGGGCCAAAGGAAGGCAAGACTTGCACCCTTAAGAAGTGGTAGGTGGGTCCTCCACATATGCACCTCAAAGGCTGGTAACTTTGAGGAACTTCCCCAGGAAAGAATGTCAAACAGCAAACACACAGGTCTTCACCACAGGAAGAGCATTTTCCACAACACGGTCCTTTATGGAGAAAGGAAAACAGTGGCTGACATGTGAAGTTGCAATGGGATAAATCAAGGGAGGGGGGAGTCAATTTCCCTTCATGGAAATGACATCTCGTTTATCACCCCTGAGTTTTATTCAGCTTTTACTTCATAATATGGTTTCTCTTTCCTATGCCACTGCCCTTGGAAATATGTCAAAAGACGGTTGATTTTGTGAAAGTACCTTCCGTGGATTTTCTCAGTAAAATCATAAAGCTGTCATCACTGAGGAGAGATAAATGTTTCCCGAGAGGGGGAATGCTCCTCTCTCCCATTACCATGATTGTAGGCTTCTGGTGGCCATAAATCCTCTGATCACCAGAGTTTAAAGGTAATCGGCTTGCTTGGCAAGTCTGGCAAATCTTAGAATGGCAAGATACCAGCCTGTCTGAGGCAGGACTGAGAGTTAAATTCAGACAAATGCTAAGGAGATGTAAGGCACTTACCGGGATCTCCAACAGGCCATCCTCACAGGGAGGGCTGGGGCCTTTCTTTTCTGCTTCAATTAATCAGAGTCCCCCTCTGTCTGGCAACGTGGTATATACTCTTAGCCTGTACCATTTAACTTGTTGGCCACGATCACCTGCCTTATGCCTTTCAGATTGGAGTTTAGTGCCCAAGGCTATAATATTCAGACTAAGAAAAAAAAGCTGATATTCAAGAATTTGTGATTATCTGACACTGAAATGATAATTTTGAGGATCAGTGAAGTACGGGTAGAGAGATCAGGTACCTCTTGAAATGCAAAGCTCTTTGTGTCAGCTTCAGCTGATACAAAGGGAAAACATTTCCCAGGACTCTTGCCTCATAGTGATATAACACCCTCTCTGGGAAATGTATGTCTTTTTTAAAAAAATTGTTTATTTATTTTTGAGAGAGATCTGGGGGAGGGACAGAGACAGAGGGAGACAGAGAATCTGAAGCTGGCTCTGTGCGGAGAGCAGAGAGCCGGACGCGGGGCTTGAACTCACGAACCATGAGATCATGACCCGAGATGAAATCAGACGCGTAATTGATTGAGCCACCCAGGCGCCCCAAATGTATGTCTTTTAAAAATGAGTTGGTAAACAGATTCACGTAAACAGATTCACGGTTCTGAAGGCGGTGTGATGATGGACATGCTTGCCTTGTATTTTAAGTACCTCCCCCTTCCATTTTCGTCATCCCAGCCAATGGAGTAAGTGCTGAGAACACACGTACTTCCACTCCACGTGCTCAAAGGAAAGTGTTCTCGGAATTCGCTGCCGTGTGTGGGCTTTGTGTTGAAATAACGGACCATCAAGATGGGCCAGCACGATGGAGACCTGCCCTCACCAAAACCAGCAAGAAGGTAAGACACAGGGATGTTTCCGTGCCTCCTTGTTCACTGGGGGAAATACAGCTTTCTACTCAGTTACCCTGTGAAAGTTTCTACTCAGTTACCCTGTGAAAGAAGCGTCTAAATGTGTTTTCGCACTACGATGTGAAGGACTCCATGTCACCTTTCTTAGGGACATTTGTCTTTTCAAACAATGGGATCAGATTGCATATGGTGGACTGTAGGCTCCACTAGAGGAAATAGTTAGCTTCCCAGTGCCTCTCAATCAAATCTCAAATTAAGATTTGGAGACGACTCCATGTGCCATCTGCATGTCTGAGTGCTATGCCTCTCAGCTTCCTTCCCTCACAAAGGCTGCGTGCTGCTTCACTGCTTCTGGGAAACCATAGAGGGCGCTGCTCAGCCATTAGATAGATCGTTAGCAAGGAACTCACAGGGGTGGTATCACTTTGAACTGGTGTTCTCTTAGATTTCTCGCGTAATCAACTGTGCTGAATTTTTACGTATTATCAGCTACTGGTATAAAATAATTTGCAAAATTATGGTACTGTATAGTTCAGAACAATATTTTTCTTGAGGATAAGCCTCTGGGTTATTAGCTTAAGGACCCACACACAAAACTTCAGGGTTCCTGTTGACCCTGGGGTCTAACCGATGGTCTCAGCAACATCAGACTGCATCGTTCCAAAGCAGCTTGACTTTCTCCAAACCTGAACCTCTACAGAGTCTCCCTTAATCGAAAGGATCAGGGTGTCTCACTTTTAGAAAAGTCAGGGATTCGTGATAGGGAGAAGGAGAAAATTTAGTCTATTTTTGTGGAACAGAGAGCCATAATGCATAAGAGAAACTGGCCTGCCTGGGGCTACGGCTCCTGCCGCACTTGCCCTTGGCCACCAGGTCAATCTGTGGGCAGCAGGCATGTTCATCCACATCCCAGAATGAGCATGTGCGTATCTGGAAAGAGCGGTATCACAAGCATGGAGAAATACTACAAATGATTAGCTTGAGGTGGGAGATGATGGGCATTAAGGAGGGCGTTTGTTATGATGAGCACTGGGTGTTACATGTGAGTGATGAATCACTAAATAAAAAAACCCCAAAAAACATAGGAAGTAGGAAACAAAAGAAAAAAAAAAGATTGCCTCGTATAGCTTCTAGAATGCGGACTTGAAATGCATAGAAGAGAATTTCTTCTTTATAACACTCAGTGCTACCCTTTTAAATTCCATTTGTGTAAGGAGTGAAACCCATTAACTGTCACCTAGTAATGCAATTCATAAAAACTCATTACAGACCGTCTTTTCCTTTAACTGTGATGGCTGCTTGGCAGAGGCACACATTAGTGAGAAAGTATTGATTGTCTATGAGCCTAGAACCCCGGATCGGATACTGAACAGAAAAGCCAGTCAGTCTGCTGATTGTTACCATGAAAGAACCAGAAGGAGTAAATATCCAGGTTCACACAAGGCACATCTCTATGATTTTCAAAGTCACTCTGCCAAATGCATCGACCTGCTTTGTCTCAGCTTCTCCACTGAGTCTTGGACGGGAAGTGAGATGCTCTGGTCCCAGCCCCGGGTCTCCCTTCCTCGGGAGGCTCAGAAACCCTGTGGTTGACAGCAGGGACTTTGACGAAAGATAGATGTGTGCTCTGGGGCAAACCACCTGGCTTCTCTAAGGCTCTGTGTCCTCAGATCCAAGTGGAAACAATCATAATATGTACTTCAGAACACTGCTACGAATACTGAATGTGATAACGTATGTATCATGCACCATGCCTGGCTCGTACGCAGGAAGAACCCAATAAACGTGAGCTGTTGTCCTCAATGTTGTTGTAAGGCTGACTAGCTATTCAAACCTCCCTGGTCCCCATTTCCTCATTGGGATTATACTAGTGCTTCTGAACCTTTTTCTCTAAGGTACCCCAGCAGCTTCTGATCGAAAGCATTCCCTGGAGGCCAACTGGGAGTGTAGCCTGCAGGGGGTGATCTCCACCACAAAGAAATCCCATATATATATATATATATATATATATATATATATATATATATATAAAATATAATAACAAATATGTATTTTTTACAGTTTACATTTTTCCTTGCAATTTTAAAAACCAAATTTTGCATTTGCCATCATAGTAAACCTTTGTTTAAATATTTAAGAAGATACCAGAGTTCAAACTACGTTCAGCCACATTTGACGCTGCAGGAAGAGGAATCTGGATCATCCTGTGGGTCTACGACAGCAGCGGTTGGCGGAACCTGTGGGGGGTGCATTCCACAAAAACCCTGCTGCGTAAGGCGTGGTCTGCAAACCAGCATGTAGGCGCCCCCTTGGAGCTTGTGAGAAATGCGGAATCAGGTCTCGACACAGACCCACAGGGGCAGGACTGCATTTTATCAAGATCCCTGCGTGGTAGTATGCCTATTAATGCCGAGAAGCATTGCATTCGGTTTCCAAGGAACCACTGGTGCTAACCTACTCTGATTAAGTCAGGTGAGGAAATCAGCACACGGTCATTGAGCGTGGGAGGCTGAAACTGTGCTAATTAACATGGGGAACGCAGCGACGACAATGCCATGCCCCCCCTTTGAGGGTTTTCTAGCTGGGAACGGGAAGAGCAATGACCTGGCCCCAGAGGAAGCTGCCAGCTGCCCCACTGGAAATTTGCTCACCTATTCATTAGAGATTGTCCACCTTTAAAGGGAAGTGAAAATAAAAGAGGTTGGTGATCTGAATCTGGAAATCTTAGAGAAATGGCCATCAGCCTCTCGCCTATTCCCCTCTCCACCTCCCTCCCTATCTCCAGCCCTATTAAAATACTCGTTAGTGGTTTTTTTTTTTTTTTTTAACGTTTATTTATTTTTGGGACAGAGAGAGACAGAGCATGAACGGGGGAGGGGCAGAGAGAGAGGGAGACACAGAATCGGAAGCAGGCTCCAGGCTCTGAGCCGTCAGCCCAGAGCCCAACGTGGGGCTCGAACTCACGGACCGCGAGATCGTGACCTGAGCTGAAGTTGGACGCTTAACCGATTGAGCCACCCAGGCGCCCCTACTCGTTAGTGTTTTAACATATTATTCTTACATCCCTACACATACCGTTAGTGTTGAAAAAATTTAACTCCCTGGTGTGAAGAGGAACTAAAAATCCATTTTGACCAGACTGGCATTAAGTAGTTTTCTTAAGGCAGCTGTTAGGGTGCGTAATGAGTTGTCTGTGTATCCCAGACACCTGCTTACAGTCTAAGCTTCTGACACCCTCTCACTTGACTCTGCTGCTAATAATTCACGGGTTCATTGAAAGTTGCAAGGGAAGGAGGGCTTTTCTGAATTTTATGGAGCCCTTATGTTCTCCCTGAGACAGGCCTGCATGGAGCAGTTCAAGTCTGATGTTGTGCAGAGTAACAGTTTCACCCGAAGACCACAGGATCTGCGCTGTCACGAAAGACTGTCAAGGCAGAAAAAGGAAGAAGTCAAGGGAAGCCCAATCTGATTGTTTCTCTTGACGTCCACATGTGGGACTGTGTCACTAAAAGGGGCAGTGGTGGCAAAGTGTCGTCTGTGGCTCCGGGCTCTTTGGAGAAGAGGAAGATAAGGACAGAACCGGTGGGCTGTTTGAGGGATTCCGTGAGGCGATGCTGGGTTCCTAGGAGTCTGGGTAGGAGTCTGGGTACAGGGAGGGGAGGGAGAGCGTCTACACTGCCCATCAGAAGTGCAGATCCACAAATGCAGTCTCATTCCTCGATGGTATCAATGACGTCTTGATTCTTTCCTGTCTAACGTCATGAAGGTATTACCAGGACTAGTGTCCCTCCTTCCCACAGGCTCATTTAAGCCCGTTCCATCTGGCTCACACCTTCCCACTTGAATCCCACAGATTCTGCCCATGACCTCTTAGGCCTCAAGTCCAATGGCTTTCCGAAAGGTCTTCTCCCACTAGATTTTACTCTAATATTTGACACAGTTTGTCTTTTACCATCCTGTCTTCCTATGGCACCTCATTAATCTGCTTTTTTTCAATGTATCCGGTGTTCTCTTCTGAGTTTCCTTTAATGGCTTGACCCCTGAGTCTGTCTGTTAAACAGCCACTTCTTCAGTCCCAGCCCCCATCTTTCTGAAGCTACGCTCTCGTTTTTAAATATGCATCCACTCCAACAGCTTCAACGGACGTTTCATTGAATACCCCCAGAATACACATATCAACAACTGAGGTCTTTATTTCCCAGGATCGAGTAATAAATCTCCCACCGTCTCCTGGGCATTCGCATATGATTAATAATCTCTCCATCTACCTTTATCAACTCGATACACTACCACCACCCCGGGCTGAGCGTTGGTCTTATTAGTACCATGAAGCTTTCAATGACCTCGAAGCCTAGAACAACCTCTCTCTCCCTACTGAAGTGTGCCAGTTGAGATTTGCATAGTAATATCTGCTCTTTGGTATTTCACAGAGCTATTGTTCTCCCCAGGACAGTGCAGGACTGAGCAGAATGATGTGCAGAGTAAGATTTCTGCCTTGCATCACTCACTTATTTAACAAATATTTATGGAGTGTCTACTGTGTGCCAGGCACTGTTCACACAACTAAGAATAGAGAAGTTACCAAAAAATACTTCGTCTATCCAATGACCCAACAATTGTATTACTAGGTATTTATTAAAAGGACACAAAAATGTTGATTCAAATGGGCACATGCCCCCCCCCCCCACCAATGTTGATAGCAGCACTATCGACAATAGTCAAATTATGGAAAGAGCCCAAATGTGCATCAACTGAGGAATGGGTAACGAAGATGCGGTTTATATATACAGTGGAATATCACTCGGCCATTGAAAAGAATGAAATCTTGCCATTTGCAACAATGTGGATGGAACTAGAATGTATTATGTTAAGTGAAATAAGTCAGTCAGAGAAAGACCAACATACAATTTCACTCATGTGTGTAATTTAAGACCCACGACAGATGAACAGGGGAAGGGAAGGAAAAATAAGATAAAAACACAGAGGGAGGCAAACCATAAGAGACTCTTAAATACAGAGAACAAACTGAGGGCTGCTGGAAGCGTATTGGGTGGGTGTTGGGTGGGGGGATGGGCATGAAGGAGGGCACTTGTTGGGATGAGCACTGGGGATCATATGTCAGTGATGAATCACTGGGTTCTACTCCTAAAACCAATACTATACTGTATGTTAACTAACTTGGATTTAAATAAATAAATAAAAATAATAATAGCAATAATTATTAAATTATAATAAATAATAATTAATAAATAAAAACTAATAATAAAAAACACTTTGCCATCAAGAAGCTTACATTCTAGAATGGGAGGGGGATCTGACCAATCATCTATCTGCCTACCTACCTACCTACCTACCTATTTTAGGTGGTAATAAGCACCATGAAGAAAAATGAGTAAAAGTAAGAGGGAAGGAAATGATGTGTTTACAGAGGAGGGCTATTTACTTAGGGTTGTAAAAGGGACCTTTCTGCTGGACTGATATTGAACAGAGACCTAAAGAGAGAGAGAAAGTCATGCACGAAGACATCTGCAGGACGGGCATTCGGTGCCAGGCGCAGGGCACGCTTGCGGTGGACCGGACACGGTGGTGAAGCCAGTGGGGGCCAGGCAGGGAAGGAAGGGGATGGTGGGAGGAGAGGACACTGGAGAAGCAGCAGGGAACACATCACTAAGAGCCTCAGGTTCCAGCAAAGACTTTGGATGAGAGAAGAAGCCATGACAGAGTTCTGAGTAAGAGTGTTTGGGCATGATGAGCCAGCTTGCGTTTTGTAAGAGCTGTTCAGGCTGCCATGCTGAGACCAGGCTGGAAGGACTTTTGTATCCAAAGACAGAAGCAAGCGGTGCAGTGAGGCGATGATTAAAATAGTTCAGATGGGGGCTGATGGTGAATTGGGCTGGGAAGTGGTGTGGGGCTGGTAGCACTGAATAGATACTGAATATATATATTTTTAAAAGGAGAGTCAACAGTAGGAGAGAAAGAAAGAAACAAGGAGGACCACGAAATATCAGATCTGAAGACCTGGAAAGAAGGAGGTGTCAAAGACAGAGGAGTCGGTTAATGGCCGTTGGAATGTGGAATCTGGCGTTGGGCTTTCTCAGTTTGAGGCACGCGCTGGGTAAGGAGGTAAAGAATCAGAAAGGCAGTTTGTTATATATGCCCTAGTTGTCTCACTCTCAGAAGACTAGCGCATTGAAAGCACAGCTTTTCAAATGCTGGGTAGCAAAAAGAAACCGACTCTACAGGGGAAGGGAGGAGGCATATCATACAACCTGCGACCGCTTTTTTGCATGCCACATGCTGAGAACAGCCATCTACCACATGAAGCTGTTTCCATTTCATAATCGGATTACTCCCTCAAATAGGCCTGACCATTTTCATTTTTAAACCATTATTTAAAAAACACATCGTTTTGGGACAATGCAATCCTTCTGTCTTACTCCTACTGCAGAAACTATCAGTGTAGTAGTGGAAGGTGAAATATTGACAGAGTTGTGAATCCGTTAGTTTCCAAACAACAGTGGGTCAGACATTTTCTACTACAACATGGTGCCCGCCCAAGAAGGGATCACGGGGTGATGCCTTTCAACACCTGAAAGCCTCTGAAAGGTGGATCAGCCCAGTGCTCTGACCATGGACATTGGCTAGCACACACACGAGTCTAAAGCATGTATCTAACTGCTCCAGAATGTACATGGAGTCCACACAACTGATTTCCAGTTTCTACTAGCGATTTAGGAAGTACTGGAAACATCACACCGAAACTCTGCCTCTCTGACAGAGCCTCTGGAGATGTTCATTTTGAGACCTGCATCCCTTCAAAAGTGTGGTGATTCTTCTCTCTCCTGTGACTTATGGGCAAAATCCCTGCTTTCCATTTCTCTTTTTTCTGTGATTCCCCCTTCCTTCTCACTTCATCTCACTATACTTTCTTTCTTCAACTCTAAAGGAAAAGACAGAGTACAGAGGAAGGAGGAAAACATTAAAATTCCAACATTTATATATACATTCAACCTCAGATGCTCTAGAAAGATGAGGTTCCATCTGGGTGCAAATTCGACATATATTAGTTCAAAGCAGGAGTATTAACAAAGCCTTAAAACAAACCATAATAACAACACAAATTTCAACATATTGCATTTCTTTGATGAACTTAAAAATACGCTTAGCCAGAAGACTCCACAAAATGTCTCGTTTGTGTTCCCCACGCCAGAATGTAAATGTCACGGAGCATAGTCAATGTGGAAATAACAGCATAAAGTCCCCTTGTACCTTATCATGTGGAGACCATGGTTTGTTTTATACTCAACTCCGACAAAGATGAACTGGTCAGACCTAATGTGCTGCCAGACAAGCAAATAACAATTTCACTTATTTAAAATGTGATCCCTCTAGGGACGCCTGAGTGGCTCAGTCAGTTGAGCATCCAACTTCGGCTCAGGTCATGATCTCACAGTTTGTGGGTTCGAGCCCCACGTCAGGCTCTGTGCTGATAGCTCAGAACCTGGAGCCTGCCTCGAATTCTGTGTCTCCCTCTCTCTGCCCACTCACGCCTCTCTCTCTCTCTCTCTCTCAAAAGTAAATAAACATTAAAATTTTAAAAAAAAATATGATCCTTCTAAATCTGAGAAGAAAAAAAAGCCACACTGTTCACAAAAATGCAAGGATGATCAACCTTCAGTAAAAATGGTGAAGCTTGTCAATATTTTCCCAATTTCTGAAGCTACAGTAAATCCACTCAGGAAGCATATTATTATAGATTAACAAAGCATTGTATAGGATGAAAGAAACAAATGAAATAATTAAGAGAAGGCCTTCATCTTTGTTCTCCTGCCTGACTCCAGTGAGTTTTGAGCACTGTATTTGGACAGTTAACAAGGACTGAAAGCCACGGGGACAGCATGGAGAAGACCTGCTTCACACGGGATTAATCACAAAACAACCCTGGAGTCACTGATGTGCTAACTCACAGCATGAGGGGTTGAAATGACCAGTAGTTATACAAATCACTCCCGATGCAATTAAACTCCACTGGTGAACAAAATTTAAAATCACTTCACTCAAAGGCATAGAGTCTCTCGAAGGATCTTGAAAAAAATTACTTTAAACAACAATAGCAAAATTATGGAAACAGCCTAAATGTCCATCAACTGATGAATGGATAAAGAAATTGTGGTTTATATACACAATGGAATACTACGTGGCAATGAGAAAGAATGAAATATGGCCTTTTGTAGTAATGTGGATGGAACCGGAGAGTGTTATGCTAAGTGAAATAAGTCATACAGAGAAGGACAGATTCCATATGTTTTCACTCCTATGTGGATCCTGAGAAACTTAACAGAAGACCATGGGGGATGCGAAGAAAAAAAAAAAAGAGGTTAGAGAGGGAGGGGGCCAAAACATAACAGACTCTTAAAAACTGAGAACAAACTGAGGGTTGGTGGGGGGTGGGAGGGAGGAGAGGGCAGGTGATGGGTATTGAGGAGGGCACCAGTTGGGATGAGCACCGGGTGATGTATGGAAACCAATTTGACAATAAATTTCATATTTAAAAAACCCCCACATTTTTAAAGTTTATTTATTTATTTTGAGAGAGAGAGAGTGTGTGCATGCAAGCAAGTGAGCACAAGCAGGGAAGGGGCAAAGAGAGAGGGAGAGAGAGAATCCCAAGCAGGCTCCGTGCCATCAGTGCAGAGCCTGATGAAGGGCTCGATTCCATGAACCATGAAATCACAATCTGAAATCAAGATTCAGACGCTCAATGGACTGAGCCACCGGGCACCCTGAGAAAAATTACTTTAAATGATCATCCATAAAAGTAACCATTAAACCCATCTACTTTAGTAAAATTACTCTTAAAGATCATCAGAAAATACCCATTATCTCCCACCTACTTTTTATACCAGCTCACTTTCAAAATACAATTTAACAAAAAAGCAGTCAAAGGACTTTATATAAGTTAACACCAGAGAAGCCAATATTTTCTTAACTTTTGGTCAAAAGAAATGTGGTTGGTGCAGGAAATGTAATAATTTGTTTTTCACACAAAAAAGGGAAAAATAGTTATTAAAGATAATTCTACCCTCTTATGATTAAACAGTACCACAGCTAGATATAATGGAATGAAATTGGACCACTTTCTTACACCATACACAAAAATAAATTCAAAATGGACTAAAGACCTAAATGGGAGACCTGAAACCATAAAAATCATAGAAGAGAACACAGGTAATAATCTCTCTGACATTGGCTGTAGCAACATTTTTCCAGCTATATCTCCTAAAGTAAGGGAAACAAAAGCAAAAATAAACTATTGGGTTTCCATCAAAATAAAGCTTTTGCACAGCAAAGGAAACCATCAACAAAACAAAAAGGCAACCTACTGAATGGGAGAAGATATTTTCAAATGATATACCTGATAAAGAGTTAATATCTAATATATATAAAGAACTTCTACAACTTAACACCAAACACAGAAATAATCCAATTAAAATGGGCAGAGGTTCTGAATAGATAGTTTTCCAAAGAAATGCAGATGGTCAACAGACTCATGAAAAAGATGCTCAACATCACTCATCATCAGAAAAATGCAAATCAAAACCACAGGGGGATATCACCTCATACCTGTCAGAATGGCTCAAGTTACAAAGAAATAACAAGTGTTGGCAATGGTATGGAGGAAAAGGAGCCTTTGTGCACTGTGGTGGGAATGCAAACTGGTGCAGCCAGCGTGGAAACCAGTAGGGAGGTTCCTCAAAAAATTAAAAATGGAAATACCATATGATCCAGTAAGTCCACTATTGGGTGTTTACCCAAAGAAAACAAAAACACTAACTTGAAACCTCTGTGTTTACTGCAGCATTAGTTACAATGGCCAAGATATGAAAACAGCCCAAGTGTCCATCAATAGATGAATGGATAAGGATGATGTGGGGTGTGTGTGTGTGTGTGTGTGTGTGTGTGTGTGTGTGTATAATGGAATATTAGCCATAAAAAAGGATGAGATTGTGCTACCTGCAACAACATGGATGGACCTAGAGGTTATAATGCTAAGTGACATAAGTCAGACTAAGACAAATATCGTAAGATCTCAGTCATATGTGAAATCTAAAAAACAAAACAAAACCCTAAGTGTATAAACAGACAAAAATCAGAATAAGACATATAAAAACAAAGAACAAGGGTGCCCGGGTGGCTCAGTCAGTTAAGCGTCCGACTCTTGATATTGGCTCAGGTCATGATCTCATGGTCATGAGATCGAGCCCCGTGTAGGGCTCTGCACTGAATGTGGAGCCTGCTTGAGATTCTCTCTCTCCCTCTGCCCCTCCCCTGCTTGTCTACACAGGCTCACTCTCTCTTTTTCTAACAAAACAAAACAAAACAAAACAAAACAAAACCCAAAACAAAGAACTGATGATGGCCAGAGGGAAGGGAGGAGGGGTATGAACAAAATGCGTGAAGGGGCGTGGGGGGTACGGGCTTCCAGTTATGGAATGAGTGAGTCATAGGCTAAAAGGCTCAGCATGAGGAACAGAGTCAGTGCTATTGCAGTGGCGTTTTATGGTGACAGACGGTAGCTACAGCTGTGAGCTGAGCATAATGTACAATCTTGTTGAATCACTCTGTTGTACACCTGAAACTAATGTAACATTGTGTGTCAGCTATTCTCAGATGGGAAAAATGATGCTCAATGTCATCAAAAATAAGATCAGTTCTATATTGACAGATTTTCAATATCAACAGCTAGTGTGCAAATGTGAGTTAACAGATTAATAATCTGTTCTCATGTATGGATACTATAAGCTAATAAGCTAATTTGGAAATCATCCAAAATTGGATGTTTACAGAAATGTGAAAGCAACTGAATACTGTTATCTGGCCCACATAATGGTTGTTCTGATGTTTAAAAGACATTAAATTTATTGATATGACCAGAAACCTCTTGAAAATGTAAAACGAAAGAAAAAAAATGATGGAATGGGCATACAGCAATGTAATACCAGTTACCTGCTTAATATTAAACGTGGTTTAATAGCTTATAAAACTTGTAAATTAATAAACGGAAACACTGCTGCTTGTTCAGAGAGAGTGGTAATTAAAAGCACGGAGAGCCGAAACAAGCCTTTGAATTCATACAGCCCACCCAACTCCCACGTTTTTACTGGTAGGAAAATAAAAACACAGGTTGATCAGGTTAAGACAAAGCACAGGATGTATACAGCAGGCCCTCGCCACCCTTCTTGCTCTAATGTCTGAACTCTTGGCTTGGCACTGAAACATCCATTTGAGTTGTTGAATGGTCACACGATCTAATACAAATTACAGGTCAGTCAAAGGGAAAAAGACAAAGAAGGGAACAAGCTTGTAAGTGGGAGAGACAAGGCTCAAGTTGATTCCCAGGCGTGTGCTATCCTGGTGAGGTTTTTCCCTACCCATGTCTATACAGTCACCGCGGCAAATAGCGTACCTCTCATTACTGCACATTCCGTCCCATGTACGGTCAGCAGTGTTAGAGCCGACACCTGTATCTAATTTGTGTTACTGTAATCTGTATATTTTCCATTCAGAAATACTTGCCGTCCAGAAACTAAAAATTTTCTGACCTAAACAGCTGATGGGGAGTAGTCTGAGAGGAAGTATGGGTTAGATTCTCTGAAAGTTACACATCTGCTCGCTTCTGGTGCAGAAGGTTGTGATACAGCGAGAATTCCCCGACGTCCTCAGAAAGCCGAGGCCGTAGGCCAATTTCCTGCCTTAGAGTGTTCTGCGTAGTCCAAGCAGACGAGATGTTTTCACGCCGAGAAGCTCAAAAGATAAGAGCATCCACAACAGCTTTAGATGCAGGACTGCTAATCTGATATGTTTAATTCCTCTGCCTGAGCAGTTAAGTAAAATTTTGGTTGTTTCTAGAAATCATTTTGTTTCATATTAACGGTCTCACCGCTAACCACCAGTTTTTTAAAAGTCCCTAATGTGGGCGTGTTCCCTCTCATTCTTTTCTGGAATTAGGATAACTTGGTGGGTACTCCATGAGGTGAAGGTGACTGTCCTCAAAGGGAAGGCCACAGATCTTGCCGGGACCCTCCTGACAGCTCCATCCCAGCGAAAAACTATAGGGTCATTGTAATTTTATTTATTTAATAATTTTATAAATTACAAACTTATAAATAAATGTATTTACTTATTTAAAAATTTTGTGTATCACTATCAGGAGCAGACAAAATAGTTTTTTTCTACATTTTTTTTAATGTTTATTTATTTTTGAGAGAGAGAGAGAGAGAGAGAGAGAGAGCGAGCGAGCGGGGGAAGGGCAGAGAGAGAGGGAGACACAGAATCCGAAGCAGGCTCCAGGCTCTGAGCGGTCAGCACAGAGCCCGACATGGAGTTCGAACCCATGAACCTGTGAGATCACGCCCTGAGCCAAAGTCGGGCACCTAACCCACTGAGCCACCCAGGTGCCCAGGAGCGGACAAAATCTCAACCTTTTGAAACAAAAGATAAAACTACATTAAAACAAACAATCCTGAAGGAATCCCTAGAGAATTAAAATAACCAGTGCCACACCATCATTCAGAATGGATACAGATTTTAAGAGCAGCTCAGTAATTCACATGCTAACGCTGGGAAGGTATCCAAATATGTGACAAATAATGAGAAATAACTGAAGCCCATTTGTTGTGTTTTCTGAAAAATAACTCAGAGGCCAGTCAAACTGTCTCTAGCCAGGAAGAACGACCAGCAAGTTCAGGATTTGCCTTCCTACTGGTACTTGTTTTATAAAAGATAATCATTTTCTACTGAATGGCATCTGTGGCCAGACCAGTCACAACTACAGGCTAGGTCTTGCTGTAAAATGCAAATCACAGCTGTGTCACTTACTCCTGTTGTAAGTTACCAAAGACCATAGCAACACCACAACTTGGCTAGCAAAGCGTCAAGCTCAGGGTCCAAGGCTTAGGTGTTCAACTGGACTGTGTGGTCCACTATTTGAATGTCCTTAGAAAGAACCAGTTATCCTCTCTGAGCTGTGAACTTCACCATCTTTAAATTCCATTCAAGTTCTAACATCCTGTGGCTTTATACAAACACATTTTGGTTTTCACAGACAGCTAGAAACAACAGGAAAACAATGAATTTGAAAGTCATCTTTATAGTTGGTTGAAGATGAAGACAATCTTATAAAACGATCTCATCCACTTGTGAACATTAAAATGCATGTTAATATTGAAAGTTTCTCAGGCATTGTTTGGCTGGGACCCACACAAGAAAAGGAAGTAGCTTTTTGTCTGTCTGTTCCAAGGCTTTCCCAGAGCCTGCCAGCTAGGCTTTCTTTCTTTTCTTCCTTTTCTTCCTTTCCTTTCCTTTCCTTCCTTCCTTCCTTCCTTCCTTCCTTCCTTCCTTCCTTCCTTCCTTCCTTCCTTCCTTCCCTCCCTCCCTCCCTCCCTCCCTCCCTCCCTCCTTCCTTCCTTCCTTCCTTCCTTCCTTCCTTCCTTCCTTCCTTCCTTCCTTCTTCCTCCCTCCCTCCCTCCCTTCCTTCCTTTCTTTAATTTTTTTATCTTTATTTTTGAGAAAGAGAGAGAGAGAGAGAAGGGCAGTGAGAGAGGGAGACACAGAATCTGAAGCAGGCTTCAGGCACTGAGCTGTCGGCACAGAGCCTGATACAGGGCTCAAACCCACAAACAGTGAGATCATGACCTGAGCCGAAGTCAGATGCCCAACCAACTGAGCCACCCGGGTGCCCCTTTTCTTCTTTTTAAAAAATCAATATTCTGGGGCGCCTGGATGGCTCAGCTGGTTGAGTGTTCAACTTTGGCTCAGGTCATGATCTCACGGTTTGTGAGTTCCAGTTCTGTGTGGGGCTGTGCTCAAAGCTCAGATCCTGCTTGGGATCCTCTGTCCCCCACTCTCTCTCTGTCCCCCCCATCCCCCCACTTATACTCTCTCAAAACAAAAACATTAAAATTAAAAAAAAAATCAGTATCCTGAGTAAGAACTGTAAGACTAATGACGTGTATTTATAGACAACATATACATACTACTGTAGACCTCCTTGACCCTGTCCACCTATCCAGGGTGCTTCTGGAATCCCCATGCCCCATTTCTTTCTCACTTTTCCAGCTGAATCTGTAGACTTCTGTCCTGTGTCTTCACCCAACTCCATGAGGACCTGGCTCCCCCCCCCCACATCATCTTAGTGTCCGTGCCTAATGAAATACATTTGGCCTCCCCCCACTCACGCTCTCAGAGCTGGCAGAGATCATACTGAGCCTTCTGTTTGGCAAATCTTTGGATGGCCAGGAGGATGTGTCATGATCTCAGACATCAAACGATAAAATTGACTAGAAAACCAGAAACGCCAATGGTAGCACTTGTATGCCTGGTAAAGATGCAGAGATATCTAGACATATTTGCTCTTCTTAATTCATCTTGCTTCAGCACGTCTTTAATTATATTACTGAAACTGTTCAGCCCGCCCCTTTTAAAGAAAGTCTACTGATCTTGACAGACTGTGGGACGTGCCTTTTTTTTTTCCTTCAGAAGAGACTGCTGCGTATATCTTCCTGTATTTTTGTTTGTGGACTTTTACCAGTTAACGATAATAATCTAACTGTGAATAATTGCATTGTACATTTTTCTTTTAACAGTTCCTTCCACGAAGTCACACCCTTTGTACAGCTGCAGAGTCGATGTGGCTTTGACTGCCAGTGTGACTTTCATGTCAATAGAGGTACGTTTTGAGGCACAAGCCCAGTCTTGGCTCTACTGTGTCTGTGCTCCAGGAGATTAATTGACTTAGAAACCAATACTCTGTGCAGGAGGTCAGGGAACTCACCTTGCGCTTTTAGGTCTGCTATTAACAGCTTTGTGTCTGCCTCTGTTTACGTTTGCACAATTGCCAGGCTAAAGAAAGGGTATTTATCGCTAAGTAATCCCCAAAAGACTGAGGAAGAATTTTCTCGGGTAATCCTCAAAAAACTAAAATGGAACTAACTGTGTATTTATTCAGTGTGGCTGGGAAGGTGATACTCTGGTTAATAACAGCTGAAATATATGCATTATTTCCTATCACTTACATACTGTGCATTGACTGGCTAATCTTCACATTAATTTTCTCTTCCTCTGGGCATACAGCTAGATAACATTCTCTAGCCTCCTTCATAATTCGGGAGGGTCTGGGGTTACCAATGGGCTACGAGCAGAAGTACTGAGCACCACTCTAAGCCTGGCTCACAGCATCCTCCCCTGAGCAATTTTATATGCTCTTTTTCTCTTCCAAATTGGTGCAGTGGAGACACCCTTACATGATGGAGCCGGAGGATGGGACAATCATCAAATCACTGTTCAGAGAAGAGATGCCTGACCAGGAAAACTCAAAGTGGACTCTTGCAAGAGCAAAACATATGCTAATACTGTTTTTCTTTTCTTTCTTTCTTTTTTAGCTTCTTCAAAAGTAACTTTCATTTACTTCATGGACATGAATTGCATCTTAATTTTCAGATTTAAAAATTTTAATTTGTTTTTTGTATTTTACTTCCAGTGCAGTTAACATATAGTGTGTGCAATATAGTGATTCAACAATCCCATACATTACTCAGTGCCCATCATGATAAGTGTCCCTTAATCCTCATCACCTAGTTCACCCATCTCCTCCCTCGCCTCCCCTCTGGTAACCATCAATTTGTTCCTTGTAGTTAAGAGTCTGTTTTGGATTTGTCTCTCTCTCTTCCCCCCGCCCCCTTTTGTTTGTTTTGTTTCTTAAATTCCATACACGAGTGAAGTCATATGGCATTTGTTTTTCTCTAACTGGCTTATCTCACATAGCATTATACTCTCTAGATCCACCCATGTTATTGCAAATGGGAAGATGCCATTCTTTTTTATGGCTGAGTAATATTCCATTATGTATTCCACCACACACACACACACACACACACACACACACACACACACCACACCTCTTTTTGACAGTTGGGCTGCTTCCATACTTTGGCTATTGTAAATAATGCTGCAGTAAACATAGGGATGAATATCCCTTCAAATGAGTATTTTTGTATTCTTTGGGTAAATATCCAGGTGTGTGATTCCTGGATCACAGGGTAGTTCTATTTTTAATTTTTTGAGGAACCTCTACACTGTTTTCCATTGTACCAGTTTGTATTCCCATCAACAGTGCAAGAGAGTTCCTTTTTCTCCACGTCCTCGCCAACACTTGTTGTTTCTTCAGTTTTTGATTTTTAGCGATTCTGACAGGTGTGAGGTGATGTCTCATTGTGGTTTTGATTTGCTTTTCCCTGACGGTGTGTGGTGTTGAGAATCTTTTCATGACTTCAGGTTATATAACAAAGCAATAGTAATCACAAGGGTATGTACCAGCACAAAAATAGGCACATAGATCAATGGAACAGAATAGAAAGGCCAGAAATAAACTCACAATTATATAGTCAACTGATTTCCAGCAAAGGAGGAAATAATATGCAATGGGAACAAGGCAGTCTCTTCAACAAATGGTGCTGGGAAAACTGGACAGCTACATGCAAAAGAATGAAACTGGACCACGTTCTTACAACCATACACAAAAATAAACTCAAAATGGAGTAACGATCTAAATGTGAAACCCGAAACCATAAAAATCTTAGAAGACAGCCCGGGCAATAATTTCTTTGGTATCAGCCACAGCAACGTCTTTCTAGATCTGTCTCCTGAGGCAAGGGAAACAGAAGCTAAAATAAACTATTGGAACCACATGAAAATAAAAAGCTTCTGCACAGCAAAGGAAATAACAAACAAAACTAAAAGAGAATCTACTGAATGGGAGAAGATAGTTGCAAATGATATATCCGATATATAAGCAACTTATACAACTCAACACCAAAAAATCAAATAAATAATCCAATTAAAAATGGGCAGAAGACATGAACAGACATTTCTCTAAAGAAGACCTACAGATGGCCAACAAGCCAATACTGTTTTATTCCACTGAGTTTTTGGAATTTATCAATTATATTAGCTAGAATTGGCATAATTAATACATATTCAATATCCTCTCAAAGAATTAAGGTAGCATAAAAAATATTTCATAATCAAATGAAATTTAATCTTTCTTTGGTGATTTAACATATTCTGCAGAGTCTTTCATTCGGGGTCATCCAAATAAAAAACATAAGAAAGTCTAGTTGCTGAAGCTCAGTGGTTGTCTGATTTCCCAGTATTAAAATATTGGCCCTACTTGGGATTCAGGAGAAAACCCTTGATTATTCAGTCTAAAATTACAGCAAAAATGACAACTATTCTCATTAACAATGTACTTTATATACGTGAATGTACATATTTTTGTGTTATAAACATATAACATATTTTATACGTAAAATCTTTTTTATGCATATCGGCACATTTAATCCCCCAAATATTCTTTGAGATACACAGTATTAACTTTACACACTAGAAAGCTGTAGGCATGGTATGTGGTCACTTACCTAACGTTGGACAGGCTTGTTCAATGCCAGAGCTACAATCTGAACTCAGTTGTGCTGATCATCATGCTCATTCTTATTAAGAGATGAGTCAGAGAAAGTGGTTCCCACATCCTCTTGCATGGGTCGGCGTGTTCACACTGCAGTCTGGGCTGTGTTTCACCCCACTGACCTACATTCAGGTCACAAAGACCTCTGGCTCGCCACATCTGATGCCCCTCTATTGACCACTTCTGCCATTGGAAACTCCTGTCTTGGCTTCTAAGACTTGATTCTCTCTCTCGGCGTTCTCTCCTCCTCACAAGCTTCTCTGAAGCTTCCACATGGCTTCTGCCCCGTGAAGTTCTCACCCCGCATGTGGGTGGCTTTACTTAACTGCCCGAGTCCCCTGCTTCTACCGGCCACCTCGAGGTGGAACACTTGTCTCTTCACGTTCCAGATACGGCTTTAGCTGCCTGGTGGGTCCACCATGATGTGATGACTCTGGCACTTGAGACTGTGGGCATCCAGCGTCTAAATTCACAGTCTTTCTTTTCCCACCGGGTCTTACAGCATGCTCTATCTGAATTGGTATCATTGACCTATTTACAACAGCCAATACCCTAGATCTGAATCTTCTCCTGATGTTCTCCTGGGTTTACTGCAATCACCCAGTAATTAGTCTTCCTGCCTTCTGCCTGGCCCCTCTGCCAGCTGTCTCTGCGTTCAGGCCAGAGTGGTCTTTCTGAAAAGCAAGTCTTCTCGTTGCATTTGCTTGCACAATGTCCTTTAATGGCTCTCTCTGACTTCGAACTCCCTGGTTCTGCCACAGGATTTCCACAACCTGGCATCCTGTTCACCAAACCCCTCTCCTGCACTCTTCTCACT
Source organism: Acinonyx jubatus (assembly GCF_027475565.1). Taxonomy (NCBI): domain Eukaryota; kingdom Metazoa; phylum Chordata; class Mammalia; order Carnivora; family Felidae; genus Acinonyx; species Acinonyx jubatus. Next base: position 9,922,632 of record NC_069393.1, on the reverse strand, counting down.
CGGTTCTCGCCCTGCCTTTCACTGTGCAGTGTGGACACCTCAAGCGGGTAGACCCCGCAGAGCTGAGGTTTTGCCTAATTACAGTGTCTACCCACAGGAACATTGTGAAGTTGAAAAAGATAGCACATGTAAAGTGATCGGAATGGTATTTGGTGCACAGTACTTCTAAGTGTTGGTGATAGTTATGATTTGCTTTTGCCTCACCGTAGCCTAGCTCAGTGGAGAGAAAATGTTAATATAATGGACCATATACAACTGGGGAGGGGAGTGTTCTTAGAGTGCATTTTAAAAATAAAACTAAATCAGGGGCACCTGGGTGACTCAGTCGGTTAAGCATCCGACTTCGGCTCAGGTCATGGTCTCGAGGTTTGTGGGTTCGAGCCCCGCGTCGGGCTCTGTGCTGACAGCTCAGAGCCTGGAGCCTGCTTCGGATTCTGCGTCTTCCTCTCTCTCCCTGCCCCTTCCCTGCTCGCACTCTGTCCCTCTCTCAAAAATAAATAAACGTTAAAAAAATAAATACAATAAAACTAAATCAGACTGCATCTTGATAAAAGCAACACCCAGCCTTCCTGAAACCAAACTGACATCAGGAGAATGACAGGCTGATGCTATTGTAGGGCAAACAAAAGATGGTTCAAAGTGTAGCTGATGAGTCCCTTCACGTACAGTATGGTTGGCCCTTGACCAGCACGGGTTTGAACAGTCCGGGTCCACTTACACATGGATTTTTTTTCCTAATAAATACAGGACAGTACTGTGAATGTATTTTCCTTTCCTTGTAATTGTCTTTATAACATTTTCTTTTCTCCAGCTTACTTTATCAGAAGAACACAATATAAAATACATATAACATAAAAATATGTATTAATTTACTGTTTATGTGATTCGTAATGATTCCAGCCAATAGCAGGCTATTAGCAGTTATGGTTTTGGGGAGTCCCAAGTTGTAATGTGCAGATTTTCAACTGCGCTGGGGTTGGCGCCCCAACCCCTGTGTTGTTCAAAGGTCGACTGTGTACTCAAAACAAGTCACCTGAGATAATGTGTTTAACATATCAGATCTGTCGGGGCACCTGGGTTGCTCAGCTGGTTGAGCGTCTGACCTTTAATTTTGGCTCAGGTCATGATCCCAGGGTCATGGGATCAAGCCCCGCATTGGGCTTCCTGTTGAGAATGGAGCCTACTTAAGATTCTCACTTTCCCTGCCTCTTTCTCTGCCCCTCCCCTGCTCACGCCCTCTCTACACATGAAAGAAAAAAGTATCAGATTTGTTGATATCATGAAAGCACTTGGACCCACTTTCTAAGATTACTTATACCCACATGTGCACACACACATGCACACTTGACAGGGTTTGTTAAAATGTAATTTTATTTCCACTTCCTCGTGAAGGAAAGCCTCCTAAGTGCCAAAGAAGGAAGGATCTACAAAGTAATCTTTTCCATGAAGATTAAAATAAAAACCATAGCCCATTGGCCATGGCTGCTTCCATAGTTAGTTCAGTCCCCATGTTTTCATGAAGGAACTAACTCTTGTCAATCCCAGATAATACATGTGGAGTCAGGAGAAACCATTATCCAAGGCAAAAATTAGCTGAGGAAACCACAAGATATCAAGAGATAATAAGAAATTAGAACCTAAAAGAAAGAAGGAGGAAGGAACAAAGGAAGGAAGAAAGGAAGGGAGGGAGGGAGGGAGGAAAGGAGGAAGGAAGGAAGGAAGGAAGGAAGGAAGGAAGGAAGGAAGGAGGGAGGGAAAGAGGAAGGAAAGAAGGATGGGCAAGAAAGAAATCTCACACTGAAAGAAGAGAACGGATAAAGGCAAACAAGGACAAGGAGACTGAGGGGCACAGAGAAGTCAGTGCAGCTGCGAAAGAAGAGAGCCTTCCATCTATGTGGTCTCCATGTGGCCAGACAGAAAGCCAAGGGTTTAGGTGATTTATTTTTCTATGTTTGTATCCTCAAATTCTCATTCCAACTAAATTCCCAAATCCATTGAAAATAATACAACCTCTATATCCCAGAATATAATTTTAAGAAGTCACGTAACCAAGTCACATAAGGTTTCCGTACAGCATTAATTTCACCTTACCTATACAAAAGAAATACTCCTAAATGAAGTTATAGGGGGTTCATCTATGATCATGGGCCACTGGGGATGCTGGCCTCGGGCTGTGTGGCTTTATACGGGAGGGGTCACACTGCGGAGGCTGGAAGGCTTGCCTCTACCTCCCTGGTTCTGACTGTTCTGAGACCCTCAAATCGCACAGAAGGAGCCACAGCCTTGCTGAGCGGTACCAGAGCTGGCACGTGTGGCCGGCAGAAATCTCGCCAAGTCAGCAAACTGACAGATGACAAATTGGAAAGCGAGCAAGGGGACAGAGGGAACAATGGGAATGCTGGACACCTGTAGGACACAACGCTGTTTGGTTTTAATTAATAATTTGGTATGCAGATCTAGTAAGCAATGGAAGGAGAAAGAGGCGAAACCAAAACCACTGAAAAACAGACCTGGGAGAGACATCAAAAATAAGTGAGGACCGCGCCCCCCCCTCGCCCCCGCAAATATTTATCAAGGGAGGAGACACATGTCACAGGATTTGTGTAAGGCTTTGCTGCTGAGAAGTTAGTTTGGTCCCTAAAAAGATGAGCAAATAGAAACAAACAAACCCATACATCAAGGTTGATTAGGATGAGTAAGTGATCACCGTAAATACAGAGAGAGGAAAAAGTGTCCACTCGTCCTTCTGACAAGCGACGAGAAGATAATGATAAGCTACCCTTCTGGAAGGAATAAGAGTGGAAGTGGAACCACAGTCAGAGACATCACCTTGTTGAACCTATAAGTGAGTCTCCTTTAAGGAAAGGGCTTTTTATGGTCATTGTGAGTGCTTATAATCAGGGAGGGAAAAGTTGGACAAAAAAGGCCAAAATGAATAGGATTTGGCATCCCCTGTAATTGTGGCTCGAAGGAGAGGAATGACAGGATCGCGTGTGGGTAACGTCCAAGTCATTTCTGAATCACATCCAAATCCCCTAGCTGCTATCAGGAAAACACTGTGTGCGAACCGACCAGCCCACCATCATCCGCCTCGCGGCAAGGGACGCGCAGTCCTGAGGCTGCCCTTCCAGAATCCTACAGGGTTGCTGGAAAGGGGCCAGACAGAGGCGGTGGAAAGGAGGAAGGTCGGGAAGGGGGCTGTGAAGTCTGTATAAATTCTCATCTGCCAGGATGAGTGTGTTCTTACACAACAAGGGATGCACGTCTAGAAGATCATGAAGGCGTGGGCAGGGTAAACATGGAACTTTTATAGCCAGGTGCTGTGAAAACCCAGAGCTGGGGAGAGGCTGGTGGAGGTGACGCCCTGGAGATGTCTGAAGTAAACTGAGGATAAATCAAAGTATCACTTAATCAGAATATAGTAAACTTCCTTCACTCAGTACTTCAAGAACTGGTAAAGGCTGCAAATACATAGCACTCCAAAGGATGGCTTATGTCATATCAAGTCTAATAGTTCAACCTGATGTTCTGAGAGTATATCCCTATTGGGTTCCCCTGAAGAAAAGAAGCTGGTATATCATCTAGGGGTCCAAAAATGCGACCTTTCAATGATTTGACGGATTCAAGTGTGTTGCTAATGTCTTTCATCCATCCTAGAATACAGCCTGGTCTCTATGAGCGACTGTTCCTTTGTTCTTTTCTGCACTCATTGGTGTCTGAATAGCACAGATTATTAGGCAGCCTTATGACCTGTGTGCTCAGCGAATAGAAGCCTGTGTCTTCTTGCTTTGTGCGCACCCGTGCCCTAATCCCTTTAAACAAAACTTTGTGCCTTTCTCAGATTTGGAGCTTACTGTTTACTGACTTATACGTGATATACTTAATGTTTTATCGGCCTGAACCTTTGCTGCAATTTGGTTGGTTATAACTATCCCACCTCAAACAGCACAATCCCAGAACAAAGTTTTATGGCATGACATTAGTTCTCTTTGTTATTTGTGATGGCAATGACTGGTCTAATTCCACATCCATCTCACTGCATTATTAAGCAATCCATATTTTGTCCCCAATCACAGTGCCTTGAAAAACTGCCAATTGTCTTTCTGAAATCAAGACGCTCTCATCTGAAACCAAGATGCACAATGTTTAAACGTTACCGATCTCTTCTGTCAAATCCGTGATGATGTTGTTGGGGCTTGACTTTTGGTGAGCTCTTGTTCGTCCCACTTCTAGTTATCCATTGTTCACAACAGTGTTTAATAACCTTTTCTAGAATACAAACAGTACAGTGCATTACAGAGACAGCCAAAAGCTTTGGTTGAGGGAGTAAGCGCTCCAGCTCATGGATGAAGGATGTACCATTTTACATTGTACTAGACGGGCAGTCCCCGGTCGTGGACCTCATCTAGCAGATCCTGTCCTAGGGCTGAGTCTTTCTTTCCTGTCCTTCCCTTTCTTAAAATTGTGTGAAGGGGAAAGGGAGACACGGATCACGGCGTCTAGTTTTGAGCGGCAATGTTGAGAGAGACGAGAATGTATTGAACAATCCTTTATAGCATTATCCTACTTAATAACTGGCACTAGTTTGAAAATTTTACTGAAGATACTATGTTTTCGATATGGTTTTTAGGACTTTAGAGTCGTTACTTCATGCAATCTTTTGTAACAACTTTATAATGTAGAAACCAGTATGACCCCCATTTTACAGATGAGAATACTCAGGCACAAAGCTGGTAAATGGTGGAGCCTGGATTCAAACCGACGGAGTCTGGCTCCACAGTCTGTGGAGCCACTCTACTATGCTGCTACGGAGCTAAGAGGAGACATATCCACAGAGGCTGTATCGTCACGTGATGCCTTTTTCAACAGAGAAGACAGCGCAAACAAAATGAATGGAGAAATGGATAAAGCACACAAGAGAGCCCACATGCACAGAACGGGTCAGACTTCTCGAACTGCAACATGCATAAAACACGTATAACATGCATACAACATGTATGATGAGCCTTCAGGTCTACAAATACCTCTGCAAGGTAAAAGCCTCTCAGGGCTAAGAAGCCACACCAGGGCACCATGGCCAGATCCATCAAATCTCCCTTCTTACAAACTCACTGGGATTGCCATAAAAACTCCACCTGCCGCCCCCACCCCCCAGCCCTGTCTGCTGTCACTAGCACCGGCTGCATTAAACCTCAGGCTTCTCCTCAAATTCGGCTCTGGGATTATCTATTTCTCCTCTCTGTTTTCCACAGATAATACAATGACGGTTGCAATATGCCACAGGTTTGTGGCATATGGTAACATGATATGTTCAACAGTTGGTCTTTCACAATACCTTGTGCTTTTTTCCACCTGAAAACGGAAATCTTGAGCAAACGTGTTACAGGCATCCCCCCAGGTACACGGGCGGCCGGGGACACAGCAACTACTGCTTGGTGAGGACTTCTGGGAAGTTCGGAGTACAAGCTAAAGCTGTACTGAATTTTCTGTGTAAGGGGGCTTGGAACACTTCTTTATTCATGCTATGAAAGATAATATGTGTTTTTAAGGCATTTTTCTCGGCAGGATTTTTTTTTAAATGTTTTATTTTTGAGAGAGAGAGACAGAGACAGAGAGCACGAGTGGGGGAGGGGCAGAGAGAGAGGGAGACACAGAATCTGAAGCAGGCTCCAGGCTCTGAGCTGTCGGCACAGAGCCCGATGTGGGGCTCGAACCCACAAGCTGTGAGATCACGACCTGAGCTGAAGTTGGACGCTTAACTGACTGAGCCACCCAGGCGCCCCTCACAGCAGAATTTTTTAAAGGTTTGAAAGTTGAAGAAAATCCCTCCCACCTTGGTAGAAATCCTGAACATTTTTGCAGACAGTCCTTCATGTTTTGTCATTGATTTTTAAAAAACTTTATTTATCTTATTTTGAGAGAGAGAGAGAGAGAGAGAGAGAGAGAGAGAGGGTGCTGGGCGGGGAGTGGGGTGGGGAGAAGGACACAGAGAGAGGGGGAGAGAGAGAAACCTAAGTAGGCTCTGGGCTGTCAGTGTAGAGTCTGATGTGGGGCTCGATCTCACAAACCGTGAGATCAGGACCTGAGCCAAAATCCAGAGTCCAGCACTTAACCAACTGAGCCACCCAGGTGCCCCGGTCCTTTTAGAAAGCTGACTGTATTACATAGAAAAACAGTACCTCGAGTTTCCCAAATAAGTCCTTTTCCGGGAGTAATACTTAGTTGTGCAAGGCTGCAGTTCAAATATGGTTGGAGAACTAAGTAGGGAAACTTTCAAGCTTCAAACTACTTCTTTAATAATAAATAGAAAAGTGTTACTGGATTATTAACGTGGGCGTCAGACATAAAGTCATTGTTTGATATTTTAGTAATTTGCAAAACTGATCTAAAATCTTTTTTTTAACTCACCTAAAGAGATAAAATAAACTTCTTTTAGGCCATGATCCCAAATTGATCAGACAAGGGAGGCTGTCAGATAAGGGAAGAGTATCAAAGAGCATTTCTTGCAAAGTTTCAGTTCAGTAGAGTTCCAAAAAGGCAGAATTCATATAAAGAATACACGTGAGGTTTTTGGGTTTTTATTTTCAGATCTTCTTTCCCATGAAGCTTGACTTTCTCTCCTTCCCTAAATCTTCCTTTCCTGCATCCCAGACTGGCTATTAGGAAATGCCTGAGTGGTACTTGATGTCCTTTTTTTCTGTGAAGGGAATACCTTCTTGATTCTTTTCATTAGTAGAAATATCTGACAAGGCAGGGATCAGAGAATTCTTGTTTCTAAATTGAGAAACTTCGCCCACATCCTTCTATGAGCCAATGCAACCCCAGATTTTGGAGAAAGCTGCTGGATAGAAAGTCTGGGTGGAGAACCCCGGAGAGTCAGCACTATTCTGAAACAGGATTCAATCCCTCAGACTCGTATTTTATTTAATGGCATGTCTGTCATTGTGTTTGTTTTTTGGTATGTCTGTCATTTCATTTCATCAAAATATGTCATCCAAGAACTTCGGATTCAAAAGAAATTTTATTTTGCATTGGTCCCTAAATTAAATGTTCTTTTTCTGTATCTTGATTGTACAAGTCTTTCTTTACCCCACACTGAAACTATATTTAGTTTTCACGATTAAGCAACATAGGAACCACCCAGGCGCCCGTCTTTTATTATTTTTTAATGTTTATTTATTTTTGAGAGAGAAAGAGAGAAAGGGGTAGACACAGAATCTGAAACAGGCTCCAGGCTCCGAACTGTCAGCATAGAGCCCCACGCGGGGCTCGAACCCACAGACCGTGAGATCATGACCTAAGCCAAAGTCAGATGCTTAACCAACTGAGCCACCCAGGTGCCGCTGCCCCACTCCTCTCTTTAAATAAACACATTGCCTAGGTATTCCTACTTTGACTTAGAACTTTAAGAGCGCCTAAATGAGGCGACACAGCCATGACTATTCTAAGAACAATGACACCAGTGGACTCATAGGGAGACGAAAGCTCAAGGGCACCGAAGAATCTACCAAGAGCAATCCCTGAGCCAGAGCAGTAGCGAGGGGCCAGGTGTTGCTGGCATGCAGACCATGTGGCTCCTGGTGCTTGGCCTGAGGCCCACCACCTGGATTCGGTCCTCACAACAACCCCATGAGATACACGGTATTGTCTCCTGTTTCGTAGTTAGGACAAAAAGTCCAGAGAAGTTAAATAATTACCTCAGGTTCCCATAGCTGCTAAATAGTAGACCTAGAATCCTCCTGTCTAACTTCAAATTTCATGATTTTTTTTCTAGTACATCTAAATCCAGTGATCTACGAATCTGACAGTGCTAATCAACACCGGCACAGACAATCTTCGCTCACCAGACACTCTTCCTCCCTCCTTCTTCCATTCTAACAAAATCCTTACGTCCAGAGGTAACGAGGAGAGATTCCTTTAATTAAGGGAGGCTATACTCATCCCCCCAAGTCTAGGGGTTGACTCACAATCGATGTAGACTAGTTATCTTCATTTCACTGCCCTGGACTAATGATTGAGAGGGAGTGACCACGGGTAAGGGGACAAGGAAATGTAACGCAAAGACTTCTCTGTCATAATTAAAAGAGCAAGAAGAGAGGTCTTTTGCTTCTATACTTTATTTCCTGCTCCAGTGTGGACGTGATTCTTGGTGACGCATAGCCATCCTGCAACCATGAGGCAACAAGCATGAGATAGAAGCCAGCTTGCTAAGAAACAGTGAACGTAAAGATGAAAAGGGCATTTGCCCCTGATGCCAGCAGTGAGCAGGTAATTCACCATCAACACTTGCCTTCCTCCAGACCACATATCTGAGAACAGGAAGCACTTAATTATCTGGGCCATAAATAGAGGATTCCATTACTTGCAGCTGAATACATTCACTACGAATATAGCCATAAAATCAACATCTTAGAAGGTCCTACTTGACTTCCAATGCAAAAAGCTTTGGGTTGTCTTGGCCACTCAGGTGATGCTGAAAACATCCGAGTCCACAAAGCAATAAGGCAGACCCACGTGTGCACCCCTCTCTTACAGATCATTCACGAATAACCCTTTTCTAGATGGGGATATTTAAAACATTTTGCCATACGAATCTGCATTGTAGACTTCACTGAACGTTTTAAAATTTCAGTGTAAAAATCTCCCTATCACATCCCTAAGATTCTTAAAATATTTCCTTAACTAGGAGCCTTCATCTGCACAGATTTAATGAGTGTTTACTGTGCGCTAAGCTGTGTGCTGAGTATGGAGATTCAGAAATGGCGAGACAGAAGCCCTGCCTGAAGAAACCCAGCCTAATGGAGGGTGTGAAAATGGAAACAGTTATATATTAAAATGATGGGAACAGCTTCTGGATGTAGGAGATGGGAAAGATGTGGGCACCAGTGGAGAGATAGAGGCTCAGATTTCAGGAGATTATTCATTATTTCAGTATTTTTCTGTAATGGAAATACAACACATAATCATGTACAAGTTTAAACAATATAGAAGTATATAAAAACATAAAGCACATAAAAACAGAAAATTTCCTTGCCTTTATACCTATCCTCTCTCAGAAGAGCTCTCAGTAATATTTGGTGCATATTCTTCTGGATTTTTCTGTCTTGTGCATAATGTATCATGTATTTGATTTATTTCTATTTGCATTTGTCTCTATCTCCTTCTGTCTGTACACATATGTATCTTTTTAACAAAGATTGAAAGGCAAAGAAAGATAGCATAACAAACATAGGATATATCAGTAGTATACTGTTTTCCCCAAGACTATATTGTGGATATCCCTCTGGGTCAGCACATGCAGACTTACTTAATTTTTCTAAATATCCAGTCCTTAATCTATACCAGGGCTTGGGAGCCTACAGGTCTAGGGGCCAAATCAGCATGTCCTTGTTTTTATAAATAAAGTTTTATTGGAACACAGCCATGCTTATTTGTTTATGTATTGCCTGTGGCTACTTTCTTGATATAAGAGCAGAAGTTAGTAAAAATGATCGAGATCATATGTCCCGCAAAGCCTAAAATACTACTATTTGAACTTCTACAGAAAAAGTTTGCGGACTCCTGGCATCCTATGTATTATGCACTAGAATACATTTCATTGTATCCATATTGACAGACACTTAGATCACCCAACTGTTTTGTCACAAATAAAATGGTAACAAATGTTTTGAGTATTTCTGTTGAAGAGCCTTCTAGAAGTAGATTTGCTGTATGAACAGATTTTCTTTAGAAATTTTTATTTTCTTCTTTGGAGAGGATCCTGGTGGCAGTATGGAGAAGAGTCTGAGTAAGGAGTCTTGGGGCAAAGGGATCAATTAGGAGGCTATTCCTATCAGCCGGGACAGAGACGAGGGAAACGCAAAGGTTGGAATGGGCAGAGGTGTTAGAACTGATGAGGGGGTGCCTGGGTGGCTCAATCAATTAAGCGAACAACTCCTGATCTCGGCTCATGTCATGATCTGACAGTCTGTGGGTTTGAGCCCCACATCGGGCTCTGCGTTAATGGCGTGCAGCCTGCTTGGAATTCTGTCTCTCCTTCTCTCTGCCCCTCACCACTTGTGCTCTCTCTCCAAATAAATAAATGAACTTAAAAAAATAAAAAAAAAACGGGGCACCTGGGTGGCTCAGTCGGTTGAGCATCTGACTTCGGCTCAGGTCATGATCTCGTGGTCTGTGAGTTCAGGCCCCGTGTCAGGCTCTGTGCTGACAGCTCGGAGCCTGGAGCCTGCTTCGGATTCTGTGTCTCCCTCTCTCTCTGCCCCTCCCCAGCTCATGTTCACACTCTGTCTCTGTCAAAAATAAATAAACTTAAAAAAAATTCAAAATGCTGATGTGTAAATATCATGCAGGATGTGTTCTGAAGAAAAAAAAATCACTGATGTCCTGGCCTGGCCCCCGTGGAGAAGTAAGGAAAGGAAGGAGTTTCTAATAAGGGAAAAGGTTCAATCTGGAAAATGTTCTTAGCTCCTACAGTCTCCACAAACAATCCCTGCAGTGTCTAAGGGCTTCAGTAAAGGAAGCATCAGATACAGGAAAAAAGGAGAATTTGAAACTACTAATAAAGTTTACAATGAGCAATTCCTCCCTCTATTTCTTTCATTTTCTTTTTTTTTTTTTTTAAGTTTTGTTAGTTGGTTTGTTCTGACAGAGAGCAAGTGAGGGAGGGGCAGAGAGAGAGGAAAAGAGAGAGAGAGAATCCCAAGAGGCCCCCTGCTATCAGTGCAGAGCCCGACATGGGGCTTGATCTCATCAACTGTGAGATCATGACCTGAGCCGAAACCAAGAGTCAGACGCTTCACCGACTGAGCCACCCAGGTGCCCAGCTCCCTTGAGTTCTTACTGCATTTTTCTCAACCTCCATTTAGAATTCATTTAATCCTGCCCTGAAGTTAATTTTTTACACATTTATTTTCACCAAGTTGAGCTCTCCTTGAAGGCACGGGTCCTGCTTTATTCTTTTCTGTATCCGCCCCCACCATTGCCTTCCCAGCTCCAGTAACTACTAGGCATAATAATGGTTATATAACTTTACCTTATTCTGACCACTGCCAAGTCTTTGTTTTAGTGTCTTCCAGAAAAGGTCAGTCAGCATGATGGAAAGCAGCACTTCTAAAGAGAACCCTAATCCTCAGGTATGCTGGATAGGGAAAAATTTCTATTACCAAACAGATTTGAAAAATGGGATATATGCTCCTCTCCTTTTAGATCACAATGCACATTAACAAATTAAAGGCTACTTTTTTGTTTTGGTCATTTCTAGGGAAATACTCTGGGATTATTGCACTTTACAGCTTTGCTACTCAAAGTGTGGCCAATGGTCATTAGCACTGACATCTGACAGCTTGTTAGAAATACTCAAAGGGATTCACACACACATCAATGTCTGTAGAACGTATCTAAGGAAACTCTGGTGTTCTGGAAAGAGCATTCATTAGCTTTGGAACCAGGTGGATCCATCTGATTCCATCAGTTACAAATTGTATGAGCTCCTGCAAGAAAATATATATCTTGTGTGGTCATTGTAGAGATAATATATAAATCACCTGGCACACAATAAATACTAAATAACTTCTAGGAATTAATATTATGGTTACTATTCATGCTCTCTATATACTTCACTCATTAGATATTACATAATATATAATTATAGTTTTTCATTTCAAATGATCACCAGAATTAATTTGTTAACAGTTTTGATTTTAGAAGTACACATTAGTGTAACTAATGTTTACTGTAATGAAAGGAGAATTTCATAATCCTGGAAAGTCCCCTTTGATTCTTCTCCATTGGAATTTTATTTATTTACTTATTTTTAATTTAATTTTTAAATTTCATTTCCAGCACAGTTAACATACAGTGTAGTATTAGCTTCAGGTGTACAATATAGTGATTCAACAATTCCCTACATCACCCTGGGCTCATCACGACAAGTGCCCTCCTTAATCCCCATCACCTATTTCACCCTGTTTTGCCACCTCCCTTCTGGTGACCATCAGTTTGTTCTCTATAGTTAAGAGTCTGTTTCTTGGTTTGTCTCTCTGTGGTCTTGTTCCCTTTGTTTTGTTTCTTAAATTCTACATATGAGTGAGAGCATATGGTATTTGTCGTTCTCTGACTTATTTATTTAGCTTAGCACTGTACTTCCTAGCTCTACCTATGTTGTTGCAAATGGCAAGATTTCATTCTTTTTATGGCTACATAATACTCCAGTGTGTGTGTGTGTGTGTGTGTGTGTGTGTGTGTGTGTGTGTGTATCACCTTTTCTTTATCCATTAATCTATCAATGGACACTAGGGCTCCAGGAGTTGTTTTTATTATAGGGACCTACACTTTTAGAGGAAAAGGACATTGCTTTATAGAAGTTCTAGAAAGTTCTCTGTGATTGTTTGTTTTTTCCTGCAGGAGAAATGAAGGACACAGTCTTGGAACTTAAGTCTTGAATCTGAAAGGTTTACACTCCTGAGACCCAGATTTTATGCCATTAAATTAATAATCTAATATTTAATTAGCCATTGAACTTCAGTTTATCTTAGGCACATAAACAATATGCATTAAAAAAATTCAGCAGCCTGATTTTCATGTAGCATGTAGCAGACATTTACTGAACTATAATTAGAAAGAAAAATGTTCAAGGGTTGTCTGGGTGGCTCAGTTGGTTGAGCATCCGACTCTTAATTTTGGCTCAGGTCATGATCCCAGGGTCGTGATCCCTGGGATCCCAAACATGGGGTGTGGAGTCTGCTTAGGATTCTCTCTCTCTCTCTCTCTCTCTCCCTCTGCCCCTCTCCCCCACTCATACTCTCTCTCTCTCTAAAAGAAAAAAGAAAAAAAAAGTATTCAAGTCAGTTGGGAAAGAGGTGAAATTAAATGAAAAAAATTTCATTAACAAGCAAAAATCCTTCCTGTCCACATTTCTAGATTTGCTATGTTATTTAATATACACCTTGTGAACCCTGTTTGCATTTTGTACCCACGCAAGCTTTAAACGGCCAACATCGTAATTTTTTCTTAAGATTACAAAGTCCCAGAAATTATGTGTTTCACTCTCTCTCTCTCTCTCTCTGTATGTTATATTTTATGTATAATATGTAACACATATAACACACACATAATATACATTTTTGAAAGCTCAGAATTTAAATCTCGCATTATTTCCCAAGAAGTAGAAGAGATACGGCAGTTTTTTTTTAATAGGGAATTTCAGAGGCCTTGGGGAGCATAAGGGACTTACAAAGGAATACAGTGTTTCGCAAGCAAAGCCAGGATAAGAATTCAGGTTTTCTGTGTGGTTCCTGTTGTTGCTGTTGTTTGTATTCAATTCTGTTTCTAAACCTAGTATTGCATCAACAGTACATCTTCTGGGATATGGTATAAATATACAATGGAATATTACTCAGCCACAAAAAAGAATGAGATCTTAACAGTTGTGACACCACGGATGGACCCAGACGGGATTAGACTACATGAAATAAGTCAGAGAGTGACAAACACCCTATGATTTCACTTCTGTGTGGAGTCTAAAAAAAACAAACCGAATGAACAAACAAATAAGCAAAAGACAGAAACAGATCCATAAACACAGAGAACAAATTGGTGGTTGCCAGAGGGGATGGGGGTGGGGGGGAGGGGATGGGCAAAAATGGTGAAGGGGAGTTGGAGACAGAGGCTTCCAGTTCTGGAACCAATCAGTCACGGGGATGAAAGGAAGTGTATAAGGAAGGCAGTCCATGTACAGTTGGCAGTTCTACTTGTGAGCACGGCCTAAACTCTGGAGATGTCCAATTACTATGTCTCACACCTGGAACTAATGTAACACTGTGTGTCTACTAAAAAAAAACCCAACTTCCTCCCCACCCCCCATCCCCCCAAAAACCATTAAGTCTTCCGGAAGTTTGATTCTACAGCGTGGGAGTCTGCACGCTCTGAAAGTGGCTTAGCTGTTGGAAGCTTGGCTGCCTTCCTTATGCGAAACCCCTGCCCCATCCACCTGGCCAGGAGGGTGAGCGTGAGACATGACGGGGACAGCATCTTCCCGCTGGACTCTTTACACGGGATGTCACAAAGACAGAGCGTCTGTGAGCGGGAGGGCAGGGTATTTTATGAACTCTCCACAGTTCCCTGTGTGCGCCTAACACATGTCAAGCAAAACCACAAATGACATTAATAGTCTACTGTCTCCTAAAGTTGAAGAGGATGATATTTTAAACTTTACTCAGAGTACTGGCAGTCCATATTTACTTATGATGCTTAAAGGAATTTGTTATTCCTCATGTGTTTCAACAAGCCTCAGAGAGACACTATGCTGTGGTATACGTACTGATTTTTCTCGTTTTCTGTTCATTTTGTTTTCTCTATATGACAACATATCCATTTACAGTAATCCCACATTTGATGATAAGCTCTCAGAATTTCAGTTATTTACGCATACCATTTGTTCTTAGGTATCTCTCCCATTTCCCGCATTTATTTTTGATAAGAAAATATCCACTCATTTTATTAAGTTCATTTCATTGACAGTTTGATTCTCGTTTGACCATTTAAATGCAAACTGAATATACTGACTGCTTGAGAGTCTTTCTACTATGGTTCACACATTCTTACATTAAATAAAAGAGGTAAAAGTCAGAAGGTGGGCTCCTCCCCGACAAAGCCGCTTTTGGTGTCAGGTAGGAAGGAGATTTCAATTTTTATGGTCAATCTGACATCAGCAACACCAGGAAATTAAACTACTGGTCTTTTAGCCTCAAAATGTGCCGTCAGTTAATTTCTGTCAAATATAGCTGTCGAAATAAGAGTCTGCAGACGTTTCTATTGTCTGTTGCTATAAACTATTGGCATTACAAATGTCATAACTAGAAAATAATAAAGCATTAAATGCACCTGACCCTGAACAGGACTTATTGCCGTAAGGATGAGGATTTAAAAGCATCCAGCTAAGACCAAGGGCCAGTGGCAGAGGGACATTCACGCTTCCCAGGAGGCAATGGAGAACGGCAGGGTGGGGGGCAGAGAGGGAGTCCCAGGCTCTGTGAATAGACAGAGATCTGTAGAGAGGTTTGTTGGGTTCCACTGTGAAAGATCAACATCTCCCTGGAGAAGCCTGGCCAGCACAATTGCGGCACCACTAGCACCTTCCAGAACATTCCGAGTAAGGCACCCTGTGACTGATACAGTTCCCTCGTCTCTAAAAGGAGGGAACAAAACGATGATCTCCAAGTTTCTTTTCACTTCCAGATTATTGTAAGTTTATGTTTCCAGACAGACTTAGGAATTCTTTTCCCTGGGATATCCTGAGTTCTACAGTATGGCAAAATGGCAGAAAAAGACTTTCTAGAGTCATATAACTTCACCTCAGTGGTGGCCAGTCGACGGTGTGACTAAATTCCTTCACACGATCACACGTGTCCAACAAAAGGCAATTTTGGGTTCGCTGGACAAGACTCTTTTGAATAGTAGTGTGCAGAGTTAAGTCTTTACCTGTTCAGAATTTGTCAAGCCAGGAGATAATTATGAGGAGAAGAAGTGGCTAGAATAGTCTCTCTTTGCTAAAAATATTCTATTGAGTTCCTGCAGCCTAATTTATCAACCCATTCTGCTATCACTGGACATTCACAAGCTAGCAGGATCCTTGTGTGTTGTGAAAAACTGCATGCGCATACAGAGAGGACAGGAAGGGATTCTGAGAAGTGGAATTTCCATAGCAGCTGCATAAAGCCCCTTGCATTCACACCCCACTCCACTCTGCCACCTGTCCTGTACCCCAGTTTCATGCCCAACGCACACATTTGTGGACAGCTGATCTGCCCCATGGGCTCACCGAGAAAGCAGTCCACCTCAGCTGGAAATCACTCAAGGTCCACCTGCCACACAACCCTCTGTGCTAATTCACTCCTGTCCCCCTCTGTTCAGATGGGAGAGAAGTCTTCTGCCTGCAAAGGGTAATTCTTCCAAGTCAACATCAATTTTATCCCCCCCACTTTTTTTTTTTTGGTCCAAATTTTCAACATACACTTCAAGAGACCCTGTTATTAACTTATCATTATTTATTTATTTTTTACCCTTTGAGAAAGATGCAGAGAGCAAGCAGGGGAGGGGTGCAGAGAGGAGACAGAATCCCAAGCAGGCGCCACGCTGTTAGCCCAGACCCCCACATGGGGCTCGAACTCTCGAACCATGAGGTCATGACCTGAGTCGAAATCAAGAGTGGGACGCTTAACCGACTGAGCCACCCGGACACCCTTAACTTCTCATTTTTAAAGAGGAATACAAAACAACCTAAAAATAGATAAATGATCGGAGGTGTCACGGTAACCTACATCACTAACTCAAGCTCAACGGGGAAGGAGCTGGTGGCATCGTCGGCTTACAATATTAACAGTCATCCCACTCCCCAGGAGTTAATGAACTAAACACTCACTGAGGACAAACGTCTTAGGTTGTCTTTTCAATTCTTAGCGCCACAGTATGGAAAGTGACGAATAGGTTTTCTTTTTCCCTGAGAGTGGAAGGAATTCATGGGAATTCACAGCAGCACTTTTTTGGGGAAGATCCAGTCTCCAGACCACAGACACATTTCTCATCTTCCATTTTATAGCATTTTGGTGCCTTCAAAGCACTCCACCATGCATCCATCCAGGCATTTGGGATTACCATTTGTTCGACCCAGTGTTGTAGAAATTTGTGTCTGTGCAGACAGTGCTGTTAATTAGCTACCTGCCTGGAAATGGGATTCATTTCTTTGAGACCACTCAATTTCATCATCTGCAAAATGGAAATAATATTGCACGAAATGGCTGTGAGGTTTAGATGGTATTATATATTCTTGAGACACTGAGAAAGTCAAAAAAAAGCTATTTGGACGTCGGGCTTTCTTCTGCACACCCGCACACGGTTAGCGCAGGGCCTGCTGAAAACCTTTCTGATGTCCATAACAGTTTGTTGTGTTTTTCATTTACTGGCTCCCAATGCTAAGGCTCCTGTTTTGGTTTCGGTTAAAGGCAGTGGTTGTTCTTTTTTGTTTGCATGTTTTCTTTGATACAGCATGCTACTTTTCTGTACACACAACTCGTTCTTACAGAGAGGCAAGAAAGCAAAAAGGGAAAACGGGAATAAGGTTTCTTCGTGCGTTCCATTTGCAGGAGTTTAACAGCTTTCTTCTTAAAACCCTACATTTGCTAATGCTCTTAAAATAAAAATAGATCTCAAGAATGCCACAGGATTTTTATATGGGTTGTATAATTATGATTGCGAAAGGATAATTATCTTTGCCACTTTTACAAAGCATCCTATAACAACAGGAAATTTCATTTTTGACGCGTTTTCAGCTTGTGATTCACCACGGCTCTTACAATCTTATGTGGTTCCAACCCTCTCTATCATGGCAGGTGGCTTAATTCCTTTCTAAAACTTAATAGCTTGTAGTTTCATTTAATTTTACTTACTTTGTGATCACTCATCCTACTTGCCAAGGATATAATTAACCCTAATCTTGTATTTTGAGATTACGATTTCCTTCGGGTTTGGTATCCTCTACAAATTTAATGAACGTGCTTCTTACTCCCTCCTTCCTGTCACTGGTAAAATTATGCAGAAGGACTGAGGGGAGAAAGCCGAGCAAAGGCAACTATTGGAAAATGTATTTCGTTTATCTGCCATGTTAAACAGAGGCCCAAATTCTCACGTATTAACTAATGTGAACATATTGTAAATGCCTTTGTTCCTTCGCTCTATTGGGCTGTGGGACACACCGTGGACACATTCTGCGATGTGCAGTGGGCGACTGAAAAAAAGGGTGTATCACAGGTACAGTTTATTGAGAGGTCATTTGTAAGCCTCAAGGAGCAACGCAAAATCGACCAGAGAGGTGCTATAATGCTGGAAGAAATGATGAACTGAACCACTGTAGATGAAGTCACAATCAATTCTCCTGGGGGAAAAAAAGAGACTCCTAGACTTTCATTAGGGATGTGATGGCTGAAGCAGGGTTTAAGGAGCTGCAAAGAGAGAGGGTTCTGGAAATCCGTCGGGTGTGACTGGCCGGTGCATGTGTAGAAGGAAACTATCTGAGGTTGGGGAATGCATCCCAGAGAAGGAGCAGCAAAGCAATCTTCAGACCACACAGGCCAGGAAGAATTCACATACACCCACCTTTACAAAGCACTCTGAAGACACGGTCAGTCATGGGGTCAAAGTAGCTTTAAACTAAAGACCTCGGGTCTTTCCTGAAAAGCAAGCCTCAAAAAGATTGAAATGTTTCCCACTTAAACGCATCCTACAACAAAGAGAAAACATTTAGAGGGATACAAAACGTCAGGACCCCATAGAATAAAATTCACAATGTCTGGCATCAGATGTTAACATCCTCAGACATGCAAACAAGAAGAAACCCACAATCCCTAGTGAAGAGAGAATCCACAGAAATGGGTCTGGACGTGAAATAAATGGCATCGTTAGTAGACAAGGACATTAAAGGAGCTCGCGCGCGCGCACACACACACACACACACACACACGTCTGAGAAAGTAAAGTATGAGAATGGTAACAGAATCACACAAGACATAAAAAGAACCAATCAAACTTCTACAGAAAAAGGGGTGCCTGGGTGGCTCAGTCAGTTAAACATCCAACTTCAGCTCAGGTCATGATCTCGCGGTTTGTGAGTTCAAGCCCCGCGTCAGGCTCTGCGCTGGCAGCTCGGAGCCTGGAGCCTGCTTCAGATTGTGTCTCCCCCTCTCTCTGCCCCTTCCCCACTATTGTTCTGTCTCTGTCTCTGTGTCTGTCTAAAAAAAATAAACATTACAAAATATTTTTTAAAAATGGGATGGTACACTGCACAGTATTTTAGAAACCTTGGCCTGAATAAAGACTAAAGAACTAATTGGTGTGCCAAATTTTTGGTGTGTGTGTAAATACATGAAATTATATACTATATAACAATATTATACATTATAGAAAAAATATAATTATCTTAAATATAAGTATTAAATACAAATATATCAATAGACATTAAAAGGCACATGTTAGAAGGTGGTGGCTCAGTCGGTTAAGCGTCTGATTCTTGGTTTGAAGTTTGAGCCCCATGTCAGGTTCTGCACCAATGGTGTGGAGCCCGCCTGGAATTCTCTCTCTGCCCCTCCCTCTCTCTCTCAAAATAATACATAAATTGTACCACTATGCCTATATAAAAAAATAATGTTCTTATTCCTTGATCAACTCAGTACTCGACATTTTGTTACAGGAGAAAGAGCAGGGGGCCCGCGCTCATTTTCTCTGTGACTTCCGGGCTGTGTAAAAATGCACCACAGAGGGCACAACCACACCCATTTTCCCTTTCCAAAATCTCCTTATTTTACAGTCTCTTTTAAAACAAATTGGAAGGGGGCGCCTGGGTGGTGCAGTCGGTTAAGCGTCCGACTTCAGCCAGGTCACGATCTTGCGGTCCGTGAGTTCGAGCCCCGCGTCAGGCTCTGGGCTGACGGCTCAGAGCCTGGAGCCTGTTTCCGATTCTGTGTCTCCCTCTCTCTCTGCCCCTCCCCCGTTCGTGCTCTGTCTCTCTCTGTCCCAAAAATAAATAAAAAACGTTGAAAAAAAAATTAAAAAAAATAAAACAAATTGGAAGCAGCAATATGATTATTGTTGCTATTTTTGTACACAGACTGAAGAACAAATTCAGGCATCTAAAAAGACATGGTCAGTATTATTTCACCTTGGCTCGACAGGCTGCAGTTTAATTGTCTAATCTCTTTGGTCTTGTGGTTACACAGGATTTACTTGGCATACCAAAGGCCTGTGACCACTTGTGGTTATAACTCCTTCCTCAGAGGATGACAGGTATCCATATCTATCGTCACTCGCTCCTTGATACATTAACATAACACAAAAGTCTAGGTAAAATTGAACAGATAATATATTTTAAAAAACTTGTTCCAAAATAGCTTATTTTTACTGAGTTAAAATCCAGCCCAAACTGTGTATGTAAGTATTTTAAAATAGGAGTTTCCTCTCTGCAAAAGCCCACAGACCTGTGGGATAAGCCTCTTAAGTGAAACACTGAGTTAGGAGGAAGATGTCGAGGTGCTGATTGGTCCTACGCCCCTGCTTTTCTGATGTAGGTATGGAGCCATTTAATAAATCAGAACTCTCCATTGCATATACTCTGGGAAACCTACACATTCAAGAACCAAGCACTTGATTATAAGACAATCCATACAGCTCATTCTTTGATTTCTTTTTTTTTTAATTTTTAAAAATGTCTTATTTATTTTTGAGGGAGAGAGAGAGAGAGAGAGAGAGACAGAGTACGAGTGGGGGAGGGGCAGAGAGAGAGAGGGAGACACAATGCAAAGCAGGCTCCAGGCTCTGAGCTGTCAGCACAAAGCCCAACACGGGGCTTGAACTCATGAACCGTGAGATCATGACCTGAGGTGAAGTCAGATGCTTAACTGATTGAGCCACCCAGGCACCCCTCATTCCCTGATTTCTTAGAAAAGGCTTTGAGTTTCCCGAAAGGTCTCCTTCAACGGCCAGATGTATGAGCACTGGGGACCACATCAAGTCCAAGCTCTGTTTTGTTTTGTTTTTTAATTTTTTTAGATGTTTATTTATTTTTGAGAGAGAGAGAGAGAGAGTGGGGGAGGAGCAGAGAGAGGGAGACACAGAAACTGAAGCAGGCTCCAGGCTCTGAGCTGTCAGTACAGAGCCCAAAGTGGGGCTCGAACCCACTAACTGTGAGATTATGACCTGAGCCGAAGTCAGGAGCTCAACTTCAGGCGCACACCACCCCCCACCCGCCCCTGTTATGTGAATGTTTACAAAACAAAGTCATCCACATCTGAAATTCATCATAACTACAATATGAAAAAACAATATACTCAGGAAGATAAGAGCTTTCCCAAGGGGGAAAAAAACAATAGAATTACAAAATATAATCTTTCCTTTGAGTCAGTTATATTCCAAACTGTTTTTAACAGACACGCCAATTAAAAAAAATTCAAGCATTTAACAATGTCAGTAACCTCAAAATTATGAAGCATGAAGACAACTCCTACAATTTGGATAAAATTGGAATCATTTACATATACGTCTTTACATATTCCTGTTCCAATAAGCAATTGTCAACCATTTTCATGGAAATGTGCTGATTTTCCTACAATGCCATCACAATCATTATATACCACCTTGTTTGCTGGGGTAGCAAGGGGAGACACCATGCAAGGTGCCATTCTCTGACTCATCCAGCATTCATTTCCCAACGGCTATTAGGTGGGGCACAGCCCTAGAAGCTGTGGGAGAATACCAGGGGAAAACAAAATATATCTCCTGCCTACCATTTAGGACACAATTATTAAAAATCCTGGATGCAAAAGGTTCTTTCTTAGTTACTATTTTGAAACATTTATTTATTCATTTTTAAAGATTTTTACTTTTAAATAATCTTTACACCCAACGTGGGGCTCGAACTTACAACCCCGAGATCAAGAGTCACATGCTCCACCGACTGAGCCAGACAGGTGCCCCTTAAGACATTTATTTATTTAAAGTTTCAAGAGCTACAATCCTTGGAAAGAACTGTTTAAGGCCAACTCAAGCTTTTCCTTATCCCCAGCCTACCCTCAACTGGGGTCTTAAATTTGGATATTTGATTCTCTTTTTTAATTTTTTTTTTCAACATTTATTTATTTTTGGGACAGAGAGAGACAGAGCATGAACGGGGGAGGGGCAGAGAGAGAGAGGGAGACACAGAATCGGAAACAGGCTCCAGGCTCCGAGCCATCAGCCCCGAGCCTGACGCGGGGCTCGAACTCACGGACCGCAAGATCGTGACCTGGCTGAAGTCGGACGCTTAACCGACTGCACCACCCAGGCACCCCTTGATTCTCTTTTTTTAAAAAAAAAATTATTTATTTTGAGAGAAAGAGAGGGGGGAGGGGCTAGGAGAGAGAGAGAGAGAGAGAGAGAGAGAGGGAGAGAGAGAGAGAGAGAGAGAGAGAGAGAATTTTAAGCAGGCTCCTGTCAGCCCAGAGCCTGACTCTGGGCTTGATCTCACAAACGGTGAGATAGTGACCTGAGCCGAAACCAAAAGTCAGACACTTAACTGACTGAGCCACCCAGGCATCTCTGAGTCTCTTTATTAAAAAAATCTAAATAGCTAAATTTTTATATTCATATATGGATTTTGGGGGGGATGGTCAGAGGCTAAAGTTACATTGGTGACACGCAAGAGAAAGTATTCCTCTGCAAGGTGTCAGTCTTGATTATGATGGCCAATGAGACCAGGCCCATGCTAAGTTCAGAAGAGTTACGCGGTAAGATTCGCGGTGTTACAAGCCACTATCAGTAGTTGCTATTTATGCAACAAACTGCTGAGATGTAGCACTGTTGGGTTGGGCAGTGCTGGGAATTATTTAATTCTGCAAATTAACTTGGATTTCTTAACCACACATAAGATGTTTGCAGTTGACTGACTGCTTCTGACCTATGAGTCACTCAGGAAGAGTGAGTGGCACTTAAACATCTTCATTTCACTAGGATTAAGCGCTTAAGTCATTGCTGCTTGTATTAAGGGGACTGCCTCCTTTTGTCTATTTCATGAGATGGGCAAACGGAATGCATTAACATTCAACATTCATTTACCAAATGTTTATTGAGCTTTAAAGTAAGAAAAGCAAAGGATTAAAATGGATTGCTTATATTGAACTTCTACTTTAGATAGCCCCTGGCAAGTACATAAAAAACAACTTTCACATCTACCATCCAGACATTCTTAATAAGGACATCTTCCCTACAGTTATTTTAAAATAGGGTGTGCAGGGGCGCCTGGGTGGCTCAGTCAGTTGAGCCTCTGACTTCGGCTCAGGTCAAGATCTCATGGTTCGTGGATTGGAGCCCTGTGTCGGGCTCTGTGATGACAGCTCAGAGCCTGGAGCCTGCTTCGGAGTCTGTGTCTCCCTCTCTGTCTGCCCCTCCCCTGCTCACGTGCTCTGTGTCTCTCTCAAAAATAACTAAACATTAAAAAATTTAAAAAATTAATAAAAAAATTAAATAGGATGTATATACTGAATGAGGACATATACACTCGTTACTTAGGGGGGATAAGGTAAGAAATGTGAACAGTTGATTTTCAGTATCTCACTCCTTGAATTAACAATCAAAGGAAGTTTGGGATAAATATGAATTTGACACTCATGGATGAGGGAGACAAAGTAAAAATTGTAACAACATTCATTTTGTTCTCAAAAACCTTCAGCACCTTTGTCTTGAAATTCTCAAAGTCCCTCACAAATAATATTCGTGACATTGTCATGTGAGGGAAAGTGGTATTTTAGTCTCAGGCAAGAAGTAGGAGGCCATAGAAAAGCATGTGGTCTATTTTAAATTCCATTTAATAGACTGTGTATAATTCCAAAACTCTCCAATGATTACAAGTCACTTATCAAATGCTTAAAAATGCAGATTACCTATATCTCAGAATTTCCTCATAAACTAATATGAAAGTCTACAATATTTACCTCTGTGTAGTAAAAGGCCAGAAATATTATGTAAAAAACTCAGGCAAGAATAAGATGAGAAGAGAGTAAGGACAACGATTTATTTCTGCTGCCCACTGTGGGCACCACAATTTAACCCCAACTGGATGGTTCTACACCTCAAAACTTTAGGCGGAGAACAGGTCAGCCCTCCCCCTCCCCACCTTTGCTCTCATAGGATCCAGTTCATTCTCTCATGATTTATCATTATTTCAGTAACTAGTATATTTTTCTTCCCTATTAGACATTGGGTATTAGAACAATAGTGGTCCAATATATACAAACATTTTAGGGCTATGCATTGTACTCTATCTGCATTGATTAGTCCTTCTCTGGAATAAATCCATAGGCAGGACATACTCCATAAATGCAATTACGCTAATCTAAGGGTTACTAACAAAGAGAGAAGAATAATCTAATCTGTAAGCTTTAATTATTATGTAACACATATTTTCCATTTTGGTAGCATTTGATTTCAGTCCAATTCCTCAATTCTCTTTACCTGTGATGGTGCAAAATGAATAAAAGACGTTCTCTCCCTCAACTTATGTAAGGGGCATTGGAAACTATGGTTTCACCCATGCACCAGCCTGATGACGCAGGTTCTCATGACACTGAGTAACTTTGCATCCCAGTGTGCACTTGAGGCAATCAAGTGAATAACATATAGTATGAAGACATCTGTAGGTCAGGAAGACACATGTCCCATGATGGGGGATAAGAGGTACAGAATTTGCTGTGTTTAGTTTCGAATAGTTCCAACTTTCAAAGGTAGATTTCCAAACTGAATTTCCCATACAACCGTCTCATTGATCCAGCTTTATTAGGAAGTAAGATATTCTAAATAAGTGGTGTTTTCCCCCCAGACTGTTACAGTTAGTCTTATAGCTGGCACAATTGTAAAAAAATTACAAATTTGGAAAAAAATTATGAAATTTGAGGGAAACCTTGTAAAAGGGGCTACAAACTTCTCTTGATTCTTTCTGTTTTTTTTAAGTTTATGTTTATTTATTTTTGAGAGTGAGAGAGACAGAATGCGAGCCAGGGAGAAGCAGAGAGGCAGACACAGAATCGGAAGCAGGCTCCAGGCTCCGAGCTGTCAGCACAGAACCCGACATGGGGCTCGAACCCACGAACTGTGAGATCATGATCTGAGCCGAAGTCGGACACCAAGTGGACTGAGCTACTCAGGCACCCCTCTCGCTTCTTTTCATATGGTTGGTGTGACCACCAGTGTCTACACCTAGGGAACCAGCAGTGTGCTGTAGGAAATGCCTAGCTGGATGGCTTCTCTGAACAAAACACCCTGGTTCCAAACTCACATGGTTTTAGAGTTCCTTTTTTGTCTTCCAATAAAAGTGGGGTACCCTTTGCCCGTACCTTTTCCGTGCCAGGCTATAGGAGGTCCTGCTGCAATCCTTAACCCAAACTAAATAACTCCCTGGCTGTCCATTTTTCAATCTGTCGCGAGCCAGGGAAGCAGATAACAAAACTTCTTACAACGGTGTGTAAATTGAGAATACATTGACTCCCAAGAGAGCCTGAAGTTTCTCATTTTTGGCATAAAAATCGGGCGCTTTGTTGCTTGGGTTACTATATCCTAGATATTCGAGATTCACAGATAAGGCGCTTCCTGGTAAGTGAGGTTTTATTGTGTTAACTGAAATAAAACACAATGGTTTACAGAATTCAGCCTGGGGGCTGCCTGACATACCTAAGGGAAATGAAACTTTTCAGAATGTTGATCACAACATCCCCAATGGTTTTGAACAGATTTCCTTTAAAAAAGAGGAGGATAGAGTCAGCTGGAATATTTAACCTGGTTATAAAGCACTGATAAGGACCTGCTTTGGATTCAGTTTTAAGAGAACAAAGAAAGGATAAATCTCATTAAAATTAAAGAGAATTCTACCTCAATAAAGTAGGAAAGTTCTGTAAGCTTGGCTGGAACAGAAAAGTCCCTTAATCCAATCCATAATCCTTTTAAGACAGGGTAGGACAGCCTTGAGTCTGCACATTTAAAATTCATTCATGTTCTTAACCTGAGAATAAGACTGGGCATTTTTTTCTATCATCAGACAAATTATGAAAGAAAGTCTTCCTTCTTCCTTCTGCCTCTTTCAGCCTCTGGAGGACTGGCCCATAACTCATGGATTTTAAGTTTTTCTTCCTCATTGCCCTCTGGTTGGGGTTACCCCAGGATCGCACTTCCCTTCCTGAATGCAGCATTAATTATCACGGATTCTGGTAGAATCCTTTTTGTCCTGTGTTCCAGTGTGTGCATGGTCGGCCCACGCTTAGCCTGAGACAGATACCTAAAGTTGGATATTCAGAACATAGAAATGGACGAAGACTGACTTGATCTCCCCGCGTGCTTCTGGATGGGAAGCCAGTGATAGTCTGGACAGGACAGTCCCCCATGGTCCTGAGCTGTCCGTGTGCTGCCAGCATGTAGGGATTTCAGCCTCTGTCCGAGGTGCGCAGTCATTGCGAGAACTGAAAACGCACCAACATATTTGCAAATGCCTCCTAGAGGGGGGGTTCCGGCCCCACGTGAGGACCACGTAGACACGGTGCTGTGCTGAAATGTCTGCAGAAACCATCAGAGCCACCACCATCTC
This sequence comes from Acinonyx jubatus, assembly GCF_027475565.1. Lineage (NCBI taxonomy): Eukaryota > Metazoa > Chordata > Mammalia > Carnivora > Felidae > Acinonyx > Acinonyx jubatus. Next base: position 9,896,486 of record NC_069393.1, on the reverse strand, counting down.
AACAAAGCCCACACAGGGGAAAAGTGCTATCTGGTGGCACCAATAAAGAGCCGCCTGAGCCGCTGTGCAGAAGATGTTCAGGCTCTAAGTTATTTGCTCACGTAGTGCTCAGATATTTACAATCGTGCTTACCAGACACATCTCCTTGATACCGACCACTGCCAATTGAAAGACATTTGTCTGGAGTCTCTCTGTTACACAGTCTGCATATACTAACAGCCTGGTATTTGCTTCTGAGCTGCAAGCTCACTGAAGGCAGTCTCGCCTCCCTCGTGTGTCACTATAGTAAGTACTGAAAAGAGAACAAATGAATGAGTAAGCGAATGAACACAGAAAAGCCTCTACCGACCATCCGGGACACCTACAATCCAATGGGCTCCGTCACACAGGATTGACTGTATTAAACAGGTCAACAGATACACAGGGTGGATGATGTCAAAAAGGTTGACAGATGACACTGTCTTCTATTGAGTTGCTTTTCCTACTCTGTCCAAAATGTCTTTTAAAAAAATCCCTTGGGAAATACCCACTGTGGTCTTTGTAGTGACTATGGTCCTTTGCCAAATGACACCTTCCCCATCTGCAGGTTGGCTTATACAACCCAGGAGTAAACCGAGGCCTCCCTGCTGCTCAGACTTCTACAATCATCCACTCATTCAACAAAATATGGGAACTTGCCATCTCTATGTCGGTAACTATATCTATATATCTATATTTACATATGTAGCTATATCTATATATTTATATCTATAATGTCTCAAGCATCCCTCTAAATCCTGGGACTGTACTCTGGTGAACAAGACAGATGTAACTCCTGTCTTCAGGACACTATAATGCAATTTCTGTATTCTAAGTGCCAAATTCCTTGGAAGAGGTTTCTATGCTCACTCTCGTGGATTTCACAAAGAATATAAATCATTCTAATCTTACACATAGTAGACTATGCAGTCTTGCTCTCTACCTTTGGTGGCTTATCAAAGTAGTTCTTCCAACAAATACTTTTGCTGTCCAAAAGAGATATTTAACAAAACATCACCTACCTCCTTATGCATAAATATCAATAAAAATAATGCATTATCTTGAAGCTTCACATTCTCTTTACCAAGATAAGAATAAGCTAACACTAACCCCGACCTTAATCCCCTTTTGCTTTGATTTGTTTCTTTTTTTTAATGTTTCATTTTTATTTTTGAGGTGGGGGAGGGGCAGAGGGAGAGAGGGAGACAGAGGATCTGAAGTGGGGCTTGAACTCCAGAACTGTAAGATTATAACCTGAGCTGAAGTCAGACATTTAACTGATTGAACCACCCAGGCACTCCTCTCTGAAGCTTAGTGAAAAAATATTTAAAAAATACAATTATCACATCTAATAGACAATCATAGGAATTTCAGGATTTTCCAATTTAGAAAAACAGCTTAGGAAAACTGGCATAGCTAAACTATTCTATTTGTTTTTAGAAATGTTTGAATGGATAAATTTGGCAGTTGTTTGTCATAAGCTCACTTAATGTTATTTCATATTTGAAAATGGAAAACAAAATAATCCTTACCCTGTATTTTTGTTGGCAATTTTTCAATTAGGAAAATATTTAACCAAAGTGGTGTTTTGCTAAAAGTCAGTAGTCTCTAATTCTCTAATACTGAGAACTGGAAGGTATCTCATAAATGACTTATTCCCATTCCTCATTTAAAAAGAAGAGGGGCTTCTGGGTGGCTCAGTCGGTTAAGCGTCTAACTTCGGCTCAGGTCACGATCTCATGGTTTGTGGGTTTGAGCCCGGTGTTGGGCTCTGTGCTGACAGCTCGGAGCCTTTGGATTCTGTGTCTCCCTCTCTCTCTGCCCCTCCACTCCCCCACCCTTCTCTCTCAAAAATGAATAAATATTAAAATATTATTTTTAAAAAAAGAAGAAAACCACAGGGGCGTCTGGGTGGCTCAGTTGGTTAAGTGCTCAACTTCCGCTCGGGTCATGAGCTCGTGGTTTGTGGGTCTGAGCACCGCGTTGGGCTCTGTGCTGACAGCTCGGAGCCTGGAGCCTGCTTTGGTTCTGTGTCTCCCTCTATCTGCCCCTCCCCCATTCACGTTCTGTCTCTGTCTCTCAAAAATAAAATAAACATTAAACAAATTTAAAAAAAGAACACCACAAAACTATACACTTTAGACAGGCTTGACTCACAAACTCTCCATGTAGGCAATTTCCAGGGACCTGTGTGCGCTCTGCCAATCTCCCAACAGAAGACTGACGGCTCAAGGACAATTCACTGTCCTTCTCTTCCACAGGGGAAGTGAGGGTGCCCAGCAGTTGTGTGGAGCTCTGTGATCGTTCCCCCCAGGTGCAGTCTGATGGGCCTGAAAGGTGTCACTTCCACGCCCGACCCCTGACCTCCCACATTTGCTGCTCCATGTTCTGTGTCCTTTCCCTGAAATGGACGAACTAGAGAGACCTTGAAAATGACCTCATGAAGTAGAAACTCACTGACTTGGAACATCTGTTGGGCATCTTTAAGCAAACAGTACCTACACTTCTGCATGTCTTGAGCTCTAGAACTATAAGGGATCTTTTGCTACCACGGCATAGCATTCCCTATCTAACACACAGTCTTGATGGACTCTTCCAGACAAATTTGTGTCTTGCCACTTTGCTTTAAAGTAATAATGTGCTATTAGCATGGCTCCTATTTTAAAAAATGCTATTTTAAAAAGTGCTCTACCCAATGTTAAACGCTTGGCCCGGGTCATATCATTTATTCACACAAACCCTCTCAGGAGGATTGTATTGTTGCCCCATTTTGTAGATGAGGATATTGAAGGTCCTTGAATAACTTGGTGGAGCTGAGATGAGGGTCCTCGTCTGTCTGACTCCTTATGCTCTTTCTTCTGAGCTGATAATTGCTTGTTTCTATGGAGTTACACTAGCTGGCTATGCCGTAAATGGGCAGCAGCCCAAGGTTCCAGCGTCTCAAGGAAAGATGTTGGGAGTAAAAACGTTTTGATACAAAAGTCCTTAAGAATCCCAGAAATACGAATTTTATTGAGAGGATTGAAGTCTACTAGCTCTTAGCTCACCAGCACAAGTCAGTTTCAGATGACTGATGTGAACTGCAGATGTACACAGCAGAAATCAAATGGCAGACATCGACAGGTGGTTGGTGCCTTTAGCCCAGAAACCAAACCTCACCCTCATTTCCCTTGGAAGCAACTCAAAAGCTGAAAACAGGAGGTGGCAATGACTCCTCAGTCACATCTCCTCGGAGGATAATTATTTTGTACATCATCATTTGGCATATCATCTCTGTTTAGGGTAAGGTGAAAGAATCCACCAGGAGACATCTGGTGAGAAGAACACTTTTGGGTGACGGCAAAGTAGATTCCTTGAGTAAGTCCTCACACAGACATGGAATTTGAAGAGTTGACCGAATGATGGCAGCGACACAAGTCCTTACAGAAAGAAATCTCCAAATGAATTGCAAAAATGTATTTGACAATAAATGCATATCACCGGTGACTTCCTATTCATTCATTATAGGTCTTGCATATGTTTTTTTTCCCATTTTCCTTTTCATAGCCTCTGCTGTGCCTTCTTTCAAGCACATTCGTATCTACTTGTCTATCGTTTTTCCATTTATATCCTGCACATATTTACCAAACCCTGTTGCAGCCAGTCCATCAAGAAGGTTGCAAACCCTGATGCTGAGTTACAGGCACAAAGATGGGGGTATATACAGATCAGAACAGTGAGGAAAGTCAGTGCTCCAGAAGGGAGGGGTAAGAAAAGTTGTCACAGGACGGGTGATAGTGAAGATGAAGCTTGATGTTATACAACCAGTACTATCTCCACTAATAAAAATTCAATCTACAGATAACTATTTCTTCAACAGCAGTCATGGACTATCCTAACCCTTAACTGCCACTCAGTGCCACAGTCTTGTGTTTCTTTGTATCCTTCACACAGGCCTTTATAACTCAAGTAGCCTCCTTCCATTTGGGCAAGTAAGTTCTTCGATACCTTCAATAGACATTCTCTAATCTGAGGTCAGGATGTCCTACCTATGTTTTAATTTATTTACAATAAAAACCCTTACATAACAAATGCCATCACTCTGCTTGGTGATTAAACTGCCCTTGTTCGAATGTTCCCTGAAGCCCAGAGGCTCACACACGATGCAAAGCCACCCCTGAAACTTTGCACCGAGCACGTCAGAGTTTGGAGTGATAATGAGAACAGGTCTGTTTTCCTGCTTTAGGATTTATCTGGCATAATTCGGCATGCACAGCAGCCTGACCAAAACCAGTCTCCCAAAAGGGGGCGGGGGGCGGGGGGGGGGGGAGATTCCATTTAAGCTCATTACAGCAAAGTTGTCAAGGGTCAAAAGGTAAAGTTTCACTACTGGTAATGATTCCTCTTTCTTTACCAAAGAGTGCCGAATCCAAACCCACATTTTATTAAAATATAAAACAAATATGGAAGGGGAAAAAAGTATGTCCCTAGCCTTCTGAACCAGTGGGGAACACATCCTGTGGTCTTGGTACCCACACCGCTCATCACCTGGGTTTGCCTCACCTGTACCATAATGAGGAGTCATCTCTCCTGGGCATTTCAATATCAATGCTCATTTCCATGCCTGTTTTCATAGGGTTGGACCTCTTTCACAGAACTGTCAGTACAGTCTCGGTATTCCACAGAAATCATTTTCCCTCAATAAAGCTATCCACTCCACGTGAAGGTTAAATATCTCAGCCCTGCATAAATCTAGACAAGGCTAACTTACAAAATAGAAGGCACGCTAGAATTTGCATCAACCTCTTTTGTCTTCTGCAAATTGTTCCTTGTTTAATGACGTTGGTGTTTAAGGGCTAATTATATTTACCAAGTGAATTCAATCCATCCATTTTGGACTAATCACACATTCTCTGGCTGTTCCTTCTTTCCTTCCTAATACTGAAGTAACAATGAAACAAGATCTATGCAAATTGACTCCAGTTAATAACTTCATAGTTTAAATTTTTCTGACTTAGAAATCAACTTCTGCACAGAATTTATTACTTAACTGTCCAGACGTTTCATTAACTGAAAAACACAGTATACTTAAAAATTCTATGGAATTGAAGAGAGTCAAGGACAGATGGGTATTGTGATTTATCTTTTATGGGAATAACGGCTGAACAAAAGTCCACCATACAATGGGAGGTTGATTGGGCTGAGAATTAGAAAAAAAGTGCCTATAAAACTCTGTCTACAGAACAAGAGAGAATTGATGTTTGGAAAACCAAAATAAAACAAAAAGAGGAATGTGACTCTTAAGATGAGAATGAATGATAAGTAGTTAATAATACCCAATACATTTTGAAGCAGTGCCTATAATGGGTGAGCATGTGCACACTTTCTTCTTGGGTGGTGGTTTGAGATACCCCAACAGTTGATAATCTAGTCCAGTTTTACAGAACGGTGAAATCTACAGGTGTCTATTCAAGTTAAAATAACATCATTTCCTTATTCTTATTTTGATAGTGGTCCTTTGCACAGCACTATTTCTGCTGGATTAAAAACACCATTCTACTTATAAAACTGATGTGAAACATTTCACACGTGTAAAATACGGACCAAATTACACATTTTTAAACAGTTTTTACTTAAATTCTGGTTAGTTAACATAGATGGTAAAATTGATCTCAGGAGTAGAATTTAGTGCTTCATCATTTACAACACCCAGTGCTCATCACAACAAGTGCCCTCCTTAATGCCCACCCCCCATCCAGCCCATCTCCCACCCACTTCCCTCCATCAACCCTCAGTTTGTTCTCTCTCCTTGGGTCTCTTGTGGTTTGCTTCCTCTCTCTCTCTTTCTCCTTCCCATATGTTCATCTGTCTGTTTCTTAAATCCCACACATGAGTGAAATCATATGGTATTTATCTTTCTCTGACTGACTTATTTCGCTTCGCATAATACACTTTAGCTCCATCCATGTCGTACTAAATGGCAAGATTTCATTCTTTTTTATGGATGAGTAATATTCCATTGCATATATACCACATGTTCTTTATCCATTCATCAATCAATGGACTGAAAATTACACATTCTCAAAGAAGAACTCTGTGTCCTGTGTTTTCTCAAGTTGCTCTCCATGTTTGACCAAAAGCTGGGAATTTGATAAGAAAAGCGCAAGAACGGTTTGTAATGGAGGACCAATATATCACCACTTGTTTCCACAAAAGTTTCCCGGTCCCAGTCGTAATCAGAATCCTGTGAATCTTTTAAATCACACAAACGTCCTGGGGTCCTGTGCATCTTCAAACTGTTCCACGGACAATTCTTTTTTTGTTTAATATGTACTTTTAATGTTTATATTTTAGACAGAGAGAGACCGAGTGCAAGTGGGGGAGGGGCAGAGAAAGAGAGGGAGACACAGAATCTGAAGCAGGCTCCAGGCTCTGAGCTGTTAGCACAGAGCCTGAAGCGGGGCTCGAACCTACGAGCTGTGAGATCATGACCTGAGCCGAAGTTCGATGTGGGGCTCGAACTCATCAACCGCGAGATCATGACCTGAGCCGAAGTCGGAAGCTTCCCCGCCTGAGCCACCCAGGTGCCCCTCCCCCCCTTTTAAAATTAAAATTAAAATTTATTTAGTAAGGCTTTTCAGTCTGGGAGAGCAAACAAAATCTCTTTACTTAATTTTGTTTACGGACGTTTTGCTCTTCTACCCACATGTTGACCAGGGAGGGAATGAACTACTTAGAAGGAGAACTGGTATTTACCGACGAGACGGATAAATCTTCCTGAGAGCGTTCCAAACTTTCTATGAGAAACAGTATTGGCAGGACCCTTCTACCTGTCGATGTGCATTTTGCTTTGCATACCCGAGTACGCTTTCTCGTAACAAGCAAAGCAGAGGCAAGTGGAAATAGCCATCACTTTGGATATGAGGCCTGTATCCAAGTTATTTACATCGCCTTGGAAAAGAGGCGTGTATCCTTAGCCAACTTATTTACATCTCTGAGCCTCAGTACTGTCACTTGTAAAATCACACATGGAACACGGCGTTTTAAAAATTAAATAAAAATTCATGTGAAAGTGCCCGGCATAGAAAAGACACGCAAGAAACGCGGTTTGGTATTCAGTCTCTATGGACACAAAGGATAAGCTTCTGTTGATCCTGGGGAGTTCCCTTCAACAAGCTTTAAGACATGCATATTCCCAGCTCCTCCGGCTTGTGTTTGGGGAAAATGCTGTGCTATTTTTCCAAAATGAAATACTGCAATTTGATCAGTATGATACGGGTAATGGTATTCAGGGATAGAAAATATGAGGGTGTTCTGAATTGTCGCCTTTCTTTTTCATATACTAAATAAAAATGGGATTTAGTCACAAGGAAGTTGGATCAGTTTCTTCAGGAACTCAGTAAAGAGGGTAATTAACTGTGACACCAGAGGGTCCAGCTCTGTGCAGAGAAATGTGATTGTTTATAAGGTACTCACATTTCAAAATAGATCATCATTTCAGAAGGGAAATTATGTAAGGCCTTCAAGAAAAAGAAGTCATATCATATTATGCTGTAACAAAAATTACAACAATAAGTAACAGTAAACACAGGCCATTATTATTTCTTTCAGGAGTGTTTTTTCAACATGAAGAGGTACATATCATCTTTGCATAGCACTTGACCTGTCCATCGCGTGACTGTCACTTTCAACCTTGTTGGTAATTATGATGTACATGACTTAAGTCTCCTCCTCTGCAATTTAACCTTCACTGTGCTGCCAGTTACTTTTCTTAATGATGTGTCCGGTCATGTTACATGCCTGCTTCAAAGACTTCCATGGCTCCCATCTGGTTGCAGAACAAATACTAAATTCCTCGGCATGTCCTATAAAGATGGTTGCAATCTGGCTCTCCAATCTGTTTCTCTAACCTCCCCAACACCCCCTTCCGCCCCCTCAGTGTCTTGTCCTGCAATCCAGCCACATCTGATACCGCTCCCTGAGCCCCAAACCTTCCCTCGCCCGCGGTCCTTGCTCAAGGTCAGTCCCTTCACCTGCAATGTCCTCATCCCCAATTTCTGCTCCTTGATCTAATGCAAGTCCTTCAGGATCCAGCAACTCCTAGTATTCCCTCCCCTGTCTGGGCTGCCACAGACTGAACCGGTCTATGAACTGAGGAGTCCCACACGGTGTGCCAGTCCAGATGTGCTTCTGACATCCTTCATTCCTGCATCTGTCTATGTGCTTCCTCAACCTCTCCCCTATGGATGTTTAATAAGCATCTCAAAATGAAAACATCTAAAACAAACCCTCCCCTCCCACCTGTCCTTCCCAGTCTCCTTAAACCGCCTCTTACTGTCTGCCTTCCAGCCACCCGGGCCTCCTTGATCTTTCTGGAACTAGCCATTCACGCTCCTGCCTCCAGACATTTGCACCTTTCCCTCTGCTGGGAACAGCCTTCCTCTCTAGCCGCTGGACCCTATCCCAACTCCTCCAGGCCTCTGCTCAGCTGCCGTCTTCTCAGTGAGGCTTTCCTTGACCTCCCTACCTAAAACCACAATCCAGTGACTCCCCATCACTAAGCCCAACCCACACACACACTTCCTTTTCCTATTTTTTCTACTTTCCCTATAGTACTAATGATCTACTTATATGCTGTATATTATCTTATTTACTTTTGTTGTTGTTCTTGTACCCCCGATCTGAATGTAAGTTTAATAGCAGGAACTAGGCCAGTTTTGGTCACTGCTGAATCCCTAGGGCCTACAGTAGTGCTGAGGACATACAGTGGCTCAATGAATACACATTGAATGAGAGAGGTATCAGCTGTATCATTAAAAATGGAAAACACGTATGTTAAGATTTAAATAAATAAAAATAATTTGATTCTTTATATAAAAAAAAAGGAAGGCACTGAGACAGAAAGAAATTGAATGGTCACTTCTGAGGAGTCTGGAAAGGGAATAAAAGTTGGTGGTTAGAAGCGTAGGTTTGGATCTGGGTTCTAATCCTGGCTCTACCACATGGTAGCCAGGGGCCCCAAACATGTGGCCAAGCCTCCCTGCCTCCGTTTGCTCTGACGTGAAGTGGGAGCAATGAGACACCTCGTTTGGAGGCCGTGGGGGACACATGTGTAAAGTGCCTGCTAGTGGTCCAGCAGGTCATAACGGTTCCATCAAGGTCAGCTGTTACTGGGATCGCATGCAACTCCCAGGCCTCGTAGTTTCAGACCGTCCCCTTTAAGACCACACCACTACTTCCATAGGTCAGTTATCAAGGAACGTTGAGTTGGGTGCTCTGTCAGGGTCTGGGGGCTGAAATGCAAACGAGAAATGGCCCCTGTGCTCAAGAGAGAGGACACTTGACCAAGAGGACACCGATGTGTAAAGCAACAAACAGAGCCTGATGGGCTAGAAGTTCAGCTCAGGGAGGCCGACAGAGGAAGTTTGATGGGAGGCGTGATGCCTGCCCTGATTCTAACTGGGGAGTAGGAGTTAGACCTCCCAGCTTCTCATCTACGCTCTGTGCACAGTCTTTACGATCCTCAAGACGCATCTACTGTGACCTGGGATTACAGGGGAGAGCTGACCCAAAGTGCAGTAGGTATTCAATAAATACTAGGGCAATGGCAGTGGCCATTACCGTTTTCACCACTAGCTAACTGTATACTAGCACGTGGTCAGATGATCTCACCTTTGATGATTCAAACTGACAACCTCTAAGAAATAAACTTGGAGAGGGGTGCCTAGGTGGCTCAGTTGTTTATGAATTGGAATCTTGATTTGGCTCAGGTCATGATCTCAAGGTTGGTGAGTTCAACTCCCACATCGGGCTCTGTGCTGAGAGTGTGGAGCCTGCTTGGGATTCTTTCTCTCCCTCTTTCTCTGTCCCACCCCCTCCCCAAAAAAGAAAGAAACATGGAGGGCTTGTGAAAGAAATCATTGTAGCCTAAATCATGGTTAAAAGCAAAGATACTTCCCCTCCCCCCCTCCCCAAGAAGAGGAAAGAAGAGAAAATTTAGGAAGATAGAGTCAGGATCACTGGTTGAACGGTCCCCACCCTAACTTTGTTTTTTCTTAAGGACCCACCATTTCTAGAAGCTTAAAGTCCTTTTGTATGTGCTGTTAATTAAGGACGCCTTTTCTTTCCAAAACATTCACGGAATAAAGACTTTGGTTAGAAGGACACTGGGGCTGCTACTATACCATCTGCAAATAAAAGCAGGTGGGCTGCAAGACGAAAAGGAACATGCCGAGAAAGCTGCAAAGGGTGAAAGGTTAAAACTGTAAATTACAACAAGGCACAGAGATTTGGTAGGAAAAAAGATATACATGTATTTGTGTTAAAATACCAGCTGAGTACTTGCCAAGTGCTAGACCTGAAGCAAGTTAGCTCGAGGGCACCGAGGCTTGGTTCTTTCATCTGAACCAGAATAGCGACACTTTTTGGACTGATGGCATAGACTGGATTACATTGTAGGATACAAGGAAAGTGTGGTCCTCAGCGCCCCAGCCACGCACACTCTCCACAGAAGTGGCTGAATGAATCAATGACTGTTTGATAGAGCTCCTGGGACTATACTTGGTTGCTGCATGGATATAACAGAATGCCCTCTCTCTAACAATATTGTTTGGAATTTTCCAGATTTGAGACAAAATATTCATATTTTTCACAGATTCAAAATGACTTGTAAGCTTCTGTGGTCATAGGTAATACATTTGTAATTGGCCTCTTTATTTGGGTGGTGGGAGTAGGGAAAATTCTTCTCAGGAAAGAAACGTATGCTGCTTTTCTTTTTAGCTTTATGAAGGAAATTGTGAAATCTTACCGTAAATTTTCCCTACAAATGGAGGAATATGCTATGTTCATGAGTAAGAATATCATCTTTTGTAGAGACGTCCCTTTTTCCCAAACGATGTCCACCCCCAGCTCTCCTGAAGCACAACTGGCAAATGTATGCTGTCTTTCTATCAGTTGCAGCTGAGATTTGAAGTGATGGGGCTACTTGATGGGTCTCTCACACACAGCAATCTCATTGCCATGTCTCATAAAAGCGCAGTGTGGATAGGTTCGCGTGAATTTTATTAGGAATTGATTCTCCCCAGCAAGAAAACGTCAATGCTAAAATGATTAAAGGATATTTATGCTTAACTGGAGTTTACTGAAAAAAAAAACAAAAAAAAAAAACCTGGGATACAAGAATAATGAGGAACGGCACCCAATGCTTGCGCTATATTATGCGATGAATTAGAAAACATTGTTTTTTCTGGAAACCAGTTTCAACTTTGAGTTCAAATTATAAATAAAATGAGTAGTAAAATGGAGCCTTCCTCATTACTTAAACAATTGCTAGGGTTTCCACTTAAATAGAAGTTATTTTTTTAATTGATTTTACTTTGGGCTCCAAGTCATGGCATCTGTTGAATATGACTAGGCATTCAACATATCCCCAGACTGTTTCCCCTTTTGATAAATTATAGAAACTGGTAGCTTTCTAAAAAGACCTATACTCAGGAGGTGAGGTTAGTGAAGGCGGACGGTGGTACAGATGAGTAACACAGGCAATAGCCACAGAGATGTTTGGTTTTCTTTCAATTATCACAGGGTCACGGGTTTTAAGTGAATCTTGTCAGAAGTTTAAAAATGACACCAGACTCTTGTTTCCTTAATATTCAGACTTGCGACATGCTGCTTCTTTCATTTGCGTGTCTACTACTAATGAAATGAATTTGACAAAAATTAAGATAGTAGTAGATTTTTAAAAAAATGTTATTTCAACATTTTTCATGTTTATTTTTGAGAGAGAGAGAGCAAGGAAGGGCAGAGACAGAGGGAGACACAGAATCCGAAGCAGCCTCCAGGCTCTGAGCTGTCAGCACAGAGCCCGACACAGGGCTCGAACTCAAGACCTGCGAGATCATGACCTGAGCAGGAGTCCGTAGCTTAACTGACTGAACTACCCAGGCTCCCCAAGATGGTGTAGATTAAACATGGTCACAAATGATTTCTTGTCTTTCCCATCTTGGGAGTGTATTTCTTCAGCCTAGAATCCAGGCTGGACTTGGGACTTGCTTTGACCAAGAAGATGTGAAGGTCCTGACATTGGGCCTGTGTTTCTGCTCCCCCCTCTCAGACTGGCAAGACCATCATCAGAAGCCTGACTATCCTGTTGGATCAGCCATGCAGAGGGGAACTCAAATACCTGCACACAGTCCTGCTAACTGCCATACAGGAGTGAGACAAGCTTGGACCATCGGGCCCCATTTTGGACCCCTAGATGACCTGAGCTGAAGTCAGACATTCAACCGACTGAGCCACCCAGGCGCCCCTAAAATATGTCATTTTAATATAAACTTTCTCTTGTATCAAGTTCAGCCAAAACTATACAAACAGAGAAGGAGTAAAAAAATGTATGCAGACTGCCATTAAGACAAGACCGGTAACATTTGTTCAGGACAAATACGTATGGCAATTGTTTTGGCTTATCTTTTTATTTTCCCAGAAAAAAAGAGCTGGATTCATTATTTCACTGAAGAAATTCAAAAGTGTACAGGAATTTCTCCAAAGGTGTATTATAAAACCAACACTTATATTAGGTTTCCACTGATTCACACTATCACGTTCCTTTTTGGTGCCTCGCGGTGTCCTCGGATCCGTGACTCATGAGGCCCAGAATTCATATACGCTTTTACACACGACATGATTAGAAAGCAGTAACGTCCAATTATTTAAGGAATAAACAGTGCAAACTACTGGGGCTTACAGGTCAAAATCGAAGTGCAACCGACCTTTGCAAGACTGAGAGAGAGGCCTGGGGTTGGGAGCCATGGGCGAAAGCGTTGACTGGCCACGGGGGCTGGAGGAGATGGTGACGAGGTGAGGGGACCAAGAGATGGGTGGGAGCAAGAAGCGCCATGATGTGTGGGGCCGATTCTGCCTTGAAGGGACATAGGCAGAAATGCGGTTGACCAGCAAGATGGAATTAGATTTACTTTGTGGAAAGAAGTCTTCTTTCGTCTACCACAACTCTCGCTCTGTGAAGTTAAATATAGCTTTGGACGATGACACAGAAATATAAGGGGTGTGTGCGTAGCGTGACTATAAGTATACAGGAGGGGGCATGGAGCTTTATTGTAAATAGATAAAAAGGCTTTAACTGACTGAATTCAGCCACTACTCAACTGGCTTCAGTGTCAGAATTCCTTTTATTTATTTGTTCAAACCCAGATGTCTTACTAAAAGGATACGAGATTGCTTATAGATCGCATACAAAGGGCTGGGAAGAAAATACACGAATACATCAAGAAAAAAGAAAAACAGGGAATCATAACAAGATTAAGCTGGGGGAAACGCTTTTAAAAACAACGGTGATTTATTTTTACTAAACTTGACCTTCCCCCTCACCTCAGCAAGTATTTGTGAAAACACCCTCAGTGTCAATTTCCTTAGTAGCCAGTGGGACCTCAGAGCAAGGAGCCTGCATGTTTCCTGCTGAAGCTCCTCAGACTGAGCCTAGAACATCTTGTCAAAATTCCAGACTTCCAGTTTTGAAAACGGGAAAGCAATGGTAATTAAAAAAAAACCCAACGTAATTTTTCCTCAAATCCTAGACAAAGCCCTTCACAATATTATTTTGAGGAGATTTCCAGTTGTTGTGTTAAATAATAAAACAATAGTTTTCTCAACTTTGGTTGTAGCCTCAAAAATTCCTGGCCTGGAGAACATCCTATTCCCTGACAGGAAGAAGGTTGTATGACAGAAAGTGACCTTACTAGAGACACCCAAATGCCTCAGAGCAGACTAACGCTTTTCTGGCGACAACCCTTCTCACAGTGCTCCACTCTTTCTGGAATACTCCCCTCTTCCCTATTGCCCTTCTGACTTGGAAACCAGCACACTTACTCCGTGAATGCTCACAGAGAAGTGACGTCCCACACGGGCACACACCTCTCTCGATAGCTGTCCCATGTAAAGCAGCTCACAGTCTTGGGAGCTGAGTGGCTCAGTTGGTTGAGCATCTGACATCGGCTCAGGTCACAATCGATCGCTCAGCTCATGAGTTCGAGCCCCACATGGGGCGCTCTTCTGTCAGTGCGGCGACTGCTTCAGATCCTCTGTCCTCTTCTGTCTCTTCCCCTCCCTCGCTCACTCTCTCTGTCTCTCTCAAAATAAATATACTTAAAAAAAAAAAAAAAGCAGCTCACATGAAGCACCAGGACAAAAAGCAAAGTCAACTGGCTTCCAGATGCCAAGCACCCACCAGCTAGCAAAGTATAAGAGAAATCAGTCTCTTTGAAAAAAAAAATATTAGGCTGCTAAGGAAAAGAGACATTGAGTTTTTTGACATCATGTGTACTGTTCTTTGAGATGACTGGGACATGCCCCATTGTACCCAGGACAGTGTTTAAAATATACCTCCTCCCGTGTGACCAACGCTCTCTCGGTACATAATATGATGCTGAGCTCTTCACAATCGTACAAAGCCCTGATGCCTGATGTCACAACTGAGCTGGGTGTTTTCCAGACTAAGTAGGGGGATCTCTGCACTCCCCATCCTCATTCACTATAAATTCTCTATCTCGGGCACAACGGAAGTATCCTGCCTAAAAGTGACTGTGACTCAGCTCTCCCGACCAAAGTTTTAGCAGCTACGTGATGTTCTGTCCAAAGACCACTACCGTTGGCTTGATTTGTACTGTTTTGGAAGAGAAAGGCTTTCGGATTTTTTTTCTTTCAGATGAAAAGGGCAAAACAAGTACGAGATTTGAAGTCCTATTAATAGTCCGTCCAAGTGCCGCAGCAAAGCCCAGTACGCACCCGTTTTCAAGTGCTTCTGAAATGACAGGGAGCTTTCAAACAGAACCGGGCAGTGCATTTTTCCAATGCCTACCCGGGCTGGTGCTGCCGTGCAATGTCAAATACACACTACTGAAAAGCCCAATTGGACACCTATTCGCTGCAATGTTCTTGGCTGCTCTCCACCCATCCTGTCTCAAGATAGAATCTGCTCCGAGCAGCAAGTCTATTCTTAGGTGCTTCCTGTAGTGAGCACTAACAAAACGATTGAAATCGACGGAGGCAGGTAGGGATGGGGAGGAGAGCCGGGAGGAGCGCGAGACCCCGCCCCCCTTCCACAGCCCCGCCCCGGGAGCAACCTCAAAAAAGACAGAATGTGTAAGACGCTTCCTAGTGTGGATGGGGACTTCTACATCAAAAACGTGTCCTGAATGACACCTATCTTTTCCAGAGCCTTGTGTGGATTTTTCAGTCCTTTCCAAAGAGATCCACTACTCCGTATTTACACGGTGCTTGGCCCAGTGCACAGAGTCCACATTACATACCTTTAGAGAGAGCAGAAAGAGCGCTGAAGTGGTTAATTTTCAGTGTCTGTTCCCAGAGCACAAGAACTAGCAAAAGAAAGTGAGTCGTGGATCTGTCTGGACCAGGCTTTGTCCCCCCCCCCCTCTCATTTCATCCCTTATGTCCAAACATCTAGTTCACGCGTTTCTAATACCAAACTGATGTCATTCGCTCGCCAAACATCAGAGTCACACTTGCCCGAGGACAAACGGGTTTGGGGCCATCCTGTCAATGTCTCATTTGCACACAACCCCTGGCCCCCCAAATCTCTCTGAGCCTGACCCTGGGATGATAATCCCCATCTGGCTGGCTGCGATCACCCGCTGTCCCTACCACTAAGCCCCGGTGCTGACCACCAGCCAGGGCTGTCCATATGGGGCGTGGGTGCTCGCGTGCTGAGGATCCAGCTTTTCTCTAATTCTGTACAAACAGAGGTGGATCCTGTAACCACAGATGGCACCAGAATGAGGCGACGAAGGGCACGGGGTCACCGGGGCGGAGGATGGGGCTGAGAGAACGGATCAAAAGCTGTTTCCCAAAATGCAGATATAGAGTATGATTAAAGGAAAGTTCAGTTACATGGACGCTTCCCTGCAAAACCATCATGGAAATAAACCTCATGAACCTCAAACCCTATTAGGTATTCAACCTGCTCCTCTTAATTTTTGCTGGCAACAAAAGAAAGAGGCAAACTAAAGAAGCTATATCCATGAGTAATTTTTTTAGGAAAAAATTTCAGTTCAAGAATGAACTGACCAAGAGAAATAAATACAATGTTCACATGTGTTCAGAAAGGTCAGTTTACTTGATTTGTTGACTCTTGGCGGCGTGATCTCAGATACTTGGACGGGCATCTTTGTAATCCATCATGATTCTCTCTTTGTCGGAATGTTTTAGAGTTTTCGGAGTTAGCTTTTACTTCAAACTACTCCAAAGAGCACAGAGAGCAGTGCTGAGCTGTGATGCTCTGTTCTGGAAAACATTGCTCTGCCCCCGGGTCCCCCCCACAGGGCCAGGTTGAGGCTGCAAAAAGTAATGATACAAAAATGCAAGAAGAAAGTGGTTGTATTTTTAAGGGTGAGGAGCAGAGGACATTTCGACAAAAGCTAGCGAGGTCAAAACTACCTGGCAGAGCTCTGGCTTTGAACTATGTGTTTGGGACATTGGTAAATGGTGCTGGACACATCTGAGCACCTATACCTATGGTTAGTCATGTTTTCTGACATCCTTTTTCTCTAAATGATTTGTAGCAACAGTAACATTATTACTTTCTATGACTGATGCTGTAGTTAGTAGTTAGATTCAAGTTCCATTATTTGCTCAGATTTTCTGTGGAAAATTCATTTTGTCTAAGTAGATCATTACAAAGTGGCTATACTCATTACCCACAGCGACAAAGGGTAACAATTAAATTATAAGTTATTTTGTCAAAATGTAGTTAAAAATTGTCATAAATAATATACTAAGATAAAGATGTCCTGGATGACTAACGATGGTGAGCAGACTCAGGCACATCATCCTTAATATGTATATAGTACTTTACAGGGACATGGTTGAAGAGATATATATGTGGAAAATTAGGTATTAATTTGTTTTTAATGTTTATTTATTATTGAGGGACAGAGCGAGACAGAACATGAGCATGGGAGGGGTAGACAGAGGAGGAGACACAGAATTTGAAACAGGCTCCAGGCTCTGAGCCATCAGCACAGAGCCTGACGCGGGGCCCAAACCCACCACCAACTGCAAGATCATGACCTGAGCCGAAGTCGGACGCCCAACCGACTGAGCCACCCAGGCACCCCGAAAATTAAGCATTAAATAAAATACAGACTAATTGTCCAGAAGTTAGTGTTTCGGGGAAAAAATTCCTGAAAGGAACCCCAAACATTAAACTATTTAGAAATACTTCTGTAAAGACCATGGGGGAAGGGAAAGGCAAAAAAATAGTTACAAGAGAGGGAGGGAGGCAAACCATAAGAGACTTTTAAATACAGAGAACAAACTGAGGGTAGATGGTGGGAGGGGTGGGGAGAAGGGAAAATGGGGAATGGGCATTGAGGAGGGCGCTTGTTGGGATGAGCACTGGGTGTTGTATGTAAGAGATGAACCATGGGAATCTACCCCAAAAACCAAGAGCACACTTCACACACACTGTATGTTAGCCAATTTGACAATAAATTATATTAAAAAATAAATAAACAAAAAATAAAAATAAATAAAAATATTCTGCAGTAGCGGTAATTCCATACAAATATAAATGTTTTATATAAATGTATTCCCACATTTTTGGTAAGACTGAACTTTCACACAAAACTAAATTAAGAGCAGAGAATTGATTTCTGTGATAACCCAATGGATTGTTCTATGTAGATTCCAAGTTGGAGCCATTTTATAGGCAATTTCTTTACAAGTGACTTTATTATGTTTAAGGAAATAAAACATTAAAAACTGAATGCTGCCAATTTGATGCTGGAAATGTAAATTTTATTGACATCATGTGTTACAGAACCAGTATGAGCAAGATCAGCAATTAAGCTTACAAAATTTTGAAGAACAACAAAAATGAGATCGAATTTCTAATCTATGACAAAGCAAAACTGACAGCATTCAGTGTGAACCCGGCAGTCATTAGGTTCAGTGTCTGATGGTATATCCTAAAACAAATCCTTTATTTTTATACATTCAAATTTTTTTGAACATTTATTTATTTTTGAGAGACAGAGAGAGACAGAGCATGAGCAGGGGAGGGGCAGAGAGACAGGGAGTCACAGTTTTCAAAGCAGGCTCCAGGCTCTGAGCTGTCAGCACAGAGCTGGACGTGGCCTCGAACTCACAAACTGCAAGAACCTGGGCCGAAGTTGGATGCTCAAACGACTGAGCCCCCCCAGGTGCCCCTAAAATAAATCCTTTATTTCCAGAGCAATAGCTGTGGACACACCAATGTCTTTATGTATAACACAAATGAGGTTGGTATCATTTGTGTTCCGGGCAGTATTATGGTCAAGATGGAATTAAATGATAGATCAATATTTAAAAATTTTTCTTTTCCTGCACATTCCTGTGTTATTTGGTGATTGGTTATATTTTTATTTATTTATTTTTAAAGTTTATTTATTTATTTTTCAGAGAGAGAGAGAGAGAATGAGCTGGGGCGGGGCAGAGAGAAAGAGAGGGAGACACAGGCTCTGAGATGTCAGCACAGAACCCAACTGCGGGGCTTGAATTTACAAACTGTGAGATCACGACCTGAGCCGAAGTCAGATGCTCAACTGACCAAGCCACCCAGGCACCTCTGGTTATGTTTTTAACTACACCTTGTTTTTTTCCAGCTGATTGTAGTAAGCTATTCACCCTTAAGGAGGCTGTACCGAGTAGAGATGAAAAGTGCAAGGTTGAGCTCAGACTTCAGAGTTCAAATCCTGGTTCTGTCACAGTCCAGCCCATTGGCTTTGGGCAGCTTATCCTACACCACCAGCTCCTCATACGATACATGTCTACAGTAATAACATAACCCCTTCCTCACGGAACTTCTGTGAACGGCACACAGGAAGGGTTCAGTTTCTATCCACTGTTGCCATGTAATCGAGAATATAACATTATAGAGTTGGTTTATTTCTCCTTGCCTTCTAGGCTCCAATCTCATGAGGGCAGTAGTGATGATGGGTATCAGCACGTCAATAATTTGTCCCCAGTGTTTACAGAAGGAGCCCTCACTGCTGAAGGTGGACATTATGCACATTATAGCACATCCATGCGTCTCTGAGGAAACCCCCCTGTATGGTCTCAGCTGCTAAATTATTTCAGCGTAACTGCTTTTCCGATGCATTTTATTTGTGCAAATTACATAATGGCGTTAATTTGTCGGCATTCATTTTAGGGGAGGCAGTTTTCTCTGGATGGCAAATTTCAAGGAGAAAAGAAAAGAAGTGACTCAACCAGGTCCTCAGGAAGTAATGACCACTGTAACATAGGTGGTCAGAAAAAGAAACGTGACAGCAATTTATACCTCAAGCCAAATTACTGCTTCATTTACGATTTGTTGTTTTTATTCACTGCTTCGATTTTATTCAGAAGTAATGAGTCTGTGTCTGGGAAAAAAAAAGCTTGACAGTGCCTTGTTTTGACAAAAACATTCAGAACTACTGCGTGATTTTTTAAGCTGGAGTTATCATTTTTAAAAGAATAATAAAAGCAGGGGAAAAACGGTCTTTCATTTTATACTTGTCAGTGACATGAAACATGTTAGTTGCAGTGGATAGACAGGGCTGAACAAGATTATTTGGCAATACAGGAAGCAGACACAGACAGTATGTTCTGAATACCCAATTTCTGCATTAAGCAAATCAGCATCATCTGTAAAGCAATGATAGAAACTACTTGGCTTGCTTTGAGAGAAGACCCATAAAGGACCACTGGACTTTGATATCAGTCACATGATCTCAACCAGGGTGATATGAGGGATGATAAACTCATGTTACACTGATTTTATACCAAAGTTTTATGTTTCTGTGTCTGAGCACCTTTATTCTGTTTGCTTTCTTGCCTACACAATGGGTAAATTAGAAGTATGATGATTCTTTCCCTATTCTGACATCACCACCTTTTTTTGGGAGCAGGCGCAAATGCCCTGATGTATTTCAAATGGGTACACCTTATGGAATAAAAAAATATCTATTTTTATATTAAATAATGGAAAATTTCCAGTGTACACAAATGTAGAGATATCGTATTGAGCTCCATCACTCAGTTTTAACAACTGCCAACATACGGCAATCTTATTTCATCTAAATTCCTACCTACTTCTCTCCATCGTGGATTGTATTGAAGCAAATCCCAAGTATATAACCATTATGTCAAAACCACACCTAAAAAATTAACAAATATTCCTTGATGCCCACTAATAGTATTTCTCTCATTATATATGAGTGTTATTTTATGGTTGGTTTGCTCAAAATCTGGATCAAAATAAGGTCCACATATTACATTTGTTTGGCCTTAGTTCTCTTTTAATCTATGCATGACCCCTCCTCCCCTGCCCTCCTCCTTTGTTGAAAACCCTGATTTATTTATCATGTGTAAGTTTCTCATCAGCTTTTCTGCTAATCGTCTTGACAGTGAATGAGGATTATTGCCCAGATTCATGATTTCATCTACTGGTTAAAAAATAGCGATGTTCGAAGTTTTTCCACTTGTTATATTCTAGTTATTAATTGGAATTCTTCTAAAAGGATAACATTTCCCTCATCACGTTGCTTGGGATAGCCTGAGATCCGGTTTGCAGAGAGGAGGCAGGAGAAACACTTGAGTCCTTGCCTTCAGTTACCAATTTCCAGAATGCTGCGTTGAGTTCCTAACATTCTTCCGAAGCTCAACTCAATCTCCTCTTCGGTCCTCACCCTTTAATTTTACTTCAAATGTTCCCCTGTTAAATGACAATAAATGTGCTTTGTGATAAAACTACAGTACCTCTGTGTGCATCTAAAGAGGTGATAACAAATCAGGGATTTATTGCTAGTCTCTAACTTAAGACTCTACCTGGAAAATTACTAACTACTACTACTACTAAAATATTTCTTGGATGCATAGTGTATGCCAAGTATATACCTGAAAATCGCCATGTGCCTTACTGTTAATAGAAATTTTTGCTTCAATTCCTTCCATTTGTTTGTAAGTCTTTGAGACAGCTGGAGAATCCTTGGGGGTCTTTATTTCTGTTCTACTCTGCATCTCTCTTGCCCTTGGAGCCTCCTCCTCCTTTGCATACTCAGGGAGCTGTCCAGATGCTGGTGCTGGACCCAGTCTCCACTTTAGCTCAGGGCTGACTGAGGTAGTTGGTGGTATGGTTCAGGATTACAGGCCACGGAGAAGTAACTCAGACAGATTAGAGAGCTAGGGGGAATGGAAGAATTTGGGGAACTTTATTAAATGCCCAGAAAAATGGATGACGAAAGGATCAGATGACATAAAATCTTTTTGGAATAAAATGACATTTAGACACTGGAGACATCTGGAGGGAAAAGATCACTTCTAAGAATGTAAGCAATGTTAAAATGACATTTGTTCCTCTTTTTAGATGAAGTTATCCCAATTAATCAAATGAAATGAGATATTAACTATGATTATCTAAATGTGATATGTTTTAGACAACTTCACATGAATCATTGAATTTATCTGTATGTGGATAGAGGGTCAACCAAGTGAAAGAAAGTCTTCTGCTCAAGCCAGCTGTGTCCTATAGTTATGTCACTGAACATTTTCTAGACTCAGACTCAGAGATTTTTCTTTGTTAGAAGGTTTAAATTTAAAGGTTGATAAACGTGTTTGAACCTGTTTATATTTATTCTTTATATTGTAAAACCATACTCCTCATAAAGCAGTTTAGTCATTTTACATTACAATTTAAAATATAAAACACAAGCACATACAGCTAATTACTGGTTAATTTTTCAGTTTTGGACCAGTGTTTCTGCCAGACCATTGAGGCCAGCACAGCAGTAAAGATTTCTAAGTGTTTTAATTTTTTTAACGTTTATTTATTTTTGAGAGAGAGAGAGAGAGAAAGAGAGAGACAAAGAACAAGTGGGGGAGGGGCACAGAGACACAGAACCTGAGGCAGGCTCTAGGCTCTAAGCTGTCAGCACAGAGCCCAATGTGGGGCTCGAACCCACAAGCTGTGAGATCATGACCTGAGCCGAAGTCGGGCGCTTAACTGACTGAGCCACCCAGTCAAGATTTCTAAGTGTTTCTGAAGGAACAATCTTCATGGCTATTTACAGATCATAAATGGTTGGCAAAAGGTACATCTGAATCTGAACCAAAATTTAAATGTTTTAAATTATCTAAATGCTGCCAGATATTTAACAAGAGTAGATTTGTACTAGAAAGTGTTCAGTTTCCATATACATTCACATTCACTGCACCCCTCCCTCTTTCTCTTTCTCTTCTCACTCTTTTATTCTTACTCATGTGCAAGAATGCATACAGATCTCAACATATATGATAACATGTGAAAGCCAACTGTGACAGAGAATCAACCACTGAAGTCTTCAGTTGGGATCACCAGCTGGGATGTTCTTTAATCGCAATCTCAGGGAAACAGAAGGTTGAAAATGAAACTCTCCTAAGTAACACAACAGTCACTACAATAGACAACATCATCTGCAGTATAGTTCCTTTTGTCCCATGTAGCTCTTTGACACTGACCCTGCTCTACTCTCGTCCTATGCCTGATGTCTAAGTGATCTCAGCCAGAGCCGTGGAGCCAGTAGGTGTTAACGTTTCTGTATCGATAGCATCCACATCTTTATTTTCAGCCTCTGTGTTTTTCCTAATAGAGGTGGACATTCAAGTGCTCATTGGCTCTCTCCATTTGATGATCTAGTCAATCAACAGCTCAAAATGTTACAATATATTGATCAACACCATCCTTCTCCAGTTTTTCCCTCATTTTTTCTTTCATGCAAAGAACGGCACCATTGTTATCCAACCACCCAAGCCAAAAACTTAAAGCCATATATTTTTTATCTTCTTCATCATCCTCTGCATTCAGTTAGCTATAAATCTGACCTCACTAACACGGATCAAATCCATCTCTACATTCTCCCTGCTTCCACCTGCTACTGCCAGTTTTTCCCACTGCCCACAACAGTCTCCAGGGTAGTGCTGGAGTCGGCTTCTTAGGATGGGAATGTTTCTGTTGTTTCCTCCATGGTCAGAACCATGTGCAAGCTATACTGCTCCAGTGTTCGCACTGTGGCTCACTCATGCAACCTGAATTTGCAGTTTCCAGAACATAGCATGTTCTCTTACGATCAGTTTCTCTGAACAGTGTGTTCTCTCTATAAGAATGCACATATTCTCCTTATTGGCTGAATGTGAACTTGAATGTCAAGATTCAGACAAACATCAAGAGTCAGATAAACTTAAAGAGTCAGGCACATTGTTATGTCCTTTAAGAAGCCTTCCCTGTAGAAGAGAAGGAAAAATAAGATAAAAATAGAGAGGTTGAAACTCTTAATGGCTATTTACAGATCATAAATGGTTGGCAAAAGATACATTTGAATATAAACCAAAATTAAGATGTCTTAAATTATCTAAATGCTGCCAGATATTTAAAAAGAGTAGATTTGTACTAGAAAATGTTCAGTTTCCATATACGTTCACATTCACTGCACCCCTCCCTCTTTCTCTTTCTCTGCAAACCGTAAGAGACTCTTAAATAACGGAGAACAAACTGAGGGCTGCTGGAGGGGAGGTGGGTGAGGGGATAGGCTAAATGGGGGATGGGCACTAAGGAGGGCACTTGTTGGGATGAGCACTGGGTGTCATATGTAAGTGATGAATCACTAAATTCTATTCCTGAAGACATTCTTACACCAATATATTAACGAATTTGGATTTAAATAAAATTAAAAATAAATAATAAATAAATAAACAAAGAAGCAAGCCTTCCCCATAACTTCTGTGACTTATAAGTCCTGCCTCTCTTCCCATAACCTCCTTACAGAACTTCTATTTCAGTGTCACACGCAAGGGCGTAGCTGAATTGCTCGTTCTACTTCTACTAAACTGTGAAGATGAAGGTTATGGTTTTGAGTCTGCATTGCCCGTATCTAAACCACTGCATCTCAAAATTTTGGGCCTTAGTCCTCTCTAAACCATTAGAATTATTGAGCACACCAAAGACCTTTTGTGTGTGGGGTATGTGTGTATCAATATTTACTATATTAAAAGTTAAAACTGACAGTTTAAAAAAGAATCTAGAAATAAGCCGATTATGTCAACACAAGTCATGTATTTTTATTGAAAAGTGGCTGTATTTCCTAAAGCAAAAAATGTATTGGTGAGAATAGTATTCTTTCACATTTTTACAAGTTGCATTAATGTCTGGCTTTATAGGAGACAGCCAGATTCTTGTTTCTGCTCCTGAATTGAATGTATTATGAGAGATGTAGCTTTGGCTGACATACACGAAGAAAATCCAGCATCACACAAATATATAGTTAGAAGGAGAGTAGTATTTTAATAGCTTCTTCAGATACTTGTGGATATTTTACTTTGAAAATACACTCAAAGTCAACAGTAGTAGTGTCTTAAATATGAGATGCAATGCAGAATCCAAAACCGTATCTATAGAGTTTTCACGATGTTATATTTGAATCCCTTGTATTTTGACTGAATTTTTACCCATGACTCTTGCATTAAAAAAACAAAAACAAAAATAAAAACACTGGTCCACTGAATTATGCAGATCTTCCAAATTTCAACATGTTTCATTATATAATACAAAAAAAAATCACATTAATCAATATCACACCATCTCATCAGAAAACTTTTTAAATACCATGAAGCCATCAAACTCACAGTGGTGAATATAATTTTTTCAAAATTTTAATTTTTGCTTTTCTGAAAACCTAAATTTTGTCATTGGCAACAAGTAGTCAAGTATTTTCCTCAAAGTAACAGATCATTTCATTCATTATTGAGAAAATAGCTGTAAAATACCCAAGTCTTAATAACCCGAGTTTATCTGTTAGTCATTCTTTTAATGGGATTCCCATTCTTTTAATGGGAAATACAAATGGGATCCCATGAAAAAAATGGTTAGTTCAGCTTGCATCTCAAACAAGCACACATGTTCTTCCCTTTTTTTAAGTTCATTTATTTATTTTGGCGGTGCAGAGAGAGAGAGAGAGAGAGAGAGGCAGAGAATCCCAAGAAAGCTCCATGCTGTCAGCGCAGAGCCCAACGTGGGGCTCGAACTCACAAACCATGAGAACATGACCTGAGCCAAAAATCAAGGGTCACACGCTTAACCGACTGAGCCACTCAGGGGCCCCACACATGTTCTTTTAAGACAAACATCACACTTCAGTATGAAACAGAAATTTGTGCATACCTCATACGTATTAAAAATATTACATATTTTAAAGTTTTGTGGCTGAAGGATGGAGATTTAGCGACATTAGTTGGCTTTAAAAAAAGAAAAAAAGTTGCTTCACTGCAAATGTTTTTAAGTGAAAATGTGTGGGAAGGGGCAGTGGTGGAGGATGGCAGCAACTAGTACAGTTCTGCATCCCTGCCTGGATTCCTGCTAAGGAACTAGCAGTTTTACGTACTATTGACTTAACACCATCAGTGCGAATGGCAACGGAGCGCACATCCTCTTAGTATTATAACCTAATGATTTCTGACCTGGTGTGCTCCCTGAGAGAGTCTTGAAAACACACACAGTTCAACAGACCACAGCTTGGAGAAGTGGTGGTCTGAACTCAGTGAGCACTCAGAATATTCCGAGTGAATGGATCCATGTTGGTTTCATCTATGAATGATAGTCCTTCTGATGGCTTGAAGGACATATGTGAGTGTGTTGCATCTAAGTGTGTGTGTGTACAGAGAAGACCTTGTCTGTTTGAGGTACAGTTTGGTAGACCCTTGAGTCAAGATTAGAATAAAAGACAGACTTTGTGCCAAAAATTTCCATTCTGACTTGGGGATGCGCTAATGAGAAAGGTCTAGGTTATTCCATTAAACATGCTGCCTTCAACTACAAGGAAATACAACATTGTTGCTTCATTTTATATAGACTTGTCAAGTAGTGCTATTTTAATTATTTTGAAAAGCAATTTAATCTACATAATCTTTAACTGAACTACTCTTGTGAACTTATAAAATATGGGACAAAGATGGAAAGATTTGAGAGATTTGCTCAACCAAATTGAGCCAAGAATATTGACAGATGGACATAGCATGTTCCAGGCGATTTAGCTTCCTCTCCTACCATTGTATCTACATTACTTCCTTTCCTAGAGAGTTGGCCCCAAATATGTATATCTTAATGTTACATGAATCACAAACTTGGGATTTTCACCAGAACCCCTGAGATCTCATTCTCTTACGTCCTAATCTCATTCAAATGGCGTGTAACTATGACCACTAATGTTAAGTTTAGCTTCTGTCAGTGGGGGTGACATGGAGTGTGTGTCCATCCTGAGAGAGGCACAGCATTTGCTCCACTTAGGGGAAACCCTTATCAGTAAGAGGCAGAGGTGGTGAACTCAATAATCCTGCTGACACCATGTGAAAAGGAAGTAGGTTATGTAAATTATTTGGCTGGGGGTGTCCCCTCTGTAAGAGAGGGATTTCTTCCTTGTACTCTTGAAGTGACAAGGGTCATCTTAGAAAAGTTCAACAAAGAATCTTGGGAGGCAGCAAGAATTCCCGACAAAATAGTGAGTAAGTATATTTGGTATAGTGTGTTTGATGTGCCCTGGTCCCAGCATTGTCAAATTTGGGCAGGCACAAACTTAATGGACGTGGGGTGATGGGCTGTCCACTCTAGGAGAATGAATGTGGTGAACTTGTCTGTCAGTGGAACAGGTTTGCAAATAGCCAACATGGGAGACTCACCATTGGCCTTAATGAAGCATATGCATAATTCAGTGCTGAAAGCAAATGGTAAGGTTGGTTTTTTTTTTCTTTTTTTGTTAACCTCCCCCTCTGTATTACTTCTCTCATGTTTTTAAAAAAGTCATTTTGACCCTTGCTGATCTGTGGAGGCAGAGTGCCCAATTAAATTACTTTCATTATAAAAGCACATACAGCCAAATACTTTTTATAGCACATGATTCCAAACCTATAATAAGCATCAAGGAAAAGGAGCACAAAAGCTTTTTAAAATTAAATAGAGACTTTTAAACAATTGGGGATGCCAAAAAAGGTCAGAGAGAGTGCCTCACTCTCAAGGGTTCAATTGGCAAAGAAATTGTGAAGCTGACATTTTGAAATGAGAGAACATTTTCATACTCATTTCGGGGGGGGGGTCAGGGGTAAGATACTCAGAATAACAATTATATCCAAACAGAAGATGAAGACCTTCCAGGCAGAATTACATTCAGAACAGGCTATCCTTCTTCACTTAAGATTTATATATTAAGACATGATAATAACTTACATTTACTGAGAGTTGCCTATGTACCAAGTGCATTGTTAGAGCTTTATTTGAAATTTACCATTTGATCCTCACCAAAGGTCTATGAAGGGGACACTGTCATTACCCTTCTCATACACATGGCTGCAGCTGTGAGTTTAACTGCAGTTAAACTCTGAAAACTGTGACACAGAGTTTCATTAACATGTGAGAAGTGACAAAGGTAGTGAGTGATGGAGTCAGTATCGAAACCCAGGGCTGCTAATTTTAGAGGCTACACTTGTAACTACTATTCTGGAAGGTTCTCTACTGCAACAGTATTAATTTAGACAATTCAATCTAGATACCAAATACCTGATAAGCACTGCTATCTATCAGGCATTGTGATAATAAGTAACAAATTGATCTTATTTCTTCACAAACACACAGTTTCATGAGCACATGATTTCTTGGAGTTGGCTTGGTAAGACATTTACTGTCATGTCTGTTTTCGCAGAAGGAAAACCCAAAGAGAGATTGTCCAGGATTTTACACTGGGTTGGTAATAGAATTCCTGCCCATTGATTTTGGTCAAGTGTTTTGTGCACTAAACATCACTGTATCTGGTAGAGAATCAGGAAAATAATTTTTGAGGCCATAAAAATGAGTTCTGTCTTCCCAAACCTGGTACATCCTCTTGGTTGGAACTCTCTAGATAAAGAAGCTATTTTAATACTTTAAATTATATGGTAGTCATATTTTTAAAAAGGTAAATCAGAATCATTCAAAGTACAAGCAAATAGAAAAAAACTAAATGGTTAATAAATGAAGCCTTGTTTAGTAATATGCCCATTAATTCCATGGGTATTATAGATTTACGTAACTTCTAATCCAAAAGTTCAGTACTAATGTGAACATTATTTTACCACATACGTAAAACATAACTACTTATGATGCACCAAAATTACCTATTAATATAACCACATCTAGACAAAAAAACCGTACAACAGCTAATATACTAAATCAGTGGTCAGCAAACTTCTCATTAAAGGGCCTGAGAGCTTCTAGTTTGCAGCCTCTGTTGCAATTAGTAGTCAAGCCTGCCATTTTAGTGCAAAAGTAGCCATGAACAATGTGCAAATGAATGAGTGTGGCTGTGTTCCAATAAAACTTTATTTACAAAACAGGCAAGTAGAGCAGGTTTTAGCTGAGGGCTGTATGTGCTACACTATGGGAGTACCAAAAGAGTTTAAAGACATTTACACTAGTGTTTGTAGTAATATTTTCTGATATTGCTTAATACATTTCAAAAAGGGGAAGATGTGCTCATCTCAGTAATCAAGGTATGCATTTGCTCATTTGAATTCAAACTAGCAGCATTAAAAAAAAATCCAGTCCACATTTATCCCCTTGAAATAGTTTGCAAATTATAGCCTAGATTTTAGGGAAAGGAGTCTTCTTTTTTCTTTTCTTTTTTCTTAAAGTTTATTTACTTATTTTGAGGAAGGGAGGGGCAGAGAGAGACAGAGAGAAAGAATCCCAAGAGAGCTCCATGGTTTTTCGGTGCAGAGCCCAAGCTAGGGCTCAATCTTATGAATCGTGAGATCATGACCTGAACAGAAATCAAGAATGGGACACGTAACTGACAGAGCCACCCAGGTGCCCCAGAAAGGAGTCTTTTTAAAATGTTTAGCCAGGCAGCAAAACTCTCATAATTTTTTGTTACGTAAGTGAAAATTAATTATCTGACTGTCAATGAGTGAGGCAACAGGCGTTTACAGATTAGTTACAAAGTGTTTTGCCTTTTCTAAGCACAGTGGGAACACACACTTGTAAGAGTTCCTTTGTTGTCAAAAAGCTTAGAATGTAATAGATGAGGCAACTGCATTATTTATGTGGTGAGACATCTGACATAAAAGGAAAAACATCTAGAGAAACAACTTGTACATCCAACAACAAGAAACAAGTACATCAAACTGTGTAGGGTGGAATCACTCCAGTATACAAAGAATTTATACTGTAGTATAGTTTAAAAATCACTGTACTATATCTGCATCCATAGAAGTACAGTCAAGTTTACTTTATGTATGAACATTTCTACCTAATATATTCAAACTTACAATATTTTGAAGACAAATGGTCAGTAATTTATTAATTTTAGGCTCTTTTTTTTAATTTTTTCCAACTTTTTTTTATTTTTTAATTTTTTTTTATTTTTGGGACAGAGAGAGACAGAGCATGAACGGGGGAGGGACAGAGAGAGAAGGAGACACAGAATCCGAAACAGGCTCCAGGCTCCAAGCCATCAGCCCAGAGCCTGACGCGGGGCTCGAACTCACGGACCGCGAGATCGTGACCTGGCTGAAGTCGGACGCTTAACCGACTGCACCACCCAGGCGCCCCAATTTTAGGCTCTTAATATTCATTTTCCAAGCCTCAATTTCACTGCAATGGTAGTAGTAGACAAACGGCATAATTACTTGGTAAAGTATCTTATGTTACACCACAAAAGCAAAGAAAATATAGTGTCATTATTCCCCAGGCAATGGTAAAGCTTGAATTTTTCTAATAGCGAAAGACTGTAAAAACTCCTTTCCTAAGTAGCTTCCAAAGTGCAAAGCATGTTGAAGAAGGAAAATATGTAAGAGAGCCAGATAGTAGCTAGATCCAAGAAGATGCCCTCCATTTCCAGGAGGGCGGCACAGGGATCACTGTGTCCGTGGGGGACGTGCTGGGGGAGGAGGTGACGAGGGATGTCAGGCAGGACTGCACCTGAGAATAAATGATTGACTGCTTTAGTAATCAGGTCCAGAGATGATAAGGGACTGAAAGAAGGCACTGGTATAAGAATGAAGGAAAGAGAGCAGATTGAGGAATATTTAAAAAAAATTTTTAAAGTTCTATTTATTTATTTTGAGAGAGAGAGTGAGCAGGGGAGGGGCAAAGAGAGGGAAAGAGAGATAATCCCAAGCAGGCTCTGCACTGACCGACACGGGGATTGAACTCCCAAACCGTGAGATCATGACTTGAGCAAAAGTCAAGAGTCGGCTGCTTAACCGACCAAGCCACCCAGGAGCTCCCTAATGAGAAATATTTCGATGGCAAAATCATCAGGCTTTGGTAATTGATGATATGTGGGAGATAAGAAAGAGTAAGCAACGAGAATTCCCAGCCGAGAGGATTTGGTGAAAAGTTGAAATGTGACACAAAGAAATGACTGGATCAGGGGAGGATGAGGAAGGAACTCTATTTGAGATATGTTTGCAGCATCTGCATGGAGAAAATGCCAGATTGGCAACTCATCATCACGAACTATCCTAACACTGGCATTTACTGAATGTGTTCTTTGTACCAGGGACCATGCTAAGCCCTTTGCGTGTATATAACCTCACTGACTCCTCGCAAAAGCTCTACTGGTGTGCACATCTTACAGGCCGAGGAACAAACGTCTAGTGAGGGTTAGTAACTTCAAAGCATAAACAGTCAAATAAATGGCATACCCTGGACTTTAACTCATTCATTTGCAATCCTAAATTGAGTCTTAACCATTACCACACTGTGATAATAAAGCAACTCCGTCCAAAGAAAACTGCGAGAAATGATTTCCTTCGCCCAGGCCAGTTGCACAGGTGTGCTGTTTGGGCTTTGCCATATGTCTTATCAGCAAATGACTTGATAAAGAGAATTACACTTCCTGCACTCCACTGAGAGCTCAAGACACAATTCTGTAAACTGGGGAGGTTTATAAAAGGACGAGAATGTATTCCTATCCTCCTAGGTCAACATTCTTGCCAAAGTGACACTGTTCCAGTGTTCCGACGTCTACAGCATGGCCAACAATGGCAAGCCTTCTGACTTTGGCCAGTACTGATGCACAGAGAGACCAAAAGCCAGATTTGCAAGCTTTCAACCATATTTGAAATACCCAGAGACTGTGCAGCTTGGTTTCAGTGAATATCAACCAAGGGCCAAAATACGCCCATTCATAAAATGGAGTTTGCTTCCTGACTAATATATTTAGTGGTGACAGCCCCTGGATTTTTGGCAAGCTCCACAATTTGACACTCCATTGAATTGTTGTTGTAAGGAAGCAAAACGCTACTGGTCTGTACCCTGGGGCCTCATGTTCTAGAATCAGTAGAATAAGTGGTGTATTAGCCCTAGGTCAGTCACGCTGAACACGGCAATTCCCAATCTAGTTCTAGAAATAGCTCGTGAAATTTGCCCCAATGGGCAGGGATCATATTTAGCCACTTTACATCTTACGGGACTGGTCTAGTGAGATACAGCATATGATGTACCAAACTCTGCCTGCATACACAAATTGTTCAATACATGTTAGCTATTATCACTACAAGTTGTTAGCTAAAGTATGGTTTAGTAATAGCAGCCGGGAGCTTAATGCGCATTTGCCTAATGGTTGAATTTGCCAGCCCCCACGACCTGTTATGTACTTTAAAGATAAAGTTGAAAATAACACGTCCAAAATGAATTTAAAAAATCATCCCTATTAAAGATAACATGAACTATTGACCTTCCAAAAAATACTGATATATTAAAATTCTTAAAAGTAAAAGCCATAATTCGATTATACTTTAGGGGACACTTAATTTTATTCTCATAATTAAGTACCTATAGAAATCACTGAGGCACTGTTGTATTTAGTATTTAGTATTTAGTACTAAACACTTAATACGTATTTAGTATTTTTGGCAAATAGCTGAGTCATGATGCCTTACATATAGCTTAATAAATTGAAGTGATGACCTCTTCCTCATGAAAGCAGATTTAGAGACCACCAACAAGGCAACCCAGCAAAATCTCTCATGAGGAAGTAAGAGAGAGAAAACAGAGGATGTTGAGTAAATTCTTGTCTCCATAACTCCAAAAGCTAATCTAAGTACCATATACACGTCAGTAAGGAACTGTCAGTCTTTACTCAAAACGAATTAACTAGCCAGAACTTAGTTCGACTTTTATTTCCCTCTTGTAGTCACATTTAAGAACCCAAAGTAAAAGAAATATGAAATTCAATAAAGCACAATCATGTTTACAGATGTTCTCACAATCAGTGCGTAGCTTTTCCAGGTAAGAACGCATTCATTTGAATGATCATCTTAAATGCCACGCTTCGTTGCATGGTTGGCTCTAAATTAAATGTATTATCTCTACGAAGTATTTACTACTTTAAACAATGAAGATTCCTAACGCCAATGTACTTGCATTGCAGCCAATGCATGTACGTTTCTCAGTGTGCTTAGTGAGTAAGTGCTCAGTGAGGAAAAACTAAGTTGAAGACACGTTAAATGACTCTACCAAAGTCACCAGTGAAACTGCAAGAGGAAAGATTATGTAGGTCGATAAAAAGAATACTTAAACGGGGGAGAGAGCAGGTAACTATAATGTCTGTTCATGAAACTAACTGGCGGTATGTGAGCGGTTGGGCACATATGGCCAATAGGCACTAAGAAACATGTCTACTGGGTTCTTTTTGTTTTGCTGAAAACTGTCAAGTCAACCTGACTGAAACAAAGGCACATGTCACAAGAGTGGAAGAAAATTGGTTTCAGCCAATCCTGTTAGCATTTTCTAGGCGAGTACATCTTTATAAATCTCCTGGCAAAAACCAAGTGGTTATATTGCTTCACAGACTTTGGCTGGAACATGAAAGAAATGGAATGATTTATGCAGGAAAAGATCAAATAAGTTGCACCGTATCTAAATGCTTGTCCCTTGAACCAAAAGCTGAATGTGAATTGGAAAAGTAATTATTTTTCACCTTTTTTTCCTAGGATTTCGTGGCCTGGAATGTCTTTCCCTACCTTCTGTTGAGGGGACAAATTTTGCTCATTTTCAAGGTCCATCGTAAAAATCATTGTCCTGGAAACTCCCCATATCACCGCTGGTCCCCTCCCTCATCTTCTGCGATACTTACTTTTCTCATGCTCCACTGTTACATTTTTTGGGGTCCTGTTTGTATCTTTCTCCAGCTGTTCCACGAGTGCATGTAATACACACGGGTGCATACAATTCCCATGCAGGTTATAGGCACTTCTTGTTTTGTGTTTCCCATACTGCACGGAGATAATATATATTGAATATCCCACGATGAATTTTCAACGTAGGAACCATTTCAGTGAAATGTTCTTCATTTGAGCTGATGGTATGTAAGAGATCTTTTCCCATTCTTCTGATCTATCAGGGGGTAGTCTTTCTGTACTCCATTAAAATAGAAACTCTTATTTTGACTTTCAGTTTGAAACTTTGTACTGCTTGTTAGTGAAATGTGTTTATATCACCCGTGGGTTTCTAATGTTTCAGAAGCCCTGAAAACATGAATGATTATTCGGTATAAACGCCATTGCTAAGGTTCGATGCCATGCCTGTCATTGAAAGGTGCTTCTTCCCACTTGGTCTTAAATACCTGGGGTTGCGATCTAAGCAGAGCCATCTGAGCCAGTGGGAAAGGTGAGTCCACCTACAAGATGAACCGGAGAAGACAGTTCTTTCCCATCGATCACTAATCTCATCTTCTGCATTCAATGTTCCCTCTAAAGAGAATTTCACTCACAGCGTTAGACAGGAACTCCTTTACTCTGTCTGTTTTAAGATCTAAAACACACTCAGTTCTCTGAGAAACAGGCATCATTTCACTGCACAGAGTTTGGGTTTTTGACACGTTTCTCATCCTTCACGCGAGTACTCCTTTAATTGGATAATCTGAATACAATTATAATTATTTTCAATTTCACAATACATAATTTCCACATAATTTTTGGAGACCCTCGTTTAAATAAATAAATGTTCTTCTCACAGATCTATTTCAGTCAAATGTAAGTGAAACAAAAATAAAATTAAAAAGTGCACACTGTCTCTCAAAATCACTCTCTGGCAGGGATGTTTAAAGAAGGAAATTTGATTCACACAGAAAAAACTGCATTCAAATAAACCTAAGGGGCTATCACTTGTTTTTATTTTCATTATATTCAAGGAGATGACCCCTCTGATCATATGTAAAGAGACCTAATAGTCATGATTTCCAACATGAATTACATAAGGCTTTGTTTCCTCTTTAAATTTTTTTAACGTTTATTTATTTTTGAGAGACAGTGACAGAGCGTGAGTGGAGGAGGGACAGAGAGAGAGGGAGACAATGAATCTGAAGCAGACTCCAGGCTCTGAGCTGTCAGCACAGAGCCTGATGCGGGGCTCAAACCCATGAACTGCGAGATCATGACCTGAGCCAAAGTTGGACACTCAACCGACTGAGCCACCCAGGTGCCCTGTTTTCTCTTCAAATCATGCCTGTTCCATGCATTTTATAGTAAAGGTTCTGGAGAATTGCATAATAGAAAATCAAACAAAACAAAACACAACCCCCCCAAAACCCCAATCAAATTTCCCATATCTCTACAGACAAAGCCCATTAAAGTTTGGGATTAAAACTTTGGAAATATCAGGAGCATTTAAAACATGCTCATGTTTACTTGCAACGTGGAAAGTTCTTGATTTGCACCTTGAGGAAGATGGAGGCAGATGGGCATGGGAGCATTACTAGTTTACTTCAATAATGCAAGCTTCATTAAAAAAAAATTTTTTTTTTACATTTATTTATTTTTGAGAAACAGAGTGAGGCAAAGTGGGAGAGGAGGAGGGGCAGAGAGAGAAGGAGACACAGAACCGGAAGCAGGCTCCAGGCTCTGAGCTGTCAGCA
Source organism: Acinonyx jubatus (assembly GCF_027475565.1). Classification (NCBI taxonomy): domain Eukaryota; kingdom Metazoa; phylum Chordata; class Mammalia; order Carnivora; family Felidae; genus Acinonyx; species Acinonyx jubatus. The sequence continues at coordinate 9,861,525 of NC_069393.1, read as the reverse complement.
CAGAGCCCGACACGGGGCTCGAACCCACGAACTGTGAGATCATGACCTGAGCTGAAGTCCGCTGAAGGACGCTCAACCCACGGAGCCACCCAGGCGCTGCACAAGCTTCATTTTTAATACAACTTTCATTTCTACTTTACATTTGTTTTGGGATTGGGTGCTACTCTGCCTCCAAATAAATAACCAAATCATTAATTGCTAGTGGCTTCATGAACATGCTAGGAACAAAACAAGCAAAGAGAAGAAATAGGGAATAGTTTTCGGTTCCAGCAAAACATACGCTCACGTTCTATCTGTTCTGGACGTCCTCACTGGAACAACAAGCAGTAACTCAAAATGTTCCTACAACATCGCTCATTAGTCTGCAGGTTGGATACACGACATGTCAAATCTCTTCCCCTGAACCATAATAATTAGAGTAATAACACAGCTATAACAAAGTTTGCAAGCCCTCGCCCTACTCTTCAAAACTTAGTGCTATCGTAAGTCTCCTGTGTATGTATTTTTAGTGCCCACTTCCTAGTTCAGTGTTTAAAAATCCTGCTGATCCTGGAGTTGGAACAAAGCTTTCGGAAGCAATCAACTGCCCTTGCCATCACAGGTGCCAAACACACACACAATGTCCTTTTATTTATGGAAATACACACAGATCTATTCTGCATGTGCTCAGAGTGCAACACAAATACCACCCCTTTCCCACAGGCAGCAGGAAGGATGTGGTTTGAAGGGACACGCTTGCTTCATCTGAATGTTCAGTTCTTCAAAGACCTCTTGTTTCTGCACTGAGTCGCTGAACTTCTATTTGAATTTGAGAAGATACAACCGGGCCATGCCTGAAATCCCACTTTTATTGAACTGAAATCGGCATTAAGGCAGATCGTGCAATACTCCCCCCCCCCACCCCTTGTGTTCAATGGATGCGTGCTCAAAGTATGTCCATAATCCGAAGGCATTTCTGTGAGCTGGTGACCCAGTAATTCTCTACATATACAGGTCAGCTGCAACGATACAGTACTAAAATCGCCAGACGAAATGGTCAGAATTACCCAGCGGTTTGATAAAATCAGCTTACTTTGAGTCTAATCCAGGGATAAATATACAGAAAGCTCCAAGCAGTGGAAACTGTAAACATTGTAGAACTGCCCGTGAAACTGTGATGCAGGCAGATCCGTCACTGCCAGAGAAATAAATATTTGCTGAATTATAGGGCGTTATCTTGGTTTTTACCTGAATGCAAACGAGGGCTAAATAATCACAAGCTGCTGTTTACAGTGGAAAAGTGTTACAAGCGGTACAAGGGACTAATTCCATCCCTCCAATCAACGACGAACTCAGAACATGCAATCCACCAACGCTGATTATTAATTCAACGTCTTGCATTCCCGGAGCTCACCGACTTCATCATTTCACTTGCAAAAGGCTGGAGGTCTACGCATGAACATTTAATCCACAGCCCTGCACCCTTTATCTTCTCCGTGATTCTCGTCCTTACCCCTTTCTTATGTGTTCCACAATTTCTTTTGTTGAAGCCCAGCACCTTGCACCTGCCTGTAGTCCCACCTGACCCAGTATTTCTGTGCTCCTAAGAAATATAGAAGTCGTTCAACACTGCAGATTAAGTCTTTTGTGACCTGAATTTACCTTACAAAGGATGTATTGTTAGTTACTAGTTGCTTCTTCATCGTTGCACACAAAGGCTATTCTCCCTTTACGATTCCCCTGCAAAGTTACCAGCTCATGGGAATCTAGACTTTGAGAAAATAGCTTTGGCAAGAAAGTAGGTAAACTGCTACTCATGGTTACTTCTGAATTGCTGGAAGTGGACTCTTGTGTTTTCTCTTGGGTTTTCTCATCCCCCCCCCTTTTTTTTCCTAATCAGTTTTACTATGTGCGATACATGAAATTACTTAGAACTACAGAAGCAGGTATCAAGAGAAAGAAAAAATGGAAATATGAGGAAAATATTTTATGGGGAACACCAAACTAAAAACCCCACCTTCTGAGAAAGTGTGCACAACTCCACCTGTCAGGTGGAATATTACTCCTGCCCCAGGGTTTTAAATAAGCATCTACGTTTCCTTTCCCAAATAGAAACAAATTGCTCTTGACCAAATGTCTGAGCCCTGGACTTTCCAAAAACCCTATCTGGCTCTCAGATGCCAGGGAAAATTTCACCTAGTGTCATGTTTCATGCTGAGAGTCTTGTACAGCTCTTGTGTAAACCTTGCTCTCGGAGACACATTCCAGGCTGCATTTATTTCGAATTCCCAACCAAGTGTATTCCATCCCACTCACTTAAAATTCCTATTGTGATTGGAAAATATATATTTCATTTACCTTCTGCACAGCGTTCAATGAACCGCTTGTCATGTTTCACCCTTGAAAGGTGCATTTCAATCCTGAGTGGGTCTGTCTATCAGTTGATTAAAGCTTTGTTATTACTTGAACGGAACATCATAACATCCACTGTTATCTTTCTCGACAGTTTTTGATACTGTCACATGAGAGTTCTGGCAAAATAATATGGTGGTTGCTACTCTTTCCCCTACACTATACCATTTACTTGTCAGCCCACAAAATCATGTTTCAAATGAAGTAGAAACACGTGTAGAAAATCAACCTCCCTGTCCTGTGAAATCTATGTCACTATATATGCTGACATGATATAAAACGAGATTGCTTGATAAAGTGCTTTAGGTAAACACAGATTACTACCATTTAGCTATAGCAGGATGAGTCATTTCAGGACATGGCCTCAGGGAATGTCAAGTTTAGAGGAGGAAGGATAAAACTCAAGCAAGGGAGCCGGTTCTTTGTTCAGTGGAGGTGAATTTCCCGGACAAAGTTTAAGCCACAAATGACAGGTAGCATAAAAGAGTAAACTACACCTCGAGAAAGGGAATGATATAAGCACTTGACCCCCAATAAGGTTCACACAAGGTCCTTACTACATAGATCATTTCTCAGATCTGAAGAAACATAATTCTAATCTCTAACCAATGGAGAATAACCATCAACCATGTTTAGTTACTGTTTACTAACAACAGTGAGAAACATGCATGCATATATGTCTCTCTTTTTTAAAGTTTATTTATTTATTTTGAGAGAGACAGAGACAGAGTGAGTGAGGGATGGGCAGAGAGCAAGGGAGGGAGAGAATCCCGAGCAGGCTCTGTACCACCAGCACAGAGCCCGACGTCGGGCTTGAAACTGTGAAATCATGACCTGAGCGGAAACCAAGAGTCAGACGCTTAACTGACTGAGCCACCCAGGCGCTCTGTGTATATGTCTCTTAAGTTTTGTTTTAGGATTTTCCAGTGGTGATGGAATGGTCTGTTAATAAAATATTTCAATCTGCCCAAGAAATGGTCCTGGCTCCCCTCTGTGACACTGAAATGTCCAGCAAGACTCTGGGTTTTCTTTTCTTCTTCTAATTTAAAACAATTTTTTTTAATGTTTATTTATTTTTGAAAGACAGAGAGAGAGAGAGCAGGGGAGAGGCAGAGAGGGGGGATACAGAATCCGAAGCAGGCTCCAGGCTCTGAGCTGTCAGCACAGAGCCTGATACAGGGCTCAAATCTGTGAACTGCGAGATCATGACCTGAGCCAAAGTTGGACACTCAACCATCTGAGCCACCCAGGTGCCCCAAGGCTCTGGGTTTTCAAAAACAATCTGTTCAATGCTTTCCCAGTGCCAGCATTACAAAATCAATACAACTGACTGCTTTTGAAGTCAGTGGCTATTTCCTTATCAAGCTATAGGTCCAACATGTGTATAAACCTTATTCAGGGTCCCAAAATTCGCAGTTAAGAAATTTACCCAGGGGCGCCTGGGTGGCTCAGTCAGTTGAGTGTCTGACTTCAGCTCAGGTCATGATCTCAGGGTCCATGGGTTAGAGCTCTGCGTCAGGCTCTGTGCTGACAGCTCAGAGCTTGGAGCCTGCTTCAGATTGTGTCTCCCTCTCTCTCTGCCCATCCCCCACTGTGCGCGCGCTCTCTCTCTCTCTCTCTCTCTCTCTCTCTGTTTCTCAAAAGTAAATAAATAAACATTAAAAAAAATGAATCCAAAAATACTTTTTGATAACCTCATCATTCATCTCGGATCTTACCCCTTAAACTTTCTCTTTTTTATTGGAAGATGTACTCATGGCAACTTCTTCATGCAAGAAAAATGAAGGTGATTAAGAACACCTATGTCTTTCTGAAACTGAAGACATTTCAATTATCATTCCCGAAAGTGTCACTCCCTAACTATCTTCTGAACAGTCTTAAAATATGCTTGTGTGGATGGTGAAAATCAAAGGAAACTAACAAGCCTAAACCAAGTCAAACAAACATACACACAAACCAACCACAACCCTCCTATGTGTTCTTGTATTCAGAGAGAGCTGCCTTCTCCTGATTTCCCCCTTAGCTGTACCTGGGCTCTTCTCTGTGTCTACTCACATTTTCTAAAGTTCAGGCTCGTCATTAAAAAAATCCCTATGTTTTGCCTCATAAGAGACTCTTAAATTCAGAGAACAAACTAAGGGTTGCTGGAGGGGAGGTTGGTGAGGGGTTGGGCTAAATGGGTGATGGGCATTAAGGAGGGCACTTGCTGGGATGAGCACTGGTTGTTGCATGTAAGAGATGAATCACTAAATTCTATTCCTGAAATCATTTTTACACTGTATGTTAACTAACATGGATTTAAATAAAATTAAAAAATAAAGGAAATATTTAGGAAAAAATTCCTACTCTCTCAGGACCCCTTGGCTAGCTTTCTTCATTACCACCTTAACAAATAATATTTCTTCACTCTCTTGTAACTCACGCTCCCTTCTAAGGAGCACACTGTTCAGCTATACCCCATTTCTCCCTGCAAGTGGCCACAGTCTCAGTGAGCTCCTCCTACATCTAACAAAGACTTTCAAACAGGGTTTAAAGTCTTAATATCCAGTACAAGATCCTGGGTGACTTCAGTGTCCTTTTGAATGACTAACACCCTTGTTTATTTGTTGTTATGGTCCCCACCCTCCCTTGGGCTTTGGCCCATCACAGTCATGACCACGCAGGACTTGTTTATCTCTGTACCTGTTTACTCTGTGATATTGTCCAACCTGCACCTCTCAATGTTTCAGCTCTCAACTTCGTATTTCTATTAGATCTGCTCTACAACCTCGTTAAGACTTTCAATCTCTTAGAAGTAGCATTTCTTTTCAGTCTAAAAACTCCCCTTGGCTCTCATTTTTGGTCTTGCTCTTCATCCTAGACACCCTAGCCTATCACTTCAAACATTCTCTTGTGAATAGCCACTGTCTCCCTGAATTCTTGCCCTCCCTCCACATTCGTCAGCAAAATTTCAATCCAAGGACAATGCAATTGTTTGGTTTCTGTGTTCCAGTACCTGTGCTGCTATGTTCTGGAAAAACCCACATGCCCCTGCTAGAGACAGCCCTGTCCATGATGTCGGTAGAACCCCAACTAACCTACCACATGGATGTTTCCTTCCAACTTGGACTATTCCTTCCAAACCAGTATTATATACCGACCACAACTTCCCTGCTCTCAGCAAAGCCCTCATTTCCTCATTTTATTTTATAGAAAAAATAGCCCAAGAAGCGAGACCTCTTTCAGCTCCCTCTCCTCTCTCTGAATTTGTTCCAACCCCGTTCTGTGTCCCCCAACTCCTTAGAAGCGATGTCTTTTCTCTTGCCCAGCATTGATCTTTCCACTTTTATTCTTGATGCTACCCCTTTCCTCTCTACCTGCTCTATTGCGTATTTTATTCCGCACACAAAGCTCCAGCCACTCCCACTGCGCTGGAGCTGTGGCTGATTCTGTGTCTCTGCTTGTATCTGCACCACTAAGATCACATCGACAGCCTGACGTCAGCCATGGGGGAGGACTGAAACCATGGCAGTGAGCCAAAGCTATAAATCAGGGGTTGTGTTATCAACCCCACCCTGGAGAGAGCTGGTTTATCAGGACGCCACTGCACATAAACCCTGCTCAAAACAAACAAAAATACTGACAAAAAAAAAAAAAATCATTGTGTCTAGCCTATGTCCTCTCTTTTTCCTTTTATATTCGACTTAAAAATGTGGTGTGGGCGCGCCCGAGTGGCTCAGTCGCTTAAGTGTATGACTCTTGATTTTGGCTCAGGTCATGATCTCACAGTTCGTGGGATCCAGCTCCCCATCGGGCTCTGCGCTGCAGCCTCTCTCTCCCTCTCTCTGCCCCTCCCCCACTTGTGTGCTCTTGCTTTCTCTCTCTCTCTCTCTCAAAATAAATAAGAAAAAACTGTAGTGTGTACTCAGCCTGTAATTTCTTCCTCACCAATTCAAATATGCCTTTAATTCTTACCATTTCCTCACTGAAATTGAAAGTAATAAGTAACCTCCCAGTTGATAAACCTAATGGCTGCTTTGCAGTTGTTACTAACCTAATCTGACCCTATTGGCAACTCCCTCCTTATAATCACTTGCCTCGGCTTCTAGGATATCACCGTTTCTTGAATTTCTCCTTACATGTCTTGTCATTTTTTTCTCAGCGTCCTTTTCAGGGACCCTTCATTTATGTTCTTTCCTCAGCCTGCCCCCTCCACATTTATTCAATACAATAATTTGTTTCTCTCTTTAGATGGTGACCTCTCTGAAGGCCGAGACTGTCCCTTCTTGCTCATAAATACACACCCAGCAGTTTATGTCACGCTCACAGTGTTAGTCCTGTGAATATGTACTGAATGCTTGAGTGCAGGTCCTGGGAATTTCCAAAATTTCTTCAGGTGGGGAAACTGGTAGAACGCTAGGTTTCCTGCAGACAAGCAAAAGCAGTTCTAAGCCAGGAAATTAAGGCCTCGACAGAGATGTAACCTGATTTAGTAAACATTGCTGGTGAGGCACAGACAAGATGAGTTACTGAAATGACAGCAGAAGAATGTGTCGTCTTCACACCATGTCTCCCCCCAAGATCAAGGTTTAAAACCATAAAGAGCTATATACACTTTTCTAGTTTTATGCTCAGTCTGTCCTCCATATAAAATACGATGGAATATCATGATATATGCTCACATAGGGTAACAATACAGTTTATTATTCACACCTGGCGTGTTGGTCAGTGACAAGAGGTGATATTAATAATTATGCCAGGACAATAGAGATAAACCGTGGAGCTCTCCAGACAACTGGGATTCATGGTCACCCTAGCGCCAGTTGACAGAGCAGAACAAAAATGGGTAAATGCAAAATTCTCTGCCCATGGTGAACCATCACTGGGGTCACAGAAGGACCAAACCCATCACAGAAGAGAGCTTCTTGCAATGTGGTGCTGGTTCTGTGCAAACTGTGGAGTCAGTAGTGTATCCACAGCAGCCATCACACAATTGCATTAATCATTTGTGTTTTATCCGGAGCTTATGCGGTTTGGCACATTATTTGGTAACCCCCTGCAATAAACCCAGATTCCTCTCAAAACATTTACTGAGCACGGGGCCCGTGTGAAGGAAGAACAAGATAGAGACCATCCTTAGAGAAGCTATTGTTTCATTATAAAGCAAGTGGTATCGGGGTGCCTGGGTGGCTCAGTCGGGTAAGCAACCCACTCCTGGTTCTGGCTCAGGTCATGATCTCACAGTTCATGAGATTGAGCCCTGGGTCGGGTTCTGCGCTGACAGTGCAGAGCCTGCTTGGGATCTTCTCTCTGTCCCTCAGCTGCTCGCATGCTGTCTCTCTCAAAATAAACATTAAAAACAAAGCAAGCAGTGTTGCCCATATTTACAGATGAAGAAACTGGTGCCCAGAACTGCAAAACGCAGATAATAAATTGCACAGCTGGAATGGTGCCATCAGATCTCTGACTTCCAGTTCAGAGATCAGTTCATTTTGCTAAGCTGCCTCCAAAAATGGAGATGGCATACCTCAAAGTATTTTATGACCTTGTCTGCTACCACACAGAAATGCCCGTAAAGAACATTCACACAATCTTTGCAGAGGCAGACAGTGCCCACGCACAGCGGGCAGTATTTGTGGTGTCTGTGCAGACTTCCTTTTTAGGCACTGAGAACTGGCCCTGCGATGAGGATTTAAAGGGGCTTTAAAATGTCAAACGCACAATCTCTGATTGGCTTGTCATTGTATCATACCTGTGCTTAAATCCTGGGTAAATTAAAAGGGCAAAAATATGTCCTTTACTGTGCGGTCAAATTTCATACAGGACAATGAAACAGCCCAGCTATGGTCACTCTAGTCTTGTTGACAAGACACCATCTCTACCACACGAAACGTAGGTATTTCGCCAGGATTTGTCCATGAAATATTTCAACCTTGCAGTTAACAGATGAATTCTTTTTAAAAAATGTCTGTTTATTTTTGAGAGAGAGAGAGAATGGGCAGGGGAGGGGCAGAGAGAGAGGGAGACACAGAATCCGAAGCAGGCTCCAGGCTCTGAGCTGTCAGCACAGAGCCCCACGCGGGGCTCAAACCCACAAACCGTGATATCGTGACCTGAGCCAAAGTTGGATGCTTAACCGACTGAGCCACCCAGGCGCCCCCAGATGAATTCTAATTTATTGGTGCTTTGGGGTTCCTCTTCAGTCTTTACAAAATAGATCTATCTCTGTTCTCAGGTTCTCAAGGGAAATCGTTTTTGAGATTGCAATTAGGGTGTTAAAGGCAACGTGTCACCATGCTACATTCACCTAAATGCTGGCAAGAGGAACTCATTATAGTGTTGAGAGTTTTTGGTAGTCAAATCCCCCCTGCCCCACCCCCACCCCCCAGATACAAAGACCTCTGGGTTTTCATTCATTCCAATGACAGAGTTCTGTTAGTATAAGATCCCAGTAATAAACTCCAAGGTGAATTTTGTTATTTTCTGTTTTTCAGAATAATATATTTCACTTATTTTAGGAAAATATTTCTTAAGTAAGAGATGGTTTTCACACCATCTTTTTTCTCTTCTGATCTGAGAAGAATTCTGTAAAGGACAAAAGTAAATTAAAATAGCTCACCAATCAATGAAGTCATTCAAATCACAAGCAAGGATAACTAAAATAGAAGGCTTTCAAAATTACCTGAAATTGATCAGGGACCGAGTTAACTGAGACAATAGCAATCAATGAAAGTTGTTTTTTTTTTAACATCTGCAAAAATCTTGATCCTATGCTCATGACAGAGATGAATAAGACATATAAGTGAGATAAAAGGAATTATTCTCTTTATGGAATGTCTGAGAGTTTCTCTTAAAAGAAGAACTTTTTTGGGGGTCGGGGAAGGGACATTTCTGAACAAGCTTGCTGGGGATAAAAGCTGAGATAATGAGGAGTCTGCCTAAGAGGGCTTCCCTGAGTGAGGTCTGGGGAGGCACCTGGCTGCAGGGGGGAAAGAGGGAAAAGAAGACAGAGGCAGAGGGAGACTGGCAGGTAACTCAGGATTGGGTGGAAGGAAGTTTGCTGTGTTTTGCTTGAGGATTTTCTCCTGGAAACCCTCAAATCTTTGACAAATCATTAACTAGTTCATCAAATTCCAGAGAAAGTTGATACTACTTTCCTGGAAAATTGTGAAGGGACTGAGTGGTGGGTCTGGACACTGGATCATTGCTAGACACATGGAGGTAGGAACGAACACATCAGTGATACAAAGAAATAAACTCTCGGGGCACCTGGATGGTTCAGTCAGTGAAGCGCCTAACTCTTGATTTCAGCTCAGGTCATGATCTCATGGTTCGTGAGACTGAGCCCCCAGTCGGGCTCTGTGCTGACAGCATGGAGCCTGCTTGGGGTTCTCTGTCTCCCTTGCTCTCTGTCCTTTCCCCGCTCGTATTCTCTCTCTCTCTCTCTCTCTCTCTCTCTCTCTCTCTCTCTCTCAAAAACAAAGAAATAAACTCTTCACTAAATTCCAGGACTTGTAGGGAGAACTCTGGACCATAAGAGGATGCAAAGTTGGATGCAGTGAATACTGCTTACCAAATCTCAGAGGAGCAGGAAAACCCCAACTTAACCATCAGGGTAATAGAGACAATCCATACAGGACCCCTATGCCTCATGGTGTGGAGGGAAAGGCAGGTGGGCAAGCAATGAACAAAACCTCAATACTGTCACCTGTGCCACAGTGGCTGTGTCCACATAACACCATGTGGCCCCAGAGAAGGGCTCCTTTATCCTATCTTAGGACTCAGGGAGGTGTCACCAGGGAGGTGACATTTTTGGTAGGTATTGCAGGATGAGCATGAGTGGCCAAGTAATTTAGAAAACTCAGGACTGTATCCCTTCACTTCCCTCAAATGAAGCCAAACAAAACTGGAAAAGAGGAGGAAGAGCTTTCCAAGCAAAGGATATAGCACAAATGAAGTGGGCCAGGGACACCCACAGGTCATTTGGGGGACAGTGAAAGGTGCTGGGCACATGGTTGAGCAGTGCTCAGAGGCAGCACTTAAAGGCTCTATCTATTGTCCCCATGCTTAGGAAGAAGTGATTTCTCCAGAATGAGACATAGGAAAAATCTATTAAATGACTTAACCCAAACTTGGTATTCAATTATAGTCATCAGATTCTCTGTACTGTATCTGGTTAAATAATATTCAGCAAATTATTTTAATTTGCATGCTTACTTGAAGCTTGTTCTGAAGTGAACCCCAGCCCCCTCTTCACGTCTCCCTCCCCTCATGTCACATACACAGACCCAGAACACACCTATCTCTGCAGTTTTAACAATCTTAATCACGTAGAGTGCTATGTCATTCTTTGGACTGTCACGATGTATTTTCTTGCATTAACGGCCTTACCTATTGATATGAAATTATTATAACTTTATGAAATGTCTGCCTAACTTAGGGAATTTTTCAATGATTGATCTTGATATGAATATATAGTTGTATAGGGGGTGCCTGGGTGGCTCAGTCGGTTAAGTATCCAACTCTTGATTTTGGCTCAGGTCATGATCTCATGGTTCTTGAGCTTGAACCCCACATAGGACTCTGTGCTGATAGCGTGGAGTCTGCTTGGTTTTCTGTCTCCCTCTCTCTCTGCCTGTGTGCTATCTCTCCTTCAAAATAAATTTAAAAAATTAAAAAAAAAAGAATATAGTTGTAAAGATGATGTATAGATATCAACAGATGGAAAGACTATTTATTTATCTCTTGGTCTTTAGTCGGGCTATTACATTGTCTAATTCACAATGGTGTATTCCTGGGGTCCCATGACAATCTCAACAACATTAACCAGCCTTCAAGGTCAATGTTGGCAAAAAGAAATTGCCAGTGTGAGCTTTTCGATCAGTGCCTTTCTTATCTGATCAGGGTATAAGAGGACTGCAGTTTCTTTTATTAGTATCTCATGATACAATGACATTTCATGCCAAATACCCATTAAAATCATTTTTAACTTATCCCCATGTGGATACTGTTTCGATATATTATAGCAACTTTTTAAAAACACTTAGGCTTTAAAGATAAAGCAAGGTCACCTAGCCATCAAGGAGTATTTGTTAGTAGTGAAGAATTTAGGTGTACCAATGGTTATCTCTTTAAGCTTATTTGGAATTTAGCTACTGAATACAATTTTACAACAAATAATGAATTTCAGAAATAGCCTCATAGAGGACTCTTAAAAGCCTGTCTCTGACAACATTATTTCCAAAAGCAACTAGTGAACAGGATAAAAGGACTTGTATACTCCTTTAAGCAATTCCATGTCTATAAGAAGGATTTCATTCATTCATTCATTCATTCATTCATTCATTCATTCATTTCAACAAATACAGAGTCTCTACAACACTGGAAGGGCTGTTTTAGCTTTGGACATATAGGTAAAGGAGATAAAGTCAGTCATTAAAAGGAATTTTATTCTAATAGGGGAGAAAAAAATTGCACCTGAATTTATATGATACATTAGCTGCTTTACTGAAGAAATAAAGCAGGGTGTGTGGGTAAAAAGAGCAGTGGAAAAGAAGAGGATGGGCTGGCAAGGGCATGGCCATTTTGGATCCAGTGGCCAGTGAAAGCTGCCTGAGGTGGAGTCACATTGAGCAGACCACTGCTCACCAGAGGGCAGTCTATGAAAGCATTCCAGAAGGTGGAACACAGGGGTGCCCAAGTGGCTCAGTCGATTAAGTGGCTAAGTCGAGTTCACCTCAGGTCATGACCTCATGGTTGTTGGGTTTGAGCCCCATGTCCATCTCTGCACTGACAGCTCGGAGCCTGGAGCCTGCTTCAGATTCTGTGTCTCCCTCTCTCTCTGCCCCTTCCTTGCTTATTCTCTCTCTCTCTCTCAAAAATAAATAAATGTTAAAAAAGTTTAGAAGCTGGAACACAGAGAACAAAGGCCTGGGGTGGGAACAAACTTGGCTTGTTTGAGAAGCTGCAAGATCAATGTGAATGTGTTTGATAACATCTTTGATAAATACCAAGCTTAGATGAAGAAAATAGGAAGCAAAAGAAAGCATTATATTTCTCAGGATATGTAAATAGCCAGGCAGGACTAGATGGAAAAGACTTATGTTTTGGTAAGCTCTTTTGTTTTTAATGGCAATGTCTTTTTGCCAACGTGGACATTGAAAGATGGTTAACGTTGTTGAACTTGTCATGGGACCCAAAGAACAAACTACTATGAATGAAACAGTTTAATAGCCCCATGAGAGACACAGATAAATAACTTAAGTCTACCTTTAGCCTTCAGGTTTGGAAACCATTTTTACACCCCAATTGAGGAACAAGATGGACACTCATAAAAGTTCCTTCATTCATTAACCATTCTAGCCCTCTGCCTCTGAGGAATAGCTATCCTTACATATTCCACAAAAGAAATTTATGAAAACTCATAAATTTATAAAAATTCATGAACACCATTTCCAGGATGGAAGAAAAGCTTTCTCAGCCTCTTTTGGCTTAGGCCTACAAAGTAATATCCATTTGGATATTCCCATTTTTCAGAAAATTAATTTCGTTATTTCTTCATGGAATGTTTAATGCTTACATTGTAGGGGTCTCGGTCCTTCAAACATCCACACATTCATAGTGACTCTACCATGACATTCATGTAATTTGAAATATATTTTCTTTCGTGGTTCTGAGAAGTGACAACCTAAAAATTCCAACCTCAGGAACGGCATTCTAAGGCAATTCAGAGACAATGAATTCTTAGCTACTTAAAAGGGAACTCCCTGCATGGTCACTCATTATGTTGAAAATCTTGAAACACTAAGACTGTTATAAATGCCCAACAATAGAACCTTACTCAACTAGGTGGAGAACTATTTTCTGAAATACTACAGATCCGACAAAACGAGAATCAAGAATCCAATGAAGCACCAGAAAACTCCACTATTACGAGAAGTTTAATTAAGGTTTGCAGCATGTATGTAAACTTTTATACATAATCTGTTGTAAATAGGGACAAGGAGAAACATGCGAAGAGCTGAGTGAAACGATGAGTATTTGTTTCTATTTTCTAAAAAATTATATAGTGTTACATTGCTAGTGTTGGATTTTGTTTTATTTCATCTTCTGGTTATGTTTCTTTTTTTTAGTTTTTATTTAAATTCCAATTAGTTAAAATACAGGGTAATGTTAGTTTCAGGTGTATAATACAGTGACTCCACACTTATCACCCAGTGCTCATCCCGACAAGTGCACTCCTTAATCCCCATCACCTGCTTCACCCATTTCCAACCCATCTCTATCACATAGACTCAAACACCCTGAAGGTCGTATCTTCTCCCATGCTGCAGAATTACTACATTCAGATACTGACACAGTCCTTTTTAAGGAGATGAGTAGGTATTTCATGTAATGAAATATTCCATAGTATTTATTTAGCAGGTTGAAGACAGGTCGAGGGAAATAGCTAAACTAGTGTACATAAAGGCATTTAATGTCTATAAGTGTATAAAAAATTACTCCAAGACCAAAGATGCCCAGTACTTTTCTATATTAAGTTATCCCAAGGTATGTTTATTTTCAGTCCATGCTTAAGTTTAGCTACAGAGTCAGGGATAAAGTAGGATAAGTGAAGGTATTTAATTACTGTTTTCTCTTCTGCATTCTCAACAGAGTAATTGCTGACAAACTCTGTTGCCCAGAAAATGTCGGTTGGAATTATTGAGTACAAAAAAATACAAAAGCAATGAAAAAAGGAGGATGTGTTATTTACATCTTTTTTCAAAACCAGTGCCTCTGTGTGATTAATGTCTTTGTGGGACCAAGATCACACATCTGCATGAAAAGTTAAAATCGTTCCTTAAGTTTTCCTCCAACAAACATTGGTATATTCATTTGAAAATGTAGATTTTATTTCCTTCTGAAACAAGTACCTCACTATTCAGAACATCTAGGTTTGCAAAACGAAACAAACAGAAGGAAACTTGACACGAGCAATAGTTGCCAGTTTTGCTGAGAATCATCCCAGTCCTACAAGAGCTATGGGTTTTTCCGCCGGAGATTCAGATTTATTTTTTTTATTGTCCAGCTAGTTTATTTTCACCTTATGAATATGACAGCAAATCAGTCTGTGCATATGCATGTGTTTAAATCTATAGGCAGAAATGTCTGGAATCTTTTGGTTATGAAAATTATAATTCATGATAATGAAAGAGAGATATAACACTTATTGTATCCTTCATACAGCTCATTTAATCTAATTGTCCAAATGACTATATGACATATTTGTCCTCTTCTTACATGGCACATTAACCAAAGTTTGTAAGATAGGCTCATCTGTCCACAGCCACCTAGAAAATGTTGATGGAGCTCATGTACAAGGCTGCCTGCCAGACTCCAAGGCTTTTGTTTTTAAATTTATTTGTTTTGAGAGAGAGAAAGACACACACACACACACACACACACACACACACAGAGAGAGAGAGAGAGAGAGAGACAGAGAGAGAGAGAGAATGAGTGCGAGCACTGGAGGGGGAAAGAGAGAGGGAGAGACAGAATCCCAAGCAGTCTCCGCAATGTCAGTGCAGAGCCCGATGCAGGGCTCAAACTCACGAACTGTTAAGATCACGACCTGAGCCAAAACCGAGAGTCAGACACTTAACCGACTGAGCCACCAATGTGCCCCAAGACTCCAAGACTTTGCTCTTTCTTCTACCATACCCTGCCCTAACTTTTCTCATACAAGTTGAAAAACAGCATTCTCTTTTTCACATTTCCCTGGAAATTACCCATGATAATAAATCGAGTTTTTGTAGTACCTCCTTAGTACTTCCCAACATCACCCTTATACATGTGTGCTTACCTGTACACGCCTCTGTGTGTGTGCACGCACATGTATGGAGGGGATGTGTGAGGCAGAATGGGAGTGAAATTTTTTTCTAGATTTAAGTATCAGGAAGCAGTGGAAACCTCTCCAAATCATGCTTCATGACTAACAAATTCTACCTCTTTGAAATCCGCAAGGAGACAGACGATCTAACCCAGGACACAGGAGGTGGTACCTCGTAACAGTGCTTCAGGTATTTTATATAAAATTTAGAGTGGGCAGATGGACTGCACATTGGGTCATGGGATGTCCTAGCTGTGTTCAGTGCCTTTAACAGTTCTTGGAAGTTGAATGAAGGTATTCTTTTCCTCAGTTAATATTCTTTCCATCTCAATAAATTAGCCACTGTCCTTGACATTCAACCCCCTCCTCTCATATGTCAAATATTTAATTATAATTTCTCTTTTATCTCCAATATCATCTACTGCCACCATTCATTTCACAACTTTGCATCCTAATTGTGTACGAAAGCTTACTTAGTATCCCGAGGTCACTTAAACACCTTGTACAGATTGCCCACAGAACTCCAATGCTTAGAATAATGTTTATATTTCTTATTTTGAAAATCAGGGCCACTGGATATATACAGCGAATCTCTCAGTCTGTCATTTTCCCTCCTTTAGGTACTCTTGTGGGTTGATTTATGTCCTTCCCAAAAGATGTGTTTAAGTCCTGACCTCAGGACCTCTGAATGTGATCTTATTTGGAGGTAGGATCTTCACAGAGGCAGCTGAGTAAAAACAGGGTCATCAGGGTGGGTCCTAATCCAATGTGACTGGTGTCCCTATAGAAAGTGGGAATTTGGACACAAACGCATGAAAGAAGGCCATGTCAAGCTCAGCCTCCAGAGCTCCAAGACTATAAATTTCTATTGTTTGAGCCCCTCAGGCTGTGGTGCTTCGTTAAAGCGGTTCTAGCAAAGTAGCAACTCGGGCTGCATTCAAAAAGGGCGATTTGCTTTTCCCCAGCCATGTTCCATACTTCTCCTTTTCCAAAATTCATTTATTTCATATACGCCTAGACAATTCCTCATTATCATTTATGATTAGCCCGAAGATGACTTCTACCGTAAATTCTGCAAAATCGCTAGCTGGCATAAATGTATTTCCTCCAAGCTCCCGGTAGCGCTTTATTTGTATCTTAGTATAAATATTAATAAATTCTACCTTGCTTTGTTGTTACTTGTATACATATCTTCCTCTAATAAATAAACCAAGTTCTTTGTGGCAAGGACTACTTCTTCCTCCTTCTGGTACCGTTCATGATTCTGCTCACAGCACTCTGCACAGAGAAGGTACTTTGTGTTTATTTTGTTACCTGAATTGCACAAGAGAAGCCCAGCTACTTGGGAAAAGGTTGTGGTGAATTGCGTTTCTGCTTCTGTCATAAGAAGCTAAAATACACTTCTGACTGTTCATTCTCTTCTCAGTGTCCTTTCATGGTATATCTTCTCCCTGGGTCTGGTGTCCCAGATTTTCCTTTTTTGTAATCAATTCAAAAATCCAAGTCAAAGTTCTGCCAGAAGGTCTTCTTCAACTGATTCATCAGTTCAGTGGAAGAAAGAACTGCAGGTTCTTCATAATTTCCACGGCCAGCATTTCATCTCTCGTTACATCCCACACCTCTCAACGGGGCCAGGTGCAGACCCGCCTTAACAGTTGCAGATGCTTCTGGTTTGCACATACATCTTCCTCTGCCCTTCTTGAGGAATTATTTATCTTCAAAGTTATTTATGCAGAAAG
This sequence comes from Acinonyx jubatus, assembly GCF_027475565.1. Lineage (NCBI taxonomy): Eukaryota > Metazoa > Chordata > Mammalia > Carnivora > Felidae > Acinonyx > Acinonyx jubatus. The sequence goes on along the minus strand of NC_069393.1, from coordinate 9,844,545 downwards.
CATAATTATAGAATAGTTTCCAAAAGGTGGGGGAAGGGCATTTCTAAAAATTTTACACCAGCATTTCTTCTTTAAAAGGAACAAAACAGGGGGTGACTAGGTGACTCAGTTGGGTAAGCGTCCAACTTCAGCTCAGGTCATGGGTTCGAGCCCCGCGTCAGGCTCTGTGCAGACAGCTCGCAGCCTGGAGCCTGCTTCGGATTCTGTGTCTCCCTCTCTCTCTGCCCCTCCCCTACTTGCACTCTGTCTCTGTCTCTCTCGCAAAAATAAATAAACATTAATTTTTTTTAAATGAACAAAGCTGGATAAAGCCTCTGTGACCTTCATGAAAAGCCTAGAGGCTAAATGCTTATTAGCCAAAGAAGTGCTCCCCCAAAGTTATTCCACTTCTTTCCAGGTGAAATGTCAAAACTGATGCGAAAATGAGTTGCTCTCACATTAGTTAATAAACAAATACATTCTGAATAGGAGGGAACAAATACAAATATTAGGTAGATTCACCAACTCATGCTTACAAGATGACATCATCACTTATTAAAGGGATTCCTAGATCTATCAATTTGCACTTAATTTGATTAAACCATTTCTGGCCTACAGCTTTGAGGACAAGTATATCACACTTGGGACAGGTTCAATGTAATGCTTATTATGTCATCATCTCACAAAAGCCATAAGATTTTGCTTGCTTTAACCTGAATAAGAGGACATATATTTGGGGGTAAAAAGAAAAGGACAGATTGCCAAGTAACAGTCATTAGTTGGGTGCCTTTATGAATTTCTTGATTTGTACTGTAGTCATTTCTCACACTTCTACCCCAAACAACCAAGATCATATTAATAAGTATCTGTCGTTTTGCTTTCCTGAACATGGACGCCTCCCAAATGCGACCGAAACCCGACTCCATTTTGCTTTTAGTCCAAAGGCACAGTAGCAGGGAAAGTTAACTCCCCTAGCTAAAGGGATTTCTGTATGTGGGTATATGCAATCTCTAGACAATGTAGAAACTTCCTCTGTCACCCGAGAAACCAGAAACTGATGTAAACTCGTAAGAGAATCAAGCGAAATAGAGTTTCCCAGGAGAGCAAAAACATGGCTCATCCACATTGCTGTTTTTACAGAGCATTGAGCCCAGCGCCATGCCTGCAGGGGCCTTATCAATATATTTCTGCGGTGGTGGTACAACTTTGAATTAATTACAACACAGGATATAGGAGGATGAGACAACACTCAGTCTGTGAAATTTTGGAAGCAGTTTGCAATGGTATCAATCCACATAAGATATCTATTGAAGACTATATGTGAGGCTGACATAGAAACACTGAAAATCGGGACAGACAAAAAAAGTTACCTGTTGCACGCCACTGTTTTGGAATAGAGATTCAGGTCACCATAGGAACTCAATGGATCGAATTCACGTTTTAAGTTACCACGTAGCAAAAGAGATGAATTTTATTCTTGCAAAAGTGAGACTGAATTAATAGATAAGACAAGAAATTTCTACAACGCTTTATAATACTAAAGTTTTTCTTTTGAGTTCCTTTTTGAAATTAAAATGAAAGAAAAAAAGAATAAAAATAAAGGACAATGTTGGGGCGCCTGGGTGGCTCAGTCGGTTAAGCGGCCGACTTCGGCTCAGGTCATGATCTCGCGGTCTGTGGATTTGAGCCCCGCGTCGGGCTCTGGGCTGACAGCTCAGAGCCTGGAGCCTGTTTCAGATTCTGTGTCTCCCTCTCTCTGACCCTCCCCTGTTCATGCTCTGTCTCTCCCTGTCTCAAAAATAAATAAAAACATTAAAGAAAAATTAAAAAAAAAATAAAGACAACGCTCACTTTTCTAGAAGTGGAGTAAAAATACATGTGATGTACCGTGAATGACATCTGTGAACGATAGCTCGGAGTAGCACCCCATGTTCAGTAAATGGAAAAGTCTGTGGACAAAGTATTTAAAACAAGAACTACTGACATTCACATGAATGCCAGGATTGAATCTGAGATAGCCATGTCTCCGGGGCACACAGAAGGCTCTTCAGAAATACTGTTAGAAGGGTCAGATAGAAATTGCCCCCAAACACTGTCCTCAATCTGAAATTCCATAATCAATCAAGTTAGTTGCACAATGGATCAGTGATAGGTTTAAGCACCACATTCCTTTAAGTGTAAGTGTATCAGCTTGAGAGCAACATTCACCAGGTATCCATCATGTGTTTAATACTATTTCAGGAAAAGTGTTTAGACAAAGCATTAAAGCACATGGCTCCTTCTCGACGCGCTTACCCTTCAGCCCAGAAGGAGGAATAGAACCCAACTGGAACCATTAAAGAAGTGACAGTAGAATCATTAGGAGTTGACTTAACGTTGATTAGTATAGGACTTAACGTTGATAGCATCCAACTTAGGCTCAGGTCATGATTGTACAGTTTGTGAGTTTGAGCCCCGAGTAGGGCTCTGTGCAGACAGCTCGCAGCCTGGAGCCTGGTTCGGATTCTGTGTTTCCCTCTCTCTCTCTGCCCCTCCTCCACTTGTGCTCTTTCTCTCTTTCTCCAAAATAAATAAACATGAAGAGTCTAGGCTGCCCAGGACTCTGGGTGGGTCAGAATGGAATGGGGTCCCTGAGGCCATGCCACCCACAGGGAAGAATGTGCATTTCTTAAAACTTTTTTTTAATGTTTATTTATTTTTGAGAAAGAGAGAGAGAGAGAGAGAGAGAGAGAGAGAGAGACAGAGTGTGAACAGGGGAGGGGTAGAGAGAGAGAGGGAGACTGAGAATTCAAAGCAAACTCCAGGCTCTGAGCTGCCAGCACAGAGCCCAAAGTGGGGCTTGAACCCACCAACTGTGAGATCATGACCCAGCTGGATGCCCAACTACTGAGGCACCCAGGCACCCCGAAGAGTGTGCATTTCTAACTACAATCTATTAAAATATCAGGAGCAGAATAGACATGATGAACATGATATTTTAGGAAAATCATCAGGCAATGCCACACAAGGTGCACTGAAATTCAGAGTTAAGAGGCAGCTAGCCAAACAAGGCAGGTAATTGCTGGCAAAACCCTAAGCCTAATTTGATGAGGGACAGCTCTTAACCATGAGAACGAAGAGGACAGCCTGGTGGCCATTCTGAAATCAGACCTCCCACACCCTGGTGACAAACTTTGGGGAAGGAGGACAGACTCAGAGGAAGAGCAAGGAGCATGTTGAACCCACGGGGAAGAGGAAGGTATACGGCACCCTGCTCGTGGGTCTCTCCTCAGTCGGGTCCTGCTCACCTGTGCTCCAGGACATGACAGAGACCACAAGCTTTCCCCAGACAACACAGTCCTGCAAGGGACTGACAGATGCAGGACACAAAGGTTGTCAGTATTCTGCCTTCGTGGACCAGCTCTAGGAAGACATGCTCACTGGTCACGAGTCCGAACTCCTATGCTTCGGTTCAGAAAATCAACTGCACAAGTAAAGGCAGAGAAAGGACCTAACAGGGCACCGAACAGTGGAAACATGTCTTAGGAACTTAAAATGAAGAGTAAACAAAAACCAAGTGTATAAATGGCTGATACCCATTTGGGGAATGTCATTAAAATGAGGGAGATCACAGCTCTTTTTTCCTCCAAGTGGTTCAAATCAGATTGACAGTGCTGTGTTCATTTGAGGGACCTGCCCTTTAAGACAGAGGTCACAAACAGACAGGCGTCCAAAAGTCTGCAGGTAACTTAGATGAGTAATAACTTCAAGAAGTTAAGAAAATTGGGAGGAACATGCCAAACTAAAGAAATAAAGCCCCTCAGATCTTACCTTTTTTTTTTTTTTTTTCCTCCCAAATACTCAAGGATCAAAAGCCAGCCTGCAGGCTATGGGTTTATGACATCTGCTTTAACAGGAACATGCCCACAATGGAGAGCATTCTGAGGGTGACAGGATGCCAATAGGACTCAAAGCCATATCGCCCAAGGGAAAGGGGATGGACTGATAAGATTTATCCAGGAGAAGGTTTATTTGACAGCTCTTTTCAAATTTCTGAAGGCTTTTGAGTCAAAGTGGAATTAGATTTGTTTGTGATCCCTCCAGAGGATGGATATCAGCAAACGGGACTGACCAGCGAGATGACGAGTTTCCGGTCACTGAAGAGGCTCATACGGAGCTTAAATGAACACTTGGCGAGGATGTGATAGAGGGAATAACACATAGTAGATGGGATGTTGGGATGACAGCCTGCGAGATCCTTTGCAAATCTAAAATTCTAACGCTGTGTGACATCAACGTCTCAGGTGGGAGAGAGCAGAAAGGAACACTGGTCCCTTGACAGAAAGGTAGAGGAGTGGGTGAGGGACAAGCCCAGAGTTTTTGTCCAGCATTTCTGTCATGGGCCTCGATTTATCAGACACCATATTCCTCCGTGAAAGAGTGAATTAAAAATCTGAAGGCATAGGATCCACGATTCTTTTTCCTTCCAGAATGAAGGAGAAAACAACCCTGCTGAATGGCAGGCATAGGAAAAAGGAACGACGGAAGAAAAGAAACTTAAATTTCTTCCCTATTTTCTTAAGGCTGGTTCCAAACACGGTTCTGATATTCTAACTAATATTTTGAGGGTTTCTGTCACGCATTTCTTTTTAGTGCTGTTAGGCCGAAGACATGCTTTCTCCATATTCCTTTTGGCTATGTAATTTGGTACAACCAATTTATAAACACTTAGCAAGTATTCTTGTCTTTGATCAGATAATTCCACTTCTGAGAATTTGCACAAAGGAAGCAATGTGAACTACAGAAAAATATTTTATGCACAAAGATGTACACCACAGTGACAGAGGTTGCCTGTGGACAATTAGAAATAATCAAACGATATAGGCTGGAGTCACTTGTCCTAGTCAGCTCAGGCTGCTGTAAGGAAATAGCACAGACTAGGTGGCTCAGGCAATGGAAATTTCTCTCTCATGGCTCTCGAGGCCGGGAAGTCCAAGATCAAGGTGCCCACCAATTCAGGCTGGTGAGGGCTCTCTTCTCTTGGCTTTTAGATGGGCATCTTCTCACTGTGTCTTTACATCACCTCCTCTTTGTATTGGCATGAAAAATGAGCTCTCTGGTGTTTCTTCTCCTAAGAGCACTAAACTTTTCAGACCAGCACCCCACTCGTGACGCCCTTTAACCCAAGTATCTCTCAGGGACCCCACCTCCAAATACCATCACACTGGGGGCTTGCGCTCCAACATACGCATTTGGGGAAAGACACAAACATTCACTCCATAACACCACTCACTCAACACTGAGTTTTCCCAAACTATGTAATAACGCGGAACATAACTTTTGATACATTAAATAAAAAACAGGATCCAGAAATTATATAATATTACTAAAAGCACACTGAGAAAACCTCAGACATAGGAAAAAAAGTCTTCAAAGTATCAGTGTGCTAGCTGTGGTTGTGTTAGTGTGGTAGGACTAATGAATGGTTTTTATTTTTTTATTTTCCCTTTCTTTTTTTTAAACCTTTTTATTTTCCAGGCTTCAAGAGAGAAATGTACAACTTGAACACGGTGCTAGAAGAGTTAAGTTTGTGGGAACACTCCTGCTAATCAGTTCATCAACAACTGGATTGAGAGTCTGTTACCTTTGTTAGGTAAATGGCCCTGAGGAGCAAGAGAGACCAGAGGGCCAGGACCCTGGCCACCTGGAGATAAAGGGCCCCCACACCGGAATCAGAGCCCATAGGACACAGAGTTGACCCTCAGTAACTGTTCATTGAACTCACTGTTTCTGCAATAAGATAGCGGCTGACCATTCATTATAAGGGCCACGGGAAGTAAGTGTCGCTCTGACAAGCAAGGGTCTGTGTTGTAGTTAATTAGCTTTTCTGTTTGGAAGAATTAAGTTCTTCCAGTTAACTGTATACTTAACGGGAAGTACAGTATATTTATTGTGGGTTTTTTATTTTATATTAAAATTTTTTTTAACGTTTATTTATTTTTTAAGAGACACAGAGAGATAGAGCACAAGCTGGGGAGGGGCACAGAGAGAGAGGGAGACACAGAATCCGAAGCAGGTTCCAGGCTCTGAGCTGTCAGCACAGAGCCTGATATGGAGTTCGAGCCCACGGACCGTGAGATCATGACCTGAGCCGAAGTCGGACGCTCTACCGACTGAGCCACCCAGGTGTCCCTACTGTGTTTTTTAGCTTTTATTTTTATTTTCTGGTTTTTAGAGAGAGAGAGTGCAAGTGGGGCAGGGGCAGAGGGAGCAGGAGAGACAGAACCTTAAGCAGGCTCCATGCCCAGTGCAGAGTGCAGAGCCTGACACGGGGCTGGATCTCACTTCCCTCAGATCGAGACCTGAGCTAAAAATCAAGCATCAGATGCTTAACTGGCTGAGCCATCCAAGGGCCCCTATTTATTGTGTTTTAAATCCTACATTCTAATGAACAATTTAGTAGCCTCATAACAATATGTATTTTATTTCCAAAACAAAACAAAAAAATGCAATTGATTCACATCCTTCTTTGTCAATGAAATAGTATAATTCCTGAATATGAGGCGTATCAGGTGGCGTGATCCTGCTCTTTGAGGGGTCCATGCCATAAATTAAATTAATGCAGCATGGAAAGAATAAATCTGCTTTAAACTTTTATGCTGTTTTCCTATATGCTACTGAAATACCTTAAATTTCATTTCAGATTAATGACTTAGAAATAATGACCTTTGAGGAGGAAATGGGAGAGTGATTTCTCGAGATCTGCAATAATCTCTTCTTAATTATGCAGTAATGTCAAATGTAGACGTCGTAGCATTCTTAATGCCTGTCATGGTGCAGTTTCACAAAATAATAATTACCTCTTAATGCCTGTTTTCACAAAACGAATGTGGCAAACTTGGTGTGTAATTCCTTTCTTAGAATCTTTTTTTCTTAATTGCCCCTGTGTATGAATAATTCTCCAGTTCTGTCTGCGCAAAGCCAGAGATGTCAAATTTAGTCACTTCTCTTCTCTTCTGGCTTTTCTCTGCGGCCACTCCCCCCCCCCCCCCCCCATCCACCAAGGACAATGGTTTCTGATGTCACAGGTGTGAAGGGAATGATTCAGAGGACTTGGTTTTCTTTTCTTTTCCTATTTTATTTTATTTTTTAGGGAAAACACTGGTAAGTGGTTTAATTTTTTTTTTTATTTTTTAAATGTTTATTTACTGAGAGAGAGAGAGAGAGAGAGAGAGAGGGAGGGAGAGTAGGGGAGGAGAGGAGAGGGGCAGGGAGAATCCCAAGTAGGGATTCTCAGCATGGAGCCTGATGAGGGACTCAATCTCACAGTTGTGAGATCATGACCTGAGCCGAAATCAAGAGTCAGGCATTTAACCGACTGAGCCAGGAGCTCCATAGAAAATGGTTTATATGTGTATCTCTTGACCCCCTCCATGTGGCTATGGTCGCATCCCTGCCAGTAGAGGGTCAAATACTACAGGGGAAATGGTGAAATCAGGGTGATTCTACCCTAAGCAAGGGCATATGTTTTAGTTATTTAAAGTAGTTTTCAGTCCTTATTAACACAACCATAGTTTTGTAAGTCAGTTGTTTCTTTCTCTCATATATTGTACTTCCTGAATTCCTCCCCCTCCACTGGTTTCCATTCTTAGGGACTGGTTTCTCTGCAACCCAAATCCATCCCATTTCTATCCCTACTGTTACTTTGGTTTTCTCTGAAATTATTTTTGTTCAAGTACTTTTCCATCTGAAGCATGTTAAATAATGATTCTACCTGGCAATTAGACTGATGGCTGTTTTTCTTTTCTTCTTGCTTTTCTGTACGTTCTGAGAGTTTACAGCAAAGATGTATTATTCAGTTAACAGAAAAATAAGTCTTACAAAACTAAAATAAAAATTCATGTTTTCTTTTTAACACATATCCCACTCTGAGCAGGTAATACCAATGCCAGCTACAAAACTGTGCTAGTATGATGCTGAGTATGTGTGTTTTAAAACAAAACAATATGAATTATTATTTATTTTATGCTCATTACCTGCCAGATTTATCTGTAAGTACTTTGCATGCATTTTCTAGCTTAAACTTCACTTTGCCTTTAGAGGGGAATATCCTCAAAATTCCTAGTTTAAAGATGAAGAAACTGAAACTCACAAAGGTTCAGGATCTTAACCCAAGTCACAAAATTGTCAGAAATGACTGGAGAGAGATCACCTACACAAGGAGGACACCAGTGTTCATCTGTCAAGCAAGATACCCACACTACTGCCCCCGTGAGAACTTGTATTTTTTAAAAATATTTAATCATGTGTTTTATTTAACCTTATATATCCAAAATCTTGTAATTTCAACATTTAATCGAGTAAAATTTACTAATGAGGTAGTTTACATTGTTTTCATAGTCTTTAAAATATGGTTTATTTCAGGGGCACCTGGGTGGCTCAGTCAGTTAAGCGGCCGACTTCGGCTCAGGTCATGATCTCTCGGTCCATGAGTTCAAGCCCCGCGTCGGGCTCTGGGCTGACAGCTCAGAGCCTGTAGCCTGCTTCCGATTTTGTGTCTCCCTCTCTCTCTCTCTGCCCCTCCCCCGTTCATGCTCTGTCTCTCTCTGTCTCAAAAATAAATAAACGTTAAAAAAATTAAAAAAAAATAAAATATGGTTTATTTCACATGTGTAGTGCATTTCAAGCACTGAATGGTCACAGGTGGTTGGTGGCTGCCATACTGGATACTACAGTTCTACGTACAGATAATTTTTGACACATAATTAAACAAAATTTTTTTAACATTTATTTATTTTTGAGAGACAGAGCATAAGCAGGGGAGGGGCAGAGAGAGAGGAAGACACAGAATCTGAAGGAGGCTCCAGGCTCCGAGCTGTCAGCACAGAGCCCGATGCGGGGCTCGAACCCACGACATGAGACCATGACCTGAGCCAAAGTCAGATGCTTCACCAACTGAACCACCCAGGCGCCCCTTGACACATAATTTTATATTATTTCCTATAATGCCTGTTTTTGTTACTTACTCTTTTTTATTTTTTTAAAAAATATTTCCAAGTTTACTGAGATATTATTATTGACATAGATGTAAGTTAAAGGTGTGCAGGATGATTATGATACATGCATATACGGCAACATATGACCATACTAAGGTGAATGAACACCTCCATCCACATACATAATTACATATTTTTTGTGGTGGAGAGAACATTTACGATCTACTCTCTTAACACCTCTCGACTTCCGATAAAAGTGACAACATACAAGAACTTGCATTTTTTAAAAATGCCAGTATAGCTAACATACAGTGTTATATTATTTTCAGGCATACAATACAGTGATTCAAAAATTCTATACGTTACTCAGTGCTCATGATAAGTGTACTCTTTTTTTAAAAATTTTTAACGTTTATTTATTATTGAGACAGAGAGACACAGAGCGTGAGTAGGGGAGGGGGAGAGAGAAGGGGAGACACAGAATCTGAAGCAGGCTCCAGGTTCTGAGCTGTCAGCACAGAGCCTGAGACAGGGCTAGAACCCATGAAACATGAGATGATCACCTGAGCCGAAGTCAAAGGCTTAACTGACAGAGCCAGGTAGGTGCCCCTATTTTTATTTTTGGAGGAACCTCCATACAGTTTTCAACAATGTCTGCACTGGTTGACATTCCCACCAATGGTGCACAAGGGTTCCTTTTTCTCCACATCCTCACCAACACTTGTCTTTTCTCCTGTTTTTGATTTTTGTCATTCTGACAGGTGTGAGGTGATATCTCATTGTGGTTTTGATTTGCATTTTCCTGATGATGAGTGATAATGAACACTTTTTTCATGTTTCTGTTGGCCATCTGTCTGTCTTCTTTGTAGAAACATCTGGTCTGGACTTCTGCCCAATTTAAATAATTTGTTTTTTGGGTGTTGAGTTGTGCAAGTTCTTTATATATTTTGAATACCAACCCGTTATCAGGTATGTCCTTTGCAAATATCTTCTCCCATTGAGTAGGCTTTTCGTTTGTTGATTGTTTCCTTCGTTATGCAGAAGCTTTTTATTTTGATGTAGTCCCAACAATTTAATTTTGCTTTTTGTTTCCTCCTGTTGCCTCAGGAGACATATCTAGAAAAAAGTTGCTATGGCTGATGTCAGAGAAATTACTGTCTGTGCTCTCTTTAAGGGTTTTTATGGTTTTAGGTCTCACATTTAGGTCCCTAATCCACTTTTAGTTTATTTTTGTGTATGGTGTAAGTAAGTGGTCCAGTTTCACTCTTTTGTATGTAGCTCCAGTTTTCCCAACACCATTTGTTGAAGAGACTGTCTTTTTCCCGTTACGAATTCTTGCCTTCCTTACGAAGAAGATTAATTGACCACATAACTGTGAGTTTATTTCTGAGCTCTCTATTCTGCTCCATTGATCTGCGTGTCTATTTTTGTTCCAGTACCATACTCTTTTGAGGACTAGGGTTTTGTGGTATGTCTTGAAATCTGAGATTGTGATACCTCCAGTTTTATTCTTCTTTTTCGAGATTGCTTTGGCTATTTGGAGACTTTTATGGTTCCATACAAATTTCAGGATTATTTGTTCTAGTTCTGTGAAAAATGCTACTGATATTTTGACAGGGATTGCATTAAATCTGTAGATTGCTTTGGGTAGTATGGACCTTTTAACAATACTGGTTCTCCCAATCTATGAGCATGGAATATGTTTCCATTTGTTTATGTTGTCTTCAGTTTCCTTCTTCAGTGTTTTATTATTCTCAGAGTACAGGTTTTTTCACCTCCTTGGTTAAGTTTATTCCTGGATATTTTATTATTTTTGATTCAACTCTAAATGGGATTATTTTCTTAATTTCTCTTTTTGCTGCTCCATTATTAGTATATATAAATGCAATGGATTTCTATATATTAATTTTGTATCCTGCAATGTTAATTAATTTATCAGTTCTAGTAGTTTGTGATGGAATCTTCTGGATTTTCTCCATATAGTATCATGTCATCTGCAAATAGTGAAAGTTTTACTTCTTCTGTACCATTCTGGATTCCTTTTATTTCTTTTTGTTGTCTGATTGCTGTGGCTAGGACTTCCAGTACTATGTTCAATAAAAGTGGTGTGAGTGGACATCCTTGTCTTGATCTGAGGGGAAAAGCTCTTAGTTTTTCATCACTGAGTATGATGTCACATGTGGGATGTCTTTCTTTCTTTCTTTCTTTCTTTCTTTCTTTCTTTCTTTCTTTTCCTTTTCTTTTTTCTTTCCTTTCCTTTTCATTCTTTCTAATGTTTATTCATTTTTTGAGAGACAGCATGGGTGGGGAAGGAGCAGACAGAGAGGGGGACAGAGCATTCGAAGCAGGCTCTGCACTGACAGCAGCGAGCCTGATGCAGGGCTCAAATTCAAGACTTGTGAGATCGTGACCTGAGCTGAAGTCAGATGCTCAACTGACTGAGCCACACAGGTGCCCCTAAATGTGGGTTCTCTATATATGGCCTTTGTTATGTTGAGGTATATTCCCTCTAAACTTATTTTGTTGAGGGTTTTTATCATGAATCGGTGCTATACTTTGTCAAATGCTTTTTCTGCATCTATTGAGATGATCATATAGTTTTCATCCTTTCTCTTGTTGATGGTGATGTATCACATCGATTGATTTGAGAATAGTGAACCACACTTGATTGTGGTGAATGATTTTTTAAATGTATTGTTGGATTTTGTTTACTAATATTTTGTTAAGCTTTTTGCATCTACGTTCATCAGAGGTATTGACCTGTAGTTCTCTTTTTTTTGTAGTGTCTCTATCTGGTTTTAGTAATGGGGTAATGCTGGTCTCATAGAATGAATTTGGAAGCTTTCCTTCTTCTTCTATTTTTTTGGAATAATTTGAGAAGAATAGGTATTAACTCTTCTTTAATTGTTTGGTAGAAATCACCTGTGAAGCTGTCTGGCCCTGAACTTTTGTTTGTTAGGAGTTTTTTGATTACTGATTCAATTTCATTGCTGATAACCAGTCTGTTCAAATTTTCTATTTCTTTCTGATTTTGAATCTTGGTTTTGGGAGGTTATATATTTTGCATCTTATAATCTTTTGTATTTATGTGGAGTTAGTTGTTATTTCTCCTCTTCATTTCTGATTTTGTTAATTGGAGCCTTTCTCTCTCTCTCTCTCTCTCTGTCTCTCTGTCTCTCTCTCTCTTTTATTTTTTATTTTTGGTGATGAGTCTAGAGAAAAGTTTATCAATTCTATTCATCTTTTCAAAGAACCAGCTCCTGGTTTCATTGACCTGTTCTATTTTTTTGGTTTCTATTTTGTTTATTTCTGCCCTAATCTTTATTATGTCCCTCCTTCTACTGGTTTTGGGTTTTGTTCATTCTTCTTTTTCTAAGACCTTGCATTTTTATAGTATTTTATGGTTTATTACATATAGCACTTATTTGGACATAAGATTTTCATTCAAGCTGCAAGGCAGGTATTATTGTCTCTATTTTAATAGGGCAGAACCTGGAATTTAAGGAAGTTAAGTGTCTTACTCAAGGCCAGACATTTTAACAGATAGCAAAGTCAGGGCCAGAAACCATGTCTTTTGGCTTCAAATCCAGATATGTACTTTCTATACCTAACATGATAAAGATGGTCTACACCCTCACTGTATTGTAAATCAAAGTCTTAAGAGAAAATGCTAGTGCATATATGGAAAGCATGGAGAAGATATTGGGTTTGGAGGTAACACATATATTATGATGACTACAGAGGTAATCCATTCATTAGAAAAGGAAACAGAAATCAAGATAAATAATTTTGAGGTAATAAGGGCACTTGAGTTGGGCGTATTCTCTAGCATATTCCCCAACCACTGAATTTAAATAGCTGTGTGAGTCTAGTTCAACATCTAATTAAAGAACAGCAAATCTGAAATAATTCAAAGGTAATGAAAATTCTTTCTCTGCTTCTTAAAAATAATTTTCTAAATGAGTTTTCTTTCCTTTTCATTTCCTCTAACTAGGACTACTCTGAGGGAAAAACTCATTTTGTGTAACTATCATAATAGCTTAAAAATTCTTAGAGCCTAAGTTTGAATTTCGATCACTAAAGCTTATAATGTGCACTAAAGCCTTTCTTGTTTACGATGTAATTTTGCATGTAATGACTGTAGTTGATCACAGAGAGCATAGTGTGATGATTTTAGTCTCTGGTCCCTCAAGATCTTCCAGATTTCTTGTGAAAGTAAGAAAAATTAAATATGTGAGTAATAACAATGTGCCGACATGTCAAGCAGTAAACTAAATTTTCCCAATTAAAAACAATCTAAAAAAATAGTAATTTACTTTGCTAGTGGTGTATATAAGGTAAAATACACAAAATACGAATATTTTCCCAAAGTAAAATAGAAGCATCTTTAATAATCAACTCCAATTTTACCCACGTCATTTCTATTGCAATTTTTTTTTGTAGGGTAGTTTTTTGCTCTGCAACGTAGATGTCAATGAAAAACCAATGTACAGGGGCACCCGGGTGTCTCAGTCAGTTAAGTGTCTGACTTCTTCAGCTCAGGACATGGTCTCACAGTCTGTGAGTTTGAGCCCTGTGTCAGGATCTGTGCTGACAGCTCTGAGCCTGGAGCCTGCTTCAGATTCTGTCTCCCTCTCTCTCTGCCCCTCTCCTGCTTGTGTTCTCTCTCTCTCTCTCTCAAAAATAAATAAACCTTAAAAAAAATTTTAAAAAAGAAAAATCAATATGTAACTCCAAAAGGTAAAAATATCTGAAAGTGAAAGTTTTTATTATAAGTAGCTACACATATTAATAAAGGATACCCTTTTTAATACATTGATTATGCAGATCAAGATTAGTATAATTATTTTAGGATGTTAAATTTGTATTAAAATGCAGATGATGACTCAGAATTTTTTCTTCAGTATCATTTTTATATGCTTATTAATGTGTAAGAGAATGGGACATTTTAATTCTTTTGATTTTTAAGCCCAGAGTCTCAAGGTAAAACTGAAATAAAATATTTTTAAAACAGAGAGACGGCAGTCTCTACTATTCTAACACCACTCAGAAAATACAATATTTAACTTACCATCACGCAAGAACAAATTCACATTCCATAAGCACTTTACCCAGGAATGCCAAAGACCTTTTCTTATTTCTTGGAACATCTAAGCTCCTTTGAAAGTCTCAGAACTTGGATGGCCCATTTGCATGAGGCTTGTGGAAGCAGAGACACGGTCGTATGCCCGATTTGTCTGAGCTCCCTTCCTACAACCTGTGACACATGACTTGCGCCTTGTTCTTTCTGACCCAGGGGAGCTCCTATGTGCCCTGGTGGAAAATGAAGCAGACTGTGCCTTCATTGTTTCTTCACATCTTAAGATGATGTTAAGTTATCTTCATTGTAACCACAGAGTTTGGTTCCATACTGATCTCATTCTTTACGATCAGCACAAATTTAAGAGGTGGAGAAGTGTGTGGGTAAGCAGTACCAAGTGCCTGTATACCAGAACTGCTGACACAGCACACAGGCTAGAAGCACGATGGACCCAGACTGCTGAGGTTCAGCCCCTATCCTGAGACTTGGGCAAGCCGATATTTTCAGACTTGACTCCCTTATCTGAAAAATGGGCGTGATGATCATAACACCCACCTCAAAGAAGAGCGCTAAGAGGAAAAGAGAAATTAATAATTGCAAAACCCTTTGGAACTTCTGTGGCTCGGTGTAGGCTGGGCCTGATGCTTCTCTAAATCACCAGATCATACGGAATCCAAAGAGTGTCATAAAGACTACATTTAATTACAAGCTTCTATAGCAAATGTGTGAGTCAGTGCTTAGATTAACATCTACACCTCATGGCAGTCTTTCATTTTGAGCATTCACTCCTTCACTCAAGATATTAATGCGCAACTGTTGTCATCTATATGCGTATACAAATGTAAGAACAAAAAGTCTTAAACAGTGATGATGTCCTAGAAGAAAACATGCCTAAGTTCCATCTCTTTGAGTTATCTTCAAAACGTTATTCGTAACGATGCCTTTCTTGGCTGAATTCCCATTGTACTGGGAGTAGGTATCGGATCAAAGTCTTCAACTGCCAACTACTGTCTTAACTGGTTTTGATACGTAATTCTTGTCTCATTGTATTTTGAATTTCTGAGTGTTGACTTCTGTTCTTAATTCTCTTAAACTTCATAAATATGTAAAGGCCTGAAACATGCATACCATACAAATAGTGTAAAGCTCAATGCACCCCACTACACAGTGTCTAATATATAAATTATTGCTATGTGAAAAGGAATCGAAAATCATCTTCCTGAATGTGGCTGTCTGTCATTTATATATTGGCCAGAGGCTAGCCTGTCTTTTATTCCTAATGGAAGAATAATTCCCACCGTGTATGAAATCAAAGGAAACCCTGTAAGTTTATCTCCTGATCTGTTCACCAAAGTATTAAACAAGTCTGATTTAAAGAGTGTTCTGGCACGTCCCAAGTATGGCATAAGTAACCCAAGTCTGTTTTTGTTCTAATGAGAAACCTTCCAAGGTGGACATGCCCTGAGCCTTTCTTCTCTTATTGCCCTCCTCTTGCCCCCACAACCAGCACTCCGCCCTGCCCCTCACCTCTATGGAGATACTTATGAGAAAAGCCTTGTGTAATTTCTAAGGTTTCTGCTAATTAAAGCCAACTTCAGACAAATGAGATTATGATAGTCGAGCAGCAAACTTTCCTCTTATTAGTCTACTCAGGTTACCACAACCAAATACTGTAGACTGGGTGGCTCACAAATACAGACAGCTCATGTTTTTGGAGGTTAAGGAAGTCAAAGATGAAGGCAAATTTGGTTCCTGGTGGGAGGGTTCTTTTTATAAGGCTACCAATCCTATGGGATTAGGGCCCATCTTTATGATCTCATGTAACCTTAATTACCTCCTAAGAGCCCTATCTCCAAATAAAATTGCACTGGGGGTTAAGGCTCCAACATATGGGTTTGGGGGCACACAATTCAATCCACAGTGCTCTGAAAAGTCGAAAAGCTATCATAATCTTGTGAAAAAAAAGTAAGTGGCATCTGTTTTGAACTATTGGGTCATGATTGTGTAGAGAGCTGAGGGTAGCAATCACAGTACTTTTCTTAAACACCTGTGTGAAGAAAATGGGGGCAAACAGAGGCGTACACGAATTCAGAGCAGTGATGCCCAAGCTGTGCACCCTCTGACGATCTGATTTCTTACTTGTAAATGCACTTGAGACGTCCTTCTCTGGAGCAATGAAGAAAGTCATAGCAATGCTTAGAAAAGATTAAGGAGTCAATCTGAGGACAGGACTTACCAAAGCAAAAGCAAGTAGATGAAAGCACATCTTCCCTACACCCTAATTCTTTGAACAACTAAACTTTACAATCTTCTGGTTCCCGCTCCTGCTGTTTCCAAGTTTCACGGTCAAGAAACCAGTTTGGTCCTGGAGTGTAAAAGCCCTTACCCCTAGTTGCGGTCTGTTTGGTCCTGCAGAAAGAACGCAGATGTAACCATCTCTCAAGGGGCTGTTGGTGACTTCAAAGATCACTCAAGTTCTTCTAGAGAAGTTCTTTGCTTTTCATAACTTTTCCTGCTTTTTGTTTTGTTACTCATCTTTGCGATTACCCTTTAAAGCTTTTTCAAAATCTCCACGCTCCTCTGGAGTTATGGAACCAATATACTCATTAGAGTCTTTTCAGTATTGAGCACGACAGCAGGATTATCTCACTGTTTTTGCAAATGGCTGACAACATCTCCAAACAGGCGCAACGGGTTCCTTATCGTACCTCAACTGCTGTTTCTTACGTTGTCTTTTTTTGGTCTTATTTTGTCTTTCAAAATTGCAACTAACCCTAGGCCTTCCACTATTTTGACATGCAAATCACCTCTAACTAGAGTTTACATTTCAGAGTGTTGATTCTGGAACCTTAATTTCTCTTCAACTCCATAGACACACTGCCCCCTACAGAGTCATTTGGCCTGAGCACATGCAGAATGATTCGGTACCATCATCAAGGCAGATTTCTTCAAAAGACATTCTTTTTTCCTTGCCTGACTGATTCTAGCCTCTGAATATTTATCTCAAAGATGTATGTGTTTTGCTCAAGATGCCTAAGAGAGAGACCACCTTTCAGACTCAAGAGAAAGAAACTGGAACAGATTCCAGGCAACTAGCCTAGAGGGAACGGACGAGATACTGGTGACATCTAAAGTTGCTAATTCATTTTGAGATACTTTTGTCCCCTAAGGTCTCTTGCTTTAGGATCCTTGTCAAAACACTGAAATAAGTACCCTTTGATTTCATTACTTCATGACTGATCTTTCCAGACACTTGGGTCTTGGGGGAAAATCCTCAAATGATGTGCCTTGGGGAGCTGTAAGCCCGGAGCCTAAAAGTGGACATTCTATTTCACAACAAAATATGGAGAGAGCCATTTAATCCACTATTCATATGCACGTCCAAATTGGGAGACATCAGCATGACTGAACAGAAAAGGCGAATACAACGTAAAACGTTTAGAGTTCATTTAAAATTATGATTGACTATTTTCTCCCTAGGAACAATATTTAAAACGTAAAATGGATGAATTACTATATGATGAGATCCCCAGGTGGACATGAGGGACACGGCTTAATGTCACTCTAATCTATCTTCAGATAATTGCTTCGTTGTTACTCTCTCAAGCTGACATTTTATTTAAATTAAACTGAATACATGGACTATAGTGTCTATGTCTCTTGGCTAAATGATGAAAAGCTTGTAGCCTCTGACCTTTAAAATATTTTCTTTTTCTTTTCTTTTTTTCCTTTTTTTGGTAAGAGTCAGGAAAATTTTCTAACATGTTGAGTAAGGTAAAATTCTTTGAGCAAACACAAGGCAAAGCCAAAACATTTTAAAAAGTTACTCTTAGAAGCAAGCCTTCTAAGAAAGTTCTTAATTACATTTACCCATGCCTCTGTTTATAAGACTAATGAGCTCTTCCTACAGGCTTACAATGAAATCCAACTCTTCCTGAAATTCCTGAGTCAGCCCTTAAAGCCCCTCACTGCCCTGCTCTCACTCTGCCTCTTGGTTTATTCCTCACCCGATCTGCACAATCTCGTGGCTTCTCCAACCCCAGAGTGGCTTCCTCTAGCTGACCCTCAAGGGCTCAGCCCTTAACAACTCCCATCCGAGCCTGGCAAATGTTCCTGAGCGATGCTGGACCAAAGGTTTCTGCTTTCTGCTGCTCTTAGCTGGTATCCAAATGTCATAATTACTTCAACTTTGCACACTTTAAAGCTTTTCATTAGCTGGATTCCTTTCTCTTGGATTCTCTGTCTCTATAGTTATATAACGACATATACACTTAGATATAAAATACTTAAGTATGCATATATATAGGTATATAACTATGTATATACTAATCTAAGAGATATATATGTTTCTTATATATACACTTATCTTATAAATACTTAAGTATATATCTATGTGAATATATATGATATATATTTCCTCTGCTTATAACAAAATGCCTATAAAATACTTCAGTAAATATGTTTATATAACTATATATGCAGTAATCCAAGATATATACATACATATATATATCTTATACATACTTATCTTATAATACCTAACTAATTATCTACCTAAGTATATACATGCATATTTCATCTGTTTATAACAAAACACCTAAATATATATACACTTCAAAATTACCAGCTACTACATGTCACATAAACATTATGAATTTTTAGGAATACTAACACAAACAACCCTATGCAACTTCTTAAAATGATGATCCTCTCCCAGAGCAGACAAAATAATTTACTGTGAATTTGCATATAAGGGGTAATTTTTGAGAAAAACAGTCCTATTTTTAAGTGATTTCACCCTTTAAGATGAGAAAGTACTTTTGCATGAAGTATGTTCAATTTAGGTTAACACAGCCCCCTTGTTTTGATGATTATTCTGCCTTGCTGGGATCATCTTAGGGATTTCAAGTATTATATATGCAAAAGCTTGCACTCACACCGAGTTGGGAGAAATTGGAATGGGAATCCATAGCCACTCTGAGTGTTAGGGCAAAAAGGAAATGTGCAGACCCTGAGGAAAACGAGAAGGCCACCCACCAGCACCTTCTCTCCCTCTGAGGGTGAGGTGACTCTTCAAATATGTTCTCAAACCACGCTCAGAAGCAGGGACATCCCTAGGGTTCTTGTCTCTTTCACTTTACATGCTCTTGTTTCCAAGCTTCGAATTGACATATAACAATACAAAAGAACCCCAAATCTTCCCCAACCAAACAACTCTTTTGTGCCCCTCCCAAATATTTCATTGGGGTTCACCTGAGCATCTCGTATTTTTCCTGCACAAACCCTCAGGACTTCCCCTCCACAAACTTGGTCCTTCTACCCCATGTCCTACCTCTGAATGTCACCGGAACTGCTCTTTTCACACTTACATCCGTTCTTCCCGTTCTTGTAATAATAAGCCCCTGACTCTCAGCTGGTCACACGGTGACCTTCCTTGCAGCTGGGCGTGGCTGTGCAAGGAGAAATGTTCACGTCTGCTCCTCACGCTCCCATCTATTACTGATGGTCTGCAACCCTTTCCCCATCTAGTCTTCTTCACAGAAAAGCCAGAATGATCCTTCCATAAAACCCTTAGATTCTGTCACTCCTTTGCTCAAAATCTTCCAAACGCTTCCCAGGTCACTTCGTCTAAAATTCAAAGTCTTATGATGGTCTACTTGGCCTTCCACCAATTTCTGACTTGATTCCATTTTCTCAGCGTTTTCTTCCTCTCCATCCTGAGCTTGTGGTTCTTCCCTGCCTCTCTTCAACATCTCAAGTATGCTCCTACTTCAGGGCCTTTGCTGATGCTGGTCCCCTGCCTTGGCTTCTTCTGGGGTTTCTCTTCCAATGTGACCTTAACTGAATAAGGACTCTGAACACTCTCCTTAAAAGAACACTGCACCACATCCCTTTAGTGCCAAGATTCTCTCTTGCCCTAATATGCATATTAAGATTGGTCTCCCTGCACACTCAACATTGTATGTGTATCTCTGTACTTTCTATCTGCCCCTACTATAACATGACCTCCATAAAGGCACAACCTTTTTGTTTCATTTGCTGTCACAGCCTCAGCGTGTACGGATGTCTGACCCAAAGTATGTGGTCAGTAAAAATCCCAGTTTTAGGATCTCTCAGAAAGAGGAAACATGTCTGAAGACACGGTGCAAGGCTAATGAAGCACAGGAAATTCCAAATACAAAATAATTTTACATTTGGGGACCAATTTTATGTGTTTTAACACACAGCGTTATCAAAAGTCTAATTCATGAGCTCTGCTATAATTCTTTTCACTATTAAAAAACTTCTAGGGGCGCCTGGGTGGCTCAGTCTGTTAAGCGTCCAGCTTCGGCTCAAGTCAGGATCTCGCAGTTCGTGAGTTCGAGCCCCTGTCGGGCTCTGTGCTGACAGCTCAGAGCCTGGAGCCTGCTTCGGATTCTGTGTCTCTCCTCTCTCTCTGCCCCTCCCCTGCTCATGCTCTGTCTCTCTCTTTCTCCCAAGAATAAATAAACTTAAAAAAATTTTTTTTTAATTCTAACTAGAAAAATTTACATTTTTATTCATATTCTTATCACCTTCTTATGCAAACATTTACTTACCCTATGCCTGAATGTAAACCTGTCTGTGCACAAAGGAAGTGCTTCAATTTAAGGCAACAATCGGTCCCATTAATATTTTATTACTTGTCATTCCTCCTGCATCTTTTTTTGTCTTTTTTTATTATTAAATATAATTTATTGTCAAATTGGTTTCCATACAACACCCAGTGCTCATTCCAACAGGTGCCCTCCTCAATGCCCATCACCCACTTTCCCCTCTCCCCCATCCTTCCATCAACCTTCTGTATCTTTGATTTGTGACGCTTCAATTAGAATCCTCCCCTGGGGGGAAAAAAAACTAACTGCGAAAAATCTCATTCTGTGTTTTCCAACAAAACAAATTAGTAACATTCAAACAGATCGCATTTTCACTGTAATTGTTATTAAAAACTCCAGTGGAGAGAACTGAGGAGGTTTGCTTTATTTTAAAACAAATCAGCATATATATATACACACATATATCTATGTGTATATATATATATACACATACATATGTACACATATATATATGTACACAAACTTTGGTTTTCGAGTTAAATAGTTTCTAAAAGATTTTATTTTCTAAGTAATCTTTACACCCCAAGTGGGGCTTGAACTCACAACCCTGAGATCAAGAATCACGTGCTCCACTGGCTGAGCCCGCGGGTGCCTTGTGGTTTTTGAATTAAATCTTCAACTGTGATGTTCAATGGTGAATTTATCACAGTACTCGGGTCAAAGTGATACATTTTCTTATTTCAATATCAAAAACAAGAGAAGAAGTAAGACTGCAGTTCCACCTTAACTATCCTAAGGATACACAATAATTTAAAGGACTTCAGAGACATCTGTGCTATTGAAAGTCATGGTGTTCCTTAAGGATCATTCTTCTCTCACCTCCTAACATAGACACCTCAAAAATACCACTGTCCACAGTCCCTGAATTTCAGTTACATTTTATGCATAAACCAAAACAAACAGGGGCGCCTGCCTGGGCGGCTCAGTCGGTTAAGCGTCCGACTTCAGCTCAGGTCATGATCTGACAGTTTGTGTGCTGGAGCCCCGCGTCGGGCTCTGTGCTGACGGCTCGGAGCCTGGAACCTGCTTCAGATTCTGTGTCTCCCTCTCTCTCTGCGCCTCCTCCCGCTCACACTTTGTCCCTCCCTCAAAATAAAATAAAGACATTAAAAAAAAATTAAAAAACAAAACAAACAACTATGTCTCAACTTTTCTTCATTTAGTACACATTAACAAAGTTTTATTTTATTTCAATACGAGTCTTAAGAAAAAGATAAATATTTTTAAAGTATTGAGAAAACAAAGTCCAGTTGTTTATAAGCAAAACAAATGGAGGAAAAAAGCAAAGGGAGAATTTTATATTGCACACGGAAAAGAGGAATACAAGGAGACCTGAGGATAAAAACCCACCCAAAGGCATATATTCTTTCCAAAACGTTAGTGGCAAAACAATAGTAAGAATAATAAAATTTTTATTTCAAAACTTCAAAAGGTTTTTATTAACACTTCCTTCTAGTTATTCAAGTTTATCCATTTGCTCTATCAGTTATGAAACGAATAGATATTGAGTGTCTGTCTATACCAGGCACTCTCTTACATCAATTAAGACAAGATTCTTGCCCTTGGGATGTGATGTAACCGAACCTTAGCAAAAAGACTACCTTCTGCTATACTAGTGTGGCTCAAAGACTCTCAGTGTATTCATCCCTAACTTTAATTTCCCATAGGAATTCTTACAATCACGCAATTGTCAAAATTTTCCTTAACTGCATTATTACCCAGCATTTCTGGAGTGCTTACTATGTTTCAGAACATTGAGGATGTAAAAATCCATCTGGCCCACCAGGAGCTCGGGGCTGGAGGCAGGGCAGGCATGAGGGAAGCCCGCATTCAGGGGCACTCCAAAGCTCCGTGACCTGGAGTCACATACTTCCCAATCGCTCTTCCCAATGGCTTTTTCCCTCTATCTCTCCCTTTGACACAAAATTAAACTATTAAAGGCCTTTGTGGGGTCTAAATTCAAATCACTATTTTCTGTACTCTAACCTGCACAGGCACGCAGAAAGTTGTTTAACTTTATACACCCCATCTCAAGGAATCCTTTCCATGGTCTGTCCATAAAATGGGCCTGATGACCCTCCTTGGCAAAATGGGAAAACGGGGGCTAAGATAAGTCAGGAAACAAGGAAACTCCATGGATAGGTTTTGATGGGGAACTCGAAGCCAGAGCTTCTGGGTGCAAAGTTTATGCCCATAACCACTACACTATGCTTATGGAAGTACTTTTTAACTCGCTGATACATCAACTTACAACATTGTTAGTCTTAGATGGGCATGTGTACAAATAAATATGCACAAATATGCACTTAGTGGACTTGAATAATCTTGGAAAAATACAGAGCATATAAAAAATGAAATTTTGCACCGATAATGCAGTTTGAATAAAGTTAAAAAATAGTCATTAAATCTGTGTTGAAAACAGGTATGGTAACACAGTTTTTAGGAAAAAATCCAGGACAATGCTTCGAAGTCAGCGAGAAATACATATATAAAAAATATATAATATACTATATAATAATAACATATAATTATATACACTAGCAGTTATACACTAACATATTTATATTGGTGCTTTCTGCAAATAGATCAATGAAAAACACTGCAATATATTAAAAGAAAAAGTAAAAGAAGGTACCAAACTCCCCAATTTTTTTTTCAGACTCACAACTATCTTAAGAGCAGAGAATTTTTTTTAAGTTTATTTATTTTGAGAAAGAGAGAAAGAGAGAGAGAGCCTGCACGTGCGAGAGGGGGAGGGGCAGAGAAAGAGGGAGAGAGGATCCCAAGCAGGCTCCACACTCAGTGCGAGATCACGACCCGAACTGAAATCAAGAGTCAGATGCTGAACTCACTAAATCACCCAGAGGCCACAAGAGCAGAGACTTTTGTACATCAATGTAAACATCCAGCATGGCGTGATGCATTAATAACAGTGGTATTTGGTAGTGATCAGAATATAGTTATATACTCAAACGCATATACTTCTTGAGTGTATAAACATGTCACATTTATATTAGTAAAGGCAGGTTTTTACAATTTTGTGACATGAAGACCATAAACTTGTTAAATTTGTTCAATGGAATGTAAAAGGAATGGCTTTATGCAGTAAACTAATTAAAAAAATTTTTTTTAATGTTTATTTTTGAGAGAAGAGGGAGACAGAACATGAGCAGGGGAGGGGCAGAGAGAGAAGGAGACAAAGAATCTGAAGCAGGTTCCAGGCTCCAAGCTGGAACCCAGCCCCATATGGCGCTTGAACTCACAAACCATTAGATCATGACCTGAGCTGAAGTCCGATGCTCAACTGGGCCACCCAGGTGCCCCTGAAGTGAACTAATTTTTAAAAAGTATATCTAAGTATAAATATGATCTAACTCAGAAAGACATGATGTAACAATACCACATGATGTTGTTGTTCTGGAATATTCCTGCTCATAAAGTAGAGTGAGGAATAATCTCTGAACCCAGCACCAAGATATATAGGTAACATCAGCTTCCTTTAGAAGGAGTTTATTAACAAATAAATATAAAGTCCTAGATCAAATATAAAACTTGTAGATATCTTCTTAGCACAAGTGAGTCAATTAATTATTCTTGGGCATTAGAGGACACATTTTACATCTCATTCATTTTCTTTTTTAAAAAATGTTTATTTATTTTTGAGAGAGTGAGAGAGACAGAGCATGAGTGGGGGAGGGACAGAGAGAAAGGGAGACACAGAATCCAAAGGAGGTTCCAGGCTCTGAGCTGTCAGCACACAGAACCCAATGTGGGACTTAAACTCACAAACTGCAAGATCATGACTTGAGCTGAAGTTGGCGCTTAACCTACTGAGCCACCCAGGCGCCCTACATCCCATTAATTTTCAAAAAATAGTACGATTATTATTAAAATATAGTATTAATAGAATAATAATGTTCCAGGCAATCTGGCACATATTCAGCAATCAACACAAATCTGTTGAATGAATGGATGACATCTGTCCTTAAGTGATAGCTTTTTTCCTTGAGAGAACATTATAATACCTTAAACGCTTCCTAAGTACTTATGTTGATAATTTTGAAAGAAACTGGATGACACCACATCTTACAAAAGGTGTCAAAGTCTTAGGAGGTAGGTACATTACATTTTTCTCTCTCTGCATTTCTTCCCAGCTGAGAAATGGTGGGAGGGTAAAAGCTGAAGTTAATGAAACTCACTGCTAATCTTTTTGGATGCTCCAGAACGTTGGGCAAATTAATTTATTGCACCATTTCCCTAGCTGCAAGGGAATGATAAATTAACAGGGATTCATGGGTCGCTTAGCATTTATTCAACAATAAAGCATGTATTTAGTGGCCGTTATGTACTGCCCTAGGAATACTATGATGAATATGAGGGCGGTCCCAGGGAAATGACCGAGGAAATCAATAAGTTACAATACAAGGTGCTAAGTGCTGGGTAACTATGAAGGAAGAGTTCTGAGAACACAGCATGGTAAACCTAACTCCGCTTGGGGAAGATGAGCCAAGCATGTGAAGAGGCATCAGTGAAAAAGTGAGATTTAATCAGGGTCTTGAGAAGAATACACACGTGGCAGGAAAGGAGGTTCAGCATACTGCAGGCAGAATGGGGACCGTGTGCAAGCACAGCGTTTGGATAATTCCCAGTGAACAGTAAGACACCAGCGTGGTAGAACTTACGTAGGATTAATGGAAGGGAGTGGCTCTTAGGAGCTTGCATAAAATTCTCCAATTTCAGTTTGTAGAATAGGCGCCTGTGGGCACCATGGAGTCAACATTTTTTTTTTTTAACATTTATTTATTTTTTGAGAGATAGAGACTGAGCATGAGCAGGGGAGGGGCAGAAAGAGAGGGAGACACAGAATCGGAAGCTGGTTCCAGGCTCTGAGCCATCAGCACAGAGCTTGACGCGGGGCTTGAACCCACAAACCGCAAGATCATGACCTGAGCCGAAGTCGGATGCTTAACGGACTGAGCCACCCAGGAGCCCCTGGAGTCAACAGTTTTTAAGGTAGAAGCGTAACGTTATGTGGCTCATTTAAAAACATATAGATTATTCTGGAATCAGTACCGAGGAAGGACTGGAGTGAAGTAAAACTGGTGGGAGAGACATAACTGAAGAAATCGTTAAAGAAGACTTCAGACTCATTCAGTTGCAGTGATGACGACTCGCACAACAACGGGGGAGGGGTATGTCAAAGACGGAACCCGATTCTGAGAGCTGGCGAGACCCAGACTAGGGAGGAAGCAGAGCAGCACGTTTTTATTATTGCTTTTGTTTGTACTGTTTGGGGATGAGAATGGCAGACCACAGAGCACCAGTGGTTAGAACTCTTGTTTTTGTTTTTTTTGAGAAAGCCAATGAATGCCACTTAACTGAGGAGCTAACAGGATATTTAGGAAGAACTTGCTTTGTAGTAGAGACTCTTTTATTCCTTACGACAATCCCAGGAAGAAAATACTACTATTTCCATTTTTACAGATAAAGATGCCGAAGCTCAGGGAAGTTAAATATCTTCCCTCAGAGTAGATACAGCCATCCAGTTCCCGGCTGGGGTTGTATGCAAGGTACAACTGAAATGCAGATTTGGAGTAAGATAGGGTCCCCCAGTAGGTAGTGGGTCATGACACTTCTTAGAGCTCACATGCCCTGTGGAATCAGAATGAGCAGCAGAGGGGAAACGGCCAAGGAAGTCCAGCGAGATGCTGAGTGAAGCTGGAGCATGAAGAGGGCAGACAGCTTGCCCTGTATTTGAAAGGAAAGAGAGGGGGCGCCTGCGTGGTTCAGTCGGTTAAGCCTCCAACTCTTGGTTTCAGCTCAGGTCATGATCTTACGGTTTTGTCAGTTCGAGCCCCGTGGCAGGCTCTGAGCTGAAAGTGTAGAGCCTGCTTGGGATTCTCTCTTTTTCTCTCTCTCTGTTCCTCCCTTACTTGTGATGTCTCTCTCAAAATAAACCTTAAAAAATAATAAAAAATAAAAAAAAATAAAAAGGAGGAGAAAAGCTCCCTTTCATACATGTTTCCACATGTCTCCTGGCTCCATCCGCAAAGCCTTCCTGCCCCTGACACTCCCCCTCAGCCCCCAGACTCACTCTCCCCAGTGTCCCTGTCAGAATACTCACTTCCTATACACTTTCCTTTTTTATGCACATCTATAGCCTTTCACTAACTACTCAATACTCTCCACAAGGCACTTTTTAAAAATTTATTTATTAAAAGAAATTTTTTTCAATGTTTATTCATTTTTGAGAGACACAGAGCGTGAGGAAGGGAAGGGCAGAGAGAGAGGGAGACACAATCTGAAGCAGGTTCCAGGCTCTGAGCGATCAGCACAGAGCCCGATGCAGGGCTCGAACTCAGGGACCGTGAGATTATGACCTGAGCCGAAGTCAGACACTTAACCGACCAAGCCACCCAGGCGCCCCTATGTTTGTTTATTCTTAAGAGAGAGAGAGACAGAGCATGAGCGGAGGAGGGGCACAGAGAGAGGGAGCCACAGAATCCGAAGCAGGTTCCAGGCTCCGAGCCGTCAGCACAGAGCCCGACGCGGGGCTCGATCCCATGAACTGTGCGATCATGACCTAAGCTGAAGTTGGACACTTAACCGACTGAGCCACCCAGGAGCCCCTCACAAGGCACTTTTTTAGAGCAGGGCGTCTCCACCTCAGCACTGCGGACATTTTGATCTGGATAATTCCTTGTTGGGGATATGGGTTCCCTGTGCATCGCAGGAAGTTTGCATCATCGCTAGCCTCTGCCCACTAGATGCCAGGGACGCTTCCCCCTGACAACCAAACACGGCTCCATAAACTGCCCAATGTCCCACAGGGGACAACACAACCCTGATGGCAAAGCGCTGATGGATAAGAGTTTTGTGCTGAGAAAGCAAAAATTCTGGTTTTCTTGGGTTATCCTTCTTAGTAAGGAGATGGGAACTACTCATGACATAACTTTCCTGTAATACATTTTTGTTTATTACACGCAGAGTGAAGATGATATTACCTATCTCCCAGCGCTGCTCTGAAATCAGGTAATGTGAAGTAATGATATGTGTTAGGGTTCCCACATGGGGACTGGACCATAGCAGTGCTTGGAAAATGGGAAAGAATCGAGCAGATTAATGGTGATACTCAAGTTTTAACTGCATAGCAGTAAAAATAATCAATTTAATACAATTTTTAAAAAATGTTTATCTATTTTTGATGGGGGGGGGAGGGGCAGAGACAGAGAAAGACACAGAATCTGAAACAGGCCTCAGGCTCCAAGCTGTCAGCACAGAGCCCGACATGGGGCTTGAACTCACAAACCACGAGATCATGGCCTGAGTTGAAGTTGGACGCTTAACTGACTGAGCCACATAGGCACCCTCAGAATAATCAATGTAATTAGTTAATTAATTAATTATTATATTTTTAAATGTAATTTATTTTAAAGTTGGCTAACATACAGTGGGTACAGTGTGCTCTTGGTTTTGGGGGTAGATTCCCTTGGTTCATCGCTTACATACAACACCCAATGCTTATCCTAACAAGTGCCCTCCTCAATGCCCATCACCCATTTTCCCCTCTCCCCCATCCCCCCAGTCAACCCTCAGTTTGTTCTCTGTATTTAAGAGTCTCTTATGGTTTGCCTCCCTCACTCTCTGTTTTTAACTATGTTTTCCCCCCTCCTTCCCCCATGGTCTTCTGTTAAGTTTCTTAAGTTCCACATATGAGTGAAAACATGATCTCTGTCTTTCTCTGACTGACTTATTTCACTCAGTGTAATACCCTCCAGTTCCACCCACATTGCTGCAAATGGCATGACTTCATTCTTTCTCATTGCCGAGTAGTATTCCATTGTATATATAAGCCACACCTTCTTGATCCATTCATCAGTTGGTGGACATTTAGGCTCTTCCCATACTTTGGCTATTGTTGAAAGTGCTGCTATAAACATTGGGATATATGCGCCCCTATGCATCAGCACTCCTGTATCCTTTGGAAAAATTCCTAGTAGTGCAATTGCTGGGTCATAGGGTAATTCTATTTCTAAGTTTTTTGAGGAACCTCCACACTGTTTTCCAGAGCAGCTGCACCAGTTTGAAAAAATAATCAATTTAATTTAAAATGGTCTTTGTAAGTTGAAAAAATGTCCCAGAAAAACAGCATTCAGTACCACCATGTTGACCTTTTGTTTAATACCTGGAGACAGGCTCTCAAACTTATCTTTTATTCTAAACAGGGAGAACTTATATGGCAGCCACAAGTTAAAAATATGCTCAAAATAAAAAAGCATAAAAAGGTTGTTAGGAAAAAAAAAAGAATATGCCCAAAGTCATAAGAAATTAGTGGAAGAAGAATATAAATTTCAAATTTTGGCCCCTCATTACTTAATTCTACTTTGTGTTGGTTACAATGCAATATTTGGAAATAAGCTATATGTTAACATAGAAGAGGCGTGTTTTACTGACGATTCATTCTTTCTTATGGATTCATTTCCATTGTTTTTTCCTTATTGAAAGTCGTCCTTTCAATCTTTTAAGACCAGAATTCATGCATAGGGATTTCTAACTCTATCTTATACCATGTGGCTTACATAATATGTGATTCCCTTTTTTTCCTTTTTAAAATGATCCAGTTGTGTGCCATGCTTTTACGAGAATTAATCACAATATTCATATTGCAATAGATTAATGCAGGAAGTTGTTGTTTAGGGAAATATGTAGCAGTTTACTACTCTTTGTTCAATGATCCTAATCAAAAAAATATAAAGACTCATTCATTTTTTTCCCCAAAAGCTTACAGAGTAACAAAATTAAAAATATGTATGTCTGGTATTAGCCAACCTAATAAAAACAGTGTTAGGCGGCCATGTGATTTTATGCCAAATGAAATAAACTAAAGAATTTGAAACAATAAAACTACCTCCACTTTTGTGAGAATCTAGACAGCAATTTTGAAACTATAGCTTCAACCTGATTCCATAAACCATCATTCAAAATTTAATGCTGACAGGGACACCTGGCCGGCTCAGTCAGCGGAGCATGAGACTCTTGATCTCTGGGTTGTGGGTTTGAGCCTCAAATTGGGTGTAGAGGTTGCTTAAAAATAAAATCTTTAAAAAAATTTTAATGTTGACGGTGGTAGAGAACAGAAGATATGATCAAGACCTCTGTGCCCATTGAGGTTAAAAGGCTAATGGAATTCAATATACAAATTCCTGACTTCAATGGATTTCATTCAACCATTAGCTGAAACATGACTTCAAATATAAATAGATGCTGATGTTAGATACACACAGTTCAGGATAGCTGTAGCTCATTCCTCCTGTTGTGATGCTTTAATATGAGTTCAATCGTCCCACAGCATCATAAACAATTTCCATTCCTTCAAGTGTGCAATTTCTCTTTTTACAGAATGAATATGATAATGTTAGGCAGTACAGTACTTGCTTTTTGTGAGATTTTTTTTCAGATAACAAAATTGCCTAACTAAATTTTGCTGCCAGGAAACTCAGAGTCAAGCTTAAAGACCAACAGTAGTAACTTCTGGTCCCTAGGGTCTGCCTAATTGTGACTGATATTTCTTTCTTTCTTGGTTCTCTGGTTT
The DNA here is from genome assembly GCF_027475565.1 of Acinonyx jubatus. Classification (NCBI taxonomy): domain Eukaryota; kingdom Metazoa; phylum Chordata; class Mammalia; order Carnivora; family Felidae; genus Acinonyx; species Acinonyx jubatus. The sequence continues at coordinate 9,814,284 of NC_069393.1, read as the reverse complement.
TAATTACACTTTTTTCCTCCCCTAATTTTCTTTTTAAAAAAATGTTTATTTACTTATTTTTGAGAGAGAGAGAGAGAGAGAGAGAGCGAGCAAGTGAGCACACTGAGTTGGGGAGGGGCAGAGAGCACAAATTGCAAACAAGCAGCAAAGAACCCGGTGTGGGGCTCAATCCCACCAACCACCAGACCATGGCCTGATCCAAATCAAGAGTCTGACGCTTAACTGACTGAGCCACCCAGGCACCCCTCCCTTAATTTTCTATTTCATTTATAATTATTCTATTTTATTATTGTGCTAAGCCATCTAAAATCTTTTTATTTTAGAGGTTAGAAAAGATACACAAGTAAAAACAAGAGTAGATGAAAATGTTTTAGAATATTAATAATGTAAAGAAAAATATGATTGAACATTGAAAAGGCAAAGTTAAATATGGAAGTTCTTTATTTCAAATTACTTAATATCAAAGTTATCATTGATCATATTATTATTCTGATAAAGAAAATGTTTTGCTTTGTTTTTAAATTCTCCCAAATATGAGGATATGATTTAGGAACCTTAAATATATGAAACTGTTTCTTTCCCAAGGCACTGTGTGTGTGTTGTTACACTATGAATGCAGTCTAATTTTGAAATGAAATTTCACTACTATTGAGAAAAATAATTTTCTGTATGAAGGGCTTATAGTATTGTGAAGACCATCATATCCATTTGGACCATCTACTCTTTTTCTAAAATGCAAAAGAGAAGTAATATAAAGTCTGTCATCTTTAATTGGGTTTGAACTTTGCCAAGAAAAGTCAGAGATTTAATGGATAGGTAGATGGAAATGTCAAAGACATTCAAGTACTTCCTAGAGTTTACTTGGACAGCATTAGAAGCCACCAAACTCTTCACTAGTGCAGCTATTTCTATACCAGGCTAGTATTTATAGCCACTCTGTAGTACTCTACATTTTAATGGTTGTCCACATGACCCTAGAAAAGTTTCAAAAGATAAGGCATCTCAGTTAAGAATCTTCAGGGTAGAACGTCTCCTCAACATGGCAGAAAAAAATTAAAGATGAAAATAGTGGTGAAGAAGGAAGTCAACGGCCATGGCCTTAATAAAATCAGGATGAGTTCTTAACCAAAATATTAGCCTTCTTGGCTTTTTTACTTTATCCAAATCCTTTAAAAATGATGTCCATCTCTCTGCTTCAGCAGAGCGTATCAAATATAGTCTCTGATCTGATGAATTACCATTTCCATTGCTCATTATTCTATGTACCAAGTCCGTTCCTAGCTTTGGTATTTCCTCTGCTTGTGTCTAATATCAAAATGCATTTGAATTATTCATTCTACAAATTCTAAAAATATTTACTAAAATCTAATGTGGAGTCCAAGCATGGAGGATACTGGAAGACTATATGTTTCATTCTAAAATATTCACTCTCAAGAGGCAACATGATTATTCTCAAGAGGTCATGATTATTATGACCAGTGGGATTTATTCCTGGGCTTTGGGGCTGGTTCAATATTCACAAATCAATCAACATGATACACCACATTAATAAAAGAAAGGGTAAGAATCATATGATCTTCTCAATAGATGCAGAAAAAGCATCTGACAAAATACAGCATTCATTCTTGATAAAAGCCCTCAACAAAGTAGTGATAGATGGAACATACCTCAACATAATAAAGGCCATATAAAAAAGACCCACAGCTAATATCATCCTCAATGGGGAAAAAAAAATAAGTGTGGCTACTCTCTCTGTTGCTATTTAACATAGTACTGGAAGTCTTAGCCTCAGCAATCAGACAACAAAAAGAAATGAAAAGCATGCAAATCAGCAAAGAAGAAGTCAAACTTTCACTATTTGCAGATGACATTATACTGTATGTAGAAAATCCAAAAGACTTCATCAAAAAATTGCTAGAACGGATACATGAAATCTGCAAATTACAGAATATGAAACCAATGTGCAGAAATTTGTTACATTTCTATATACCAATAATGAAGGAGCAGAAAATGAAATCAAGGAATCAATCCCATTTGCAACCAAAAACAATAAGGTATCTAGAAATAAACCTAACTAAAGAGGTTAAAAGATCTATACTCTGAAAACTATAGAACACTTATGAAAGAACTTGAAGAGGACACAAAGAAATGGAAAGGCATTCCATGCTTATGGATTTGAAGAACAAATACTGTTAAAATGTCTATACTACCCAAAGCGATTTATACATTTAATGCAACCCTTATCAAAACACCACCAGGATTTTTCACAGAGCTAGAACAAACAATCCCAAAGTTTGTATGGAACCACAAAAGACCCCAAATAGCCAAAACAATCCTGAAAAAGAAAAACAAAACTGGAGGCATCACAATTCTGGATTTTAAGCTCTATTACAAAGCTGTAGTCATCAAGGCAGTATGGTACTGGCACAAAAACAGACACATAGACCAATGGAATAGAATAGAAAACCCAGAAATGGACCCACAACTATATGGTCAACTCATCTTCACAAAGCAGGAGAGAATACCCACTGGAAAAAAGACAGTCTCTTCAACAGATAGTTCTGGGAAAAATGGATGGCTAGATGCAGAAGAATGAACCTGGACCACTTTTTTACTCCATACACAAAAACAAGTTCAAAATGGATGAAAGAGCTAAATGTGAGACAGGAAACCATCAAAACCCTAGAGGAAAACACAGGCAGCAACCTCTTTGACCTTTCCACAGCAACTTCTTCCTAGACATGTCACCAAAGGCAAGGGAAACAAAAACAAAAAGGAACTACTGGGACTTCATCAAGATAAAAAACTTCTGCACAATGAAGGAAACAATCAACAAAACTAAAGGGCAACCGACAAAATGGAAGAAGACATAATTGCAAAGACATTTCCAATAAAAGGTTAATGTTCAAAATCTATTAAGAACTTATCAAACTCAGTACCCAAAAAACAAATAACTCAGTTAAGGAATGGGCAGAAGACCTGAATAGACACTTTTCCAAAGAAGACATCCAGATGTTAGCAGACACCAGAAAAGTTGCTCAATATCACTCATCATCTGGGAAATACAAATCAAAACCATGATGAGATACCACTTTACACCTGTCAGAATGGGTAAAATTAACAACACAAGAAACAATAGGCAATTTGTGAGGATGTGGAGAAAGGGGAACCCTCTTGCACTGTTGGTGGGAATGTAAACTGGTGCAGCCACTATGCAGAACAGTATGGAGGTTTCTCAAGAAACTAAAAATAGAACTATCCTATGACCTAGGAATTGCAATGTTAGGTATTTACCCAAAGGATACAAAAATACAGATTTGAAAGGGTACATGCACCCCAATGTTTACTGCAGCATTATCAACAACAGCCAAAGTGTGGAGAGAGCCCGAATGTCCATCAACTGATGAATGGATAAAGAAGATGTGGTATATATATATACACACACACAATGAAATACTCAGTCATCAAAAAGAACGAAATCTTGCCATTTGCAAAGATGTGGTTGGAGCTAGAATGTATTACGTGAAGCTAAGTTAGTCAATCAGAGAAAGACAAATACTGTATGATACCACATGATTTCACTCGTATGTGGAATTTAAGAAACAAAACAGATAAACATATGTGGTGGAAAAGAGAAGAGTGGGAAACAAACCACAAGAGACCCTTAATGATAGAGAACAAACTATGGGTTGACTAAGGGAGGTGGGTGGGGGATGGGCTAGATGGGGGATGGGTACAAATGAGGGCACTTCTTGGGATGAACACTGGGTGTATGTAAGTGATGAATCACTGATTCTACTCCCGAAATCAATATTGCACTGTATGTTTACTAAAAAGAATTGAAGTTTAAAAAAAGGTAAAAAAAAAAAAGAACAACAACAAAAAAAGAGTCAACACGAGGTGCTAGAGGAATGACAGTAATAAGAAAAAGTCTGATGCAGTAGTAAATATCTGTGACAAACGTATATTTTTGGAGCCATTTGATATAACAATACAAGGTAATATGAATTTTCAGAATGAATTCAGTATTCACAAGCATTCATAGTGTGTCTGCTCTTTAACAAACATAATATATATTTATCTTTTATATTAGATTTTAAAGATTAATCTGAATCAACTGTATGTGAGTTTTAGGGAGCTCTCTGACTAAAAAGACTTAATAGAAAATGAGCAAAGTAGTAGAAAATACAAAGTGAAGGACGCTTAACACAAGGTTCATTTCAGATGCTATTAATTTCTCCCTCAATAGCTGGTTCATGTGGTCGCAATATGGAAGATTTTATAGAGATTTTAATCTTCCTCTGTCCAGAACCCAGGGACTCGGGGATATAAGGAATTTAGAAAAATGGCTTTATATTATTTGAAAAGCTTTGTCTGTACAAATGTAAAACTCTAAAACACAAGGGGTGTCACTGCCTGAATCCTTTCAAAGAAATTCCTAAAACAGCATGAAAGGAATATGTGGCCTTATTAAAGCTCTATTCACCACAGAGAATTCCATACAAGACCAATCCACCTTGATCCCAAAAAGAAATGCGTGGGCATCTCATTAGCAAGCAGGGTCCTGTCCAGTGTCTCTTGGGATGGTCCGTGTGTGTGGGTGAGTGTGTGTGTGTGTGTGTGTGTGTGTGTGTGTGCATGTACGCATGTGTGCTTCTCTCCGTATATTTTGTTTTCCATTTTCCCCCAAACTAAATGTTTAGGGGAAGCTTAAAATATCAACTGTTTTCTTAAATGAAGGATAACTCTGCACAGGCATATTATTTGGGTAAATTAGGTCCCCAAACACACTTTAGCTTCACTGATGAAAATAATGTAGGGTAAAGAAGGTAGCCATGCCCCTGGCCTTAATTCAACATCTAGGTAGCTGCATTTATAACCTCTTTACTGGTCTCCATTACCTGAATGTCAAATGCACATTTTTGTCAGGTTCTTAAAGCAGCTCCTTGAACTTTTTAATAATGGAAATGGTGAACTGCAGAAGGTTCTGTATATAAGACAGCATGAAATAAAAGCACGAAATAAAAGTTGATTATGCCACGTGCATGGGGTGCCGACAGGGATCCAAGTTTCCACTCAGCACCAAAGCGGTTTGCATTTACTGGTATCTTTTAAAACTCTGATGAAACAACACCACTATACCTCAAAGAGTGTACTTTTTGATGAAAACCTTATCCTCTGCCCTCCCAGTGGAAAGCGCAACATCTACAGTGATGGGGTGCTTAGAATCTAAAGAAAAGATTTCAGTGGCTGATACAGTGGTCTATAAAATCACGATACAGTCACATGAGGACAAAATGTCTCCACTGCAGCTCAAATAAATAACTGGATTTACATGATTTATTGGCGAAAAGAAAGACCTACATCTATGAGCTATAGGAAAAAAGATCCTAGCTGTAACCATCATCCCCTGCCCCCCAACAAATACACACCCTTAATTCTGTTATTTTGCCTAAAAGTTTACCAATATCATTGTATTTTGCTGGGTGAATCGTGCAACTCTGAGGGAGTGACATTTAATAAACTTTGGTGGCTGTGCCATGAAATTAATCTTATAATAGTGTCACTGACAAATTATTAAATCCCTTTGCTCCTCCTGATGGTCATGGGAGACCAGGACGTGGATTGGGTGGCAATTTGTGGGAAAGGTCAGCACTATTTTTGGCCTCTGGGTCACTGCCTAGAGGAACAGGCCAGCAGAAGATTCGGCCAGAAGCCTGATTTGGTGGGGGGGGGTGTGGAACAAAACTGCCTTGGTATTTTCAGTTATACCTTTTATGCCTTTTCCCCCATTTGTCCTGAAATTCACCACTTCAGTGACTCGGTCTTTCAACAAACCTGAACTTCATCCCACCAAAGCATAAATGATCATTATCTGTGATCTTCATTATTGCTGTTATTACTGAAGAGGTGTAAGCAAGCACTGACCAGATGTTTTTCTATTTACAAACAATCGTTCTGGCTGTTGGGCAGAGAATGGGTTGACTGGGGATCAGAATAGAAGTGAGAAGGTGAATTCAGGACCACTGCAGGGCACTGGTGAGACGGGAAGGTCTCACTTGCGTGGGGGGAGGGGTGGTGGCATTTGACACAGACACGAATGAAGATTTTGGAGCAGTGGCTCTAAACCCCAACTGCACATATGAATCTTTTGAGGAGCTTTTTAAAAAAAAATTCTGCCTTCCTTTTCTGGGTGCAACCTGGGAACCAGCATCTTTTCACCATAAGCGTTGAAAACCACAGAGTCAGGGCTGAACTTGGAGAACTTGATGGGGTAGATGTGGAGAGGTTAAGAAGAGGGAAGTCTCTTGTATGGCAACTAGATTTCTTAAATAAGTAACTGGTTTAATTGTAGTGTCACTGACCAAGAAAGAGAAGACTGGGAACTTAGATTTTTCTGTGAACTCTCCTGGGTTTTTTGATTTGGTAATTGTTTAAAATACATACGTATCAACTTTGTGTGGGCCAAAAACCAAAACAAAACCTTGTAAAAATAAACAAACGAAGACAGATCTAACATGTAGGTGACCAGCTGCAAATTCTGTTTAAATCAGGCAGTTAAACTCTAATTATGGATTTCAGACTCTCACAGAAGGTAGAAATGAAATTCTTTGGAGACTCTTGGAAACACAATCCTTAATTACCTGATACTTCATTAAGAATAAAAGTGACCTCGTGGACTTCATACATTGTACCTGTGAATTAATTTATTTTCTTCCTCCCATTCAAATTAAGTAATAACACTCTTCCTAAGGAAACATAAAAGAGTCTCCTAAGGTAATGGGTTAAGTAGTAAAGCTAGGTCCTCATGTCTCATTAACTCTCAAGTCTGTGCTACTTCTGAAATGTGGTTTTCAACACTTTTTTTTGAGGGGCGGGGCACGGGAGAGTTGTTATAGAGTTTTACTTTTGAAAATACAATTTATATAGATGGGACACTTTTCTAAATTTTTGCCAGCATCTCAACAAGCCTACCATATTCCTAATAATATTTTAAAAGTCAAATACAAGAAAGCAATGAATCTTATAATGAAATATACCTTAGTGATAATATATCTCACACACACACACACACACACACACACACACACACAGTAGTTATCCAAGTAGTCTTAACTGGATCAAATCAAGAGTTACAAGGCTTATACCTTATAAGAATCTAATTATAGAACATTTCCTTCAAAAGAATTCTGTATATAGAAAAACTGTCAGATACTGTATTTTGTGGGTTTTATATCATATTTATATGATGATACACCAAGGGAGTAATTGTCACAAAACCTCAGTGATCTGGGGATGATTAATTAATTCACATGTGCAATTATTCAGTCTGTAATTTAGTATTCAGTTTTGTCTAAGCCTGGCCTAATTTTGGGTAAAAAGAAGTTTGTATCTTTCCATTACAGCACTGAACTACAGATATTATACTCATAAACATACCAGAGCATCAGTCATATTTCATATACTTGATGTTCAAAGAGTTGCAGATTAATATTATTTTCAGAATCCCACGAGCATAGAATTTCCTCCCTCTCCTGGAATGACTGTATTCTCAATGTGTATTTATCACACGAGGAAGAAAAGAAAGGCATCTTCCGGAGCCTTGCAAGTCGTAAACACATACTTCGAAGCAGAAAAGACAAAGGTCATCTCTGACCCATCAGTTTTACTCCTCACAGCAAATTCCATTCTCAGTGAGCAGGAAGAACAGCAGGAATGGTTCCTGTTGAATCATAAAAAGGGTTCAAAACACTAAGTAAGAAAATATTGAAGTTCTACATACCTATTCCAAGTGGGATCATCAAACTAATCCAATTTATCAAGGACTCTGCTGTGTGCTGAATTTCTCTTGTAGAAGGAAAACAGGGGCCATGTTACCACGAAAGCTGAAAATCGAACAAAATAATGAAAGAGGAAGTTAATCTAAACCAAAACAAAAGACAAAATGATACTCGGAAAGCTAAGTTGTGAGATGGCATTTCACTTTCTTCCAGTCCTGTTGAGATACAACTCACATGCATCACTGTGTAAGTTTCAGATGTACAGCCTAATAAATTTAATTCACATATATTGCGAAATCATTATTGCTGTAAGTGTAGTTATTAGCATCCATCATCCCATATAGATACAATAAAAACAAAGCAAAAAAGAAAAGAAAAATAATTTCTCTCTCCTTGTGATGAGAGCTCTCAGAATTTATTCTCTTAACTGTGTTCATATATGTCATATGGCAATATTATCCATAGTCATCATGCTGTATATTATATCCCTAGTATTTTTTTATCTTATAACTGGAAGGTTGTTACTTTTTGACCAGCCTTCTCCTACTCCTCCAGAGATGACATTGTAATTAAATGATAAATTTTATAAATAGAGATTTTCCCAGAATTTTCCAAATGTTCATCAAGAAACCCTATTCTTCTATAATATGTGTTGGTGTCCTGCTGAACGAGTGATTCATGGCAGCTACTGGGGAAACAATGAATTTGTATAACTTACCTCTCCACATAAACATCACATCTTATGGTCTCTGTCACATGGTCACATGTCCTCGGTTTGAAACTTCAAATAATTGGGAGTATTTTTTAAAGTTTTTTTTTTTTTTTTTGAGAGAGAGAGAGAGAATGCATGAGCAGAGGAGGAGGGGCAGAGAGAGAGAGAGAGAGAGAGAGAGAGAGAGAATCCCAAGCAGGCTCCACCTTGTGGAGCCCAATGTGGGGCTCAACCTCTCAAACTGTGAGATCACGACTGGAGGTGGAATCAAGAGTCGACTGAGACTCCCAGGAGCCCTGGGAGTATTTTATTAGCTTTCCCCTTTAATATGTACACAAAATGAATATATATGTATACCACTTATAGAAAGCTGAGTGATGAGTTTCCTTCATAAATTTATAGCAAAGAAGCAAAGAATCGCTCACCTGATTAATACAATTGATTTCATGGCACCAAGTACTTGACATTCACTCACCATTTTGATCAACATTTATTGAGTGAATAACGTGAACCAGGTATTGGGGTGAAAACTGAGTAAGACTTGGTTCTGCCTTCGACAAGCCTGGTCCAGTCAAATGGAAGAGACCACACTGGACACAGATCATCCCAATACAGGCAAGTAATTGCCCGACTGTGGTACAGAGAGGGTACAGAGGTGGGCATCACCAGTCAGGAGGTCTTTAAGCTGAGTCTTGAATGCTGAGTAGGAAAGTGGCAGACAGACAAAGGGACATGGGGGTGGAGGGGAGGAGAAGGATATTCAAGCGGCATATTCAAACGCAGGAAGCTGTGAGGGAGAACGACATGTTCTGAAAGCCGCCTTAATTGGTGCACAACAGGGTGAGGAAAGTGGAACATACACAAACAAATGGCAGAACATCTTTTTACAGATTTAAATTACTGTAAATCAGCCTAACGGTGCTAACAAAAACAACTACCCTGGTAATGGTAGAGAATTTGAACACTGTTCCAAAATCCTATATGCACATTATCTCCTTCTAGCTTAATGAACTCTTTGCAGGACAGTGTGACCTTACCTGCACTGTGTAGGGGAAACTGTGGCTAAGGGGACTTGATCAAACCACAAAGTGAGGCATGCAGACTGAGGTTCAAGCTGGGGCCAGTCCTCCGTCAGCCGCAGGGAGAGGCTCAGGATGCCAGGGTTCATGAAGAAGTGCGTGCGATACAGCGATGAACGTGGTGTGGCCATTACAGTCACTGTCCTGTTTCATGTCAACAGCTTTCTTGCTGTGTGCAAGTTGGGCTCTGGGCACAAGTACACCGTTTCTAATATCGCCCTTTCTGGTCCCAGCTTCATGAATGCAAGTGTGGGGCAGAGAAACAAGACCGTGATTGTAAGTGCACGTTCCGTTCACCTTGTGAGTTTGGATATTTCAGTGCTAGATGTCTCTGCGCAGGCATATTGCGGGCATGGTGGCTGCTGTGTACCACTCACCAGCAGTGGAAAAACCGGTCTTTGTGTCTAAACCCAGCTGTGATCCTTGAATTCCCTTTGTTGATTTAACTATTACACAGGAGCCTCTCTCAGGCTTGGTGGAAATCATCAGTACTTGAACATTTGCTGGTGCAGTGTGCGGATGAAGGGCTTGGATGTGGGTAAGAAGGTAGAATTGTTGCACCTGCTCAGATAGGAAAAGAGGCCAGCACTCATGTGTAACATCTAAAAATGGGGAGAGTGGGCACAGAGATGTAGGAAAGCAGGTTTAGCAATGCAAAAATGAAGCCTTGCCTGTGACACATAAAGAGAAGGCTTATGTAAGAAATAAAAAATCGAAAGGAGCCCGTGGCATTCTCTAGAGGATGAGAAATACAGTTGCTGAGGCTGGAAAAGACTGTAGAGAACTCTTCTCCCTTCTTCTCCCTCCTCCCCTTTTGCTCTTTTTAAAATCCCAAAGTGGAACTGCTTAGAACACATCTTACTCAGTTCGATTTCTCGTCATGAAGGTGAGAGATTGGAAGATCTTCTGGTAGACCCCAAACCGCCTTGCCCTCATGGAAGAGGACAGGAATTTACAATTTTGATGCTTTTCCAATTGAGAAACCATATGCTTGCTCACAGGCTTTCTCATACTTTATAATGTGTTTGGAATTATTTTGGGTTGAAGGGAGAATGACTGCTTGAAAAGACAGCTCCTGCCACAAAGGTCCTCAAGATGGAAACCAATTCAGGCAACCGCTGGGTGATAATGCCTGGAAAACACACTAGACGTAAGATGGACAAAATCCAGATGACAGTATCATCTAGAATGCAACGTCTAGCGATCGGCTGGTCTTACGACTGTTTGACCAACTGCACTTGTTACCAGAAGAAGGATGCTTGTTCTCAGGTGGGACACAATAAGTGGAAGATTAAGATAAAGTATTACCCGAAACCAGCACCAAGAGGCAAATAAACAAATAAAAATATCTCTGAAAAGACTAGTGGAAGGAAACTCGGAAAAGAGACATTTAAAAGAGAAACTGGACTATACACAGAATCCTAAAGTGAGTAATTTATAGAAAGACATTCATATTGAGTGTATTACCCACATGTTTGTGTGAACACTCAAGTAAGTTCACACGTGGTCCAACAGATCTGACTTCAGCAATGTGCAATATAAGTCAGCACTTGCTGGCAAGTCAGAGATCGGTTCTCTAGAGAACGCTGACAAAGAGCTCCCATGGATGTAAACTCTGGAAGGACAAGGCGGGTCCTATAAAACTGTGTACCAAGAGAGCGTGAGTGCATAATCCACGCGAGAGGAAGTCAGGGGCACGAGGGTTGGTAGATGAGATGAGGGAGGCAGAGACAGAGAGAGAAGTAACAATTCCCCATGTGCTGCTAACTCATGAGGCATTGATTGATTCATCCAATCGTTTCAACAACTTTGTAATGCAAGCCTCATTGTCACTAAGTCGTAACTGAAGAAATTATTATTTTTTTTTGAGAGGCTAATTCAGAGTTGGAACTTGAACCTATGCTTGAATGATACTTCAGTGATTTCCCTGATTAAGCTCACTAATAGTAAGGCATGTGTAAAGCAATATGTAAACTTTCAAAATCTGAATGGCAATTAAAGAAATACAAATAAATTTAAAAAGTGACACATATTATGTTAGTTAAAATTATAAGCAAGAAAATATAAATGCAGATGAGGTTACTGGGAAAACAATTGATAAATTCATATAGTTCTGGTGGTACTATACATATATATAGCCCATGGACCCCCCCCCCCATCTGATCCATATCTATATTAAGAGTCCCTAAATACATTCATATCTTTGGACTATTAATCTTACAAATTACCCCAAGGGAATAATTCAAAATTAGAAAATGGCATACTTAGGAAAATGTTTATTGCAGCCTTATTCATTATAGTGAATAATGGAAACAATCTGTGTGTCCAACAGGGGAGATTCTAAGAAAATGTTGCTAGATTAACTCCATTAAGTTGCAATATGGAGAGTGATAAAGAAAGCTATATATAAAATTGCATGTTCTGATTATAAGTAGGAACAAACTACATATGTGAGTAAATACTAGCTGGTGACCAGAAAAAGAAAATAGTTGTGCTAGGGGTAGAGTAGGGATGAATACATTTAAGAAATCCTAATCCCCTTCGTACCTTATAATTTAAAACTGTACTCATTTAAAGTATCCATTGAATTAAAATATAGACCCACAAACACAATACAGTTGGAGTACGTGTTTATATGGTTAAATGATTTCCACATACACAATATTATTTTGTTACATAATTAACTATTTGATAGTGGAGGAAGAGGGAAGGAGGCACGGTTTGTATGATGCTGGGACAAAATGCACATATTTTAACATAATGGTGTAAACAAATGTTTTTAGTATTATGGCAGCCACTGGAAATGAAGATGAGATTACAAGATGTGTTGACATAATTGCTAATGTATGTGATCTGAAATGGATCTACGACCAGTAATCTTTCCCACTATGTATTATGCTTTCATCTTCTCACATTCCCTCCATCCCATGTTCTAGGGAAAGTAGGTGGGCTGGAGAATTCTCCCGCTGCTTCATCTTCTGCTCTAAGACATCCCCCTTGGCCCCAGCAAGGTCTCCTCCATCTTTGGGAAGCCATTTTGTCTTTGGCTGGGCAAGAAGAAGGAGCATTTGAAGAAACAAGAGCGAGTCTTGGTGCTTGCTTCTGCCTCGTATAAGACTAAGGATGAGCAAGCAAGTGCTTAGATGGTGTCATATTCACCCCTGTCCATTCTTGGTCTCATTCTCGGTTCTAGGCAGTAAAGTCATGGCATTTGCTGCTCCAACACACTCCTTGTCTTCTAGAGATGAATGCAGAGAAACTATTACCCATCTCATGTCAACAGTTCTTGGAAAGCAAAGGCACTTCCTAAGTGTATAAATCTTACAGATCATTAGAAATTCACAAACCGCATCCCTGCCCCTCTGCCTGTATTGTATTTATGCATTTGTGTATAAAAAGAAACACAAAATTAAGTGTAATTCAGGTACCATTAATCTTTTTTGGACAAGTTAGCATCTCCATCAACTTCCTCTATTTCTTTTCTAAAACGCGTGTGTGTGTGTGTGTGTGTGTGTGTGTGTGTGTTATGCAGAGTGGAAAGAGGTGTGCCTTCAATAAATTTAGGAACAGGGGCACCTGACTGGCTTAGTTGGTACAGCAGGCAACTCTTGATCTCAGGGTTTTGAGTTCCCAAAACTCAACTCAAGATCTCAGGGTTCTTAAGCCCCATATTGTGCGTAGAGATTACTTTAAAAAGAACAACAGCAAAAGAATAAATCTAGGAACAGAAAAAAGGGTCTCTGTCTCCAGACATGACTTCTTTTATCTGTTCTGACCTACGGGACGGGGCTCCTTACCCATCTGAGTGCTCCCGGCTTTGCGGACTTTATAGTTCAATTCACCACTGGTAGGTATGCCATCTGCTTTTTCTTGCCCTGCTACGGTGGGTAGACAGCTCTATTTAACTCATCCTGCCTCCTGCTGACAATGAAGCCTTTTCTAGGGTGTGGCTGTGATGCAAACTCAGCCCTCGAGTGCTGCAGCCCTCAGGTCAGAAGCACCCTCACCCACGTGATGGAACCCCAGCCCCAGTGACAGGCTCTCCGGCTATCACGGGTCCTTTCTGTGCCACACGGGAACCTACGTTCCAAGGCCTCCCTGTGTCCTAGCAGGCTGAACTGCCGAGTTCACTATGCTGCTGCACGGGGCCGCACGTGAAAAAGCTCCCTGTCTTGTGCACACCTCGTTCTCACTGACACAACTCTCTTTTTCTGGGCTAAAACCCCAAGAGAGAAAGTTGGCAGGCACACATTCTACAGCTTTACTTTCCTCCCTGCCACTGTCATTCCTGCTTGGCAGAGGTTCCTCAGGCTCGGCAAAGGGGCACGCTTTCCTTTCTCTTTCTTGGTGTCATATTCTTTTACCATCAGACAGTGAGCCCAGAAGTGATAAGTTGAAGGGTTTTTTTTTTTTTTTTTTTTCCATACAATATGACTTGAGTTTTCTGGGCTTGGCCCTTGATAAACTAAAAAAAAGAATATAGAAAATTGCCGAAAATAACCTGAACTTCTATTTATAACCATGACAGGGTAACGAGGATGGAGAGTAACCTAAATCGTTTGCACACGGCACCGGCCTTCCCCCTTCCCCAAAAAAGAACCTTAGAAGACTGTGCAAAACAAACGAAATAACTGTTTTCAAGAACCAGACAACAGGTACACAGGACTGTGATGACTGAGGGAAGGGAAACCAACGAGGGAAGACAACATCTGGGCTCCCTGTTTGGAAAAGATTTCTGGAAAGTGGACAGAGGAAGTGGGCAGAGCACAGCTGCCTCACTGAATTGAGAAAGTGATGACCCGAGTTTGAGGAGTCCGGTAAGGCGACAAGTGAGATGCTCAACACCATTAGTAATCAGGACACGCAAAATAAAACCTCCATGAGAAGCCACCAAGCCCCCACAAGAATGGCTCACATTAAAACGACTGACTGTATTCGTGCTGGCCAGACAGGACAGGAAGCCACTCTTGTCTCCATACACTGCTGATGGGAATGTAAGGTGATGTGACCACTTTGGAAAACAGGTTTGCAGTTTACTGTATAGTTAAACATGTTTAGTACAAGGCTGTGCAATTAAACTCCTAGTTAGTTTCCCAAGAGAGATAAAAACATGTATCAACACAGAGACTTTTACACCCATGTTCAGAGTAACTTCATTCACAATTATACCAAACTGAGAAAGCAGATGTCCATCAGAGGACACAGAGGAGCAAATCTAGATACTTTCATACAATGGAATAAAAAATGTATTGAAAGGGAATGAACTGCTCATATTCACAATACTATGCAGAAACTTCAAAAATATTACGCTGAGCAATAGAAGCCAGGCACAAAAATATATATCGTAGGACACCATTTAAAAAATTTTTTTTTAATGCTTATTAATCTTTGAGAGACAGAGAGAGACAGTGCATGAGTGGGGAAGGGGCAGAGAGAGAGAGGGAGACCCAGAATCCGAAGCAGCCTCCAGGCTCTGAGCTGTCAGCACAGAGCCCAATGTGGGGCTCAAACTCACGAACCGTGAGATCGTGACCTGAGCTACAGTCAGATGCTCAACCAACTGAGCCATCCAGGCACCCCTCATAGGATTCCATTGTTAGAAAACTCTAGAAAAAGGAAATCTAGAAAGCAGAAAGCACAGCAGTGATCACCTGGGGCTTAAGGTGGGCTGAGGGCATGTGTCAAGAGACAAAGAAGGGGCATAAAAGGAACAAGGTGTGGTGACGGAAGTGCACTGTTAAGATTTGATTTACTGGTAATAACATGGTAGATGAATGTGTTTCACCTCATCCAAATATACATTTAAATGGGTGCTTAGTATTGTATATACATTATACCTGACTACAGTTCATTAAACAGAACCTTAACTGGCTTCTTAATTCTTATATAATATCAGAGATGATCTCTTACAGATTAAATATTTTATTTTTAAAATTAATTTTTAATATTAAAATATCAATTTAGAGACACTTGGAAATACGCATATCTCGCATTTCTTTTAACGTAATCCAGTGCTGGGAGCTACGGTGGTTTAGTCAGTTGAGTGTCTCACTCTTGATTTTGGCTCAGGTCATGATCCCAGGATCATGACGCAGGATCGAGCCCTGCGTCAGACTCTGTGCTGAGCATGGAGCTTGCTTAAGATTCTCTCTCTCTCCCTTTGCCCCTCGCCCCCCCCCCCCACTCTCTAAATAAATAAGTAAGTAAATAAATAAATCCAGTGTTTGTGGGAAAAGAGGGCCATCTACAAGAAACAAGCTGGCCATGTGCCGCTAATTACTGAAGCTAGGCGGTGAGTACAGGGGGTTGGTTATGTTCTGCCTGCTTTTGAGTAAGTCTGTAGTTTTTTTAATTTAAAATGTTTTAAACATCTAGAGGACTGCATTTCTTTAAAAGAGTATCATCGATATAGCAGGTGGCCTTAGATGTATGTTTTAATGCCCTCCTCTCCACATTCTTCTTCTTGGATTATGTGGTGAAGTCCTTCTGGGTCTTTCTCACATCCTCTTTACTGTCCTTTCGTTATCTCCTTTCATAGCTTAGTCGACCACAGCTCTCAGATGAGAATCAACGTGTGTCACATGTGCACGTGAGGTTCTGAATAATTTGAGGAGAAATTGGTGAAGTCAGATTCTGGTTCTTTGTATTAAACAGTAATGAATTTCAGTAAAGCCTGGCCTGCAGAAGAGAGGCCCTATTAGGAATAAACTAAGCAAGGTGCAGAGAAACACCCACTTTGTTAAATGAAGGGGAATAATGAGTCTGCTTTCACCAGTTGATCGAAACAAACAGAACCAAGACACCAATTTAACACAACGAACATCAAGAAAGAGCTGGTGCAAAGAATTTTTGTTAGAGGGAATGGAAATTGGCCTTCACTGTTTTCATCTTACTTTTCCCTTTTAAGGCGTTGGAATGCTTGCTAACTTCGGGGAAAGCTGGCTGCAGGCTCGCAGTCACATGAGTGGGGTTTGGGTCCGGAAGTGCTGAGCCCCTTCCTGACTAACAGGAGCGTGAACAGGCTCCATGCTGACAGAGCCTCCTGAATTTTCCAAGGAGATTGAAGCTCAGGATGAGGTCAGTCAGAATAGAAATTGATGAACGATGTAGAAGGTGGTGTTCAGCTATGTAGGCAGGGATGCCCTTTAGAGAAACTAATGTCCCTTTCAGTTTCTCAGTGTTGTATAAAATGGAATATGGCACTTCCTGCTTGATCTGATTATCTCTAGAACTACCCGTTCTTTCTGTGAATAAGACCCCAAACTGTTTTACTAATGAGCAAGAATGGACACAAAAAACATGTACTAATTACCAGCAAAGAACATAAGCTTCTGCAATCACACTCTGATGTGATAAATTAGAATTCTGTTTCCCAGAAGCCAACACATTATGGATGAACTGGGAATTGTTCTTATTGTTGAACTAGAACAATCAAGCACCAGGATATTTAAGAGTGCAAGTTGCATAGAAGTAAGTAATGCATAATCCCACTATTTTGGAGCTTTAATTTTCCTGTGGACACATTTTTTTTTTAAAAATTGACTTTATCTGCTTGAAAAATGTTTTGTCTTAGTAATAGGAGCTTAAAGGAGTCCAATAGAAAGAGTGTGACTATATAGAACAAAGGTCAGAAAAGTTTTAGAATAGAGACATTACATGTGTTTCTTTTTCAAGATGTTCTAGATTTAATTATTCCAAAAAAACTCAAGTAGAGAGTATGATACACTAGGGATCTAGTGTCTCTGTGGGATATAAAGGAGTGCAAGTCATCATCCTTGCCTTTGGGAAGGTTACACGATGTTTTCGGGAAAAAGATAATCATGTTGGGAAAATAACAGAAAGTTACATATATGCATACAATGTGTATATGGTGTGTATCTATTTATCTATCTATCTACCTATCCATCCATCCATCCAGCCAGCCAGCCAACCATCCATCCACCCATCTTCTAATGTGGTGCTCAGCGTTATTGGCAGTGAGTCTTATGGCGCCATGGGAAAGGCGTAGATTCATAAAGAATAAACTAAAAAGGAAGAAAATGCTAGATCTTAAATCCTCAATGTAATTCATAAAATAACAGAGGAGAGAAGTGGTTCAGGGATGGGGGGGGGTGGACAATAAGAAAAAAAAAGGCTCAGAATCAAGAATCAAGATGATATACTGTGAGACCATGGGGGGGATAACACTGAGCTGATTTACAGGAATCTAGGCTGGAGCCAGACTGAGGAAAGTCTTGAATGCTGGTCATTAGGAATTTGTGCTTTATCCTGAGAGCAAAGCAGAGTCACTGAATGTTTTGAGTAGAAGGTTCATGTGATAGAGACGGTCTTTCTGGGAAAAAAGATCTGTAAGCAATGCTTAGTAGATACGAAGAACAGGGGACTAAGGAAGCAGAGGCCAAATTAAATTTGGAAAGTGTATCCTTAAGTGGTGAATGAATAATATTTCTAAGTAGCAGTAAACTTCCAATAAAATTAGGTGCTTCAAGTCTGCACATATTGTCGAATTTCAGAGCAATTCAACACAAAACACTAACTGCATATTGTGGGAGGAAGACAACAGGGTTTGTGACAGAATTACAAAGCTACCTGAACACAGAGAAGGATGAGTTCTGTTCTCATCAGGCATGAGAAGGCAATGGCAGATCTGTGTTGGATCCTGCAAGGTGGGGTAGAGTTTTGGCAGGAAGACATGGGAGACATGGGATTCAGGTACAGAGGAACACAGGAAAATGTCCACAGGCTGCAGCAGGGAACACGACAGGTAGCCTTCCTGGTGCATCTATACTTCTGGAAGGTGGCACATGCAAAAGGAAAGAATGAAGCGATGCTTCTTTGAGAAAATTATTTTTCCCTTTTGGGCCTCAGTCTCCTCATGGAGCTCTATGTTTTTATGGCTTAAATTCACACTGAAGACGTGTCAAAAACTTGAACGGTAATCAATCTGTTACAGAGAGGTGAAACAGCGTCATGATGGGAGTCAGTCACACTGGGGATCATGAGAAAGAATGAGGCCTTGGTAAAATCTGGAGAATGATGCCAAGGGTCTAGGCACACAGTGATTGATGCAGGTGCTGAGGCTGGGGTGGAAAATGAAGGACTGAATATGCCAAAAGGCCTCATGAAGGACACAGCTGACTAGGCTTTGGGAGTGCAAGCACCTGACCAGACGCTTTTGATCACTGAGGCTTCCTTTTCATAGACCCCCATCTCAACTCAGCATACCGGCTGTTGCGTGACTAAGATGTTAATAAAACCACCAGATAAGGAGCCAGGCCTCTCCCACGCATGAAGTTCCTCTTCCAGAAAGCCCCGGGGAACCTAGGTAACTGACCACTTGGGTGACCCCACTCTTCCCTTCCTACATTCTAATTCCCACTCTTATGTTTTCAATTTATCAATACTGAACCCCCTAAACCATGGGCACCCCACCCTTGGACTCCAAAAAAGGCCAAGCCTCAGGCCATGCTCCCTCCCTCTCTCTCTACCTGTGACCTCAATGTGTGGCCCTTAGGTGTGCCTTCCACCTTCCGGAATCTGTGAGGAATAAGTCTTCTTCCTCAAACTTCCCTCACCTTGTTGCTGAGATGTGTTTAGAAATTAGAAGAACCACAAGGCCAGTGCAACCCCAACATAGGCTCTGACTGGGGAAATGTCAAGGGGGGCTCGAGAAGCCCCTGGCTCAATGGCTACAGGTAGGAGAGGCCCAGGTGAGTCCCTCAGGCAGAGATCAACACAGCAACTTCTCAACTAACTGGATATAAAAGAAAAAGGAGATTATTCACATATTTTGATAAGGCCAAGTTACTAGGAGAATAACAATTTCTTTGAGATAAAAAGGAGAAGAAAATGTGTGTGTGTGTGTGTAATTTCAAGAAAAATGGTAAATAGTTCTGTGTTTCAGAAGTGCTGATTTTTACTCATTCAGCCATTTAAACAATTAATAGAACAAGAATTAAGCCTTGGAGAGACAGTTTAAAGATTAAAATATAAAGACGACCTACCTGCCCAATAGCCATGAGAGTTATGTGAACAGAGCACGTAGAATAGGAAGAAAAGCATGTAAGACAGGAGAGGCAGACTCAGTCTTAGGGGATAACTATTTTAGGAGGGCAGGAGGTGGAAAAGAAGACTCCAGCCAAAATCCAGGAACCAACCGGAGAAAGTGGAAAAATACAAGGATTCACAGATCTGACTGACGGCAATGTCAAAAAAATAGGTAACTATGGCCTCAACTTCTGAAAAGTTTTCAGGTAGAAAAGCTGGAGAAAAATAGGCTTAAAAAGAGAAGGGTTCACTGAAAACCTTTAAGACCAATGTTTCTAGATAATGAAGGAGGAGAAGTCAAGTGGCAGTGAGCTAAAGAAGAGAGGGGACCGGCAAGGGCAGGTGACACCGTGGAGTCTGGAGGAAACGCGTGCTCGCTGGAGACAGCACGGGGCACGCACTAGGGCACTCACGCCTTTTTGAACAAGCGAGAAAAGACAGGGAGGTGAGGTCAACACGCATTTTAAATCTTTTAAGAACAAATTTTTAATGCTTAAGATAGGAGGATTAGAAGTCAGTAATTGGCTAAAAGGTCAGATGTTGAGGACCAGAGAGACAGGACGGAGAGTCTAGGTTGGAAATCGGTTAGTTTGAAGGGACACTTCTCCAGAGACAGAGGGAGACATGAGACAGGAGCGGAATAAGGGACCGACGTGTTGAAGATGCCTGGAGGGCAGATGTGGGAGCTCTGGGTTTCTCAGTCAGGCAGGTGATGAGGTATTGATGAGGTATCCCATTCCAAGAGAACTCAGATTGGAAGGGCAATGTACAGGACTGGGGGCAAAGAGTGAAGGAGAACTGGAAAAGCCACTGTGAAGAGTAGACTCGGCCATTATGGACAGTGGGCAGACCCACATTTATAACGGGACTTGTCTACAAGGCTTGTGGGAGTTTCCAGTGTTCTCAAGCCACTGAAACTCGAGAAAAGCTTCAAGGAGGGTAAAAGGGGAAGCCCCTGAGCGGTGGGTGGGGAGAGGGGCTGGGCAGAGGAGGGAAAGAGGCTGGAGGCTGGAGTGTGAGAGAAAGGCAGTGAAGGGGCTGGACGAGGCACCTGTGTAGTCCGAAAGGGACTCTCAGAGCAGTCTCCACGGACTCTGAGGAAGGAAAGGACCTGCAATCTTCTTGTGAGGAGAGATTCTGAAGATAAGGGGTGCAGGAGAACAAAATAAACTTTTAAACTGTACTGGTCCCTCTGCCCAAGGGGCAAGGGCAATGTCTTCTCCATTTCACGGAATAAAACGTAAGCATGTGTGGAAAGTATCTGGATATATGTAGGACGCCCAATTTGTTCTAAGGAAGCAAGAACCAGGGTGCTTGTGACTTTCACTGTAGAGCCCAAAGAACAGGGCCATACATGCAAGAATTTAAAAAATGCTTTTGATAGTGTTCAATCAGGGATAAATCAAACATGGGTCAGAAGCTACTTTGCCTCCCAGACTATGTGCACGGGCTAACAGAGCTGGGTAAGTAGGATGACTTCCCTGAAGATAGTGCTTTATGCTCAGAAAGAACTCTGTAAATATTTACAGACAAAGAGGGTTCTTGGACAAGTGACTGGTGGTCTATTGCTTTCTGATGTCTTGAAAATATTTTTTGAATGAAGACTGCATTAGGGTTTTGGTAGCTTTCAATTCCTCATGGGAGCCAGAAGGGACACCCAGAGGGTAAAGCCAACCATCATGTTTGTAAAACTTGGGTTCACGACTAAGAAAAAAATCAGCGAATTTTTAAAAGGGTTACATATATTTTAAAAGCTTTTTGATATTTAAGTAGTTTTCACTTACCACCCAAGATTGCATGCCACTGGTTCCCTAACCTGATGAAATCATCAAAATTCCTTTTCAAGAAGACATTGTTTGCTTGCTTGCTTCCTTCCTTCCTCCCTCCCTCCCTCCCTCCCTCTCTTTCTTTTCTTTTTTCTTTCTTTTTCAAAGTTTATTTATTTATTTTGAGAGAGAGAGGGAGAGAGCCTGAACTGGGGAGGGGCAGAGCAACAGGGAGAGAGAGAATCCCAAGCAGGCTCTGCACTATTAGTGCAAATCATGAGATCATGATCAGAGCTGAAATCAAGAGTCAGATGCTTAACCAATTGAGCCACCTGGCACTCCGAAGAAGAAATTCCTTGAAAAGGAAAGATTTCTAGGTACCACGCTCAGAGACTCTAATTAAAGGGGTGCGGGGCAGGCCACAGGAATATGTATTTTTCAAAAAAGTCTCCAAAGGAATCCTGAAAGAGTTTTCTACTGGTAAGGACGGACTCTAATTAATCAGCTGCAAAAAAATACATATCTTGACTGGCATTGTACACATTTTTTTAATGTTTATTTATTATTTTGAGAGAGAAAGAGAGAGCACAAATGGGGGAGAGGCACAAAGAATTCAAAGCAGGCTCCGGGCTCTGAGCTGTCAGCACAGAGCCCGATGCAGAGCTCGAACCCACAAACTAAGGTCATGACCTGAGCGGAAGTAAGACGCTCAACTGACTGAGCCACCCAGGCACTCCGGAATTGTACAAAATTTAAGAGTAAGTTGACATTGCTCAACTACCATCCCAGATGGATTAGCTTCTTGTTTCATTTGGAGATCCAGTATGTATGGTTCTGGTTTTAGTTATTCCTCCTTAAAAATATAAATAGGTTTAAAGATAATTAGGCAGTAAACAAGAAGTAAATTTACTGTATGTTCTTCCTTTCTCTTATGATTCCACTCCATTGACTATTATGACATTGATATGTGATGAGATCACCTCCAGCATATTTGCCTCAAGGAGGCATTCGTGTTTCCTCTTCCTGGGGATGTACAGCAAGGAAAAGAAATGTGAGCATGTCGAAAGTGAATTATACGGAGTCTGGGAGTTTGGCACATTGTTGACAAAATTCTGTATGTCCATTCTTTTGATATCCTTGTAAGTGTGTTAAGATGAAAGTCACAGGTCTCATGGTGATCTGTATTGAAAGAGGGGAGGGTGCCTGGGTGGCTCAGTCAGTTAAGTGACCGATTTTGGCTCAGGTCATGATCTCACGGTTCGTGAGATCGAGCCCCGCCTCGGGCTCTGTGCTGACAGCTCAGAGCCTGGAGCCTGCTTCGGAGTCTGTGTCTCCCTTTCCCCGCTCACACTCTGTCTCTCTCTCTCAAAAATAAATAAAGATTAAAAATTTTTTTTAAAAAAAGAAAGAAGGGGGAAGACAAAGGAAGAGCAAAAGAGGTGAGATTGAAAGCCCTGATGAAGCAAACGGGGCAGAAACTCCTCCTCCGCTCCAACTTGGTAGATGTCTCAGCACCATGACAACCCAGCTACTGAATCAAGACCTTCTACTCCCCAAACACATGAATCTACGTGAGATATTTAACAAAAGAAGAAAAAGGAGGGGGGGAGTGGGAAGAGAAGGGGGAGGGGAAAATGGGGTGGGGGAGGGGGGAGGTCCTTGCCTGGAATGTAGCAAAACTTCAATAGATATTCTTGAAAAGACTGAAGGATTCCAATTTTTCATATGCTTCATTTTTTTAGAAAAACCCAGATGTGGGCCTCCGAGAATCTATATAGTTTGGTAAGCATAGAGAGGTGGCAGAATAAAACAGTCTGAGGATAAAGTATAATATGAGGCTGGAAAGTAGAAAAGTAAAATTAGCATTTGGAGGATAGTGATGAATTCCATTAAGGCAGAGAATTAGGAGTCAGGATTGAGAAACTTGCACCGGACTGCCTTTTAGAGATGCTGATGACCTTTGCAAATGGTATATATTTGAACTTTGTCTTTCAAGGGGCTGGAAAGGAAGACTTCAGTTACCTTAGCAGAGAGAACAAAGTCCTGACTCCCTCAAGCACCCACTACATGTGTTGATTTAACTTCTCTGCATCTTGGGATAATACCCGCTATGTACTATCCCTGGGAGAATGGAGACGATACATTCAAATAATTTTCTGTGTTGTGTGGCTCAGGTGAGGGACTCTGGCTTAGAAAGTCTACCCATTGTCCCATATTGCAGCCATTTGCCCTGTATGACTGCTTTAAATTGAAATTAAATGTGAAGACGTTCCTCAAAAAACTAAAAATAGAACTACCCTACGGCCCAGTAACTGCATTACCAGGTATTTATCCAAGGCATACAGGTGTGCTGTTTCGAAGGGACACATGCACCCCAATGTTTATAGTAGCACTATCAACAATAGTCAAAGTATGGAAAGAGCCCAAGTGTCCATCGATGGATGAGTGGATAAAGAAGATGTGATATATATATGTGTGTGTGTGTGTGTGTGTGTATACACACACACACACACATATATATACACACAATGGAGTATTACTCGGCAATCAAAAAGAATGAAATCTTGCCATTTCCAGCTACGTGGACGGAACTGGAGCGTATTATGCTAAGTGAAATTAGTCAGAGAAAGACAAAAATCATATGACTTCACTCCTATGAGACTTTAAGAGACAAACCGATGAACATAAGGGAAGCGAAGCAAAAATAATATAAAAACCGTGAGGGGGACAAAACATAAGAGACTCACAGATATGGAGAACAAACAGAGGGTTACTGGAGGGGGTGTGGGAGGGGGGATGGGCTAAATGGGTAAGGGGCACTAAGGAGTCTACTCCTGAAATCATTGTTGCACTAGATGCTAACTAATTTAGATGTAAATTAAAAAAAATTAAATTAAAAAAACCACAAAAAATAAAAAAAATAAAGAGGAAAGAAAATGAAAAAATAAAAAAAAATATATTCGATATAAATGCACTGTACCTTTTCTAATGGAAATGCTACATTTCTAAAGTTTGACTATACCATTTTAACTGCAATTTGGAAAAGACATTTCAATAAAAAAAGTGAAAAATAAAATAAAATAAAATGTGTAATTAAAAATAAATAAATAAATAAATAAATAAATAAATAAATGCCAAGAAATCACAGTTCATTTCTTCAAGTTACAGCAGTCACATCTCAACTGTTCAAGAACCACAAGTGCTGAGTGGCCTGGACAGAACAGGTACAGAACATTTCCGTTACTTCAGGAAGTACCTCGAGTGAAAGAAGGTCAGGAGGCCAGAGAGGCACCTGTGAGAGGACAGAAATGATATGGTAGCTGGAAGTGAGGGACAGAGCTAAGTGAAGTAAAGTTTATACTGAAACAGAGAGACTAGTAGGTCTTTAAGGAGAGGGAAAGGCTCCAGACAAGAGAAAGACAGGGCAGTTACTACAGATCTTGGGAACAACTGAGGCACAAGATCCCAGGAGGGGCAGAAGAAGCTAAGAGCAGAGCAGGTATATACTTAGAGGTGAAGGACAGAGGTGCCTTTGCCCCAGAGACATAAGGAGCAGATAGCAGGTACAAAAACAGTGAGTTTGAAATAAAAGACACAGAACTCCCATCTGTTTAAAAAATTTTTTAAATGTTTATTTATTTTTTGAGAGAGGGAGAAGCAGAGTGCAAGCAGGGGAGGGGAAGAGTGGGAGAGGGAGACACAGAACCCAAAGCATGCCCCAGGCTCTGAGCTGTCAGCACAGAGCCCTATGTGGGACTCTGAACCCACAAACTGTGAGATCATGACCTGAGCCGAGGTCGAACGCTTAACCAACTGAACCACCCAGACACCCCAGAGCTCACACCTGTTAACCTTGAACAAACCACCATGGAGGATGAAAGATTTAGACTTTGCTAGTGTTTACACAAAGAGAGCATGGAATAAATGTACTTGCTGAAAAGCAAAATTGTAGTATTATTTTGAAGAAGCTACGAGGACACACAGATATGCTGTACAATTTGGCAAATTTTAGGTGCTAAATATTTGCTAATTTGTCAATCCGTTAATTAACCAATCAATTATCATTGCTTACTGGTTCCTAACATACCAGATGTTTTGGGAAAACGTACAATGAAATTGAAAAGTCTGGACTTACAGAAGAAGCTTAGAGAACAACATAAAGATACTAAATTTTAGAGTACAGTTTGAAAATGTTATCTCAAATTGGGCACAACAACACCCTGGCACTCGGGTGCACCTCGTGGTTCCTGTCTTTTGTAGACAGTATGAATCCATCTTGATATTCTTTCTGGTTGAGCCCAAGGAAGCCTTGGGATGCCTTTCAACACAATACCCATTATTTTTTAAAAAAAATGTTTTTTTAACGTTTATGTATTTATTGAGAGAGAGAGAGAGAGAGAGAGAGAGAACAAGTGGCGGAAGGCAGAGACAGAGGGAGACAGAGGATCACAAGCACTGTCAGTGCAGAGCCTGATGCAGGGCCCAATCTCATGAACCTGTGAGATCATGACCTGAGCTGAAACCAAGAGTCGGATGCTTAAGCAACTGAGCTCCCACCAGGCGCCCCATAATACCCATTATGGAGCCTGCCACTTAGTATGAGAACTAAAGATTATTTGTAAATCTAGCACAAATAATATTAAAATTGTGTAGTGAGTCACACAAAGGAAGCCCTTGGTGAAGCAACAGCTTCTTTTTCCAATAATAAACTCATCTCATTATTAAAAATCCAAAGAGTTAATCACTCACTTGCAATAAAAAAGTCGATCTCAACAGTTGGTCTCACTCTATTAGACATTTAATCCCTAATCAGGGACTTTCCCTCATTTGAGAGAACCACACACAGAGCATACTAAGAACTGCAAATTAATATTAACAAAGGGGCACATACTAGACCCCTTAAGAATAACCCCAATGAAGTACACTGCATTGTTCTCAGTTTTTCGGTACTTATGCAATAACACAGCTGTCAGAGTAATAAGATAAATCTTGTAATTTCTCTCCAAGGACCGTAGAGGGAAGAACATAGACATATTAGCTCTATAAAGGACAAAGGCACCAAGGGCAGTGGAGACAGATGTTATTCTTAATGGGATTTTGCCTTATTTGAAAAATTTTTTTAATGTTTTTATTTATTTTTGAGACAGAGAGAGACAGAGCATGAGCAGGGGAGGGGCAGAGAGAGAGGGAGACACAGAATTGGGAGCAGGCTCCAGACTCTGAGCTGTCAGCACAGAGCTCGATGCAGGGCTCGAACTCACGGAGTGTGAGATCATGACCTGAGCCGAAGTCGGAAGCCCAACCGACTGAGCCTCCCAGGCACCCCGCTTTTGCCTTATTTTAAAAAGCAACCTACCGATGTGAATGTTCTTCTGAGGGCCAATGACTTGCCTGTCCATACTTCAAATCACAGAATCTAGCTAGAGTTAAAATGGCTTTATCATGAGATTTAGTACCTAAAATATATTTCGGACAGCGGGGGGAAAATGACTGAGGATAAAAAGGCAGTGAAAGAAGAGGATTCTCAAATGCCTGTCTGGTACCAACCTTGATGAATCGTTCATATAAGCTGCTGACTTTTCTGTGCTGAATCAGCAGAGTCCTTAACTGCTGAGGCCACCTTGTCAGCCAGTCACCTGACTCCTGAAATCCTAGGTTCTTCAAGGGGAAAATTTTGGCAGGATGTTTGGTTGTACCTTGGTATCTCTCAATTTACCTGGAACGTTCCAAATTGAGCGCAGTAAATATTACGGAGTATTGTTCCATTTTCTTCAATATTCTTGTGCAGAGCTGGGCAATTTTATAGTCACAATGACACAGAGAAAATGAGACATTGTAGGCACTCCATCTCCATGTTTCGCTGTAAAATGGCTGTCTCCAAAATAACTTTATTTCACACTAATGTCATTAAATAGAATTTTAATGGATTTGAAATGGTGTATATATGTGTCAATATAGCCCTCATAAAAGTTTGTAAAAATATACCTATTGGCCCTTCTCCTGAAGGGTCCTTTTTGTTCTTAGACCAAGTCCTTTATATTAGTATAGTATTAAAATATCCTTTCCTTTTCTTAAAACTTAACAGCACAAGATTAGTTGCTTTTAAAACATTATTCCTTTTTCAAAACCAAAAATTCCTAAGAACCGTTACTATAGAATAAAATAATGTGCACAATCACCAAAACGTATCAAAGGATGTGTCTTTTAGAAATAAAACATCAAGGGGCGCCTGGGTGGCTCAGTCAGTTAAGCATCCAACTCTTGATTTCAGCTCAGGTCATGATCCCAAGGTCATGGGATCGAGCTCCACATCGGTCTCCACACTGAGCATGGAGCCTGCTTAAGATTGTCTGTCTCCCTCTTCCTCTACCCTTCCCCTCCCTCACTGAAGCACACTCTCTGTCTCTCAAAAAAAAAAAAAAACATCAAAATTATAAAAATGAAGTATGATGGTTATGCTTAGGAAAAAGCTTTTTAAATAATAGATTTTTTTCCCCATCATTGGATGAATGATAAAGAAAAGATGGTAGGTATATGTATACATATATATGATGAAATATTACTCAGCCATAAAAAAGAACAAAATCTTTCTGTTTGTGATAATACAGATGGACCTTGAGGGTACTGTGCTAAGTGAAATAAGATGGGGGAAAGACAAATACCATATGATCTTGATTATATGTGGAATCTAAAAAGCAGAAAGATGTTACAAAAAAAAAAACCACAAACAAAACCAAGCTCGTAAGTACAGAGAACCGACTGGTAGTTGCCAGAGGTGGGGGTACAGGGTGAGTGAAATGCGTGATGGTGGTCAAAAGGCACCAACTTCCAGTTGTAAAATAAGTAAGTACCGGGATGTAATGTACAGAATGGTGACTATGGTTAATAATACCATACTGCATATATGAACGTAGCTGAGAGTAAATCTTAAAAGTTCTTATGGCAAGAAAACAAAAATTCTGTAAGTAGGTATGGTGATGGACACTAACTAGACTTAATACGGTGATAATTTCACAGTATATACAAATGTTGCATCTTTATGCTACACGCCAGGAACTGACATAACTCATATGTCAGTTACCTCTCGTATCTCTAAGAAATGGTTTTCTCATTACAAAGATTTGAAAAGAAAAAATGAAAACATTTTACAAATCACTTACAATCCCGAATCAATATTTTTACGTGGCAGTACTTTTTCTTTGCATTTCTTAATATTGACTTTTACCAAACAAACAAACAAACAAACAAACAAACAGAGATCGCATTAAGTTAAATGTTTCATTTCAAACTATTTGGTAAGCCGTTAGAAAGACTGCCCCTATAGAGAAGACATGGAGATGACACTAACATCTAAGATCGAGCCGGACGGGGCAGGTTAACAAACGTCAAGGAAATGCCAAGTCAGGTGGGCACCCAGCTCTGAGAGTAGGTGGACGAAGGTGGCTGATCAGTTTCAAGAATTTACACCAAGAAAGAAAGCTGGTCTGCCACCATGTGTATGAGGACATTCGAATTATGTTTAATTTTGGGTATCTGGAAATATCTGGAAACCAAGGCACTCAAAAAGCCTTTGTTACAAAGACAGGGATATAGATGAAGAGTATGATTATCCCCCATTCAACAGATGGAAAAAACCCGGCTCAGCCAACAGTCCAGGAGGGCAAAGAATGGATGCAAGTTTTTTGATGCAGTCTTGAGATCTATTGTTAGATCTTGCAAATTTTGGTGAGAAACAAGAAACAGTTTGACTTTACTTTGCTTGGCCTTTTGGCCTGCAAAAATACTAAGTCAGGCTGACATTTCGGCTACAAATTTTGCAGCTGTGTAATCACTGGGGTCTGGGAGACCTTACTATAATAGAACTTATAATTAGCAAACTACCATAAGTCTCAGAGTATGACACATCAAAAGAACTCTTCCTTTTTCTCTTTCCTTACACAGGGACATAAAAATAGAACAAGAAACTAGTATATTTGCACTTCTACTCACACTAACTTTAAAATATATTGAAACATGGAAGTTGGCAAGAGCATTGCTCACTATGAAGTGAGTGATTTCTCCTTTCCTCTAATACTGATGATTCTTGATGACAAGGAAGAGTCATGTCACAAAGGCATTTGTTCGAAACTGTCCTTTCCTTTTCATTCCCAGCATTACAAATCCAGCTCAGGGCCTGATTACTTTTCCTGAGCCACTCCAATACGGATTTAGTCTCTCTACTTATTCCCAGTTTAAGCCACATCACACATGGATGCCAAATAAATGTTCTGACACGCATCCCTGATCATGTCAGCTCCCAAATCAAGAACAATCTATGACCAGCCGTCGCGCAGAAATTAGGAATCGAACAGTCAGGGTCCTTCACAATCTGATCCCCACCTACCTTCACGACTGATTCTTCCTCTCCAACCCTGTGCAATCTGGAGCCTCCAAATTAGAATCTTCACTCTTCCTTCATGAGCATCAAGCTTTTCTGGCTTGTTCTTCTCATGCTATTTCCTCCAATAAGACTGCAACTCCCTCTCAAGATTCTCTCCATCCCCCAAGGCCAACCATAAAAATCTTCTCTCTCAGAAGCTCTGCTGAGACCCAACCAGATGCAATCATTCCTTCCTCTGATTCTCTTTAGAAACTTTTCCTCTATGCCTACTTCCTTAATTTTCTCTCGCTCTTTTGCTGCTGCTACATAGGTAAAGAGCAAAATTCTTAAGTACCCCTTGAAAGTCTACGTTATTTTTTCAAGAACAAACTTCAGAGGCCTCTGTCTCTGAAGACGGAACTAACTCCCTCTCCTCCCCATCTGCCAGTAGAATCCACCTGCTCTCCTCTTATCAAAAGGGAACGCCCTATCATTTATTCCACCCTGCATTACTCTAAAGTGATGTAATTCAGCACCTTCAGTTATTTAGCCTCTCATGGTAAGATGATTCTTTCTTTCTTTCTTTCTTTCTTTCTTTCTTTCTTTCTTTCTTTCTTTCTTTCTTTCAGTAGGCTCCATGCCCAGGGTGGAGCCCAACGCAGGGCTTGAACTTATGACACGGAGATCAAGACCTGAGCTGAGATCAAGAGTCACACGCTTAACTGACTGAGCCACCCGGGCACCCAAGAGGATTCTTTCTAATTGTGAAATCCATTATGCTACCTTCTCCAGACTCGCTCTTTGAACAATGAAAAGAATCTACTGTCTTATGGACCCCTTCACTTTTTTTTTTCCCCCACAACTGTGATACAGGCTAATGTGGCCATCCCATGCTACTGGGGAGGACACTGAGGCTCAAAGAGGTTAAGTTACTTGTCCATAGGAATGTAAATAGAAAAAAAAAAAAAACCTTGTGGTGGCAGAAGGAAACTCTGAGAAACTATCAGATCTGCTTGCAAGTTCCTGCTGAGTCTGGGATTGGGAAAGGAGAGAGTAAGGTCATAGCGAGAACCCTTCCTCACTATTTCCTTTTCTTCCTGCTCTGCATTAGAGAAATAATAAACACAGCTAAGGTTTATTGATTTCTTACTGAAAGGCAGGTACTACACAAATTCTTTACGTGTACCTATCTCATTTACAGCAAGATAAGGGTATTTATGACGTACCTATAAGTGCAGAGGGCAGATGATAAAACAGTATTATATAACTGGACTGCCCGAGGAGGAATCAGGATTTGAACTCAGATCTCCTTGCATTAAAGCCCATGTCTCTAATCCCTAGAACAATACGTCTCAAATTTTAATTTAAGATTGAAGCCCACACACCTTGAGAACTTGTTAACGGCAGATTCCAATTCAGTAAAGAGTTGCTATGGGGTCTGAGATTCAGCATCTGCAGTAAGTTCCTGGGTGATGCTGATGTTTGTCCATGGATCACACTTTAAGTACCAGTGCCTTTTTTTTTTCAATTTTTTTCTAATGTTTATTTTTGAGAGAGAGAGAGAGAGAGAGAGAGGCAGAGTGCGAGTGGGGGAGGGGCAGAAGAAGGGAGACACAAAATCTGAAGCAGGCTCCAGCCTCTCACCTGCCAGTACAGAGCCTGATGCAGGGATGGAACTCACGAGCCATGAGATCATGACCTGAGTCGAAGTTGGACACTTTAACCGACTGAGCCACCCGGGTACGAGTTTCTTCATACTCCCAAAGTACCAGTCTCTTCATACTCCCCTCAGAAAGTACTAAGCTAGTCACTCAGGTCACTGACGTTCTCATTCTGGAGACTAGCCTGGGGAAGGGGAAGAAGGAAGGACAGAGAATCCCCAACTCTGTCTTAGCCGGGACTACTATTCAAGCTTCTCTGAACACCCCCTCCCTGTTCCCGTGCTGTGCTGCATCACCTCCAGCTTTAAATCTTGCCTTCCTTGGGGCGCCTGGGTGGCTCAGCTGGTTGTGCATCTGACTTCTGCTCAGGGCATGGTTCACGAGTTTGAGCCCCACGTCAGGATCTCTGCTGTCAGCACAGAGCCCCCCTTTGCATCCTCTGTCCCCCACCTCTCTGCCTCTCCCCTGTTAGCACTCTCTGTCTCTCAAAAAATAAGTTAAAAAAATTTAAAATCTTGCCTTCCTTCTTCTCTCATAGGAATGTTTTGATTTTGCAATACATACAACATTATTTCAGGTAATACTTTAATGGTATGATTTTGTACCATAAACCTTTTTCCAACTGTCTGGAACACAATCCTACCTATGCTTACATGATATGTACTTCAGAATGCCTTGCCCTTTTTCTTGGATTTGATACATCAACTCATACAAAATTCCTTCATCATAGTGCTTTCTAGCATTAAGCACAATTTTGTGTTGCATTCGTTTGTAAGAATCTAAATAGAATGCATTGGCTATTTTTTCCTAAGATGGAGACCCTCCAATGTAAGCTACGTAGGTTGCAAACAGGGGTTTTATCTGTTCATTTATTCACCCACCACCATCTGGTAGCTACTGTGTCCCAGGCACTGTTCTAGATTTGCCCTTGGACACTGGTGGTTCCATCTGGAAATCAAGACACATAATATACACATTTTTAACACCCTGTTTTTATATTATATCCATGATGCTACAGAACAGTATATTTTAGGGGCGCCTGGGTCTGTTGGGCATCCAACTCTTGATCTTAGCTCAGGTCATGATCTCACGATTCATGGGTTTGAGCCCCAAGTCGGGCTCTGCACTGACAGCTCAGAGCCGGCTTGGGATTCTCTTTCTCTGTCTCTCTGTCCCTCCTTGGCTCATGCTCTTTTTCTCTCAAAATAAATAAACATTAAAAAAAAAACAGAGTATTTTAATTAAATAGTTAGTTTACTTAGTTTTAAGTGTTTTGCGTGATGCTCTGATATAACGTGGTAATTAATGTCCTTTCCCAGTACAAAATCTGATTCAATTACAGATACGTGTTTGGAAATGCGCCTGTGCACACACGAAATCTCCCCTGGACTTTACTGAAGTGAAAATGAAGAACTTTTTATTAAATTTATCAGCTTCAAAACAAAAGCTGGGCCTTGCCCACCTCACCAGGCTTTAATTGGCTGCCATTTGGTTACAAATTAAGTTTTTAAAAACTTTGCCTTCAAACCGTTAATCACTTTCTCTCTCCCCCATTTCTGTTAGGATGTCACCAGTGTCTGGCTGTCCTTTCTCTGTACACTCTCTTGTTGTGTGCTGGGAAATTTATGTGCAATTTCTTTTTCTTTTAAAAAAATTTAATTTTTATTTATTTTTGACAGAGAGAGAGAGAGAGAGAGAGAGAGAGACAGAGACAGAGCATGAGTGGGGGAGGGGCAGAGAGAGAGGGAGACACAGAATCTGAAGCAGTGGGGCTTGAACTCAGATCATGACCTGAGCTGAAGTCAGACGCTCAACCGACTGAGCCACCCAGGCGCTCCTATAGCAGTGTTCTTATTTGTTGCTCATTTTCATGACCAGCTTTAATCACCATGTTACATGATAAGCTCTGAGGTGGAAAGGGCTAAGTGCCTGGCCCAAGTTGACAGGGACAGTCATGATGGGGCTGGCACAGGAGTCCATTCCAGAGTCCAGACCAACCCAGTCCAGTCCTCACCACCACCAGCCGTGACGAGAGCCCTGAAGCTGAAGGAAGGGGGCAGAGTCAGGACACAGAGGTCTGCCTGAAAACAAGGCCCCTGAGGTCAGTTGCTGGGCACACGGCATGCTTTCTCCAGACCTGTTCTTCTAAATCCAGAAGGTTTAAATCTGTACCCCACTTGAACTCAGGGACACAGAGCCCTGTTGCCCAGTCTCTTAGGGTTGGGGAGACAATAAGTGAGAAATGTATTTGCTCTTCCTTATGATTTCCTTAAGAACATTCTCTTTTCTCTAGCTTACTTTATTGTTAGAATACAGCATAGGATACATATAACATATGAAATACGTGGTAATCAACTGTTGTGTTACCGGTAAGGTTCCCAGTCAACAGTAGGCTATTAGTAGTTAAGTTTTTGCAGAGCCAAAAGTTATACATGAATTTTTGACCGCATGGGGCATCAGCACGCTTAACCCCTGTGTTTTCAAGGGTCAGCTGCATATAAAAATGTATATTTATAATACACTATCATACATGGCATTATATCCACAAATACCATAACAAAAAAAAAACCCTGTAACTCATTAAAACTGTGTGTATATTGTTATATCTCAACTTCCTATATATCACAAATTTATGTATGTTTTGTCCTTTCCTCATTCTTGACACTGAGAGCCTCTCTTTTTTGGAATCTTCTTCCGGAAGATTTTATGCAGATATAAATCCATCACAGGTCAGCATGAGCTCTCCTTTCTTGCCAGCCACCCCTTCCACTGGGCCCCATGGGCCTCTCCTCCACTGTGAACCATCTACCAGCTGGCTTCCATTTTTCCCCTCACATCTTTGACTTAGCTTTTCCTCAGGATCCTCATATTCCTTTTGC